>NC_083100.1:59499418-60117957 GCF_949774975.1 Lagenorhynchus albirostris | reverse complement strand
GAAGTGTTTCAATGCACAGCACGTGGTAAAGTCTTTTCGCATTCCATATCAGACCAGCCAGTTTAGAAAGAAAAGTACTTTCTAAGCCGTGTGTTCAGAAAGGGCCCAAGGCTGCTACAGAGATGAACTGAGAAAGGGTGTGGGAGTGTGGAGAAGTGTCCTGGGGACCCTCAGAGGATGATCCCCTCAGCTTAGCCACACCACCAACCAGAAGCCAACAGAGAAGGTTTTTCACTACATAGGATAAGAAATTGGTCTTTTGTAAGCTCGTTTATTTCTATGTATGTGCATGTATGTTGTATATTTCAACCTCTAAAAGATAATAGGGATTTTTATCCTTACTTGAACATGAGGACCAAGTAAAAACTTGGAGGGGAGTATGCTCCGGACTAGCTAGAAAAACCATAACCAGCTTCTTCTTTTTCCCATATAAAAGTTGCTAATAAATGCTTGGGCACCGTCTAGGGCTAGAGATACAGCAGCAAACAAAATAGATAAAATTCCTACTTAGGTTCTGATGGAAGAGACAAGATAAATAGGGGTATTATGTTAGATGGTAATAGTGATACAGGGGAAAATGAAGTGGAGAGAGGGACCAAAGAGTGGGAATGGGGTAGGGAGTGATTGGCCATCGGGCAGGGAAGACTTCACTGAGAAGGTGCAAGCCATGTCAATATTGGGGGGGAAAGTATCCCTGGTGGTGAGAACAGCAAGTGCAAAGGCCCTGAGGCAGAAGCATGCCTAGCATGTTCAGGAACAGCAAGGAAGCCTGTATAGTCTCCTTGGAGCCAAATTGTGTAGAGCCTTATAGGTCTTTGAAAGACTGGTTTTTACTCTCGAATGAGATGGGGAGCCATTGGAGGATTCTGAGAAGAGTATGACATATTCTGACTTAGATTTTAAATGGATTTCTCTAGCTGCTACATTATTAAGAATAGACTCAAGTATATAGATGTAATGATCTTAATGAGGAGGGTCCTTTTAATAATAGGTAAGAGTTGATAGTGGATAGCAGCAGTGATGATAGTGAGAAGTGGTTGGATTTTGGTTATATTTTGAAAGTACAGTCAACAGGATTTCCTATGGACTAGACATAAGAGAGAGGGAAAAGCTGGAAGAGAAAACCGTTGTCATTCAATGGTTTAGGGTGGACTATAGAAGAAATGGATTTAGGGTGAAGAGCCTTCACGCTGAGTTTAATTTTGGAGATCCTAGGCTTGAGATGTCTGGACATCAAGTGGAGCTGTTGCGAAGGCAGTCGAAGAATACGAGTCTGAAGTTTAGGTGGAAAGGTTTGTATTGGAGATACAAATAGTGGAGCCCCGGGCTTCTGGGTTGTATTTAGAATGGTGGGCTGAATGAATGAGTTCACCAAGGAGGTGAAGATAGAGACTAAGGACACAGATGCAAGGCACTCCCCACGTAGAGGTTAGGGAGATGGGGGGACCAGCGCCAGGCACGGAGAGGGATGGCCAGTAAGATGGGGAGCTAGGTGATGTGCTATCCTGGAAGCCTCATGATGCAGGTGTTTCAGAGAGGGAGTGATCAATCAGTTGTGTCAGATGACGCTGAGAATTGATCCCTGGCCTAGCAATAGGGAGGCCATTGGTGACCTTATCAGAAGCCTTGTGGAATGGAGTGGAAGCAATGCCTGGTTGGACTGGGTTGGTGAGAGACTAGAAGAGGAATTGGAGGCGAAGAATAGGGACTCAGCTGAAGAGGGGAGCAGAGCAAGAGCTGGAGAGGAAACTGGGGTTAAGAGGGAATCTAATTTTTTTTTAAGAGGGGAGGAAGTGACAGTGAGCTGGTCTACTGATGAGGATAATTCAGTAGAAAGGGAAAAGTGAAGGCAGGAGTGGGGAGAATGGCTGGTGTGATATCTGTGAGTAGGTGAGAGGGATACACCAGTGGAGAAGTTAGCCTGATTTCTGGAGCACAGGTAGCTCATCATACCACAGAATAAAGGGGCCCAGATGCAGGTCGGTGGGTAGTGATCTTGGTGGGAGACTGTGAGGTTTTTCTGGTTGCTTTTAATTTCTCAGTGAATAGTAATAATCATTAACCCTAATTTACTCAATACCTGCATAGAAGTTTGCCTTGTAGGAGTAAGAACTCCATTCTAGAGGCAAAGGAGTGTGGGGTTTGAATCCCAGCTGCTTCCCATTCTGTGGACTTGACCTTGGGCGAGTTGCTTGTGCTTATCAGTAAAATGGAGGCACTAATGATAACTACCCCGTAGAGTTGTGAAGATGGAATGTCGTGAGTGTGAAGCCCTCAGCATCGTGCCCATCACGTCCAGTAACACTAGCCTTTCCTGTTGTAGCTGCCTTAGAGTAAAATCGTACTATAATCCCCTCACATGGGAGAGGTTTTGTAGCTATCTTATCTTTACTGTCTGGCAGACAGCAGAGGTTACCCTTTGGGAGTCAGATCAAAGGTGAAGTTGCCCCCAGAGTCCGGGGGGAGGTTCACAGATAGATGGGAACTATCACATTGCCTTGAAGAGAGGAAGGGGAAACACGGGACTTGGGGGAAGGAAGAGAAGATGGAAACAAGGCAAAACCCTTTAAGGATTTCCAGTTTCTTATGCCATATTTGAGCTACAGAGAAGCACAGCTTCTTATTTTGTTAAATACTTGCAAGGCTCACTTTATGTGTTGGGTGGACGTTTCCCATGTAGGAGTATCTGCAGCTCCAGAATCTGGTTTTGTCTCAGACAGCACAGCATCCGTGTGTCCTGCAGGCTGGGTGGACATGGTGGGCGTGGGGCATTGGCAGGTGGGTGGGTACCATGCTGGGTGAGAGTGAGTGGGCAACACGCAGGGGTGCCAAGGCCCGGCTTCCTGTTCCCAGACCTGATTGTCTTGGCGATCACGGTCAACGTATGCAGCATTTCACTGCATGCATTGAACAAAAATGACGTATGGACTTGTTGAGTTGTCAGGGAGGTAGAAAACGAGACTAAATGGCACTGTGGCTCTTAAAATACTGGCAGTTTTCAGTCTCTTCTTTCAAGATAAGTGTTATTGGCTAAAGAGGTAGCTTGAGGTAAATCTGAATACAAAAGGATATAGAATATCTCTGCAGTTACGCAAGTGTGGCTCTTCAGGACCTTACCACCCTCACCCTGGGGTGTACCACAGATTCATTAGGAAATGTCTTTCGGAGGTGGCATGGTGGTGAGTTATTAAAAAAAAAAAGTTATCTCAGTATAGTGCAGAATGAAATATGAGTAAGTTTTTAATATAAACCCCAAGGCTTTAAAGACAGTTCAAGCTTTTGGCAGTCATCTTGGGCTATGCCCGCATACTTGTTCATCTCCCCTGTCAGTCAGGGCTTCTGAGAAAATGGTTGAACCGCTGACCGGCACAACCCTTTCTCTGCAGAGGGGTGACTGACACCCAGGAACGTCGAGCGACAGCTAGGTAGCAGCGGCGTGAGCCCTGGAACCCAGCTGCCCGATGCCCAGTCCACCAGGAGCTATGCCATACACATCTACATCTTGGTAGGCGATTCCTGTAAGTGAACCTGTACCCTGTGCTCTTGCTCTTAATAGAACAGTATCTCACATTTTTAAATGTCTTTCCCCCATAATGGCCTGGTATAGCGATAGCAAATACACAGCCACTGTTGCCCTTTCCCCCCTGCCAACTGGGGGCACTCCAGATGACCGTAGCACTTCTTCCAGCTGAGTCTCAGAATTCTCCAGGTCAGCATTAGTTAGCCTCTGCTGATGTATGTATAGGTGCTTGCACGTAAGACACGCATCTGTTTGCCCTCTTGGCCTGGCCAAATCCCCTGCATATGGAAGGCACTCTCTAAATGTCTCCCTGCTGGACATTATTCCTGCCGGTTTGTGAGCTTCTTAAGAGCGAGGCTGATGGCTTGTCCACTTTTGGTTCCAATCTGATAGACAGAAATGAGTACCCAAAAGGCATTTGTTAAGCCCTTTGAGTTAATTTCCCAAATACACTGAAGTCTTGTAGAAAATAGGGAGTGGGATGACCATTTCTTTAGAATGATCCTTTATGCCCTGATATTAGTACTACTACTTAAAAAAAAAAAAAAAACTGTGGTGAAATACACATAAGATTTATCATCTTAACCATTTTAAAGTATACAGTTCAGTAGTGTTAAACACCCACATGGTTGCGAACACCCCTGTACTCCTTAAACTTCTTCTGGAGTGCCCCGTAATCAGGATGGCCCTATTATTTTATTTATTTATTTTTTACGTCTTTATTGGAGTATAATTGTTTTACAATGGTGTGTTAGTTTCTGCTTTATAACAAAGTGAATCAGTTATACATATACATATGTTCCCATATCTCTTCCCTCTTGCGTCTCCCTCCCTCCCACCCTCCCTATCCCAGCCCTCTAGGTGGTCACAAAGCACGGAGCCGATCTCCCTGTGCTATGCGGCTGCTTCCCACTAGCTATCTGTTTTACGTTTGGTAGTGTATATATGTCCATGCCACTCTCTCACTTTGTCACAACTTACCCTTCAGGATGGCCCTATTATGAGGGCATAAAATATTGATAAACCAAACTTAAATACCTAAACATAGAATTGTGCTAAATCATATCATCTGATATGATATTCTAACATAGATTAGTGGCAATGGAATTAAAATTTTAATAAATTTAATAAAAATTCCATCTCCTCGATCAGCTCTGTGCTTTGTGTCCCCCTAGAGGGATGGGATAGGGAGATGCAAGAGGGAGGGGATATGGGGATATATGTATACATATAACTGATTCACTTTGTTATACAGCAGAAACTAACACACCATTGTAAAGCAATTATACTCCAATAAAGATGTTAAAAAACAAAAAATTCCATCTCCTAGCTTAGTATGTCTTTCCAGTCTCGTAAAGGACGGCTCCTGGTTGATTTCAGCAGCTGTGCCCCGGCTCCATTTGTGGAACCCTAGGGCTCCTCACTGCATGTTCTTTGAGAAACCGAAGTAATTTGTTTTAAGTTTTTTGCTAAGTTATGAGGAAATGGCAACAGATTCAAAAAAACTGGCCGTTTGTTTCTTTTATCTTGCTACTCTTCCTACCTACCTCTTAGTAGCTTTGAAATGAGACCGATTTCAGTGGCACACTGAGTGCAGGTGCAGCTGAGGTTTGATGTGACAGTGGCACATTCATGGGTTGATGTTCAGGAGGAAGCGTGTGTTCGGGAACATCAGATTAGACTGACAGCTGTCCCTGGTGGCAAGGCTGGCTTTAGCTTGTCTTGCAAATACTTTGTTCATACCACCCTCCCTACCCACCCACCCCCTGCTTTCTTTAGAGCCCTGTTAAAGATGCTCCCAGGTATTCGATTATCTTTTTCCTCTGTTCCTTGTCTCTTTGGATTTCTAATGACTAATTTCTGTATTGTCCAGAATCTGTTGAGTTTAATAGGCTTTCTTTGTTCTTATTGATGTTTTCATTATGAAATTTCTAGTAAGCTATTTGGGAGCTGTCAAAATAAAGCTTACTGGTGGTTCTGAATTGTGGGCCCTCTGAAGGCAAGAGGTTGGGACTGATTTATCTGTGTTTTGCTTTAACGTGGAGGCTGACGTGCGTCATTCTTCACAAATAAAACAGAAACGTGCTTTAAAAGAAATCTGACCCCCACACATGCACAAAGAGTAGTCATATTACCCAATAATGCTTTTGTGGATTGCTTTACTACCAAAACTACTTACCCCCTGCAGAAGTTAGGAAGGAACCCAGGGAATGATCTAGAAAGGTAGTCCGTCTCTCTCATGTTATAGATAAAGAACTGGAGGCCTAGGATTTGTTGTCGGTCATGCAGCCAGCTACTGGCAGAGCTGCCCCTCCACCCTTCCTCCCCCTAGTGTCCAGAGGTCTCTGCACACTTGAGCCCCTCCCTGTCTTCGACCTCCACTGCCCACCCTTGCAGGGATCAATCTAGCCAATGTGTCTGTTTTTATAAAATGTCACCGGAAGCTTAAGCAGATCTGTTCAAGTTCCACAAAGTTTCTTTGAAAATCTGTACTCATCAAAAAGAGTTGCTGGGCTTCCCTGGTGGCACAGTGGTTAAGAATCCACCTGCCAATGCAGGGGACATGGGTTCGAGCCCTGGCCCGGGGAGATTCCCACATGCTGCGGAGCAACTAAGCCCATGCACCACAACTACTGAGCCTGTGTTCTAGAGCCCGCGAACCACAGCTACTGAAGCCCGCACGCCTAGAACCCTGTCCTCTACAAGAGAAGCCACCACAATGAGAAGCCCGCGCACCTCAACGAAGAGCAGTCCCCGCTCACCGCAACTAGAGAAAGCCCGTGCGCAGCAACGAAGACCCAATGCAGTCAAAAAATAAATTAATTACATAAATTAAAAAAAAAAAAAGAAGAGTTGCCATCCTGAGTTTCTGAGATAACCGTTTCTCCATGAGGAACTGGGCCTGGGATTGCGGTTGAGCACGCAGAAGCGGTTGTGTGTTCCCCATGGGGAATCCCTACCCCCTCTGTTTCTGAACAAGCCACCCAGGCTCCCTCCACACCTCTCATTCATGCTTTAGATTAGATGGAAGGTGAGGTACTGCCTCAGGCAGTGACTCACTCCCGCTCTTCCCTGTGGCAGGTGGCTGCTGCGGGCTGGGTCGGGACAGTGTCCACAGCATCTAAGGCAAAGGCATTTAGTGAACCCTGCAGCTATTTGTCAAAGGTACTTACCGCACTTAAACCCTGCATATCCAGGTGCTCCTGAACTGGGCACATTCATTCCCTTCTAAAGGAAGATGTGAGGGGTGAGCATTTTGTGTTGTTTCTCCATAGCTGAGATGTTCCCCTGAATGCTGTCAGTTTCGTGGACTTTTATAGCCAGGTGACGGTTCCTCTTTCTGATGTCATTGCATTTTATTCTGCACCTCACTTGACTGTGGTGGAAAGCTTGTCCACCCTCTCAGCTGGTTGGATTTCCTCTCCTCACTGTGTGTGTGTGTGTGTGTGTGTGTGTATAAAAATTTTTTTTTGGAAGAGTAGAAAGGAGTAGCTTTATTAGTTTGCCAGGCAAAGGGGGACAGAGCGGGCTCCAGCCTTGAAAAACTATGTGTCCCTCCTCAGTATATCTCACAGCCTCTGTCCATTACAGTACATTTGCACTTGATTGTAACGCCCAGATGGCCAGCCAGCCCAGTGCCTGGTACACAGTAGGTACGGGTTTATGTGCCTCTTTATTGGTGTGTCGTCACGCGTCTGGAATGGGCTGTGAAACTCAGTCTCTAACTCTTGCCTGCCTGCAGCTGCCTACAGAAAGCACGTGTGAGCTTGTCCTATGCAGTTATGAGGTTTGCCTTTTCATGATTTCTGGGCACTGATTTTTTTTTAACATCTTTATTGGAGTATAATTGCTTTACAATGGTGTGTTAGTTTCTGCTTTATTACAAAGTGAATCAGCTATACATATACATATATCCCCATATCTCCTCCCTCTGTGTCTCCCTCCCACCCTCCCTATCCCACCCCTGTAGGTGGTCACAAAGCACCGAGCTGATCTCCCTGTGCTATGCAGCTGCTTCCCACTAGCCATCTATTTAACATTTGGTAGTGTATATATGTCCATGCTACGCTCTCACTTCATCCCAGCTTACTCTTCCCCCTCCCCATGTCCTCAAGTCCATTCTTTACATCTCCATCTTTATTCCCATCCTGCCCCCTAGATTCATCAGAACCATTTTTTTTAAGATTCCATATATATGTGTTAGCATATGGTATTTGTTTTTCTCTTTCTGACTTACTTCACTCTGTATGACAGACTCTAGGTCCGTCCACCTCACTATAAATAACTCAGTTTCGTTCCTTTTTTATGACTTAGTAATATTCCATTGTATATATGTGCCACATCTTTATTCATCTGTCAGTGGACACTTAGGTTGCTTCCATGTCCTGGCTAATGTAAATAGAGCTGCAATGAACATTGTGGTACATGACTTTTTGAACTATGGTTTTCTTAGGGTATATGCCCAGGAGTGGGATTTGGGCACTGATTTTTAACCTCCATGACCATCTATCTCTGTCATTTTCTTTGCAAGGCTTTTAATAAGCCAGTGTCCATCAACCAACATCATTTATAAAATTACATTTTAAATTTACCTTTGAATAGGTAATATACTCACATGGTACAAATATAAAAACTGAAAAAAGACTACCCTTGCACTTCTGGTCTCTAGTCATCCTATTCTTCCTGGAGACAACAGTTGTTTTACTAGTTGGTTGTATATGTTTATATTTGCTTATAAATTTGCAGACAGCTGTGAAAGGATTTACATTTTTTTTTTACACATGATAGCATGCCACATGTATTCTTCTGAACCTTGCTTTTTTTTTTTTCTCGGCATATTTTAGAGCTTGTTTGATGTAAATAAAGAGCTTCTTTAGTATTATTAATGTTTGCATAGCGTTCATTTTTAAGGATGAACCATGATTCACTGAACCAATCTGGATAGTCAGGTATTTTCGAATCTTTTGCCGTTAAAAGCAGTGCTGCAGTGAAGAATTTTATACCTTCCTCCTTTCACCTTAGGTAGAGGATCACTTCCTGGTGCAGTGGCGTGCCCAGCATTGTTTTAATGATCATGGCTGATTCCGGAGGTGTGCCTGGCTGCTCTTCATGACTTTCTATCACAAACTATATCCTACCATCTGATATTATAGGCTACTCAGCTGGCAGAGTTGCTGGAATCTTTTCAACAGCTAGAGTTGACAGTGTTAAGCCCAAGCTGTTGGGATTCCTCATGGCTTCAGCATTTGTGCCCCACCTGGACCTATGCTTGTTAAAATGTACTTGTTAAAATTAGAATGGCTTGTTGGAATGTGTGTTCACCAGATACTGATAAGAGCACATGTAGTGCTTCATCCCTGCATTGGAGTTAACAGGGTTATTTGACGTTTCATTTGATCCTTGCGACACCCTATGAGAAAACTTAGATAGGAGCATTTCACAGATAATCATAGAGATGACACCCAGCTAATAGGTGGTCCAGCCAGGACTTGAACCCACCAGGTCTTCGTGGAACTCCCTCACATTTCTGACTACGGTTTTGACTTACCAGTGTGTTACCAGGCAGGTAAGAAGGCGTGGACTAGCTGGAGGTGATAGCTGTGATAAGCATGTACCGTATTATCCCAATAATGACAGGCCCAAGTAGGACGGATGCTTAGCCAGTGTATACCAGTAAAGTAGTGCTAGTTGTTAAACTTTCAAAATACTTCTGGTTGGTAAGCGCTTTCCCCTGTCTCCCAAGTGTCCTTCGACACTGCCCTGGCCACTCTTCCTATAGGACACCCCCCCGCTCCCATATTTTGCCACAATCCAGCAACTAATGGGGAAATGTCCCAATACAACAGGGCGCTCTGGGCTGTAGCTCCAATACTACACCACCATCTGTGCTGATTAACTGGTTTCCAAGTCATATTGATTGCTCAATATTTTTAAAAAATTCATTAATTAATTTGGCTGCATTGGGTCTTCGTTGCTGTGCGCGGGCTTTCTATGGCCCTCTGCCCAGCTAAAAGTTCTTTTACTATGGAAAAAGGGGGAGACCGGCACTGGGTGCCAGCCAGCAGTCTCTGGCCCAGCTACTAAGCCCGTTGCTTCAGTTATCTCATTTAGAAAATAAACTATGTGATCATACTAATTTCCTTTTCAAAACATTGAAAAATCTGGATTTCCTAAGCTGTTGGAATAGTCAAATGGATACAGTGACCTACCAGGTATGTGCTTTTTAGATATACCTTTTCTCTTGGCTTTTATTAAAAGCATTTGACTGAAACATGATGGAAATTGAAAAGTCACTTTTTCCTTTGCAAATGAGCTTATTTGATAACAGCCTTTAAGAAATGAGTCTTTTTTTTTTTTTTGAGTTAGCACTGACGATATGCTCAGTCCACTTGGCATAGAAAAACCATATGGTAACAACATACTTGAATTTAAAATTATGAAATGCAATGATAATTATAAAATTTTATTTACCAGAAATTTGCTGAATGCCTGTGTACCAAGCACTGTGTGAAGGTCAAGGATGGGAGGGTGGGCTCACAGTCCAGTTCAGACAGGTTTCTTAAAAGGACAGCTCACTAGAAGGACAAATGTGATTTGATTTGGCAACTGGAAAGTCAGGTATCTGATAATTCAGAAGCACAGGAAGCGATCCAGTGCCGCATTGGACAAGCAGCCGCTTTGTAAAACTGAAAGAACAGGATTGCTTGGAGATTTTCATTCTTCCCTTTCTTACTGCAGTAGATAAAAGCACTTTGGTTTTTGAATTTTATTTATTTTTTATACAGCAGGTTCTTATTAGTTATCCATTTTATACACATTAGTGTATACATGTCAATCCCAATCTCCCAATTCATCACACCCCCACCCCCACCCCACTTTCCCCCCCTGGTGTCCATACATTTGTTCTCTACATCTGTGTTTCTATTTCTGCCCTGCAAACCAGTTCATCAGTACCATTTTTCTAGGTTCCACAGACATGCATTAATATACGATATTTGTTTTTCTCTTTCTGGCTTACTTCACTCTGTATGACAGTCTCTAGATCCATCCATGTCTCTACAAATGACCCAGTTTCGTTCCTTTTTATGGCTGAGTAATATTCCATTGTGTATATGTACTACATCTTCTTTATCCATGTGTCTGTTGATGGGCATTTAGGTTGCTTCCATGACCTGGCTATTGTAAATAGTACTACAGTGACCGTTGGGGTGCATGTGTCTTTTTGAATTATGGGATAAAAGTATTTTTATTATAACTCCTTGAGTGATGTCTTACTGGTAATCAGTTGCTTGGTCAGCTGAAAAGCCCTTTTCAGCTCATGATTTTATTTTTTTAAATGAGCTAGTTATATAATTAATTAATTAATTAATTATTTTTGGCTGCACGGCATGTGGGATCTTAATTCCTCGACCAGGAATCAAACCTGCCTCCCCTGCACTGGAAGCACAGAGTCTTAATCACTGGACTGCCAGGGAAGTCCCTGGTTATATATTTATACTTTATCATTTTTTGTTGAATTGAAGTGGAATTCTTGGCCATTCTGAATCTAGGCCAGTATCGTGATTTTATCTTGTTGGGTGCTAACTATATTCTTTTTCCTTGAGATTATTTAAATCTCTATTGTTGGGAGGTTAGAAGCAAGTGTTGAACCAAGGTCATTCCAAAAATTGATGCCAGGGCTGGAACCAGAATTCCTTCCCCACCCGCTTCTCCATGTTGCTGATCTGACCGCCCTTGTTGGCATTCCAGTTAAATAGTTGAAATTGATGCCGTGATTTCACATTTTTTCCCCCAGTTGATGGTTGAGATTCTGAGCTGGAAGAGGAGTTGCATGTTGTGGATAATAAAAACATGTTCTGGGGCTTCCCTGGTGGCGCAGTGGTTGAGAGTCCGCCTGCCGATGCAGGGGACACGGGTTCGTGCCCCGATCCGGGAAGATCCCACATGCTGCGGAGCGGCTGGGCCCGTGAGCCATGGCCGCTGAGCCTGCGCGTCCGGAGCCTGTGCTCCTCAACGGGAGAGGCCACAGCAGTGAGAGGCCCGTGTAATGCAAAAAAAAAAAAAAAAAAAATGTTCTGCTTTGGGTGTTCTTTTATTGTATGAGCTCCCTTGTTCTTAGTCAGAGACACACCTGTAGTAAAATGTACTGAGTCAAGTAAGAAACAGAACCCTCAGGCTCAGATGTCACAGGAGTTTCATAGTCACTGGAGATTGAATTTAGTTCCAGCATGTTTCTCCAAGGAGACAGGAAAAAAGTCTCAAGAAATGTTGGGAAGGCCAGGACAAGATGACTGGTTTTGTGATCCACATAAATACCACAAGTATCCTTTGGGCCCCTGTGGCGTGGATCTTAAAGTGCTTTATAGACCTTAATTATAACTCCTGTAAAATAAATACTTTTTAAAAAAGGTGGATAGATTAAAGTACTTTAGTGATGTTTTCCAATGAAGCAGAAAGAAGAATTTGGGTGTAGTGATGTAGAGCAAGATTAGGGAGTGTTGGGCAGAACCCCTATTTCATCAATTACCAGCTGTGTGACATTGGACAAGTTACTTGTCCTCTCTGAACCTGCATCCACATTTGTAAAATGGGTGGTAGTAACAGTGTCTACTTCTTAAAGAACTCATAGCAGAGTGCCTAATACATTGTAAGAGCATGGGAGATGATAGCTCCGGTGTATTAATAATAATTGTTTATTTGCCCTGATTTGCAGGTTAGGGTATGTATTTCTCATGTGATTTCTTGGAAGGTTATTAGAAATCTAGTCTTTTGAAAGTGAGATTGTAGTTCATAGAGAAAATTTACCTTTCTGTGTAAATGTGAAAACCCAAGGCTAGGAAGTGAACAGATTTGTTCCACTGTGAATTTTTGCTCAGGCTTGCCCTACTGGATCAGCCAGTTAGTATAGTTAAATAGGGTTTTGGTTTTTCTTGGCCAAACACCCCTTGAGGTTATTTAAAAAAAAAAAAAAAAGGGAGCAGATTCCTGCCCTCAAGGCATTTGTAGTCTAATTAAGTGAAGTTGGGAGAAATCCTGGTCCAGGGAAGTTTACTTTGGAGAGGTGAAACTTGAGACAGGGTCTTGATATATAAAGCCTAGAGCTGGAGTTTGGAAGTTGCTGTTGAGGAGGATTTGGTGGAACGGGGGCAGGATGGCGTGAGCCAAGGCACCAAGGCCTTTGTGTGCTTGGCAGGCGAGGGGCATAGGGGCAGCTAGGATGGATGGCTAGTGTGGGGACAGACGGCAGGGGGTGGCTGCCCTTGCAGTGGGAAGAGTATGGCACGTGGGAAGCCCTACCCATGCCAGGTGGTGTCTGAGCCTCGGTTTCTTCATCTCTGAGATGCTGATACCTACCTCCCAGTTGCTGAGGCATAGCTGAATAAAAGTGTATGTTAAGGACTTTGTAATTATAGAGTGCTGTACAAATGTGAGTATTAGCACAGCTGAGTAGGGAGCTTTGCTAAGGCAGAGCCTGGGATGCACGAGCAGTATCTACCTGCCAGGTACTGCTCTAGGTGTGTGTTCAGGAAGCAAAAGAAGAGCCCCCACACCCTTGGAACCAGTAGCATTCTAGCTCAGGGAAGATGGGCAGTTGACCCAAAGTGCCGAACATCGTCATTTCAGGTACGGATGCGGGCCGTGAAGATCCTTACATAGGGAGAATCTGTAGACAGTGCCTTAGGGAGAGCTCTAGGTAGGATGAGTAGGGAGGGCCTCTCTGAGGAGGTGACTTGTGAGTTGAGGGATGTGAAGGGTGCATCCCACAAAGATCTGAGGCAGGAATGGTCTCAGCCGAAGGAAGTGACTGCAGAGACCCTGAAATGGAAAACAGGTTGGTGTGTTCAAATGCCAGAAGCCAGGCCAGTGTGGCAGGAGTGCACACCCGAGGTGAGTGAGGCTAGAGCGGCAGGTAAAGGGCAGTTCACGTAGGGCCTTGTGCAGCATGGCGGGAGGTTGCATGTCATGCCACTGGCCATGGGAACCCAGGGAGGGCTGTAAGCAGAGGGGTGTTGTGATGTGACTTAAGACGTAGAAAGAGCAGTGGTTGCTCTGTGGAGATGAGCTGGGGCGGGACAAGAGCGGAAGCAGGTGGACCAGTCAGAAGGATATTACAGTTGTCCAGACGTAACCAGATGGAGGCTTGGACCATCCTTACAGCAAAGGAGCCACCGAGAAGTGGGTCAGAGTGAAATGTGGAGGCAGAGCCGAGAGAATGTACTGATGCCTCGGATGTGGAAGGTGAGGGAAGGCGAGGAATCAAGGATGACTCCTAGGTTTCTAGCCTGAACAGACGCGTGGGTGGATAGTGTACCTTTACCGAGAGAGGGAAGGCTTGTGGGGAGCGTGGCTGGGGGAAAACTGAGTTCTGTGTTGAACACGTTAAATGTGAGATGCTAAGTGCCGACGTCTAGTAGACAGCTGGGTGTCGGAGTGTGGAGAGTAGCCGAGAAGTCTGGGCTGAAAAGATGTTCTGAGAGTCACCTGTTAAATAAATGTGTTTCCAGCCCCAGGACGAGAGTATAGCCAGAGACAAGGAAAGCCTCCCAGATCTATTGGAAGGGGAGCCGCCGGCGAGGGGGAGGATAAATCTGGCAAGTATTGATGGGCTCGTATCATAGGCCTTGCTGCTTTTTCCTCCAGCTGCCCAGTCTAGTTCCTGATTGGACGGGACTAGAAGATCAACATGAAACTAGACTTGGGAAATCACAGAGACTCTTGGTCCCTCTCCTCTTAAATGGGGACGTGAGCCCACAATTCAAAGCTCTCCGCATGGTGCCCTCCTAGAATTATCATGTCAGGTTCTAACAGTGAAGAGGAGCCCCTGGTGCTTAATCTTACTGCTAAGACTGTGGAGGAGTTTGATATTCTGGGGATACGGCTTTAGAATTTGATTCAGAAAGAGGTGGAATGTAGTCAGTTTCCTTGTCCAGTTTCCCTCAATCTTCTAGCTCTTCTTTCCAGGTGGTTAATTGTTTTGACTATTAAGGTCTTAAATGCAGGCTGTGTAACTGACCACAGGACCTGGGCAGGTCCTCTTTGAACCTTTATTCTTGTCTCCCTAACATCAGGGGCTCAGATGAGATCAAGCTGGGCTCCATGAGCTCCTCCAGGAAACCAGGGCCTGGTGGGGGTCGGTGGGCATTCTCAGCTACGGTCCACGTGGCAACCAATACCTGAGGAGGCAGGGAGGGCTGGGATTCACTCATGGAGGTGATGCTGGAGTTGAGTGGAGGTCTAGGGAAGAGTTGGGGTTGGGGCAGATGTTCTGCAGGGAATGGACAGCATCTGCGCAGTGTGGAAGCGTGAACGAAGAGCCTGGTGGAAAGGATGAATTCAGGTGGTCGGTCCGGTTGGAATCTCGGTGGGGCGGGGAGGGGAAGTGATGGTGGTAACAAGGTAGCAGTGTCATAGGACCAGAGCCACATGGTGACCCCACATACAGGAACAGGGCAGTTCTCCTGTATTTTCTCATCTGTAAGTAGCCCTGTGGAAAATCCAAGTGGGTTGAGTAAAGACATTCAAAAACATTAGGGTTTATGGGTTCTGCATGTTTAAACCCAGAAACAAAGTTCAAGCTTCATTTGACAAGTTGATGTTTTAAAGCTTTCTCCCAAAACCCATCCTATGGGCTCATTTTGGTGTGTGTCATTGCAGCTGGGTCATGGGTAAGAGCACTGATGTTAAAGCTACCTTTGAAACCTCCCAGCCCCTCCTGTGGTTCCCAGATGCAGTGTGGGCCACGGAGGCAAACTGCTGTCTGTGTGAGGTGTTGCTAAGACCAGTTTCCTTTGTGTCTCTTGGGAAGGCATTAATTGGTAGGAATCCTGGAAATCGGAACCACTGACTGCTCCAACAGATCCAGCTGAGGCGGGGAGGCACAACGTGGGCAGAGCGCTTCCTGCAGCAGGGAGCTTGGGAGATATTTGCTGAAGGAATGAAGGAGTGAACAGGAGGATGATTGAAAGGTTGCGCTCTCAGACTGGCGCCAGCATTTCACCATCATTTGCTCAGATTTGTTGGCATAACTGTTCTGAAACAATGCTACAGTATAATCTAGCTTTTACATACGGTTTAAAAATCACCGTACAAAACAGAATACCGACATATTTTGAAGACCAACTGGAGCCCTCAAAGGAAAGTCTGACTTGTTGGAAATAGGCCAAGGGATGGGGGGGTGCAGCAGGCAGTGCTGTCCCCCATTTTCCTCTACAGGGCCACTTGTAGAAATAGTGGAACGTTTCTCAGTTTAGTTTAAATCTGCTGTGTTGAAATCATTAAAAGTGAACTTCACTTTTTAGCTGTGTAAATTGCTATGATGAATTTGGTTCATTAAAAATACCTGTTGAGGGCTTCCCTGGTGGCGCAGTGGTTGAGAGTCCGCCTGCCGATGCAGGGGACACGGGTTCGTGCCCCGGTCCGGGAAGATCCCACATGCCGCGGAGCGGCTGGGTCTGTGAGCTATGGCCGCTGAGCCTGTGCGTCCGGAGCCTGTGCTCCGCAACGGGAGAGGCCACAACAGTGAGAGGCCCACGTACCGCAAAAAAAAACACAAAAAAACCTGTTAAGTGCTCGCCCTGAGCTGGACACTGAGGGACACAGCAGTGAACAGAACAGACATGGCCCTGCCCCCATGGAGCTGACCTTCTGGTGAGGGAGGTGGCCAGTATGCAGTTCCTCTCACATGTCATGATTACTGACCGTGGTCGTGCTAGGAAGGGAAGGTAGATGAGGACTTATAAGAGGTGGGGCCCGGCCTAGCTTGGAAGGTATATGAAGGGTTTTAAGCAGAGGCCTGAAGAGGGAGAGTAGGAGGATTCCGGGGGGAGAGAAGAGTGTGTGCAGAGGTTCTGAGCCAGGAGAGAGCATGGTAGTTGAGGGGTTTGAAAGCAGCCCAGTCCAAAGTGTCGAAAGTGAGGGAGAAGGTAAACCCAGAATGTGCTCTTGACATATACTTAGCTTCAGCAAAAGCATTTTAGGTTATCATTCCAACTTGAAGTTCTTGGTGTCTGTGTACAATTCAATAAGAAAGAGACTGTTTAGATTTCCTGCTGTAATTGGCAGAATAATGCTTACAAAGAGTCTATGTCCTAACCCCCCAAACCTGTGAATGTATTAGGTGAAGCGGCAAAGGGGAATTAAAGTTGCAGATGGATTAAGGTTGCTAATCAGCTGACTTTAAGATTAGCGAGATTGTCCTAGATTATCCGGGTGGGCCCCGTGTGGTCACATATAGGATCACATATAGGATCCTTATAAATGTGGAAGAGGGAGGCAAAAGAGAGATCTGAACATAGTTTGCTGCTGTTTCAGATGGAAGAAGGGGCTGCGAGTCAAGGAATGCAGGTACCTTTAGAAACTGGCAGGGGCAAGGAAACACTCTCCTCTAACCTTCAGAAAGGAGCTGCCGACACCTTGGTTTTTCAGTCTAGTGAGACCCATTCTAGACTCCTGAACCACAGGAACTGTAAGATAAGAAATCTGTTTCAAGCCACTAAGTTGGTGGTAACTTGTTATAGCAGCCACAGAAAACTAACACACCTGCCCAACTCAAGGTCTCATTGCGTAGATGGCTGTTGCCACCAAGTCACTTGGTAGTAACGACCTCTGCTACTTGCTTTGCTTTTCAGGGCAGTGGAGAATGGCTCTTACGCACCCTACCTCGAGGTGCTTGGGCTGTGGTCATTCTTCAGTGAATACTTGGGCATCGCCATGTGCTGGCACCAGCTGCAGGAGCTTGGGATAGGTTCGTGGGTTAAAAACAGCAAGCTGTGTGCCTTCATGGAACTACATTCTAGATGCCTCATAGCCCTGACCTATGCAGAGGGCCGGCGGGGGCAGAGAGTTCATGTCCAGACACTCAGCCAGGCATCCGGGCACTGCTACGTGGTTGTGAATAGCAGTGACTTTCCCTGAAAAAGACGAGTCTGTTTCTACTACTTATAGGAAAACTAGAGTTTTATCCAACATACCTATACTTAGTTTTTGGGTTGTTTGGAAATGATTCTTCAGGACTAACAGCACACATTAAATACAATAATATTTGCTAATGCACAGCTCACTGCTGCTGGATATCAGTGTTTTCTTAATAAATTTATTTATTTTTTGGCTGCATTGGGTCTTCGTTGCTGCGCACAGGGTTTCTCTAGTTGCGGCGAGCTGGGGCTATTCTTCGTTGCGGTGCACAGGCTTCTCATTGCGGTGGCTTCTTTTGTTGCGGAGCACGGGCTCTAGGCGCACGGGTTTCCGTAGTTGTGGCGCACAGGCTGTAGGGCACAGGCTCAGTAGTTGTGGCACGTGGGCTCGGTAGTTGTGGCTCACGGGCTCTAGAGCTCAGGCTCAGTAGTTGTGGCACGTGGGCTCAGTTGCTCCGCGGCATGTGGAATCTTCCCGGACCAGGGCTCAAACCCATGTCCCCTGCACTGGCAGGTGGATTCTTACCCACTGCGCCACCAGGGAAGCCCCTGGATATCAGTTCTTGAGTGCAGAGTTCCCTCGTATATTTTTAAATCTTCAAATAACCAGTCATCAAAATAAGAATAGTCTTTTTAAGTTTTATAACTTTAATAACGTATGTACTTTGGAAAGTCTAACATGGGAGTTAGTCTGATGATTGACAGATTTTCTGGTTCCAAAGGAGAGAGAAGCAGGCCCTTCCTCTGAAGCCATTTGACTCAGAGGCAGAGATGCGGGGTTTAGGTTAAAGCACAAGCGAGCTGTAATGCCTGTTCTCTACAGCAGGTAAAGAAGGAAGGGGAGGAAAGGACAAAATTCCTTACCAATCCTTAGCAAAAACCTGGCAGGTTACCAGGTTTGCTCGTGGTGGCTGGGGGTGGTAGGTGGGGTGTGGACATTCCCCGTTGACCGCTGGTCCTTGGAAAGCAGGCACCTCCCCCTCCAGCCAGAGGAGGGACAGTGCTTCTGCCGGCGGACACCTGGAGAGTCAGCCTGGCTGCGGTGGAGAGGGGCTCTCAGAGGGCCATTGGAGCTTCGATGACCAGACAGGCTGCCCTCGGCGAGCCTGGTCATGTGGAAATTGACTGCAGGGCCTCCCAGGCCGAAGTAACTCCCCGGTACCTGGGAAACTGTGCCGTATCCAAGCACACAGTTGGACTGTAAGGATAGCATTATTAAATTCAAGTTGTTGCCTCAGTCAGGTTACATTGCTAGCTTTATACCTGAGGCTGGGACGACTGTATAGTTTATCTACCAAACTGGGACATTTTTGAGAATGAAAGGGGGCCTGGGACAATAGGAGTGAATCAGGAGTGTCCTGGGGAAACCTGGACCTATGGTCAGCCCAGTGAAGTGTTGGAAGCTTTAACCACTTTGTGGACAGCCTGACCAAAAATGACTCAGCACAACGTGGCCTTTGTGTGGAAGGGCCTAGACCTTCCAGAGGAGGAGAAGGCGTGACCCAGGGGCCTTTCTTAAGATTCCTGTTCACAGCACAGAGAGCTTTCCAACTTGGAGGCTTTAGAGCTGTTTTCCATACACCTTTAAATATAAGGCAAGATCTATTTTTTATCCCCAAATTATCCCACCTTATATTTGAGCCCTTATACAGTCATTTTCCTCGGAGAGCTGCCCTCGTGATTACTTTACTCGAGCAACAAAATTTTGTTCGCTATAAACACATTAGCCTAAAGGGACCTCAATCAGTTATAACTGTGGGTGCTGATAGAGGTTAAATTTGTTTTAAAATATTTTAAATAAAATGATTTCAAAAAGGAAGCAAAGAAATTGAGCTCACATTTAGTAATAATTCCTCAGGATTTGACACGATAATTGCAAGTCTTAGGTGTGGTTATAAACTTTAAAATGTCCTAGAAATGCCCTGGAAAACTGGGTTAGACATTGCTTTTCAGAAAGTAATGTCAAAGCAGCATATGGAGTTTGAATACAATTGCTTTGTAAAATAAGCGTAAAACTATTAGATAAATTTTTAATAAGATGTTATTCAAAATGTTTGCATAAATAATCAAATGTCAGTGGACTCTTTCATCTACATTCATAATGGCTTACATATACAAATTGGCCAAAAACCCCTTTTTTGGATTTTTTTTTTCCCCATTCACGGAGCTTTATGAGGAATCCCTGGTATATGAGGGGTGATTGTAATGATAGAGATGTTGTGGTAACAGCTGGGAAAAGGACATTCACCTTCAAACTGCAAGGAATCCAGGCTGGGGGTGAAAATTGGATTCCTTCAAGAAATGATTGGATTTTGACTTACAGGTTCCAGATGGCTGACTAGATATACAGGTTTCCCTGCAGGCTCCTCAGGGCTCTGTGATGGCTGAGAGATTATTGCTAAAAGGCAGAAAGCAGATGGGATCTGGCTTATGGCCTTAACAAGGGAGGGAGCCACACTCAGGGGTATATCGTGCAGGGACTGGGAAAAAGGGGGCAGGTGGTCTGCCTTGTGCCCACCCTGAGAATCGTCAGGTGAGGCAGGCTCTGGGAATCAGGCGTGGATCTGGAAGTAAAGGCCTATATGCTGGACCACAGATGCCAGATGACACCTTCATTCCCCATCTCTCTGTACAGAGTATAGGACGCTGGAATTTAACACTCTGGCAAAAACAAAAAAACCATAGTGCTTTCTTTTTGGGGGGAAAGGGGTGGGGATGTTGACAGGTGCATGTTTTACAAAGCTTAAATGATGACAGCTCAAGAGTGGATTCATGTAGAGGTAAAGCAAGGCAGTTATAGTATTTAAAAAACAGCTAGGGAAAGCTGGGGCTTCTAGTGTGAATGCTGGCAGCCCAAGAATTAAGCCTTCCTCCTCTAGCATTTGAAGACTGGTTTTCAGTCTTGACAGCAGCTCCCTACGCACTCAGCCTAAAGTGATTCCTCTGTCAGCAGGCCCCACCCAGGACTCCCTTTCAGCATTCCTGATCCGGGGTGAGACCAAGCCAAAAATGGACCTTTTAAGGCAACAGCAAAACAAGAGAACCAAGGATTATCAGGCATATGATGAGAGCTAGCAGCATGAAAGGGAATGGTTGAAGTAAACCAGAGGAAAAATCAGAAGAAACAGAAAATCCAGGAACAGAAGGAGAACAAAGGAAAAACAAAACCAAAAAACCTTCTAGGTAAAATGCTTAGAATATGAGAATTTGAGAATATGTGAATCCACAAAATAAGAATAGGTGCATTGGTATGTGAAAGGCGCAGTCCAAACACAGAGCTTTTGGAGATTACAAATATAATTGCTGAAACTTAAATTTCATTAGAAATACTAGAAAATTAAGTCAAGTCTCTGGAACCAGAGAGAGGGAAGGAAAAAGTGAGAAGATTAATCCAGGAGGTCCCACTAGCTAACAGACTAGCTAACAGAGATTCCAGAAAGAACAGAAAATGGAACGAGTAAAATGACCGATGCACCCTAAGAGTTTCCTGGAAGTTGATGTCCTAAGTCTCTAGATTGAAGGAGGCCACGCAGTGCACAGTGAGCGAGAAAAGGCTCACGCACAGGTACTGTCGTGCTGTTCAGAACGCCTGGGTTAACGCGCAGAGCCTAAAAGTCACCTTTAAAGAAACGAAAATAGGATTTAATGTCAGAATTTTCATTGGCAGCACTGGACACTGGAATAAATTAGAGCAGTTCTGAAGAAAGTGTTTTCCAACCTAGATACTACACCCAAACTATCAGTCAAGAGTGAGAGCAGAATGACATTTTTGTATATGCAGGGACTCAGTTTACCTATCATGTACTGTTCTTTAGGATGCCATTTAAGAAAACCAAATAAGAGGAAAACATGAGGTCCTAGGTCAAAGGAGACCAATCCAGGAGGGGGCAGTAAAGGGAAGTGCTAGGATGACCATGTACAGCAGACCCAGATGACCCTGACTCTGTACCGCAGACCTAGAAGAACAGTCAGTCTGTGTGGTACTAGGAGGTCCAAGGGCTCTGAGGAGGACATATGAGCAAAGAAGAGATCCTGATTTCATACTAGGTACAATTGGGAGCTTAGAAACAATTGGGGCTGGAATAAAAGCAAACAACGTAAGCGAGAAAAAATGGTAATGAGAAACGCCAAGAAAAACTGAAGTCACGGTCCAAATGTGACGTACACCAAACAGTTGATAGAATGGAAGGAAAGCAAGTCTGTTTGACCTTGATGCTAGGAACAGTATCCTTGGAGGACAAGAGCTTCTGATACTGGTCCCAGATAGAGGATAATTTCAATGCTGTTTGGTTCAGCAGTGAATAATGTTTACCTGGTTGTACAAAAGGACAGGTGACCAAAATGTGGTTACAAGACAAATTGTAAATGGTAATAGCTCTGGTAATAGTGTAAAAGTATAGCCAATGGATGGTAGGACTTGGAGGCACCAAGAGGAAAGTTGGGGAGACAGAGTGCTGATAGCATCATCTCCCCAGCTGGGGAATGGAGAGATTTTGTCAGAAATTGATGAAGAGAAAGTAGAAATTTAAATATATTACTTAAAGCATAGCAAATAGAAGAACTAAAGTAATATAGTTATTAAACATAGGAGGGAAAGTAGCAAGTAGTTTAAGCTCTCCCCTTTTCATATTGTGGTGTCAACAGTTAATTGCCTAAAGCTGGTAAGTCAAGAAATAAATGTATTAGCATAATATCAATATCGAGCATTCTAGAGAAGTAAATCCAGAATTTAAAAGGAGTTCTGCCCAGAGAGTGGGACACGGGATGAGTGTAGAATCTGTTGTTTTCCACTGTAAGTTGTTTTTGATTTCTTGCCATCCGTATTTATTACTGTTAAAGACTGAGCTCAAAGATGGATTAAATGTAGAGGTGACACAGTTGAATTATTAATGCCATCTTCTAATTAAGGTTTAATTTGGACAAACTAAGAAGGCTGTTTTAAATTAAGCAATAATAGTGTCCTTGTTCTAATGAAGCAATATTTCACATTTCCTGGGACAAAGTTGCATAGCTAGAGGCAGAATCTTTAATCCTTGAGGAAATGAATTATTGCCAAAAACAATGAAGCAAAGCTGCTACTGTCCTTAGAGTTTTAAAAGTACCCCAGTGTTTAGAACTTTTGGTTGATGTAGTTATGCAAAAGTATACTGGCTCTGCTTGGGGGAGAACTTGACTATAGGAAATAGGAGTATGGCTTGCTTGAAGTTTGAAATAACCTTGTGGTTAATAGCATGATAAGGGTCCTGCATCTTTGTGCCAAGAATTTTGATCTAGACTCCAAAGGCCTGAATTTATATCATGTCCTCGGTCACTGCCACACTTGTGCAGTTTGCCTTTTACATTGTATTCTATTTCAAATTTCATTTCTCATCTTTAAAGATGATGTGGTTTTACACATTTTGAGTTTTGTATTTTAAAGGTAAGTTTCCAATATGTTGGAATCCCAAGGCAGTGTTTATGTCAGTACAGATTGAAACAGTGGAGGTGATTGTCCAATGGCCCCGTGGAGAGCAATTTGGGAAGTAATTTTTCCTGTTCCTTTTGGTGTCTAAAACAATCTTAGTTCAAATCCAGATTCTTGCCCTTCCTTGATTACAGTTTTTCTTGTGACCTGATATATGGGAATAGGTTTCTAAGACCCTGTTCTGTTCATTTCCACCACTTCCCTTCAAAAGCCATAACTGCGTGTTCCTTGGTCCCTGTCACTCTGAATGTGAGGTGTGACTGTAGTTCTGAATTCCTCCAGTGGTACTGGGTGGGTCAGTAAAAAGCAGCAGCTGCTTAAAAGAAAATGAACAGCCTGGCAGATGCTTCCCCGGGCCCTAGGAGCTGCTGTGGGCATCCATCCCTGCGGTGCCCAGAGCTCCTGGTGCTCACATTAAACCCAGCCTCAAAGGGAAAAAAGTGGGATTTGAGCAGAAACTGGATGTTGGTGTGGCCTGAGTCTTCCCCCCAGATGCAGACTGTCCCCCCTAGAGCTGCACTCGCTGTGCTCTCCCAGGAGCTGGCTGGGTTCTGAATGGCTTAGGCCAGTGCCCAGGTCCTAAAGGACTTAATGAGGAAGTAGATGGGTTGCACCGGGGATGGTGTCATCGACTGGTTACAGCTCTATTTTCAGTTCTTTATCCTTGCCAGACATAGCCTCAGCTAATGGGCTGTGACCTCCTGTGATTAAGACTGGTTCTAAGCAGAAATCAGAGTTTGCTTATTTCCTGAACAAGAGACGGTGACTTTCCCTTGAGGATTAAGACACCTGCCAGTTGTTGACTTTGGTTGGGGGTACCGTGTTCCTCCATCAAGGTGCTTCCTCACCTTTTCTATGACTGATTTTGTCTGACTTATAGCTCTACCTGCCTTCCCCATCACTGTCTTCCTGTAAGTGTGGTCCCAGGGAATGGGGTGCGGCTAGAGCAGGGGCACCCCCCACTGATGGGTGTCTGGTCTTCCTCCTCTGGCTGCCTGTGGCCTGAGTCCCCAGAGCACTCCGCCTCCTCTGTCTGAGCTAGGACAGATTCCGAAGCGGGGCTCATTGTGCCAACTGTCCAGGGACCTGGGAGGAAGGATAGTGCTGGGAACACAAGGCAGCTAACATTATTCTCCAGAGGTACATTTCGCTTATTTTGTCAAGTTCCCTTTTCCTGTGTGTTGTCCCCTCTCCCTCCCACCCCCCAATCTTCCAGCTGCTTCCATCCTTCTCTGTGGTCAGCTTTCAGATGCGGTAGCCACCCCAAAGAATGCAGGGAAACTTCTGCAAGAGCTTGGCATTCGTAGCATCCGGGAAATTTTGTCGCTACAGCCCTATAACTAGCCAGACAACTGGAATGAAAGAGTTCCTGCGTGGTAGAGGCCCGCCCTTTGAGGGCCTGGGAAGCAGTGGAATCTGCAGGTACCGAAGAGGGAGAAGCCCTCCCACGCAGCCAGGGGAAAAGAGGCTGGAGGGAGCCGCTTGCTCTGAAGGACTGTCCATGTAAATGGAACAATCTCCGCAGCTTTTTCAACAACAGGAAACCCGGAAGCACCTGTCCCCTGCTGGGGACAAATGGTCAGCGGAAGCCAGGGGCTCTGAGGCGCTGCGCAGGTGCGCATCTGTGGCCTTTTGCACCGGAACGCGGAGCTCCGCAGATCAGGCTGCCCATCCCCAATCCCGTCTTGTTGCATCGCCGATTCCTACTCTTCCATTTCCTCCGGCCCCTTCCCTCTCAGCCTGTGCACATGCTGTGCCCCTCACTGGGCCACCTCCAGCTCCTGTCATCTCTAGGTGACACACGCTCCAGGGCAGGTTTAGCGCCCTCTGGACCGGCGTGGCACTCTGCCCCGGCCTCCCATTGCTTCTACCTCCCTGTGGTTTAAAGACCCGATTATGGATCTGGCTCTCACAGGGCCAGGGTTTGGCAGGGAGGGGAACAATTCTTACTCACCCTAGGAGGCTCTTGAATGTTTGTGGAATGAATAAGTGAACAAATGAGCGAGGACAGTCAACGGGAAATAACAAGCCCCAGTACCTGCCTATGGTAGCTTGCCAGGCTCCTTGGGCGGGGATGAGGAGAGGAAGTGGTCAGAGAAGGCACACTGTAATAACCTTGGAACTCCTGGCCTGCTCTGCTCTTTATAGCCTTGCCTGTTGGAGTCGTTACCTTTACAGGAAATCTCCTCGTGACCTTCACCCCACCCAGCTGCAATAATGCTTCGCCTCCGCCTTCCCTTACCCTTTCTGAATTAATCTTAGTAAATGGAACAGTTCTTGTTTCAGTGTTTCATTTGTGTAGGTTTTGCCCTTTCATTTAAATTGTAAACACCTTAAAATCCTGGGTTTTATTTTCCTAGGAGCTAGCAATTTAGAGGAATGGAGAAAACATTACTCCAAGGTAGTTTTTTTTCCTGGCTGCCAACTAGCTGTGAGGTCTTAGGGACAGGGTACTTACCCTCCTCCCCAAAGCCCCTGTTTCCTCGTCTGTGAAGTTAGAGGGCTGGATGCATTTTCCGGCACTTCCAGTGCCCACATCCTGTGATTTTGTGCTTCTGACCCCTAGCACTTTGCTTATCCCTTGAAGTACTTAGACAGGGTTCCATCTCCACCCCTGCTGGATAATTGAGCTTGTTCACTCACAGTGTAGCCTAGTTCACCTCTCAGCTCTTTGTCAGTGCTCCTGGGATCAAGAATGACATTAGCGGAATAGGTGTGGGACAGCCCTTGGCCTTGCCTCTGCACAGAAGTTCCAGGCACCAAGGACCCTAGCTTGGTCCTGCAGTTCCGTACTTTGGTGTGTTTTGTTTCATCCCTTAAATGTTGGACGAATTGGAGGTGGAGGCTGATGGTGCTTCCACCCAAGGGTCTGGGAGGAAGGATGGTGCAAGGGATGCATGTTCCCACACAAGCCAGCCATCGTTCTGTAAGACCCGCCTCACTGGTTCTCCCTGGGCAGAGTCTGGCTCCCGTCTCTGTTTTCTGAGTGCATTTTCTTTGCATTGTACCCACTGCGTTGCATTGGTTTAAAAAAAAAAAAATTTAAATCCTTTATTGGGATCACAGCAAAGACAAAAGTGGTAAGGACTGTTGTGTGTGGGGGGTTGTTTATTTGTTTCTTTGTTCTTTTGTTTTTGGCATCTGAGATTTGTGAGTTTCTTGAAGGCCAGGAGTGGCTTTTCTGTTTTGGGAGTTGGTTGTTGGTTCACATTCGTGTTCCCAGCCCTTTTCCCCAACTCCAGCCTGGTTTCCCTTTCAGCTCTGTTTCTCTGTCCAGTCAGGTGTATGTTCTTTCTCTTTGTTTCTTCTCCTCTTGTCAGTCAGCCAGACCTCAAAGATTGTAAAACTGATGGTGAGTAAAGGGCATTAATTAAGAAGAACACAGCAGAGAGGTAGTGGGTCTCCAAAGATCCCTCTGGCTGGGAAACAGATTTTCAGGATTGTGGGTTTGGCTTAGGACCCCTCTTACTGGAGATTGCAAGAACCCTGAGGTGGGAGGGGAGAGGGACTATTAGGATGCCTAGTACGTAAGTGGTATCCCTGAATCCTTGGTGGGGATTAATTGGACGATAAAGGAGGAGCTTGTGGAGATGACCAAAATGCCAGGAAGTAAGAATTGATGCAGAAAGAGGCCGCAAAAGAGTAATTCAGTTGAGTTGTATCTTGGGCACAGGTTTGGTTCCAAATCTGTGTTGTTAAAAGGTAAACGGAGGCATATTAAAAACTGGACGAGTTTGAGCAGAAATCAGTGCGAACCTGGCAGCGTCGAGCGGAAGTGGTTAGCGGTGCTCCACCGACAGGAGCAGGGAAAGACACAGGGAAAGTAAGGAAGCAAAGCAAGGAGATGATTTGATGGGACGGACACAGTTTGTGATTGGTTGCCCTTAGGGTTTGGTTTTGCAACAGTGAGGCGTTTACAGGCTGAGATTTTGGTTCGCTTCCGTAGGCTGCCGCAGCGTTAGAGCCACCTCAGTCTGATGGCCTCCCGGTTTAATTAATGACAGTGTAAAAACTGGAAATCTGGGGGACATTCAAAATTACCTTTGAAAACCACCCCCAGGAAGGCACAATGTTGGAAATGGGCGTATCATCGCTTGTTGAGTTTAATGGGACCATTTTTCTTCTCCAGTGTGGGAGTGTTTGTTGTGTCTGGGTTCCTTATAATGTCCTTGACATAGGTGCAGGGGGCAAGCTCTGTGCAAAGCGTGGCTTCTGAAACACCAGAATCGTGCTCCACAGAGAGCTGCTGATTCGATGAGAGACGCGCGTATCCTTCACCTTGTTTCAACAACCCTTCTTCTTGTGCTTGACTTGCATCGTTTTGTGTGTGTGTGTGTGTGTGTGTGTGTGTGTGTGTGTGTGTCACAGGGCTCTGCTTTTGTTCTCCCTCACCACCTAAACTGGCAGAGAATTAGGGGACTCCTTGATAAAGAATAACCCCAGTATCTCCTGGTTCTGACTGACTGAAACGTTCCATGCGTATTCAACTCAAATCTGCAAATTCTCTGCTTCGTCAACAGGTTGCTCGTGGGGGCCCCACGGGCAGTGGCCCTTCCGCTGCAGAAGGCCAACAGAACAGGAGGCTTGTACAGCTGCGACATCACCTCCCGGGGGCCGTGCCCACGGATTGAATTTGATAACGACGGTGAGTTCTTCTGCACTCGCTCAGGGTTCCCTTGACCAACTTGCCTTGTATCCCACTTGCCCTTTCCAGGCGGAAGGAAAGGGGGGGACAAGCATTTATTCCTGGAGAGAGGGCCTCTGTTAATTGCATCAGCCTCGTCTGTTTCTTGCTTGCCCTGAGCACATTTACGTTTTAAGTCACTGGGCTGCAGCGTAGTTCCTGCCCGCCTCCCTACCCAACTCTGCTTTCTAAACTGATATGGTGTATCGATGTCGCCACCTAGTGATGTGTTGAGGTTCTACGGGAGAGAAACTCTATTCACAGCCGCGAAGAAAATTGAATGTGTATTTTGTACTAAGCGGCCAAAAGTTCTCATTTGCTGTTAAAATATTTGGGAGAAAGACTGTTTAAACATAAGATCTCTCTAAAATGAAAGCTGGCCAACATGGATAAATTTTGCGCTACTATATCTCAGGCTTGTTTTGCACAGACTCTGTGTGGTCGGCAGAGCAATTAGGGTCCTGAGACGCTGCAACCAAACCTAGTTTGACATTCTTGGTCTAAGCAGACTTGCAGATTCATGTTTATGTTCTTCTCTTGCTTTTTCATCTTTTTAGCAACAGCATTTGGTTTTGGGTTTTTTTTTTTTTACTGATTAGAAAATAATACATGTTAATTGTGGGAAACTTGTAAATGACTTTGAACTGTAAGGAAAAAACCCAGACCCACTGATAATGTAGGCATAATTGCTCTTTACTTAACATTTTGGCATTTTTTCCTTCTGTCTACCTAAAGTTGTTAGGTTTCATAGTTTGTTTTTTTTTTTTTTTTTTTTTGGTACGTGGGCCTCTCACTGTTGTGGCCTCTCCCGCTGCGGAGCACAGGCTCCGGACGCGCAGGACCAGCGGCCATGGCTCACGGGCCCAGCCACTCCGCGGCATGTGGGATCCTCCCGGTCTGGGGCACGAACCCGCGTCCCCTGCATCGGCAGGCGGACTCTCAACCGCTGCGCCACCAGGGAAGCCCCAGGTTTCATAGTTTTGTAATGATTCAAGATTGGAAATCATGCCTGCCTTCTCATTGGGGAAGGCAAAAATTTGGATGTAGGGTCAAACAGTAGGCTCAGATTGATACTGAAATGAGCACATGGTGAGATTTATGGTTTCCCTCTCTCTCTCCTTTTTGGAGGAAGGAGGTAAAAATAAATATATCACTTTCCTTTTCTGCATTGATAGGAAGATATAAAGTGAGTCTGAGGCCTTGTCTTCCCATCTGCAGTAAAGAAGAGTTCATGCTATTATGTAACAAATTTGGGAGTATGTAGAGAAGTACCCACTTTTTGTTAGTTTGGGTGGTAGTTTCTGTACTCGGGACCCTGGATGTCAGAGAAAGTGAAGGGCTACCAGGTAAAGGTATGTATTTTATATAAAGAATTTGATGAATCATTCATACCAATAATCACTCACCCATTTTCTTAAGATGAGAAGTAATTTTTCTGGATTGAGTAACTAAATTTACTAAGTGTTTAGACTTGGAGTCAAGGCAATTTAGAAGCTGTTTCTTATATTTTTGTTCATTTATTGGTTCATTTCCTGTTGCAATGGCTTTGAAGTCCTAACTGTGTGTGTAACCTGTGCTGCTTTCTCCACAGCTGACCCTTCATCGGAAAGCAAGGAAGATCAGTGGATGGGGGTCACCGTCCAGAGCCAAGGTCCAGGGGGCAAAGTTGTGGTAAGTGTAGAGAAGTGTGTCCATTCCACAGTGTCTGAGTGCCTGTTGTGTGCCACTGCTGGGCTTACAGTATTGAACAAAACAGGTAGAGCTTCTGCCTGCATAGAGTATACATTCTAGAAAACCGACTGCTTTAAAGCAGGAATTGATGTCAAGAAAAAATGAAAGCATTATTTTTCCTGTGATTTCTGAGCTATTTTGAAATAGCTCTACGATCTGCTTTTCTTTAGAACTTTCAGGTTCAAAGAACTTATTTAAAAACCTTTACCAATGTCCCTAAAACTCTAGGTGGTCTTAAAACAAGAAGCAAAGCAAAACTAGACATGCTTCACTTTGTTATACAGCAGAAACTAACACAACATTGCAAAGCAATTATACTCCAATAAAGATGTTAAAAACAAACAAAAAAACTAGGCATGCTTTTTGTCTCAGGAACTATGTAGCTATTATAGATGAGTTATAAAAAAAATATATGGGAATGGTCATGGAAAGTAAGGATCAGATAATTTTAAACTCTTTTATTATATATTCTGAGCTTCTTCAAATAGAAGTGGTAACGAAGAAAAAAGGGTCTGTTAGATGGAGTGTGCGAGGTGGCCTTGGAGGTGCCAGGCTGGATCATGATGATCTTTCTGTCTCTTTCAAAATCTGGTTGCTGTAACAAATTTATGTAGAATTTTGAGAAAAGTGAGAATTTTACCAAACACTGAATTTTTATATCTAAGGGGATGCATTATGGGAAATTGACTTGGACATTGTAAAGTGTTTTCAGCCTATTATATGGAGGGTGGCCATGAATACCCTGTAAAATTAGAGATGATTTCATCTCTCCCAGCAGTGTAATTGTCTCTGCCTTTTAAAATAAACTTAATCTCAGAGGATAAGTTAGTTAGTATTGATTATAAGGAAATAGTATAGGTAAAAGGAAAATGTCTTTGTTTTAGCAGTGTTAGCCTGATCCCTGTGAAAATATGTCCATGATTTCTCTCCTCTGGAATATGAGTACTTATTTTCACAAACATACTGATGTGAAGGTTTATATAGCCACTAAAAACCAGTTAAACTGAGAAGATGAAATAGGGTGTTTCCCACTGTTTATGTGACAAGTAAATTTATAAATAAATTTGCCTGTGGATTACAGATTGGCATTCAGTGTTTGCATTGGAGCAGTATTCTCAGGCTGAGGGCAAGACAGAAGCCCTGTGCTAGATAACGGTCGCCTTGCAACTGTGGGGAGGAAGATTTGCTGGTTTTCAGATCCAATCTCAGGAGGAGGCCACATTTAACATCCCACTTAGAATTAACCTCTTGATTATTGACAATTTCATCAATCTGTAATGAAAAACGTAGGGTTTGCCGACGTGTATGGGCTACTTTATTCCATCTGTTTGCAGACATGTGCTCATCGGTATGAAAAAAGGCAGCACGTTAATACAAAACAGGAATCCCGAGACATTTTTGGAAGGTGTTACGTCCTAAGTCAGAATCTCAGGATTGAAGATGATATGGATGGAGGAGACTGGAGTTTTTGTGATGGCCGATTAAGAGGTCATGAAAAATTTGGTTCTTGCCAACAAGGTGTAGCAGCCACTTTTACTAAAGACTTCCATTACATTGCGTTTGGAGCCCCAGGCACTTACAACTGGAAAGGTATGACGTGTGTATTTATAGAAATAGAGATTAGAATTATTACATAATTGCTATTATATGCACCATGATGTAGTACATTTTAAATGAAAACAAAATGTGTTATAAGGCACTTTTATGTTGTAGAAGTAGGGTAGGATAGCAAAATATCGAAATTCTGATTTTTAAAAACAAATAATGTTCAAAATGTATGTTTTAAGAGATTTTTTCCCCCTCTGCCAGCAGTTTACATTAATATAAGTAATTAACTTTCTTCTGTAAGAATATAATTAACATTAGTTTTTGCTGTTTTGTATTTGCCTGTTTCATGAAGCTGAAAGTTTTAATTTTAAGGTAGGGATCTGAAAACTGAAAATAATTGAGTGGTGTCATGTACAAATAACATTGTATTAATACAGACTTTTTTTTTTTGCGGTATGCGGGCCTCTCACTGTTGTGGCCCCTCCTGCCGCAGAGCACAGGCTCCGGACGCGCAGGCTCAACGGCCACGGCTCACGGGCCCAGCCGCTCCGAGGCATGTGGGATCTTCCCGGACCGGGGCACGAACCCGTGTCCCCTGCATCTGCAGGCGGACTCTCAACCACTGCGCCACCAGGGACGCCCTAGACATTTTTTCATTATGTATTATCTTAAAAGGCTGTGTTTTGCTAATAAAGCAGTATAGTTAGAAGCATAGATGTCAAATTAGGGAATTTTGAGATGATTTTGGATAACTTCTGGAAAGATTGTTTAATGGTATTGTTTAAATAATTTCGTGATATAGGTAAAAGGAGACACCGGGAGGGAGGGAGGGAGGGAGGGAGGGAGAAGAATGGCCTGCATTTTTTGCCTGGATGAACATGGTCAGTGCTCCTGTAGTAAAAGTTCAACTTCTCTGAAGAAATTAAGCAGGTGTAGAAAAACCACTGTGTTATAAAGGACAATTAACCTTCCTGTAATCCGTAGTGAAGAGAAGTGCATCTGATTTGGAAATAAGACTTTTTTTTGAGAAATTTATTAAAATAAATCCTGTGTTATAACATTTTCACTAGTCAGGAAAAACTTAGGAAAATTTTCCCTTTTTCCATTCAGAAATTTCCTGTTAGAAATGAGCCTTGAGAACACCTTGCTCGATAGCAACCTTTGGGAGGAATTTCCTTTGGCCTCCCCGGCCCCAACCAAAACTTCCACGTAACAGCATTTGTCAGGTTATCTTGACCTAATCGAAATAACACGTGAATTTAGAAATTGTTTTATTTTAGCAAGGATAGAGGCCATACATAGTAAAACAAAACAATAAAAACATCCATCAATTATGTATGGTTTAATTTATGGGAAACATGTTTTATCTGCTTTATAAATTCTGACTTAAAATGTTACCATTTATAGTGGACTATGTGAGATCTTCTCTTTTCAATTATTAGCTGTGAAAATTTTTTAAAGCTTTGAAATCTTTGGTTAAAGTGATTGGAAGAAAAGATCAAACTACTAATCTTACTTTCACAGTATAGTAAAAAGATAAATTGATTTAGGATTATAGAAAATGTAAAATATATCAGGTTCATATAATTTAAAAGTTTTTTGTAGGTTTAGTTAACTAAGTAAACATTCCATTTTCCATCTAGTGTCATGGCATTATAAAGATAATTCATGAAAATGCATGGGCATTTTTTTTTTATTACTAGAACAAATTTGTTTGATGTAAAAATCTACACGAACATGATTTTTTAACTTTAATAACCTCAAAAGTCATCTTTCTTCTCCTTTTCTTCCTTCAGACTTTTCTTTCTGTGCTTAATGATAACACGAGGAATGTTTATTAGGACCATCTATTTTATTTTGTTTCATCTTCATTTTTTTTTTAACCATTTCATTCTTTTAGGGATTGTTCGCGTAGAGCAAAAGAATAACACTTTTTTTGACATGAACATCTTTGAAGATGGGCCTTATGAAGTTGGTGGAGAGACTGACCATGATGAAAGTCTAGTTCCTGTTCCTGCTAACAGTTATTTAGGTAGGAACGAGAGTAGACGGCATGCCTGCCTCTTCAGATGCCTCTGTGTGACACCGCTGTCACAGGACCCTGGACTGCTAGGCTGAGAAGAGGCCAGGTTGGAGCCAGGGGACTGTGGCTGCATTTACTGGAATTTAAGCCTTGGTGATCCCAAGGTAACCTGACTGAAGCTTGGGATCCTTCCCGTCTCACCTGAGCTTGCTCAAAGCAGGAGGAAACCTACTACTGTCTCCTAAAATCTTCTGTCCTCCTGTGTGGAGGTCTGTTTCCTGAGCTAGTGTCAGCCTCTGTAACCTGAGGCAGGCTGTTCATGCATGGATGTTAGCAGGAGGCTGAAATGCCTTCCCTCTCCCTTCAGTGCCTCTTTTTGGAGAGAGACTCTTTAAGAGCTGCATTTATGAAGTTACTCTTAAGTGGCAGGTCAAGACCTCCAGGTCCGTCCTCTGTGATTGCTGTTCTCCACGGGTTGGCCTTGCTCCTGGATTGGGGCCCTCTTGTCACAAAGCCCCTGCCGGGTGGCACGGGGGCTTTACAGCTGAGCCTGAGCAGGAGTGCTAAGGCAGCTCTTGAGGACACCCGGATTGTGTCTAAGTGCCAATTCCTTAACTCCTAAGGCTTGTTTGCATTACTAATGGGTGTCCTAAATTATTCATGTGCATTATGGTAATTACACAAAGGCTTTTAAAAGCTTTAATTCTTGGTATGAGTTGACATAAAGAATAATTACTGTGCAATTCTTGGAAAAAATGTAAAAAATCTCCTAAACCTAAATAGTAACCTATTCTTTTTCAAAAATAGAGACATACCCATATGCTAGAGATATTACTAGAACAATGGAAGGTTAAAAAAAGAGAAAAAATAGGTGTAGATCTAAAAATAATTCTAAACAAGGTATTAGTAAATGTATTCTTCAAAAATTTTTGTAATTATATAGATATGTATGAACAATACTGTTAATTAAAAAAAAAAAAAACTCTTCAGAAACTTCCCCACCCCCAAATTAAAACCTTGGTGTGAAGGCAAGAAGGGAGAAAAGTTATACTTATCACTTGTTAAGCACCTACCATGTGCTATAAATCACACACTATACTTGCTACTTGATAGGTCTTATTTGATCTTCCCAACAATATAAAATAAGTATCATTGTCCCTCTGTTGCTGATGGGGAAAAAAAAAACTTGTGCCTTAGGGACATTAATTTCCTAGTTCAAGGTCACACAATTAGTAATCCCCTAGCCAAGGGAAGAAATTCTTATGAAAATGACTGGGGCAGGGTGGGAAGCAGCTGGGAGTGTGAATGTTGTTAGTGGCTTTGCAGGACCGGAAGGGAACACAAGGCCGAGTGGTTTGGAGTCTCAATTATTAAATAGGCTTTTTCAGGGTAAAATCCTTTCCAAGGTAAATATTATCAACAAACCAATATTTTATTTGAATAAATTTTAACAGACAACCTCTCTTCAAATGGGTTATTTAGGAATTAAGTTTATGGTATTTCAAGTTAATGGCTTTGGTCAAGAAACCAACACTTTGGTCTGTAAGATAGATGCCCATGGATTTTATAAACTTAGTTTGTTGGAACATTTGAAAATATTAAACATTTTTTATTGAACGCATTTGCCACTTTTGGAATGAATTTCCTCAAAAGTGGTTGCCTGGGGGGAAAAGAGTGTCAAGTTTGTACTGTTACATTTTGGTTGTCCATGCTGTCTGTGCATCTGTCATTTCAAAAAAAGCAGTAGGTTTTAGGAATAAAATGATCTGCATGAGGTTTGGAAGCTGGCAAAGAGGGTGGCTTGCCGGATGCAGTGGTGGCCTCATCATCCGGCGAGCACGGCCGTAGCTGGCGTGCCTCTTACCGAGTATAATTGCTTTTTCTTCAATCTCTTCCGTCCCGTGCATGTGTACAGGCCTGCTGTTTTTGACCAGCATTTCCTATACAGATCCCGATCAGTTTGTTTATAAAACACAGCCTCCCAGGGAGCAGCCCGACACATCCCCTGATGTGATGATGAATAGCTACCTAGGTTTGTGACCTCTGAGATGACAAATAAATTGTCTTGGTCATGGTCATTTAAGAATTTTTTTTTTGATCCATACAGAGCATAAATCTTTTTATTTTCTATTTCATTTCAAGTGAAGCACACATGAAAAGCATGTCGTGGTTGAGGCGCTGCAGACAGATGGCTTCCAGAGCTGGATTCAATTGTATCGCCCTCTTCTAAACTTGTAGCTCATCCTATTTTTTGACTCACTTCACAATTTGAGAACTGCAACAGTAGTGGTGAAGCTTTTTGTAAATAAAACCCAATAAAAAGGGTGAGCTTATAGTACTCTGCATCTGCCTCGCCTTTACCTAGGAAGATTGGCTTAATATGAATGATTTTGATATGGGCGTCTGTGTTTGCTTGCCATTTAACCTCAATATTGGTAATCTGACATCCTACCTGATGCTTTATGGTGAGGTGTTCTACCGTTTTTCTGCCCTCTGAACAAGTATGTAATTGATACAGATGACAACTTGCTCACCTCTATTGTTTATACCAGGTTCTCAAACACTCTAGCTCATCAATCATGGTTTTGTTTGCATGTTTGTGTCTGAGAACTGAGTTGACCCCAAATAGTGAAACGCTGTCAGTGGTATATTAATGTTGTTCGCATTCTTATTCTTGCCTGACGACCAAGGAGATTGAGTACAGAAGTTACTAACTACTACATTAGAGCAAAACCCTATAACATGCACTCAATTACACTATGTCACGTTGTATCCCAGTATATAGTATGTAACTTTCCCATGATAATTTAGTATCTAGCTTGATCTCATTTTACAGCAGTTTCAGTATTAAAATGGGGCTCAAACTGATTCTTAAGATGCATGAATGCTTCATGATTCAAGTTACACAGATGCCAAATAGTATAGGTGCTTTTCTTGAAAAGTCTTAATACATTCCCATAGAAAGCAATGCAGTAGCCTACTACTTTGTACTTGTGTCACATCTCTTGGCTCTGTGACTCTTATCGTAGATGTGATAGCTGGTGGGGAGGGTCAGAGGAGAGTAGTGGGAGTAACCAGTGTTATATACCTCCTGAAAAACAGAGTTGATATGTACTGTTTTGTTTTTCTAGGGTTTTCTTTGGACTCAGGGAAGGGTATTGTTTCCAAAGATGAGATCACTTTTGTATCTGGTGCTCCTAGAGCCAATCACAGTGGAGCTGTGGTTTTGCTTAAAAGAGACCTGAAGTCTGCGCACCTTCTCCCTGAGCACATATTTGACGGGGAAGGGCTGGCTTCTTCATTTGGCTATGACGTGGCAGTGGTGGACCTTAACAAAGATGGGTAAGAACCTCTTAGGTTATTTTGTATGTGCGAAGAATTCATTGCTGCTCTGGCTTCTGTAGGTCTTGAGAAGAAATATCCTTTCAGGTTAGTTGATGGAAAAAATATTTCTGCTGCCAGGTTTTTACCATTCCATCACTCTTCCTCACTTATATTTTGGCAGTAGGCATCCATTACCCTCCCCAGCGGGTAGGATTACATTTTCAGTTTTCAGTTTTCCTATGTGCTGGGATCATGGGTCCGTGAGAATTAAACTTTTAACTCAAAAAAAAAAAAAAAAAAAAAACCACCTACGAGGTTCTGTTCTCTGGTTTCTTGAGGGGCTGTTGGAGCATCCAGAATGTCCTGTTGAAAGTAGGGATTGGTGACAAAGTCAATACAAAGGTCTCTGTGGCTGGTGGTACCAGTTTGGGTCTCGTAGAGAGATGAAGGTGGAGGGGAGTGGAATCTTTACTGGGAGTCTGCGTACTATAGATGTAACTTGGGAACTGGCTTCAAGTTCTCACCCTTGATATTTTTCCTTGGGTGTTTATTAGAGGCTACCTTGGTTTTTAAAAAATACTTTAATTGATGATATATAAATTCCAGATTTGAGGTCCTTTTATCATATCTCTTTGTGTCCTTAATACCTGGGCATGTGGGATTCTCCCTAAGCTCGCTGGTATTTTAGCCAATGGTTCACAGTTCTTCCCCTCATTATGTTTTCAGGTGGCAAGATATAGTTATTGGAGCCCCACAGTATTTTGATAGAAGTGGAGAAGTTGGAGGTGCAGCGTATGTCTACATTAACCAGCAAGGCAGATGGAATAATGTCAAGCCAATTCGTCTTAATGGAACCAAAGATTCTATGTTTGGCATTGCGGTCAAAAATATCGGAGATGTTAATCAAGATGGCTACCCAGGTAGACAATAGATTGTGAATTGGTCATGATTTATAGATTATTTGATTGTCTAAAATAGTGAGTGCTCATGGCATCTTATTTTAAAACATTGTATTGGAATGCTTTTAAAATTTAATGTTTGTTAAAATGTGGCGTTGTCAACAGATATTGCAGTTGGAGCACCCTACGATGGTAAGGGGAAGGTTTTTATCTATCACGGATCTGCGAACGGAATAAATACCAAACCAACACAGGTAACCAGATAACCTGGATTTCTACAACAAAAGTCTCAACAGTTTGCTTTCTAATGGAATGTTTAGGTTTATGTGAATTTTCACACTAATCATATTTTATTTACAAGTCTACAATAGTATGAATTTTGTTTTTATAAAAAATGTATGATTAGAAGATAGCTTGTAAATAGATATAAATGCAATGACCTGGTTGTTTTAAATTGTAAAATTTCTTTGGTGAATTAGGAATCAAAGTAAGCCAAAGGAAAAGACTATTCTACCCTGACAGCATAAATAGATGGAAATGTGATATATTCCTTTTAGTAGCATACTAAATAGAGATGAAACTGGATGACCATAAGAGATGATTGTAATTGCATAGAATTCAGATACCAAAAACTAAAAATTGCTTTTGAGAAAAACAAGACATTTGGAGAGCAGGTAGAGAGGTTTGGTTTGAAATACACTGATCGACTTAATATAGTACACAAGCTCATCAAAAATTGTCTCTTTTGTCTTTTGAGGTACAACATAAATCAGATAACTTTTATGAAATAAAATGTATGAAGTGTTGGACCATATGTGTACTTATTTATGATTTAGTTTTGATTTAATGTAATTTATAAGTAACCCCTTAATCTTCAGTTCAAAAGAGACTTATGTGCCTTTTTCAAAGCATGGATAAGAGGCTCATTTTAGTGGCCCAGTGTCCATTCTGATGCCCTGTTCCTTTCAGATTCTCGAGGGTAAATCACCTTTTTTTGGATATTCAATTGCCGGAAACATGGACCTTGATAGAAATTCCTACCCCGATGTTGCTGTTGGTTCCCTCTCAGATTCAGTAACTATTTTCAGGTGTGTAATCTCTGACTTAAAGCATGTTTGGTAATCCGCTTACACTAGAATTTTTTTACCTTTTGAATTGAAATTTGTTAACAACTATACTTCAAAGGCAAAGGCTTGTATGAATTTTGAATATTCTTTTTCTCCTCAGAGTAGTGTAATGATGTAATAAAAACCTATTTTGTAAAGTCTTGCTGTAATTTTGAACTAGTTTTTTTAAAAAGGTCAGAATTGGTGGAAAATTTTTACTTTTGGATATATTTCAAAAACCTTTATTTTCATAAAAACTGAAACAGAAAATTTGACAGTATAAAGAATATAAAGAAGGAAATAAATGGTCCTATATTTCACCATCCATTATGAAACTCCAAAATCTTGGTTTATATCCTTCTAGTTTTTAATTTTCTGTGAATACACACATATGTTTAACAAAATTGAGATCATAATGTACATATTGTTTTGTAACCTGCTTTTGTTGGTTTGTAACGTAGAGTGGCCTTTTTCCATGAGTGAGTTTATAATGCATAGTGGACTATCTCCCTGTCATTGAGTACTTTTCTGAAATGAAGTTAATGGTTGTCTGAGATATCCCATGGCCGGATCATAGTTTACTTAACCACTGCCATACTGTCATTGGACACATTTATGTTGCTTTCCCGGTTTGGTTGTTTGCTCCTATTATGATACACAAAGCTGTGGTCAACATCCTTAATTTTCTTTGTGTCCTGGATTATTTCCTTATGGTAAATTCCTAAAAGTGAGTTGCTAAGTTGAAGGGTCATGTGTGTTTTAGGACTTGTGATTCAGGTTCACAAGTGAAATGACCTCCAGAAAGGCTGCAACAGTGTGCCCATCAGCTGTGTCTGAGTCCCCTTATCCCAGCAATTCCATCACTGCTGGAAATCACCAGGAAAAATTGTTACAGAAGTTTTTTTTATTATTTAAAAAGTAGCACATTCTTTAAAAAAAAAAAAAAAAAGGTTAATGCAGAATTTCAGTTAAGCGCCAGTTCCCCAATATTCTCTTCTTCCACAAAACAGCTTTTAATAGTTTTGAGTCTCTCTCCAGTTCTAGGGTATCATCAAAAGGCCATACTATAACTGCTGTTCTCTGTTCTGGCTTTTAAAAATTAATCTCTTCAGTTATCTCTCCTTGTTAATGCAGATACATCAATCTTACTCTTTCTAACAACTTAATATTATTCCATAATATGCATTTAATGAATCCTCAGTTGATGGAATTTTTAGACAGTCTTTGACTTTTAGCTATGATAAACAGTGTGCTATACAGTATATTGTATGTATCTCTATGTAATGGATTTTTTTCAAGAAAAATTCCTAGAAATAGAATTGCTGGGATGAGGTTAGCACATTTTTGTATTGATACATATACCCACAGAAAAGTGCTAGCAATTTATGCTCACAATAACAACCTGCTAGAGGGCCCATTTTCTCACACCCTTACCAACATTGAACAGGATGAATCTATTTAATTTTTGCCAGTGTGATATATGTGATCTCATCTTTTGAGTGAATTTGCATTTCTTTGCTCGTTGGTGAGAGTGAACCATTGGGGTTTGTTTTTTTAAACTATTTGGCTCTATAGTCATTTTAATCTAAAGAATGTCTTTAAAGAAATAGGCAGTGATGTACAATGAAACGCTAAAAGAAGAAAATCTGTGCCGTATGTACACTTGGTGCCATCATTGCCCTTTGTTCTTCCAGAAGGTGCAAGTGTAGATGTGGCCTCTATGTCTAAATAGAATCCTAAGCAAGACCCCTGGGGGTAGGAAAACGACACCAGGACACTTCTGAAGAGCACGCTATTTAAAAAAACTAGAATATACTGTACGTTTATATAATGTAGTATAGAATACTATAGAAAAATAATTTTCTAGTTAAATGGCAAGATCTATGAAAGCCATTTTATATGAAAACTAAGAAGCACAAGAGACGTTACAGATGACAAAAGTAGGAGATGTGAAAATAAGTGGAGAAAAATGTATCTGGGATATGAGGCCAAAGGAAGAAGTAAAAAAAAAAAAAATTAACTGAATGAATGTGTGTTACTACCTTTATATGCCTGTTTCTCTCTGTACATATAAGTGTTAGGTATTAACCTTAAAATAGTCAACATTTTTAAAAGGTGGAAGAGTATAGCATAACATTCAAGTATTTTAGCAAGTTTCCATCAGAAAGCAATTTGAACTTCTAGTTCTAGTTTGAGGTATAGACCTCAGGTGTCAAGAAGACTTGAATTTCTGTAACAAAATTTGGTTACGACGTCTTTCCCAGCAGATAACCTGACTTTAGCCAATTAAATATTTGCCTCTGTATGTAATTGATATTTTAATATCCTTACTTTCCCGTCCTCATAAGTAGGTTGACTGTGAACCCTGTAAATGTGTTCCTTCGTTCCTCATAGATAGTATGAAAATAAATTTCAAAAGCCTTTGATAATAAGATAATAAGAAATAAGGTAACTCCCTTATTTTACAAACAAGGAAAATGGAGGCCCAGGACTTGCTTGAACTTTTAAGGCTGGATCCTGTGAGAACAGGGCGTGGTACCTAAATCCTCCCAACTTCAGTCCCTGGGCATTTCTCCCCACTAAATTATACTAGTACTTCAGGGTACTTAATAAATAAATGCTAATTAAACATGAGACAGCTGAGCCATAAGATTTGCTTTATGTGTTAAGACATTTTTTATGATTCATATATAATGTGCACTCAAAATTGTGTGTGTATGTTGTGTGTTTAAAAACAGAAATAAAAATAGGATTTAGGCAGAAGTATGTGTTAAAATATTTCCTTTTGAAATTTATGCCGCACTAAAGCCTTAATACTATTGTATGTAAAACACTCTAGCATCTGTAGCAACTGGCTTTAAAATATTTGTGAATTTTTGCCTTTTAAATATGCTCTCAAGACTTTAAGAACATATCTACAGGCGTACTTCGTTTTATCGTGCTTTGCTTTATTGCGCTTCACAGATACTGTGTTCTTGGTTTTTTTTTTTAAACAAATTGAAGGTTTGTGGTGAGGTGCCATTTTTCTAATATCATTTGTTCACTTCATGTCTCTGTGTCACATTTTGGTAGTTCTTGCAACATTTTAAACTTTTTCATTATTATTATTATTTTCATTATGGTTGATCTTTGATATTATTGCTACGACTTCCTGAAGACCCAGATGCTGGTTAGCATTTTTTTTTTTTTTTTTTTTTAGCAATAAAGGTTTTTTTTTTCTTCTTTTTTTTTCCTCTTCTTTCTTTTTCTACAAACCCTTGTGTCGAGGGCCGACTTTGAATAGATCGCAGCGAGGGAGCTGCTCTGCTAATAAAGTATTTTTTAATTAAGGCATGTACATTGTTTTTTTAAGACATCATGCCATTGCAACTTAATAGATTACAGTATAGTGTAAACATAACTTTTATATGCACTAGGAAACCAAAAAATTCAAGTGACTCCTTTATTGCAATCCTTTTGCTTTGTTGCCGTGGTCTGGAACCAAACCTGTAGTATCTCCGAAGTATGCTTGTAGTTAGGATCTTAGAAATTAGTAGCTGTCTAAATGTAAAATAACAATAGAAAGGTAGACAGTTAAGATAAAGGGAAATAAGAAACAAAATGTAGGCAGCATTTGCCCTTTAATTGGCTCCTGGCTTCCCCAGGAAGGTACTCAAAACCTCTCTGGCCTACTGATAGATGGATTCCAGAAGTTCAAAGTAGCTGTTTGGAATTTGGATACATTTTCATGTCGAAACACTGTTCTCCAGAATGGCTGGGTTTACCACAAACCCACTAAAGTCAGGGTGACTGAATCCCTGTGGTAGTGGAGCAATAGAATCTGCTCTGAGTCCATGCTGGAGAGCGAAGGAGCAGAGAGGTGCGCTGTCTCCCCAGCCACCATACACTTGTACTTCCCTGCCTCTGGGGCAGGGGTTAAGCCGTAGGCCCTTGGTGACCCCTTGGCTGTGGGAAGTAGGGAAGAATATGTAAGGGAGAAAGATGATGTTTTTACATGGTGAGAAGGGCTAAAGTTGTGGGACTCAGCTTCTTGTGTGCTTGTGGGGTTGGGTTAGGCAGAGCAGAGAGGGGAAAGGATAAAGGATTCAAGGTTTTGCTTGTAGAGATATTGTGCAGGTAGAAAAGCTGTAGTCAGTACTGGCAGCAGGTGGACAAAGGCTTAAGGTTGGGGGTGGGAGATTCCGAGGGAGGATAGGAAGGGCACATGTTTGTAAGATGGGGACCCGTAAGTTCAGGATTTGCCTGGATTACTAAAATTCACATGCATGTAGAAATCCTGACAGCGAGCACCCCAGGTGTTAGGTGTATGTTGGTGTAATCTTTTTTTGGCAAGATTACTCAGAATTAAAAATGCATGTGTTCTTTGACTCAGAAATTCTGCCTAGGAGTTTAATCCTACAGATAAATAGATGTATGTATTTAGGACGCATACATGTGCATGGATGTATATGCAAGGATGTCTGTCAGAGCAGAAAGACTTAAAAAAATTATCAATGTCTACTGATTAAGGACTGGTTAAATAAATGATGTTATGGTGACACATGCAACACCACCAGCTGTGAAGAACAACTAGGTTTGTGTGTATAGATATGAGAAGACCTCTGAAATGTTAGTGCATGAAAAAAAGTAACATGCAGAGCGATAAGCATGAAAAGCTCCCACTTAAAAAATAGATGCATGTTATTATATTTAATTTTAGATAATATTTTTAACTGAAACTGACTGATAACGTCTGGAAGGACATGCAAGTCTCCTTAGGGGTTTAGGTGGGGACGAGACATATTTGCCTGAAAACTCTGGAACTTTTACATGTTGCCCATATTATTCTTTCAGTTTAAAAAACTCTAATATTAAAATCATTAAAACAATCTATAATTTTAAATAAATCATATTTAAACATTTTTATAAATATCGTGTAAACAGGTTTTAAATTATCTCTGTTAACAGTTGTTTTCTTTAGCAGTGTGGGAGCAGAAATCACATTGGGGAACATTTTTTTTCCTGTGGTTTTTAAGATGCCACATCTGAGGATGCCTGTCTAGTATGTGAGTTCATCTTACCTCCAAGTAGCAAAGGGCTGAGCTTGTTTTTTCACTCCTTTGTCTTCAGATCCCGGCCTGTGATTAATATTCAGCAAACCATCACAGTTACACCTAACAGAATTGATCTCCATCAGAAAATGCCCTGCGGGGCGCCTAGCGGGATATGGTGAGCGTTTGCGCTGTGTCCACTCTTCCCCCAGTGTCACGTCTCTGCTTGATGATGGCCCTGTTACCCTGAGGAGCCACAGGGAAGATTAAGAGAAATGGTCAAAGGGAAGAGGAATCTGTCAAGTGAATATATAACATTTTACTCATCAGTCGTCACTGGGGGGATTTCAGGGCTGGGGAACGTGTTGGGATTTTTTTCTAGGGCAATAATGCATCTCTTAAGAAATATGTGTTTGATTTTATACAGCCTGAAGGTCAAGGCCTGTTTTGAATATACTGCCAAACCCACTGGTTACAATCCTTCAATAAGTAAGTACCTGCTACTTTTAAAATTATATCTTTTCTGTCTGCCAGGTTGAAAGTTGCATAAATAACAGAAGAATAAAAAACTGTAATGGCCAGAATGGGTCCATAAATTCTGGTTTAAAGAACTAAGTCTATCTGTTGTCTCCTCTTTAATCAGGAGGGTGAAGCCCAAGGGGAAAACTGCATTTGGTCCCCATTTGAAGTTTCCAGAGCAGATGATGTAGGACGGAATGAATGCCTTGGAAAAGTACTCATTTGCTTCCACAACCGTTTCCTCCATTTCTGTCTTTGAAAAGCAGTGTGGAAAATTGGTTTTGTACTTGTGAGGTGGCCGCTGGTAGCTGTAGAAGAGTGACCGCAGGAGCCTGCGTCCTGCTCTAATAATTACCAGTTTATAGTCTCTTTGCTGCCCGGTCCCCTCCCAGAGGCCTCCATGGCCCAGAACACCCAAGCTGTGTCCCCGAGGGTGGGCCCTGGGGGGACGTGAAGGCCGGCCTTGAGAACTCAGAGACTTGGGCCCTGCTCCTGGTTCCAGCACCGATGCTGACTGACCCTTCAACACAGAGCAAGTCCCTTAACATTTGGGTTTTTATTTTCCTATCAGTTTAAAAAAAAAATGCAGGACAGGGTGGTCTATTCTCATGGCTTTCAGTTTTTACTCTACCTTGAGATGGAGTGAGTTCTCTTAGGGTTTGTCCGTGTTACCTAAAGTATTACTTTCTTTTCTTTATTAAAAAATGTCCCTTTATAACACCCCAGAATTTGACAACTAAGTCGGCCTTCACCCAATCCATGCTGTCATAGGCCCACTTGGCCTTCATCTTTCCAGATTTTAAACTGTCCTCAGGTGGTTTCTTCATCTCTTTGACCTTTTTAGGCCCCTTCTTCTGGGCCACCTCCTGCTGTACGGTCTCCCCACAGGATCTGTGGACCTTGCATGGAGTGTGCACGGTGTGCGTGTATTAGGACTTTCTATACCGGAGGAGCTGTGGCCTTTCACTTTACTTTTGATGTAGCCGGTATTTTATTGAGTACAGAGAATCGTTTTTTGTGTGGCTTTCAGTGACGACATATTTTATGATTTCTCACAATCTGTCATCCTCTCAGTGTAGTTTGTGTTGTTTTTACCCAAATACAGTGCCTTACACTTGCTGGCTTGGGTGACGGGCCTTGTACCATTGTGTTTGGAAGTAGCCTAGAGAGACCAGGAGAAACAGTGATTCTTTGACTGGGCAAGGAGAGGAAACAGAGACACGTTTTTTATTCTATTGGTCATGTTCTCAAACCACTCTGTTTGCCTGTAGATGTGAAATCTCACCGGAACACTCCGTGTCTTCCCCCAGATCAATCATTTCTACAAAATAAATTACAAACTTCCTTCTAGCTTTAATGCTGCGCTTGATGCCATGTAAATGAATTTTATATTCTGTAACTACTCCATTAACCAAGTGCTTATGGATGGCCTACTATAGATAGAACTTTTTTTTCTGAAGCCATTGAGAGAAAACCAGTTTTCATTGCCTTTGCTTCCACGGTATTGGGAAATTCTGAATCAAATAAAGCAGAACTTGCACAAAGCTGCAGAAGTTAATACCTCTAAAATCTGTGTTCCCAGTGTCAGAGAGTGTGAGCTTATTGTCTGACTAGGCTGTTTTAACTCGGCAGTCCTCAGATGTGGTGTTCCATACGTACAGATATTTATAATTGAGCCTTAATGACTATTCTACTTGGCTTGCCCCTCAAAAGGTCAGCAAAGGTGGCCGGCAAGGATTTTAAGATGATGTGAACTGTCTGGAGGGTCAGAAAAGGTTAGAGTGGGTTTGGTAGATAAACGGTTTTAATGCACCCACACCCTCCCCTGCTTTTGCTGTGAGGCGCACTCAGCACGTGAGCCTTCGTCTGGTTCATTGTGAAGTTAGCAGGTCACTGATAAATGGATGATGTCAAGGTTCACAGAGGGCCTAAAATGGAGGCCCGTTCCATTTGGCAGCCGTGACATTTAGGAATTCTTTAGATGGACACAGAAATTGCTATTGAAACTGTCATTTCTAAATTTTGGCCTTCCATATTGGAACAGCTATTGTTTCAGCATAAGGATGACGTCACATTGTGTGCGCGCAAATGTGCATTGGCCGTATGTTGGCGTGTATGCTTCTGTTCATCTATTCTACCACTTATATTTATGTCAGGTGTTCTGCTGTTGCCGGGGAGTACAGAGGTGAACCGACCGAGGTGGTCCCTGGCACGGCTTTGCCTGGGAAGGTGGTCAGGCAGTCACAGGTCAGCCGGCTAAGTGTGGTTATGGGAGGAATACTGTTGGACCCCCAGGAGGGGCGAGGAGAGGCTTCCTAGAGGAAGCGATGTCCACGCTGAGATCTGAAGGAGAAGTAGGGTTAGTCAGCCGGTGACGGGGAGTCAAAAAGTAGGGGGTGGTCCAGCCGGCAGAAGGGGAGAGTGACTTGCGCAGAGGCCTGGGGAAGTGGGAACCTGCATGTCTAAGAGGCTTTGTAAGGCAGTCGTCTTTTGTGTTTGTGACAGAGACTTTAGGAGTTGCCTCCATCCCTCACTGTAGGTCCCTGGGCCAGCCACCTAGCTCTGTGGACCTCCAGTTCTTCATGTGTAAGAAGAGGGAATTAAAATAGATGCTCTTAAAAAGGTCTCTTCCAAACTCTAATGTGAATATTAGAACATGCGTTATTCATTTTCTGGAGCCGATTTTTTTTCCTTGAAGCTACCTGCCCTGGCCCTGTACACACTGGTTCACTTCCTCTTCTGATGGTTAGTGAGTGATTAATAAATGTAAGTCATTTAAGTGTTGGCCCATAAAGAAACACAGTTAGAGTTAGCAGTTACATATAGCGAACTGGCAAAGAATGCAATCTGAAGTCAAGAAGTGAGATTTTGATCATCCAAACCCTAGCTTGTCTCCAGGCTCTGTTAGTGTCGGTAATCGCAAGCAGGATGTGCCTTCTGGGGCTTTGGAAGTGGAAACTTTGGTTGTCGGAGTTTTATTAGCTAACAAACGGGCCCTCTAGTCCCTGAAAGGAAGTATATTTTTACCTTTTAATTCTTTTTCTTTTTTAAGTGAAAAGTCTCATCCTGTTGTCAAAAGACATCTCCATCTCTAATATATATATTGTTCCTCTTTTAGACAACTGTCCTTTATCAAAGCTTCTTAAACTTGAATGTGTATAAGAACCACCTGATGATCTTGTTAAAATGCAGATTCGGGTTAAGTAGGTCTGGCTGGGGCCCAAGGTTCTGCATTCCTGCCACAACTCAGGAGAAGCCCCTGCTGCTGATCTAGAGAACATTTTTTAATTTAAGCATCGGACTGTTGAAGGGGGAGTCAGTTTAAGCGCTTAGGGAGTGTTGGCTGCCCTCCTGTTGTCTGAGGTACTCTTGAGTTCTAGAAACACAGTCAGAAACTGATTCTTAGATGCTGCTCTGAGGTTTTGACTTACTCTCGAGCTCCCCCAGGTGGCCCAATGGAACTGTAGCTTTAAAACATTATTCACAGCAATGGGTAGGAGAGAACAGCTTGATCTGAAACATCATAATTCAGTCAGAATGTACATTACCAGGAAATATGAAGGGAAACAATGGCAGTGGGAACGAGTGTTCTAGGAGGGATTAAAATATATCAAAAAGGGACTCACCATACTTACAGCTGCCTTGTGTATGAATGCACTTCTGAGTTGCCATGATTGTGTTGATTTCACCTAGTCATTGCGGGCACACTGGAGGCTGAGAAGGAAAGAAGAAAATCTGGGCTGTCATCAAGAGTTCAGTTTCGAAACCAAGGTTCTGAGCCCAAGTATACGCAGGCGCTCACTCTGAGCCGGCAGAAGCAGAAGGTGTGCATGGAGGAAACCCTGTGGCTCCAGGTGAGGGCTGCAGACAGATCAGTTCTTTAAAGGGTGACGTGGAGATTTCTGACATTTATACCAGCCACCCATTTTCCAGTACAAAGGAAAGCATTGTTTCGGAGTTCCCCAGTAGCAAGTGTAGCATGCTTAACTGTACCTCTGCATACTTTCCAGGAAAATATCAGAGATAAACTGCGTCCCATCCCCATAACAGCTTCAGTAGAGATCCAAGAGCCGAGCACTCGGAGGCGAGTGAATTCACTTCCAGAAGTTCTTCCAATTCTGAATGCAAACAAACCCAAGTCTGTTCATACAGATGTAAGTCTTTCTGACTTTCATTTTGCCAATTGTTTGCCCTGTTATTGTGCTAGATCAGACATCTCTGAAGGCAATAGAACCAGTGATTGATTTGCTCTAAAGGCCATTCCTTGGCAGTAAATAAGCTTTTTAACATATGCAAGGTTTGTTGCAGAAAATGTTTCCCAAATTAGCAGTGAACATACAGGGTACAATTGGAGCCAGAGAGTATTTTTCTTAATAATTTTTGGCCACTGCAACTTACTGAGGCTATAATTGACAGAACTTACTATTCTCACATCAAGTTTCTCCTGTAGCTGTATGGAGGAAGAAAAATGCATTGTATTTTATCACTGAGAGCATTAAAATGTAGAAAAGAAACTGTTGGTAGTCTGAACGTGAAAATCAAGGAGTATCAAAATTCAGCAAGGCAAAAATGTATTAACAGTAAGATAGTCATTTAGTGCCTAATGTAGCCTCTGTAATCTAAGGAAGAAAAATTTATATCGGATGGCTTGCTGTATACCACTTATGAGGTGCGGTCTGTTTGCTAGGGTTTAGGATGGCTGAGATGCCAGATTAGGCTGGGGAGTGGTGACATCTTGATTTGGCGTTTTGTACTTGTTGTCAAAATCTAGTTCATACTGGAGTGTCCACTCTGAGGCACCTGGTTCTAATGGCTCACTGACGAAGGTTTTCACGAGTGAGTTAGGCTTGGGGGCTGATGCCTAAATCTGCACATTGTAGTTTATTGTCATCAAGCATAGTTCCTTGTATACTTTTCAATATACTCTCAATGTCATAATCACATTAATATTTCTTGTGTATATTGCCAGCTCCATAGTCACGTTAAACGTGACAAGCAAGGAGACCGTTTTCCTCATTATTTATCAGTGTGATTATTGAGCACCCCTTAGCACAGTGCAAGATACTCTGCCCTTTGCTTTCCTGACCTTGAACTCTGTTTCCCCATCTGTGCAATGGGGCTCTGAATAGTATATGCCTCATAGGTCCCTTGTGAGGATTACATGAGTTAAAATATGTAATCATGTGTTAGGTAGCACTGTCATTATTATTGGTAATTCTTACAGTAACCCTGTATAGTAGGGAGGTGGTATCCCATGTCACCTGTGATGAAACTTAGACTCTGAAAGGTTAAGTGACTCGCCCAAAGCCATACAACTGAGTGAGCAGCAGAGCCAGGTTTACTCTTTACTCTCCTACAGCACCTCAGTGCCCTGGCCAGAGTGTTCTGAAAACACAGTTTCATTAAAGGACAGAGTGGGCGTTTGATGCAAAGTATGTTTGTAGCTTGGATTCTGCTGTCGTAATTGTCACACAGGGAAATGAACTGTATGGAAACAGTCACCTATTTAGAGTCCTAAGTGATGTAAATTACAACGATTTTGTTTTCCTACAGGTGCACTTCTTAAAAGAGGGATGTGGAGACGACAACGTATGTAACAGCAACCTTAAGCTAGAATATAAATTTTGTACCCGAGAAGGAAATCAAGACAAATTTTCTTATTTACCAATGTAAGAACTGCTCCATAGCACTAGCAAAAATGACTCTGGCTTTGCAGTGACTTTTTGTGAAGGGTTATTGAAAATGTATTGAGAGCTTTGTCATTTTCCTTTTGTTTTTCAATAGTCAAAAAGGTGTACCAGAACTAGTTCTAAAAGATCAGAAGGACATTGCTTTAGAAATAACAGTGACAAACAGCCCTTCCAACCCAAAGAATCCCACCAAAGATGGTGATGACGCTCATGAAGCTAAACTCGTCGCCACTTTTCCGGACACTTTGACTTATTCTGCATATAGAGAACTGAGGGCTTTCCCTGTAAGTATTTCTGGAGACCATGTTGGCCGGAAAAAACATTGTGTGGCAGGTGAATGTGTTGTGATCTGGTATGTTCTTCTGTTACAGGAGAAACAGTTGAGTTGTGTTGCAAACCAGAACGGCTCACAAGCAGACTGCGAGCTTGGGAATCCTTTTAAAAGAAATTCCAGTGTGGGTGATGCCTTTACATACTGTATTTTGATGTTTCAAATAAGATTACAGTGTCGATATGCTCAGTCTGTGTTAACAGCTATTTCTGTTTTTTAGGTTACTTTTTATTTAATTTTAAGTACAACTGAGATCACCTTTGACACCACAGATCTGGATATTAATCTGAAGTTGGAAACGTAAGAGTTCTTTCAACCTTCCATTCAGAATTGTTTCATGAAAACACAGCCAGTCAATGAATTGGCCTTTATCTAAAGCATAAAAGAAGTGTAATTTAATGAGAAAACTGACTGTTAAAATAAAACCCTATTGTTTCCTTTTCATTTTCAGAACAAGCAATCAGGATAATTTGGCTTCAATTACAGCTACAGCAAGAGTGGTTATTGAACTGCTTTTATCGGTCTCCGGGTAAGTGTTTGTGTTTAGCACAACAAATCAGTGTTTGAAAGGACCATTTACAATCCTCACTAAAACTGGTGTTTTTTAATTTAACAGAGTTGCTAAACCTTCCCAGGTGTATTTTGGAGGTACAGTCATTGGTGAGCAAGCTATGAAATCTGAAGAGGAAGTGGGAAGTTTAATTGAGTATGAGTTCAGGGTAAGTGGCCGCAGTTGGCCCTTCTGTTCTATGTACTGAAAGCTAACATGGTCTTGAATATGGTCTTGAATATGTAATTTTAATAAATAACAATAAATACACATGATAAAGTGAGTTTGCCAGCTTTTAAACACCATACTGGCTTAGTGTAAAAGTCATATTTTCCAGAATGGAGAACCACAACTGTCATTCAACATAAGATTCTGTTCAGAATCCAGTTCAGTTTGGTCCTAGAGAGTTGGAGTTTGGTGTAGAGAGAAAGGAAGAATCAATTTTTCCCCCCTCCAGAGTCTGTCTATAAAACAAAAATCTCAAAGTAATTTCTATCTGGCTTTAGAATGTGTTATGATTTATTTCTTTCTCTATTATAAGGTCCTCTGTCTTATTGCTTGTGGTTAATGTTCACGACCTTTCCCGAGCCCAGTTTTGTGATGGTGAATGTGGGTTTGGCATATGCCAGTAAGGAAGACGAGTGGTTGCTCTGACCCATTTCAAAGTAGGCAATCCCAGTGGCTCTTGGTCCCGTTGAATGAACATATTCTCATGGTACAGAGGTGGCTCCTAAGTCACAGGCAGGTTGAGGTCTGTGTGTCTCCAGTCATGCTCCTGAAAACACAGTGACCGTTGTTGAGGTGTGAAAGTCTGAAGTAGCAAGAATGGGCCCACCGGGGACTGCAACAAGGTGAAGAGGCAGAATTCTCCTCTGAAAGCATCTCTTAGCTCTGCAGACATGGATGGGACAGGTAGTGGGTGGTGGTCGTGGCACCTAGGCAGATGTGGCTGAAGGAGAGAGGTCTGTGGGTTCCGGAGCCGTCCTCCACAGAAACTCTTTCGATTTCTGCTGCAGGGAGTTGCTCCCTGCCTGCCCCCAGCTTGCACTCGTGGGTTCCTGGCTGCCAGAAGGGTCCTACTCCGGGTCTGTCCGTTGTTATCCCAAGCCTCCCCCGCATAGTAAGGACGGGGGCAGCTTCATTTTTGCAGCGGGTGGGGCTTCCCAGAAGCAGGTGGTGGGTGCACTGCCACCGCACAGGCTTGGTCATCTGCCAGGCAGTGTGGTTACAGAGCGATACACAAACACACATGTGGCGTTTTCCTGGGTCTGTTGAGAGCCTGGCATATCTACACTGCAGGTTCTGTTACAACAAAAGTTGGTCCTGGATTGAATGAACGATGATTTCTCTTTGATCTCTCTTTTCTTTCTGTTTTTATTGACAGGAATCTTTAAGCACAAGTCTCTATTTTGAATGCCCTAGCCATACTCCATTTTTGGAAACTGTGCTTTTATTGTAGTATCATGCCAGATACTTTGGCTTTTTTTCTCTTGGCAACAGGAACCGCTTACTTAATTTTACGTTGAGGGAATTACACTGAGATAATAACGTATTATTTTCTAACAGGTGATTAACTTGGGCAAGCCTCTTAAAAACCTCGGCACAGCAACCTTGAATATCCAGTGGCCAAAAGAAATTAGCAATGGCAAATGGTTGCTTTATTTGGTGAAAGTAGAATCCAAAGGATTGGAAAAGATAGCTTGTCAGCCACAAAATGAAATAAACTTCCTGAAGCTAAAGGTAGGCTGGTGGATTTTACACTTAAACTATTTCTGCGCCTTTGGTGATGGGAGAAGGGTGAAGATGAATTGTCAATCATGGGAATTTGGCACTGTTTGGGGAGGGAGAGCTCAAGAGGTCTGTACAGTAGTACCAGAAAATTACCTTAGGTGGAACTATTCTTGGATGTAATTCTTTTCAGGAGGCTCACAACTCAAGAAAGAAACGAGAAATTGCTGAAAGACAGACAGACGATGGTAGAAAACTTGCTTTATTTGCCGAAAGAAAATACCAGACCCTCGTAAGTATTTGTCAAGAGCTGTGAATGTTTGACAGGAGGTGGCGGGAAGGCCCTCCCCAGACCCCTGCGCCGTAACCCCTGCTCTTCCTTTTCTCCCCAGAACTGCAGCGTGAACGTGAACTGTGTGAATATCAAGTGTCCGATCCGAGGGCTGGACAGCAAGGCCTCCGTGGTTCTGCGCTCGAGGCTCTGGAACAGCACGTTTCTGGAGGTGGGCTCCGCCGCCGGGCTGTGCCCCTCAAGTTGTCTGCCACCTCCCAGGACATTTCCCTCTTCACTAATGCTTTCACTAACTTTGTCTCCGGCAGGAGTACTCCAAGATGAACTACCTGGACATCCTCGTGCGGGCTTCCATTGATGTAACTGCTGCCACCGAGAATATTAAGCTGCCCAATGCGGGCACTCAGGTGAGGGGTCCCCGGGCTTCACTCAGCTCAGAGCAGATCTCTCTCCTCCACCCCATGTCCGTGGCCTGAGGATGTGCTGCTCTGCAACTCAGTTCCCTCACGGCACCGCCACCCCCTTTAAGGAGAAAGCAGATGGTATCTTAAGGTGCAGCCCACCCCAAGCAGTGTTTCAACAGAATCATCGCAGAAAGAAGTGATCCCCGGGTCATCTCGATCTGTGGTGCGTGGGGTAGATTTGAGAGCTCTTGGCTCAAGGAGAGAATGGGTGCACCTCCCAAGTCCATAAAGACCCCCCGTCTTGTACCGCCCCTGATGCTTGTCACCGTTGTCGGCGTGCCCCCAGTGACGGTCGCCTCACTGCATTATGGGGTAGCTCGTGGCATGTGTGGCCAGCAGCAGTCACTAGAAACGATCTCTCTATAGGAATCCAGAGTTGAATCTTGTAAAATCAGTCTCTGGTTATCCTTTGAAATAACTGAAGGAAACTGTCATGCCTCCTCGGACAGGTCTCTTCAGAGCTAAGCACCCAGCTCTTCAGTTTTCCGTCCTGCCCTGGCGCAGCTGAACTGGTTCCGGGTCTCTGCCCTTCCTGGGCCGGCCCCAGGCAGGGCTGAGCGGATGCGTGGTCTGCCTCCTTCAGCTTACCTGAACCTGCCTCCCGGTGTCTCAGACCCAAGCGTCTGTTAGTTCAGCCTAAAATTTGGTTTTGAAACGGTTGCTGAAGATTGTTTGCATTTCTAGCAGCTATCGTTTTTACGTTTGCGTTCTGAAACTTCCAGGTGTTTTCATCAGAATGTGCTGTCGAGCTGTATTTCCCATATCCCACCCTTGAGCAAATTTACAAAATCTAAATGCATGCCTTTAAGTGTATCCTTGCATTTTATGTGATTTACTTTTGGTCCGTTGTTTGGGTTTACAGCATAATTTTGAGTCCCGGTCATTTGCTCTTTGTTAACTTTCTATCCCTGCAAGCTTTATCTTTTTTAAAACCAAGAGGCATGCCTGCTGTGTCTTCCTCCAGGTAATTAAGAAAACTATTGAACAAGAGTAGGAGCTTGTGTACCATAGTCAGAGGTTCCTTGTCGGGGTCTGGCACCACAGGGGCTTGTATCAGGCTCGCAAAGTAAATGCCTGCAGGTTACAGTTGGGAATGTTTTGCAAAAGAGAATGAATGGAGAAGGAAAGATTGTGAATTACTGTCCTGAAGCTGATCTACTGATGTATTTATGACAGTGTCCTGGCTTCAGTCCTCTCACCAGCTGAAAATCCAGTGAGTCTTCCTGATCACCTTGGTTTCTGGGATATAGTGGCCCTTAGCTGTTAAAATTTATCATCCAAACCAGGACATGTTTATCTGGGCAGGATGCTGGGCACCTGGTGCAAGCCAGGACTGTCCCAGGCTCACCAGGACGTACCCTCACCCTGGCCTTACGTTAACTTTGCAGGTTACTCCAGCCCACCTTTCTACCTCTTATTAATAAGGCATCATAAGGACTGTCAACTAAACTACACCCTCCCTGAGAATCCTTTAACTCCCTCTCTGACTGAAGGCAGTTGCTGTAACTTCCTGTGACTTTTAATCAGCAACCCTGAGAACCACTGAGTTTTTAGAGCTGCCAAGAGAAAGAACACTTTAGGGGGAAGGGACTAACATTAATAAAATGTTAATTAAGTGTCTGCCATCTACTAGCTGCTTTACCGATATGCTGTCATTTAGACTGCAGAAGAATGCCAAGGTAGACATTGTACCCACTTTACAGAAAAGGAAGCAGGCACAGAAACGGGATGTCATTTGGGGTCCTGGATTGAAATCTGTACCTGTCTGACCTCAGGGCTCCTGTTCTTTGGCTCTGTGACACTTGTTCCCCATTAAGTCCCCAAATCTCAAGTTTAGATGAGAAAACTTGAGTCCAAAAAGGAAGGTTTTCTCTCCCTCAGGGTCACAGGACCAGCACGTGGAGTTAAGACCAGACCTCGGGCTCAGAGCCCCTCATCAGGTGCTCTTGTTTTCTCGAAGATAATGGAACTAAGTCCCCTCGTACCCAGTCTCATGGCTGGGCCACAAATGCAGATGAGGTTCTCTTGGGTATTTCATGTTCTTTGGGCTTTGAGAGCCCATGCCTACCAACGGGAATTGGAATCTTTGCTGTAATCCTACTTGATTTGTTTAATAATTGGTAGATTTGAAAACGGGTTATTAGTCTCATGTCTAGAACCCATTTCTTTTGAAAACCGAGACTTTTTTTGTAATCTCTAGTCTTCTGTTACCTCTTCTATTAACTGATTTCTGAGATAAAATAGCAGCTCAGATATCATATCTACACGTTGCTTTAGATTTTAAGGTGCAGTTTTGGGAGGCCTAAAGATTCAAACTTAATTCAAGTGTCAGGATGCCTTCATTGTTTATTCCCTCACTTACTGAGGGTTTCAATTTCATTTATATCTTGGTTCCTCTCTCTTTTCCAGTGTCTAGATCATTTTTCTTTGGAGATAGAAGCAAAGGAGGTTGAGTAATTTAGTCTTGTCTTTTGGTGTTAATATTGAAACATCTTCCCATTGCTTTTACTCTAATCCTGGCTTTAAAAAGATGAAAAAAAACCTTTGTTTCCTTATAACCCAACTAATTTCAAGAGTTTTGTGTTCATTTCTTAATAAAACACTTTCAAGATATTGTTACAACAAAGTCAGAGAGAGCTGGTCACCTAACTGAAACAGCTAAGATGGTTACTAAAACTTTAGTATCAATTAAATTGATCCAATTAACAATCCAGTTAGCCATGGACACACTGCGTGCCTTCCCTGCAAAAATGCTAGAGAAGCAAAGTTGAACAAGATAGTGTCAATTGTGAAGAATTTCACGGTCTAGGAGATCGCGAACTGGGAGAGAACTGTTGAAGTCAGCCAAGGAAGAAGGAGATTACCTATGGGTTGTACTTATATACCCCCATTTCATTCCTAAGGAAGTAGGAAGAGAGTGTCTAAGCTTCCTGGTTGCCAAAGATGAGAAAGAATGTGATAGGTGAGAGTAGGCACATCATTTTTCGGGGGGAGGAGCTTTTCTTTTTTTGGTTCTAAATTCAGAGAAGGACTTGAGATATGGATCCTTTTATAAGATGGATTTCTGATATGAAGAACACTCACTAAGGGGATGGTGTCTTTAATAGAGAGTTTTGTAAAAGATAGGAAAATCCCTTCATTGGGGGGTTTCTTATACTGATGTTCAATAAGAGCATAGGCTATTACATGACAGAGTGATGTAGGGAAACGGTTTGGCTGGGGGCAAGCTAATGTGGTCTCAGCACTGCTCACTGGTGATGGAATTTAATGCATCAGCAGAGTTAAGCCCTTTTTCCCCTTACGGACACATGATGGATGAGGTTCACATGCACAGGTCATCCCTATGGAAATGCCTAGATTTTAATGAAACCAAAAAAATTTTTTTTGATTTTGGAGTTGGAGTAATTTCTACTGGCCTGAACCTGTCATTGTCCATCAGTAACAGTTGCTGTGACAAGATGAGACAAGGCTTCCCGAGCTCTGGGAGTCGCAGCTCACAGTTGGTCTCCCCTCACCTGATTCTAAGGCCAGCTCCACGCAACCCCCATTCTCAGTCCCAGCTGGAGAATGACTGTCACACACACACACACACACACACACACACACACACACACACACACACACACACACACACACACACACACACACACACACACACACACACACACACTCTTGACAATTTAAGGAAACAAACAATAAAATCTTGCTGACTGGCCTCTCTCGCCTTCCTGGACCGCACTGTGGCCTTGCACACACTGGGTTTGCAGAGCACATCTGGCCTTTAAATGTGTGGCCCAGCCCCTAGCATCAGTCCTCAGTCTTTGATGCACAGTGAGTTGTTTTAGTTTTTAAAACCACACACCACCCCAGCCCCAACCCGCAAAATAAACTACCTTGTTCAGCCCTTATGCTGTTGGATTGCAGCCTTTTATGGGCATGGTTTCCCCCTATGATCAGCCATTTAAAAGGCTCTGGTATGCGGTGTGACTTATAAGGCTGCTTGCCCTTGCCGTGGACCAGTTTCTACTGTCCACTTCAAGGTTTCATCAGAGCTTATTCTTAAACATGAGGATGGCCCTTCCAAGTCATCACCTTGCCCTAGGGACACACTGTGTGGCTTCCCTGTGCTACATACTAGGGAAGCAAAGTTAAATGAGATAAAGCATAGGCTAATTGAAATAATCTTTTTATTTTAGAATAGTCTGTCTTAGCAGTCACATCAACTATATTATTTCTTCACCAGTCTCTCACCATTCTTTCTTCCCCACTTCGTGGGTGCCCCTCTGCTTGAACCAGTAATCTCAAGAAAGGGTTGTTTTAGCTTAAAGCTAGGACACCTGTTGGGGGATGGGAGGCAACAGAAGTGAGCCATGAGGCCCTCCCTGGGGCTGGGAGCTTGAGTGAAACCTCATTGAGAGCATAACAGGAAACATAGTAGCTGAGAAAGGTGTTTATGCTAAAAACTCTAAAAGTGAATTCTTTCCTATTAAATGTTTAAAGGAAAGCATTTCTTACTTTTAAGTATATTCCATAAGCCAAAGGAGGTTGAGAAGCTGTTTTCTAGGATAAGTAGGAAGGGAAGTACTTTAAGAGATTTTTAAAGAAAGAGTTCTAGTATAGTAGTATTGAATCACAGTGTAGACATAGAAGCATTTTTAGGCAGCATCCAGAATTCAATATTAATTTAGAATACGTGAATAGAAACATTTCTCAGAAATTAAATTTTTCCCTCTAAGTTTTCTTTACCCTTCACTTTATATTCTCTAAATTCAAAAATATCAGAAACTTCAAACTGGTAGATCTCTAATCAGTATAGTTTACAAAATCATATTTGTAGCTTTCACCAGGTCTTTTATGTGCTTTGAAAGATCATCTCCTGGGAACAAAAAGTCTCCTGGCGTTACAAAACTCCACTTGAATTTCTAAACCCGTGTAACCAAGTTGTAGCAAATTGCCATAAGCAACTTTTTAGATTTCTAAATAAACACTATTTCTATTTAATTGGTATTTGCCAGCTATCAAGTGTTTAGAACTTAAGCTTCTCATCAGCTGCCACTTAAAGCTCTAAGCTGCCTCTGAATGAAGCCAGAGTCTAGTTTGTCTAAACACATTTTGTAGAAGATGACACCAAGCCATTTCAGGAAATGTTATTCTTATGAGGATCTTTAGTTTGCTATCCTGTTACTGAACTCAGGTTTGGCTTCTTGTCGCTCAAGAATCCAGTTGTGAGAGAGAAGTGTTAGGTAAAAGAAAAGATAGCTTTGTCGAGGAAGCTGGCAATCCTGGGGAGAGGGTGGACTCATATCCCAAAGAACCAACTCCCCAGGTTTTGCTCAGAGATTATGTAGGGAAAAGAGGGGCTACGTGCTGGAGAGGAGGTAATCTTCTATGTTCGGAGATGACCGTCTCAGTCCTGTGGTTCCAAGTAGCTGTCAGCTGGGGGTGCCCTGTAGGGTCCTGCTCGGTTTCAACCCTAAGGAAGAATTAGAATGGTATCCATCTAATGCCTCTAATACCATCTAATAGCTCCATCCCTATTTTTATATTTCATAACGTCTTTAAAATCTGAGGAAGGAATGTAGGCTTATTGTGCATAAACAGACCCTTTTGTTGCCATTGTTGGATGCTTAATTAAGAGAGGTGACCATTCTCAAAAAGATACCAGGTTATATAGATGTAACAAGATTGGGGTTGTGTCCCTATTGATAATTGTTGAAACTTGGTGATGAATAAATGATGGTTCATTATACAATTTTCTCTACTTCTGTTGATTACAAAAATTTAAAAAACATAAGTTAGCAAAGAAATAATTACTTTGTCAAAACACAATCCAGGACTTCCCTGGTGGCGCAGTGGTTAAGAATCCATCTGCAAATGCAGGGGACACGGGTTCGAGCCCTGGTCCGGGAAGATCCCACATGCCACGGAGCAGCTAAGCCCGTGCACACAACTACTGAGCCTGCACTCTAGAGCCACGAGCCACAAGTACCGAGCCCGTGAGCCACAACTACTGAAGTCCACATGCCTAGAGCCTGTGCTCCACAACAAGAGAAGCCACCACAATGAGAAGCCTGTGCACCGAAATGAAGAGGAGCCCCCACTCGATGCAACTAGAGAAAGTCCACACGTAGCAACGAAGACACAACACATAAATAAAAATAAATAACTTTATTTTAAAAAAACCCCACAATCCAGCATTTTCCAGGTTCTGGGAAAAGATCTCCAAGAAACGTCTCTTAAAGCAGTATTCCGTTACTAAAGGAAAGGATCTCACATCAAAAAGACATCTCACCTGTCCATAGGCTACATTGACCAAAATGTGTCTGGAAGCAGAATTAGTAATATAAACTCATGGTTTAATTCTCGCCTCAGTTTATAATGATATTGCTTTCTTTTATGCCCCATAGGTTCGTGTGACTGTGTTTCCCTCAAAGACTGTAGCTCAATATTCAGGAGTACCTTGGTGGATCATCCTAGTGGCTATTCTTGCTGGGATTTTGATGCTTGCTCTATTAGTATTTTTACTATGGAAGGTAAGTCATATCTGGCACTTGAGTTTTGTGATACAAACTTTATTTCAGGTTTTTTAAAAAGTAAATTAACACTGATAGTATATTTTTTTCATTGCTGCCTTTTCCCAACATTTTACTATGAAACTTTTCCAATATACAGCAAACTTGAGAATTATACAATGAACATCTGAATATCTATCTAACATTTTGTATTTAAAGGTATATAGTATTTGTACATTATAAGGAGCTTCTTAAGTGTGTAAATTTGGTGTTTTTCACATATAATTTAGCACGTTTGGCAAATAACAATTTAAAAAATCTTACCACTATGACCTTTTCTTCATCTAAGATCAAATTCTGAATCTAAGCCAAATTGTTGGGTATCACATTAATCAGAATCTGTATCCCGGTTAATTTCAACTTTCGTAAAGAAATGTTCATGGCAGCAGTTGGGGCTTGTTACAGTTGCAGCTAGATTAGGAATAGGAAAGCATGAAATTAATGAATCCCAGAGTAGTTTTCATAGCCTGTATCAAACATAAGGAAGATCCGTGTTTAATATAATGTTCTTCATTAGAATTTGGTCCTGCAAATATAATGTAGTATCTTCCGCCTGCTTTCTACCAGTAAATAGTCTACATTACAAAAAATATATGAGATGTTGCATACTTTTGTTGCCAGAGATTATGACCTATAGATTTTGGATTATTCTCAGTGAGTAATGGAGGTTCACAGACCTTTATCAACCTTTGTCAACAATCACAACTTGTAAAAAAAAAAAAAACTCAGTTTGTAGTGACTTATTTAGCAGCACAACTTGACATGATGTGAAAAGAGGCTCTTTATGGTCTTTATCCTTTACTCATTAGTCTCACTGCAGAAATACTAATGTTTTGATTACTGTGACATTATGTATGCAGTGTGTTACTTTTCTAAAATGCCAAAAATTCTGGGTTTCCAAACACGTCTGGTCGAGAGGTTAACAGATTATGAAACTCCACCGACAATATCTAGGATCAGACTATCCTTATCTTTTCCTTGGATCCAAGAGTATAATGGACAGGGCTCAGGATATTCTCACTTTCAAATATTGGGCATCTCTTTTTCACTTTATTTTTTCAAGTCACTTCCTCTTGCCAAGATAATCTTCTGAGATAATTTTTCTGTGTCCTCCAGTTGTGTGATTGAAGCTTGGTATCTGCTCATGCCAAGACCCATCCTCCCATGGGATGTTAGCCAGTCCTACCTCTGATGTTTACTTCAGGTAGTAGGTTTGTCTGATGAGCACAGCCAGCCAATATAGGAGATGCTTTGGAAATTATTTTGATATCAAAAACTGAATGCAAGGTTTGATATTTGAGGATGGCCTTCTGCTCTCCAGAAGAGGTCACAAGAACAATCTTTTTCAAAGCAGATCTTATTGGCAGTCTCTAATGAGGGTAAGTTGAGAGTTAAGAAACCGAAGCTATATAATCTTGGACAAATCATTTCACCTCCCTGGGGCACTGGTTTGCCTTAGCTGCTTAGTAAGTGGGTTGGACTAGATGATCTCTCTCTCCTTTTTTTTTATGTTCTAAAGTATCCGGACTCACAAGTGAACTCTAAAGTAATTAGACAACTTCTACAACAACCCCCCCATGAAAATCATTTTTATTACTTTATGCTTTTCTTTCTGAAACTGAACTGTTTGCTTTTATTTGCTAAAATAATAGACTTTGAGGACCAGAGAGGACCCTGGTTCACTGGCCTTTAAATTGAGTTTTGCACATCCACATAGGTGCCAAGACGAAGCTACGCAGGTGGGGCTAGGGGCAGTATCCCCACTTCAGCCAGAGCCGTTGTGACTTTATCTGCTTTGAACATAGGGATTCTGCATAGGGTTTTGTTTGAGGGTATAAGAGAAAAGTCCTCCAGCCTGGTCCAGTCACCTTCATTTTGTAAACAAAGATACTCACGCCCATGGATGTTAAGAATGTTGCCAAGTTAGAGGCATAACAAGGACTCTTGGTTTGTGGTTCATTCCTTTTCCCACGATATTTACTAGCACGTGTTACTGAAAGTTGGCTGGGTGTGCTCACTGTATAATAAATGTCAGAAATGAATATCCAGATGAATAGCCTAGATCAACAGCCTGGATCAACGCTGCACAGTAAAACTTTCTGTAATAATGGAGATGTTCTGAAGCTGCACTGTCCATTATGGTAATCACTGGTCACATGTGGCTGTTGAGCACGTGGAATATGGCTAGTGCAACGGAGGTATTGACTTTTAAATTTAATTTAAATCTGAATAGCCTCACGTGGTTAGTAGCTACCACATTGTACAAAGCAGATCAAGATTTGTACTTCGTGAGTTGCCAGGCTAGGCTGCAGAATTTTCCAGGAGGTCAGAAATTGTTCAATCAAGTTATATATCAAAGGGCAGTTCCATGGCCTTATGAACGAGATAAAAGTAAGTCGAAAAAGTTTTCCACGGTTGAACGAGGAAATTATAGTAGAGAGTGGAATTATACCTTTATACTCATTTAGAGTGACCTAACCTGAGGAGCACAGGTTCCTACCACTTAGGTGTTACATGGTGGTTCAGAAGTTGGGAAAATGACAGCTGTCGTTGTTTCATGACAGTGTATTTGAATTTATTTTGTGATTTACCCCCACCAAGGCCCCCAAGCAAATGGCATTTATTCCATAAAATTCACTGCGAAGGGCAGAAAAATATTCACAGAACCTATTTTATTTGGATTTGTGCTAAGCCTTAGAGAATTTATTCTTTAAACTTTGAATCAGTAAACTGTAGATGTCAATCTTTTGCCTATTTTTAGACTCCGTATTCCCTGCAAGAAGAAACCACCCAAAGCTGTAATCAGATGTGTATATATTTTCCCTCTTAGGATGATTTTGGTCCTTAGGATTGGTTACAAATAGAAAAATCAATCAGCTAATGTCATCCATGTAAATATTTGACCAGAGACCCATGGCAATAGAGTTGGGTTAATTGCTGTCACCATGCAGTATAGCGCAGGGGCTGATCCCTTTTGGTTGGTGCATAGTGGTCTCTCTGTAAACAAGCAGTAAGTAGAAAACAGGTTAAAATCTGAGATTTTCTTTTTGTTTAGCTTTTATACACAAAACTGTTAACACTGACTAAATACCTTGCTTCCTTATAGTGTGGTTTCTTCAAGAGAAATAAGAAAGCTCATTATGATGCCACATATCACAAGGCTGAGATCCATGCTCAGCCGTCTGATAAAGAGAGGCTTACTTCTGATGCGTAGTATTGATCTACTTCTGTAATTGGTAATTGATCAATGTTTTTTAATTGCTAGCTGTGGGACCCGCTATGGTTGTGGTGGCTAACTTTAAAAGCAACAGCTTGCTGTGTGTGTCCCATTAACAGATGTTTCCAAATGTCCACACTGGCTTGCCTTGCTTGGATTTATTTCATTTATTTCACTTGAAAGCTTACAGTTTTTAAAAAATGCACACAGAATCTTTCATTGCAGGTGAGTAATTTTGTGTTGTTGTTGTTGTTATTAAACATTACCCACAGCAATGAAGAAAACGGCAACCTATGTACACAAAAAAGGAGGCTTTAGACCTCCACAGTAGCCCAGTTTGCCATGTGTTGTTAATCCAGTATGTAGCATCTCACTTGGAATTTCAAAGATGCATAAGAAATCATCCCAGATTTCTTGTCCATTTTGGAATTTCCCACAGATAGAAGCTTGTGTTGACTGCCTCATTAACCTATTGCATGTTGGAAACATTGCGTTTCTCTTGAAGAGAAGCCTTTCTCACTGTCATCTTTTTGATCTCCTTGCTATGAAGTGATGGGGGAAGGCTTGGAATGCTTTTATTGTTGCTCAGAAATTGTTTTATGCTAGCTAAGCATGCAACTTCCTTTCCCTGCATATCTACCATGGGTCAAAGACCATTGCAACAAACTCTAACTATTGGCGTGATGGACATTATGGTCAACTTCAGAAGATGATTCTTTGCCACATGGCCTTCAATATACAAAATTCTAATATAAAAATGCTCTGGGCAGTTTATTTCAGAACGTTGTAATGGAGTTTGACCTTGTTCCTTGTTCCTAGAGATTTTTTTCAACCTTGGGTCTCAGTTGATTTTAAGTTTGTATTTGGCTTTTCTTATTTGTAAATCCACGGAAATGGGAATGGCAGAGATTCCTTTTTCCATTTCTGTGGGCATGAGAGGGTAGAATTACCCCTATAATCCCTTTCCATGGCACTGTCACGATGAATCCCAATTCCATTTCAGTTTTCTGTATCACCCTTGATTTCTTCTTTGTTTAAATGGGGAAGAGCCACATACTGCAACAGACAGTTGTTTTGGCTTTTTTGCAGAAACTAGAAAAGGCCTTAGAAGAAAACTTCTTGGTCCATTTTTCCCATTGACTCAGTGATAACTTCGTACATAATTTCATTTTGTCCCATGCCATTCTTATAACTTAACATCATTCAAAACAAATGTTCTGTTCCTGTTGATGTCACATAGTAAACACATTAACCAACCATTCTAAGTATCTTCCTCATCCACCTTTTATCTGCATTTTTAAATTAAAAACACATCTTTTTAAAAAATACATATATATTTTATTCACTTAAAAAATTCAATCTGATTTTTAAATTTCCAGATATGTTCTCAATAAAAATCTACTTTGGATCAGATTGAATATTTTTTAAAGATCAATAAAATATATATTCATTAATAATTTAAATGTAAATGTCTTTTCGCCAAAAAAAAAGAAATTAGGGGATGCTCTGAAATTCAGTCAAGTGATAGTTTCCTCAAATTCCTTGCAGTACATAAATGATTTTATTGCAGGACACAGTTACTACACGATTTATTAATGAAACAGCTTAGTTTGGAAGCTTTGTTTGGAAATCCAGGCAGTATAAATTACCTTCTAGCTATTGAGAGATAAGTACTGGAGCCTTGGAGGAGAGATTTCTTAAATTGACCCACTTCAAGTAGTAATTTATAAAATATTTGTGACCTGATTTCCATTTTGTTAGTGGAGGAGAGCATGAAATAATCTTTGGTGTACGGCCTTGGAAAAAAAATGTGTTCTTGAAACTAACATGATGTTCTAATAATCTGAAAATTAGACCTTTTACGTACAGTATTGCGATTATAAAAAATGGAAGCACTGTTTCATAAGCTCTTCAACTGTTAGAGGCAACTAACATTGTTGTAAGATGGAAGGACAAGATGGAAAAAGGGACTTTTCTTCCAATTTTACAGCTGTTCTCTTCCGTTTATCCCCACCGGCTGTTATCATTTCTTTTTGACCTATTGGTTCCTTCTTAAAAGAAGACCATGTGTTTTATTCTTTGTCCAAGTCCAAAGTTAGACATAGGTGAACAGAAAGCTTAGACATTGCCATCTAGTGGACTTGCTCTTGTTGGAATTATTAATTTGTTTCTGTGTCTTTCTCCCCTGCCTCCAGTGTGGATTCTTTAAACGCTCTAGGTACGACGATAGTGTTCCCCGATACCATGCTGTAAGGATCCGGAAAGAGGAGCGAGAGATCCAAGATGAAAAATATAATGATAACCTTGAAAAAAAACAGTGGATCACAAGGTGGAATGAAAATGAAAGCTACTCCTAGGGGGGCCAAAAAAGCTTCACAGTACCCAAACTGCTTTTTGTTTTCCCCAACCCAGAAATTCAAATGGATTGAAAAGCCTGGTCAATACCTGAATACAGATTTCAGACAGACTACACACAGTACAAGCCTACAGTTTTAACTGTGGACACTGTTATGTAGCCTGAGGCTCCTGTTTTGCACGGCCAATTTGAAGGCTGTTGGAATGGATTTTTCTTTAACTGCCTTAATTTAATGTTCCGGGTTGCCTTTGTTTTTGGTGTGACTGACTTACCTGTGCTGGGGAAGGACCTGCCACATCCTCTTGATGGTATAGCTGGAAGAAGCCACCACAACCACTGCACCAACAGAGTGACCGTCCTGACCTCGGCACCACCTCTGCAAACGTTCTTCTCGCAGGACCAGAGAACCTGCAAGTCAACTGTCCTGTGTTACAAGACTATGCCGTCAGGGTAGCTGGGTTCAGTTTAAAGTGCTTCCATAAATTAAGTGTGCAATAGAAGGTGATGCTGCCATCCTGCCATGTTTTTCCATTTCCTAGATGTGTGAATACCTGCTCACACCAAATACACAGAGGTTTAATTCCCCTTTCACTAAAACACACAGGCATAACAGATTTGAATGCTAGTTATACTTATTTGTATATGGTATTTATTTTTCTTTTTTACAAACCATTTTGTTATTGACTAACAGGCCAAAGATTCTCCAGTTTACCCTTCAGGTTGGATTAAGCAATCAGAATTAGAACACGAGCGGTCGTTGGTTGGACCTAAATTATTGACTGCCTAAAGAAAACAGTAATTCTTTATAAATGTGTCAGAGTTGTTATACTTTACAGATAAGTTTAAGTTATTAAAACATCTCCCTTCATGGCAGCCCTTACCCCCTCCCTCCAGACCCAAAACATTTAAGAAATAGGATTTAACTGTAAGATGTTTAATTCTTAAAGACAGCAGATATTTTTTAGTTTAGAGCTCTGTGTGATATTTCTGAATTTCATGCTATAACTTTCAGGAACTCTTGGAAATGATGGGATTGTTTGTTGGACTTTAGTGCAGTTTAGTCACTGCTGAAAATACTGTATATTCAGGACTTGAAAGAAGCGGTGAGTACCTAGGGTAGACCCAAACCGATCCAGCGTAAGACTACTGAATACTTGATACCAAAAGTCAGCACATTGTGGCTTTGACATTTTTAAATGTTCTTGGAAGCATTTAATCAGTGAGTTGATGTTCTGTTTTTTGCTTTGTTTCCTCTCCTGTCTGCATCCCCCAAAAGACTTTGACTACTCTAAAAAAGAACTTAAAATTGTTTAATTTTAAAGATGAAGGGGAGGGAGGAGGAAGATATTATTATATAATACATTCAATAGAGATTGAATAGATATGAAAACTAAATTTTAAAAAATCACTGTACTTCAAAATGTTAAGTTATATGGGGCGCAACAGCAAACAGGTGCTAATTTGTTTGGCTATAGTGTAAGCAGCATCTCAGAATCTTTTAAAAGAACAAAATACAGCTACGTGTGCCATTGTTGCTTTGTAGTTTTAATTTTTTTTTTCTTTTCAGAAATGTTATGCCCTTAAGATACTAGTTGTACTTTGGAATTTTCAAAACAAAAATAGTTATATAAGTGATATTTTGTTTACAAAGATTTCTCTAAAACAGGTCATAACAGTGTTTAAAATCTCAGTTTCTTGCTTAGGTAACTTGCAACCTAGTGCACTGGCGTATAGGTTGCTCAGAAGCTGATATTTTGAAAGTGTTTATAGACCTTTGTTATAAAAATGAATGTCCTAAAAGGTGGGGGGGGGTACAAGGGTGGTTCAACAACAAAAGAAGCAAGAATGTAGTGGTGTTTAAATTTATAGTTGTTAAAAATGTCATCTCAAGTCAAGTCACTGGTCTGTTTGCATTTGATACATTTTTATACTAACTAGCATTGTGAAATTATTTCATGATTAGAAAAATACCTGTGGATATTTGTATAAAAGTGTGAAATAAATTTTTTTATGAAAGTGTTCATTGCTTAGTAACACAGCATTGTGTATGTGAAATTATAAATAATGTGAATTGCCTTTCTTTTTATTTCATCAAATTAAACTGTAAAGTTTTTCGTGTTTTTATTTATATGGGACACTAAGAATAATCTCACATCGGCCAAAGATATTAGTGCCCCCCCCAAAATGCAATGTAAATGTGATTGATGGGGTTCCCCCCCCCTTTTGGCTCTACTGTTCAGTTGAGGATATTTTCAAAAGAAAATGATCTTAAAGGTGGTTTGTTCGAGATACCTACAAATTGGGAGATGTCTGTATGTGTTGATTCATTTGCTTCAAAGGCTTATGATGCGTCATTTAGCAATGATACCATGGCATGAAGCGAAAAGTTCTTATGGCTAAGTTGCTTTCTTCTTAGAACACACTTTGGATGTGAGAGCAGGCCAGCTGTGACATGACTCATCGTACTGGTCACCAAGGACTGATTTGGCAGAATTGACAGGTCAGAATTGACACTGATTTTCTTCACCAGTGGATTTCGTTTAAATTTAAGCAATTTTATGAAACCTCTCTAGCTGGATTATCACAATTCAATAAATATAAGGTGTGTATATAGCACCCAGACAATACAGCATGCCCTGGCCTGAATAAATTTCCAATCTAAAATGTATTATATGCCCAGGCTCTTAGGTAATAGTTTTCCATTGTACTTGGTGTAACGTGTTAAGTCTTAGCTTTCTTAGTTCTTGGAAGATCAGACAGATGTTATCACCCAAAGAAATGAGTGATTGGCACTTTTTAATGATAGGCCAGTGGCTGTGACCCTTGATTAGCCACAGCCCTATGGGTGTACCCAGTTTAAATCACTGCAATAATGTATAATCAACATAACTGTTAAGAGTGTCAGTAACTGTGGTCTGGCTAGGGCTATGGCATACATGCTCTTGGCTGGAGGTCACTGGCAGTGCTTTATATGACTCCTGTGATTCTGTTCGCTTCTCCCCCTCTCATAAAATACAGGGACACCTAGGAGTGATAGTGGTATTATTACAGGGGATCCTTGGACCCGTCTGCAAACACCGATGTGTCATTGCCACAACCTCGCAGTGCGTCACGCACAGTCATGGCTTATGTTATGCCCTTGTGGTTCAGAATATTCTAGAATGTGGGGTAGATGTCGGTGGGGAATGCTTTAAGTTGTCCAGACCAGGGAAGTAAGGATAAGTTCTAGCCTTCTACCCTAAATGAAAACATCTTAATAAGAAGCTCATCTCTAGTACCCTAGCCCACAGAAGGACAATGTGGGAAGACAGGCTGGGACTGACGGACTGTTTTGTTTTAAAGGAGGAAAGAGTGGAATGCTGTAGGTGGCTGGCTTCCACATAAGTACATCCCCAGAGCTGAGAAAACAGGAATGTGGAAGGGTTGTTTGATCAGCTTGGGTAGCATGAAGTAAATGATTAAAGGCAGTTCCTCGAGACCAAAGGATGGGTGGTCCATCCTTTGGTTGGACTTCCGTGGTCCAACCACATGCACTGAGCTTCAAAGAGATGGAGAAAATGAACTGAAGAATGATTTCAGAAGAGTGGCTATTGCAGAGAAGCTAGTGGGCATCTGTTCCTCCACTAGTTCCTGATTATGGTCAAATGGCAAGTAACAGTTTTCTTTCTCTTGTACCTTAAAAAACAGGTTTTGCTGACTCTGACCCAGCTGTTAGATTGTGAGAGTGCTGTGTGCTAGTGGCTGAGGCCAGGTCTGCAGAGGTGTCACCAACAGACCCATCTAGGAGGGAAGTGTTATAAAGGGATTCCTGGTTAAATCCTCTATGGGTAAGTGAACTGTAAAACACAAGTCAGAGTGAGAAAACTTGTCTAGCACAGTGCAAGGTAGACCAGGCCCCACAAAGGGAAAAGCTAACCAGGTAATGGTCGATGGCTATACTGGTATGAAGGAAAACAAGTGTGATTTTTGTAGCAGTCAGCAAAGCTTAAGTGCCTCAATCTCTTTGCCTTGACCCTGGAACCATCTCTCTGTCAGGCTGCCTGTGCCGGGGTCATGGAAATAAGCAGAGACGTATCGTATTAGCAGAGGTTAGATAATATTTCTCACACACTATTCATCCTTCGAGAACATCCCCAAGAAATCTCAAACTACAGGGACAGAGTGTGCTTCTTTTACTATCTCGAAGCCTAGCAGATAAGTATTCAGTTCAACAATAACCAGTAGATAGATTTAAGTGAGATTTAAGATTCTGTTATTGTCACTGTAACAGATCCTGTGATTGTAATATGGAGATGGTTAGGTGTGGTTTCATCATTTTTTTCCCAATTAGAAATAAAATTTCTAGGATGGTACTAGGCTCTGGGGATACACATACAAATAAGACATGGACTCTGACCTTTTATTGGAAGCTCATCTAAAATAACAGATGGTACCGACGAACACAGGTAAATTTACATAATTAGCAGATTAAAAATCTTGCATCAAGGTATGAACGGTTGACACATAAGGTCAGAACCTGGTCCTGCGTGGGTAGAACTTGCCTCCAGAACAAACCCCATTCCTGGAAAATTGGAAGTAGTCATTCTCAATCTGGGCTGCCTATTGGAATTCCTAAGAAACATTTTTTAAAAGTCCCAGTGCCCAGACCTCATGTTAGACTGACTTTATCAGAATCTCTGAGGGTGGGACCCCCAGGCATTCGTGCTATTTAAGGCTCCCCAGGTGACACAAAGTGTAGCTCAGGTTGAGAGCTGCTATAGAGGTCGTTGGATGGCCTGAATATTTACGGCAAGGGGTCCGCCCTCTGTGTGGAAATGCCTTATCTCTGTGTGTGGTGCTTCCAAGTAATGAGAGCTTGGAAGCTAGAGGCATATTTGCCATAAAGTAGGAGGTGATTGAACAAGAGTGAGGTTGCAGTCAGACTGCCAGGGTATGAATTAGCTTCCCCTCTTAGAAATATAACCCCGGTGAGTGACTGACCTGTCTGTGCCCCAGTTTCTCCATTTGTAAAGTAAGATTGATTTTAGTACCTATCTCGTGGATTTTTATAAGGAATAAATGAGATGATCAGAAAGTGCTCACTAAATGTTGTTTTTTTTTTTTTTTTTTTTTTTTTTTGGGCTGTACGTGGGCCTCTCACTGTTGTGGCCTCTCCCGTTGTGCAGTGTGAGCTCCGGACGCGCAGGCTCAGTGGCCATGGCTCACGGGCCCAGCTGCTCTGCGGCATGTGGAATCTTCCCGGACCGGGACACGAACCCGTGTCCCCTGCATCGGCAGGCAGACTCTCAACCACTGCGCCACCAGGGAAGCCCAAATGCTAGCTATTTTTATAATCACACTTGTTACGTAGATTCATAAAATGTTCAAATAGGAAGGAAGCACGGAAATCTAGTTCTACTTCCTCATTTTACAGATGGGGAAACATAGTTTAACTGTCGCTGACCTTTCGTTTCCTCACTCTTCAAGGTCTATCATACCCTGTGATTTACCTGTTACAGCTATAATCTGCAAGTCCAAGTACCCGTAACTAACTAAAAAATACTGGGAGCCTAACTCTTAAACTGCTTATCAACATAGGTCATTTTGTACAACGAGAGTCACCTTACTTCTGTGTTCAATTGTTTCAAGCCCTTAATGCAATGACCAGAATGCGGGTTGGGGTGGGAGCATGCGCACAAAGTCGGTCCGTAGGCATCTTGAAATTGCTATGTACTGATTCTTCTTGATTTTTTTTTTTTTCTGAAATGGAAGAGTGTAAAAAGAAAGGATTATTTTTTTTTGAACCCTTCCTCAGTTCTTCACCCACACTATTGATTCTTTGGTTTCCTGTAATGGGAAGGCATGTTGTAGCTTTGTTGCTTATACCTTTACTGCTATGCAGAAGAGGATGTGCTTACAGAGCCCATCTCGTGCTTGAGTTACATCACTTACATTAGACCAAGTCTGTCATTGGAAGGACAGTTGGAACAACTCCCATTTCTCCCTCGCACATGTCACAATGCATCGACTGAAAGACCTTGTTAAAGTCCAAAAAAAAAAAAACAAGGCACTTTTCCCTAGGAAAACTGGGGGTCTGTTTGATTCTATGGTGTCATCAAATTGCTGATGGAACAACTTCTAGGGCGCTTACCAAACTGAGAAAGCCACCCTGGTTAGGAAGTCTTAAATCAACAAAGTGGTTAAGAGCCCTCCTCATCACACTTTCACATGCCTGAGAATCACCTAGGGATCTTAAGATGCAGGTGCTGCTTCAGACAGCCTGGAAAAGAGCCTGAGAGTCAACATTTCTAACGAGCTCCAGGTGCTGCAATGCCGTTGGTCCACGGATTACACGTTGGGCAGCAAGGGTCTATGGAGTCGACCTTCATTCAAGGTTCAGGTTACTTCTCTGCCACTTCCTACTTGTGTGACCTTGGGCAAGTTTACTTACCCCTAATGGTTTAATTTCCTCATCTATAAAACGGTATATGGAGTACACAGTATTATAACCTAGGAGGCCTCTAGGAAATAGACACCAATCTACTCACTTTATACAATTTCCAACCCCCTAACATCCTCAGACTTGTGGATAAAGAGCAATCAGGGCACATTTTAGTATTTGTTATATGTGAGTCTATAGCTTTCACTGGCTTGACAGGATAGATAACATTCGTTTTAGGCTACTCTTATGGGTCATGCCTTCAAGACACCTGCCCTGCTAGAAGCAAAATCCCATTACAGTGAATCCCATTACAGCGGAATGGGGAGCAATCCGCCAGTTCTGGTGGCTGACCCACAGAAGCAGTGATATGTTGGTCTGGTTATAGTGACTTCTCTAAATCAGTAACAAAACAAAAAGACTGAAGTAAGGGTCAGGCTAACTCTAAGAGCTAAGTTTTTGAATTTGACATTTCCTTTCTCAAGCAGCAACAGTTCTTCAGTTTCCCTTTGCCTGTTGCCACCACAAACAACCCAACTACTCCTGCCAGAAAACAAATGAATAAGATGCCTAAGACCATTGTGGTAGATACCTGTGGATTGGCTTGCCCAACCTCTATTCCACCCTTCTTCTAGTTAGAAGGGCTGGAAAGCTAAAAATACTTTTCCAGACTCCCTTACAGCTAGGGATTTTGCACGTGAATTAGAGTCTATGAATTATATTCCTTCATCTGAGATCTGCAAGGTGGACTCAGTGGGTGTTTCTACAGGCAGACACGGTTGTGGAGGTTCAGTGTTGAGTGTCTTCTAGCTTTAAGTATCAGAAAGGATTGACTGGTGGTGGTCTCTTTTCTGCTGTTTTTGACCGTGGATTGCAGCTACAAGTATTTGTCTTCTCCTCAATTTCCAGAAATCCCCAGATGGGTCACTGTTCTAGAAATTATCCTCAGAGGCCCAGGCTAGAGCCTACTTTAGTCTATTTTGTATACATGTAATTTCCTGAATTAATTCCCTTCATGCCAGCAATATCTAGAATGATTTCTATTTTTATGCCCTGAATTCCGACTGATATGGTCACTCACCCAAAGAAAATGGTAAAAGATCTAGGAAATTAAAAGAAAATACATAGAGGGGATGTAACTGCCTTCTTCTAGCTAATGCTGGATTCAAAATACTTTTATTGCTTTTAAGATCAACCTGATTCTCCAAGATATACGTCACATCAAGGTGAATCTTGTTTCTTTTTTCTAAATCTCCTCTAAAAGAGGGTAGAAATGTGTATGCACATTATCTGACCTAAATAATCTGGAAATGAAGGGAATAAAAATAGAGAAAAAAATCATCATTCTGTGAGAGAATGTCACATTTCATGGATTGAATGTCTCCATTAAATCGAAGTGTTTCATAAGAAAACACAATACCAGTCTGCAGAACATGGAAATAATGTGTTGTTTCTTTATCTGCCCAGCATCCCTTCAGATGAAAGAATCTGCTGTTTCCCTTTCTTCTAATTCAGTCCCTGATGTTGGATAGGTATAGGTGTGTGTGTACCACCACCTCTCCACACCTACTTCCAGTTTCCAGGGCTGGAAGCATGGCCCCAGCCTGGCCAGAGTCAATCCTAGTGTTTTTCTAGAGCAATGAGGGGTGCTCACTACTGAGCTTTTGCCCATCAGGGACTAAAGCCTGCTGCTACTCTGTCCATCTCTAAAATAATGCAGGGAGTCAGCCTTGGGAAGCTTCACAAGAAACCCAACACCAAGAATAGCAGAGCTGAAATATGGGAGGAAGAAAGAGGAAAAGAAGGGCAGGACACACTGATGCTTTGGATGTACCACTTGAGTTTTTCAGTGACTTGAGAAAAAAATGGTCTTTTATTTAAGGAAGTTTGAACTAGGTTTTCTGTACTTGAGTCTGCAAGAGTCCTGCTTAATACAAAGTAAAATCCGTCAACCCTAACGCATCTCTAGAAGGATTATCAAAAGAAGACGTGGTTATTCTGAACTTCTTTTCCTTAGATGGTTTATCCGGTGAGCTTCTCCCACCTTTCCCTTTAGCTTCAAGCACACTATACCTCCTGCTTCACGCACACACAAAATGCAAATTATTGTATAAGGATTTTCTCAATTTCCTGACTAGATTTGAGCCCTGGTCTGATTAAACACACAGTGTTCTCTCCACTAGGCTATACGGCCTCAGCATTCTCTGTTAAAATAACTGCTTCATTGGTTAGTTCCTATGCCACAGAAAGAGAAATGGCTGTAATCATGAGTAAGAGTGAGCAACTTAGCCAAGGTTACACATTAGAAAGTGGTGGAGCCTTGATTCCAGCCCAGGTCTGCCCATATCAATTCCACACATTTCTTAAACATACTGATAACGCATCCCAATCAAAGACGTGTCCCTCCTCCCATCTAAGGCAACACTTCCAGTCCTCCAGGACCCTATTCAGGCACTTAAGCTCTCCCTCTTCTTTATATCCAGCTTGCTTCATAAGTTCCTCACCTCCAGCAGTTAGACATACTCAAGACTTTCCCATTGTAAAATATATAAATAAACCAACTCCACAGTGGTCCTTCCCAATGACTGTATTTATTTACAAGTAGAGTTATTATTTATAAGTAGAGTTATCTCTACTTCCTCATCACTGTTCTTATGAAGCCACTTGTTCCAAAGCCACCACCAACTTTTTGGTTATTGAGTCTAAAGCATACTTCTCAGTTCTTATTTTACTTGACTGCTGGAGAATATTTAACAATATCGAATGCTCCCTTATTTTTGAAAGTGCTTTTTCCTTGGCTTCCACTATTGTCACGCCTTAAATATTTTTGCTGTGAGGGATTGTCTCTGCCTTCCTGTACCCTCCCCAGGTTATCTCAATTCCAATTACCAGTTGCATTAGAGACAGTTTGTCTCCTGATATTCCTCCTAGTAAGAATTTTAAAAGGTCGCCAATGACAATGCTTTCTTATCCCTTAAAATTTTATCTTAGTAACAGCTCTAGATACATTTAGACAGATTTTAATCATATTCCTTGTACATATAATAATAGGAAAAAGTAAGTGTAATAAATTAAGATTCTCCAAGAACTTCTTTATATTATAACCTTCTTTATAATATAACCTTTATTATAATATAACCTTATAACCTTTATAATATAACCTTCTTTATATTAACCTTTAGCTCAGAATAATGTCTTTTCAAAAAAATAGTGTTGTGATGCAGCATTTGTTTTTGTTTTTTTTTTTGCGGTACGCGGGCCTCTCACTGTTGTGGCCTCTCCCGTTGCGGAGCACAGGCTCCGGACGCGCAGGCTCAGCAGCCATGGCTCACGGGCCCAGCCGCTCCGCGGCACGTGGGATCTTCCCGGACCGGGGCATGAACCCATGTCCCCTGCACCGGCAGGCGGACTCTCAACCACTGCGTCACCGGGGAAGCCCTGCAGCATTTCTTAAGAGGGCGCTTCACTCTTCAGGATTTTCTTCCAGACAGCTGATACCCGGTCTGCAAGTTCTGATGATCAAAAACATAGGCAATGTCAACACCTGTTCTGATGGGAATTGTAAGACCTTATTGATTTGTGAAGTGTTAAAATGTGAAAAAAAAAAATTCTAAGTATCAGTGAAATATGGCAACTCACATTGTTCTGAAGAGGACATGGCTGTAGATCCAGGCTTTTTACAGAATCTTAAGTTATAGTTTCCTGACAGACAGTGGGGGCACCTCCACAGGCAGAACAAATGGAAAAGGACCTTTTGAAAAAGCCTTTCAGTTGCTCTCCTGAGAGTGGAGGAGGGGGCTGGACAGGACAGTGTCCAGGAAGCAAAAGACTCGCGCCTCGGCCTTAACTCTGCCTTGCCCGCGGTTATTTGCAAGTTGAGGTGATGACCATAGCCAGCTATGTGTTTTGAGGGAATCATAGCAATCATAATCCAAAGTCTCACCTAATGACTTTTTCACTGAATTACGAATGAATGAAGGCCAACAAGCTTAGGGATTTTCTGTTTTGTTTCTTGCAGTAGCAATGATTGGTTTTTTTGAGGCTCATGGTGGGAGGAGTCACATTAACATCTTTTTTTTTTGTTAGGGCCTCTGAAGGCCCTCTCAGCCTCCATACAACACACACACACACTAGCTTATTATTGTTCTAGCCTGTAGCACTCTCTGAAATAATCTTATATATTTATTCTCTGTCTCTTCCCCTTATCATGGAAGCCCCATGACAGCAGGGACCTGGATGTCTTGTACAATGCTGTATCCCAGAACTTAAACTAGCTCCTGCCCAGGACACAGCATGTCTAAAGAAACATTTACAGAATGAGTGAACCCCAGAACTAGGCAGCTAGAAACCTAAGAAGGAAAGAAATGAAAGAAATAAAGGGAAATTGGTGGTGAAACTAGAAATTTGGACGCCCTCCCCCACCAACAAAATTTTAAAGAGAACAACTTGAACTGTGCTGATGGCATATATAATTCAGACATCAGCAGACTTCTTGCCCCCAGAATTAGCTCAAATGGCAAATTCCAGTTTGTCCAGGTCCAGAGTTCTGTCAGGTCTGTAAACTCTTAGGGGTTTTCGACCTCAGAGTCCCCTTCAACCTGACTACTGCTTAGGCTCCTCAAGTGCAAATGCTGCCCCCAATTCTCATGCAAAATTCACCCCTTTCACCAATTTGCACAAAGGCACAAAAGACCCAGTCTCAACCATCTTTTTCTTTTTCTAGTGAGCTTTACCGAGGGTTCAGGGAGCGCTCTCATTGTGAAACAGCCTTTGCAAATGCCACCTCCCCTCCTCCTGAGCTCTGCAGAGTGGATTCCTCTCCTAGCTTCCTGCAGGGCTGTTCTGTTACTCGTTCCCTGGGGATCTCCCTCTCAACTCCAGCAGCATATCAAATACCTACGCCAGATAAATACGGGGATTTCTCTAAAACAAGTCCTGGTGAACAGGATGGCCTCCACATCACTGCACAGGTAATCACTTGAATGACGGTCCTTATTAAAGAAAGAAGGCAAATATAGGTAGGGAAAAATCATGCCTCAGTGAAATACCATGCATTAATCAGAGCACAACTTCTTAGGGTGTCTGATTCTGACTCACTGCCTTTGAGCTATTTATAACTATGTAAATTGTAGGTAACTGATAATGCAAATAATTCTTGCCTATATCCATGCAAATACGTTCTGTCTGGTGGAGGTGGAGGTGGAGGGTTCCGGACTCCTAAGGGGAAAAGCCAGCTTTACAGCCCTCTACAAATTCGTTTCTGTAATCCTAGTTTTTGGCTTCTCCTTTGAACTGGTTGTAATACTTTTTCTGATTCCCTCATTTAATGAATGTGTTAATTAAAATTTGGGTGTGTTCATTTTATTTTTTCAGCTTTATTGAAGTATAATTGATAAAATCATAAGATGTTAAACGTACACAATGTGATGATTTGTTCATTTTGTAGTTGCATGAAAGTCATGCTTTTCATCTTTTGTTTGAAAGTCACCTTTGTAAAGCATCAGGGTTCTGGGACAGGAAATGGTAGTGTACCCAAAGGGGAAACAGAAGAGTGTGTGAAGGGACTCTTCACAGAGGTGTGGGCAGAGTAAAGAGACAGGGATCGTGAAGCACCCCCAATTAACAGGAGAAGGAAACTGGTACCACTCTAGGGCTCACTGGGCATGGGGAGGGAGCTGTGGCCACACTTAAGAGGGATGCAAATAATGGCCCAGCAGGAAGGGGCAGGAGAATAGTCATAACTTTCCTCTTGTCCTCTGAGCCCCATGAAGCCAGAGGGTAAAGGAGACAGGGTGAACAGAGTCCAGCTTGTTTCCATGATTTTCAGTCAAATCAGTCCAACAAGAACCATAAAATCTCAGTGAATTTAGAGAATCCCGCCCAAGTCTGCTATAAAGGTTTTTATAGAGCCTTACATTACAGTTATACTTTATATGTACATAGTTAAATAACATAGCCCTTTGGTAAAAGTTCATAAAAGAGATACCATCCTTTGATCACTTTCTACCTTTGATCCCGTATCTTACAGTCTTATGCTTATATTGCTCCCTCTAAAATATTTTTACTATAGTCTTAACAACCGTCATGTTAACAGATACCTGAAAAAAATCTAATGTTCTCTCCAGTTTCTGGACCCTAAGCCTCTGACCAAGAAGTGAAAAGTTGATGTAATTTTAAATCTATTTTTATATACTCATTCTCTGTATATTGGGTGGAAGCTTGGTGAATATACTTTGGAGAAAAGAAAAGCTGGATTGGTTTCTGGGTGAAAGAACCTTGATATGATAAATCTCAAGCTTTCTGCCCGGCCTTTGTGCTTTCACACAGTTAATGTTCAGCTGAGCACCTCGACATGCTCGGGTGGAAAACAGCACAGTTGCAAATCAGGGCTGAGGAAGCTGAATAAAACTGTGCATGATAGTGTGAGAAGAATTTAGAGCTCAAGGAGTGATCTGGAAGGAAGGGGAGAAGGAGGACGGCAAAACGACTGGAGGCTGCAGCAGAATCAGAGTAGTTGAGGGACTATTTTAAGGATGGCTAATATTCCATTGTAAATTGTTTTCTACCAAATCTTTGGTAAAGTTGGCTTCATGCAAAACATGTATGTGAGTGGTTCCGATCAAACCGTAATAAGGAAATAACTTTAAAAAACCACCAGTAATGATAAAAAAAAAAATAGAGGGCATTTGAGTGTTTAGTATGTCCTGGGCATTGTGCTAACACAGATGGCTAAACTATCTATGTTACAGTCACCCCCAGTGAGACAGATATTATACCCCCTTTTTAGGTAAGGAGGCTGAGGCTCAGAGAGGTTAAGTAACTCACCCAAGGCCACATAGCCAGTTCACGAAAGAGCCAGGATTTGACACCAGAATCCAGTCTCTTTTCATAGCACCACATTGCTTCCTAATCATCCTCCCCACAGTGTCCTTAGAAAGCTGTCCTCCAGACTCTAACAGTCATTGACAAGAACCCCCTCCTCCTCTAAGGTTGCCCATTTCACAGTCAAAGGGCTGTAACCAAAGTTTTTCCATGTGTGAGTCAGATCTGTCTCCCTGCAGTTTCCACCCACAAGTCTTCCATCTGCTTCCTGGGCCACTCAGAACAAACCTAATCTTTCTTTTACAGAGCAGGCTAATATTTGAAGACAACGTGTAAAATTCTTCTACCATGTTGGACTTTGCATTATATGCTTTGTAAAAGCAGGCATATGTGAAAGGGATCCTATCTGAATTGCACATGGCTTTATTCCCAGCCACCTAGAACATGACCTGGTACCTAGGCATTCAACAAATATTCATAGAATGGATGAAGGAAGGCCACATTTGGAGGGTACAGAGTATGGCTGATGGGGCAGCAAACATATGAAAGAGATACCACCCTCTGATTACTTTCTCTACATATCTCATACTCATGTTCATACTGCTTCCTCTAAGATATTGTCACCAAAATCATAACAACCACCATTTTAACAGATACCTGAAAGAATTATTAGAGGCACCACTTTGGGAAAATATGTTTCCTGCTTCCACCCCATCCCCTCAACTGCCTACACTTGTTTCCAGGTGGTCAATGTTCTCCCTCAAGCTAAACCTGTGGGATAATGAAAGCAAGGGCAGTCAACAGATCCCTTAAACTATAACTTGCTTAATCATATGTAACCTGCCTTCACTGATCAAACCTGCCTTAACTGTTCCTACAAATTGCACACCCTTCAAGCTTCACATAGCTTAGACAATACATCACAAGACTCCTTTAACCGCCCCCTATAGGTAACACCTCTGACGTATGGATCACTATAGTAACGGTTTCAAAAGCTGTTTTTCAGGAACATGGAGCTAGTCTTGCCCAGTTCATATTGGTCGAGACTGCCAACTATTCAACTGGGCCTTCTGCAGTGTTGGATAGATGACCTTTTGACATCAGAAGGCCAAAACACTCCACCCTCAGATCACACTAACCCCTCCATTTTCTGAACAAGCATCCCATGAAAAAGCACGTAGCTCAGTTGCGCATGCGCAGAACACGGGTTACTTCACCGCCTTACCTCCATTCATCTTTCCCCAGGCCTCAGACCACCCTACTTATTTTTTTTTTTTTGTGGTACGTGGACCTCTCACCGCTGTGGCCTCTCCCGTTGCGGAGCACAGGCTCCGGACGCGCAGGCTCAGCGGCCATGGCTCACGGGCCCAGCCACTCCGCGGCATGTGGGATCTTCCCGGACCGAGGCACGAACTCGTGTCCCCTGCATCGGCAGGCGGACTGTCAACCACTGCACCACCAGGGAAGCCCCATTCTTTTTTTAAAAATAAATTTATTTATTTATTTATGGCTGCGTTGGGTCTTTGTTACTGCGTACGGGCTTTCTCTAGTTGTGGAGAGTGGGGGCTATTCTTCGTTGCGGTGCATGGGCTCGTTGCGGTGGCTTTTCTCGATGCACAGCATGGGCTCTAGGCGCACTGGCTTCGGTAGTTGTGGCTCGTGGGCTCTAGAGCACAGACTCAGTAGTTGTGGCGCACGGGCTTAGTTGCTCCGCGGCATGTGGGATCTTCCCGGACCAGGGATTGAACCCGTGACCCCTGCATTGGCAGGCGGATTCTTAACCACTGTGCCACCAGGGAAGTCCTCATCTCATTCTTTATACATATACTTTTATACAACTCAAGAACTGACCATATGGAGAAATGAATTATTCTATACCAGTAACTGCTGGATATATATACACATATATACGTATATATGTGTATCTATACATATAAACTTTTTATTGTATAATAAATTATACAATAAAATTGATAAACTACACACCCATGGAAAAGTACTTTTGTTGCATCTAGGACATTATAAAGCACTGTGGTTCGATAATATGGGGAAGTAGCAGTGGAGAGAAGGGACAGTGGTAATTTTCACTGTGATTCAGCCTTTGCAACTCTAAGGGATTGAATCAAAATTAGAAATTCTCTAGTCTTATATTACATTTAGTCTTATATTTAGAAACCTGGGAAGGATGGGGCAACCAAACTGTGACGCTAAGAGGACAGAGAGAAGGGCAATCGGAGTGGAGGGAGCCTTTTTTAATACACTGCTGCCCAGGCCGAGAATGCCTGTAGATAACGCTTCAAGTTGGGCTGCCAATTCTCTTCTCCTGGGACGGCGGTCGTTGTGCTATTATTTAGGGCCACACTCTGCAGTGATCACCATTCGTACTTTTGTCCCACTGTTTGGCAACGGTCTGCTCCTGAAACTCGTTGGGTTTCAGTTTCCTCCCCTGTAAAATATTGGGCTTGCATCACAGAGGAGGGTTTCTGGATCACGCTCACAGCAGGACACCGTGGCGCCTGGAAGCGGAGCCCTTGAGCCAGGCCCCGCCCTTGAGCCTTTCGTCTGAGGCTGGAAGGGCGGGGGAAGCAGGAAGGTGGGTTTTGTTCCCAAAGGGCGTGGGAGGGCGCACTAAACAGCGCCGGGCCTCCAGGCCCGCCCTGCCGCTCTCCGGGCCCCGCCCCGCAGCGCGTGGGGCCGGACTCTGACCCGGGGGCGGCCCGACGCGCGCTCCCCGCCTCCTCCCCCCCAGGGCCCCGCCCAGCGGCGCGGGAGGGGCCGGGCTCCGGCGAAGGGGGCGGTGGCCGCGGCGGTGACAGCGGCTCCCCGCCCCCGAGGCCGCCACGTCCCTCACGTACCACCCGGACGAGCCGCGGAGCGGCGACCTGGCGCCGGGGGCTCCGGCTCCTCCGGCGGGGCTCAGCATGAGGCTGGCGCGGCTGCTGCGCGGAGCCGCCTCGGCCGGTCCGGGCCCCGGGCTGCGCGCCGCCCGCCCCAACGTCAGCCGCAGCCTCACCTCGGACTCGGGCTCCGGCCCGGCGCCCGAACGCGGCGTTCCGGGCCAAGTGGACTTCTACGCGCGCTTCTCACCGTCCCCGCTCTCCATGAAGCAGTTCCTGGACTTCGGTGAGTGCGGCCCGGACCTCGGGCCTTCCTGCGCAGCCCCAGACGGGAGCTGCGGCCGCTGACCCCGGCCGGGCCCGGCCCGCGCGGACGCCCTCTTGTTTTCTGAGCGCCCCACTCAACGTCTCTCCCCGGGCGCCTTAGGCGCCTCCTTCCTTTCTCGCGGATGGATCTTTCTGCTCAGGTGCAGGGGCAGGCGAGATAACTGGAAGCGTGTGGGTTTTTTTTTTTTGCCGTGTATTGTTGAAAAACAAACCCGGGGCCGAGGGCGGAATGACCCGTCGCTTTTCAGCGCCCGTGTGCACCTCCGCGCTCGCAGCCTGGCCGTTTCGGAAGAGCGCAGCTCCGGTGGGAAGCGAGTGTGCTGACACCTCCGGGAGTCGCGTTGGGATTCTGCAGAGTGCTGATAAATGCTTAGTTTTGCATATGATGATTGCATAAAAGTGGCGTGCTGATAGGAGAAGCAGGTTATAACTGGCCCAGTGTTTCAGAGAATGTTTTCCTTGCCACTGGCTTAGGAGTTTCCACCAATGTCACATTCATTTCGTCAACAACAAACTCTGGAGCACGTGTAAAGTGCGTGAGTACAATATGATGTGGGGTTTGTTTACCAAAGTGACTATCGACTTTCGCCTTTCTCGGATGGGTGCTTCCTGGTTTTCTCTAGAAAGGCTGCAGAGGAATTTCAAAGTCAGGCATTTAACTTTGCCTTCTCATATGGGGGCGCTAAGGGGAAACGGGGGAAACTAATAAAGTCAAAACTTTGAGTAGGCAAAGTTATCTTCTGCATTTTGAGTGCTGTTTGGTCACTAACGGATCACTAGTGGCTTGAAAGATACCACCATGGTATCTTTTGGTATCTTGAACTTGTGGTTTACAGTGGCAATTTTGTTTGGCTCGGAGCTCTTGGTTTTTGTTTTTACTTTAAAATGACTCTAGTGTGATTAAGGGGTGAATTTGGCCTTGTTCCCAAGTATGCCATTAAACTTTCACAGGAAAATGTTTTAATACAATAATTCCTGCTATTGACAATCTAGTTTTTGCTAAGGATGTCTCTTGCTAAAACAGCAAGATTAAATCAGTGAGTTTAAAATGCATTACTGAAATAACAGGGCTTTTTAGTTTAACTTTAAATGAAACTGCTTGCCAAAGGAGATTCTACAGCTGTTCTGCTTAGCAAAGGAGATAGGAGTGGAGGAGGAAGCAGGTTGCTTTCCAGGAATCAAACAATTGAATAGGACCTGCTGGGGGAGAAGCTTGAAGATGGTTGCTGAACAGGCATTGGTATTTTTTGCTTTCTGTTGCCTGAAAGACTCTTCTACATTTACTCTTTGCTTATGGCAATTAGTATAGTAGTTCTGCGTGGAATCAATGCATCTTCCTGTGAACATGTCAGAATTTCCACTGTTTCTTAGAGAGGTTCTTCTCATAAACCTAGAGTTAAGAAACAGATTTTTTTAATGATAGCAACAACAGGTTATATAGGATAGGTTTTTGCAGGTCCTACGTTAATTAGACCCTGTGACTTGCTTAGGCTTGCTTAGGTCGTCTTAGTTCTAAGATGGGAGATGTGAGTAATGGAGATAAGAAACTATCCTCATTGCTGCTGTACAGTGTGGTTGGAAGGGTGGGAGTTGGAAGGTCATTCAGGCTATCTTGTCTCTTGCCTCCTCTTCCTTGCCCTGTCATGTGGTGATGCTTACCACTTGCCAAATAACTCCCTCTGTGTTTCTCCCTGCCTTATGGCCTTCACTCACTGCTGTTCCCACTGTTTGGTTTCAGGATCTGTGAATGCTTGTGAAAAGACCTCATTTATGTTTCTGCGGCAAGAGTTGCCTGTGAGATTGGCAAATATAATGAAAGAAATAAGTCTTCTTCCAGATAATCTTCTCAGGACACCATCAGTTCAATTGGTGCAAAGCTGGTAAGATTGCCTGTCTTGAGTCTGCAATTTCCATAGAGTTGTAGACTTTACCCGAAGTTAAAGCAAATACTTTTTTACTCTTCAGTGGAATCTTAAGGTAGTGGCAGCATTCCTCCTCCTTTGTTTGGATGTATCTGGGTTTATACCCTGAATCCTGGACTGTACTACTTTTTGGTTTTGAAAAAAACAATCAGAACTGCACAGAAATACAAACACTATATTTCAGATTTGTGTTATTAAATCTGCAGGGATGTTATTTTATAATGTAATAAAAATATCTACTGTATGTTGACAGTTAGGGATTTATGTACATTACCTTTAATCCCTTCAATAACCCTGCCCAGTAGGCATGATTACCTCCATTTTATAGATGAGAAAACTGAGGCACCTACAGATTAAGTCCTTTGCCCAAGGCAGCACCAGTCGTGGTGGAGCTGGGAGTCAAACTCAGATTTGTTTGTTTCTACTGCCCCATGCTGTGGTCAGATTAATAAAATGTATTAAAGGGTGTAAATATTTTTTATAAACTGAATTTATTTTAGTGAAGTATATTTTTATAAATCACAAAAGTTAAAATCTTTATTCTACCATTTAAAGACAATTAGAAGTTATTAGAATTGTGTAGAAACTATGATCTCTCCTTTAAAAAATGACAGTAGAGGTATTAAAAGTGTGCACACATGTGTGGCCACCTGTGTACAGCCTTTCTTGTTAATGCTATTACAAGTGTTATTCTCTTAAGCACTATAGATTTCAAACAAAAGAGTTTGCCAGATTTCAGTCTTAAATGGAAAAAATTGAGCTGCAAGACATTTCCCAATTATGATTTGTGGAGATCCTAGCTTTCCTGCTGTAGGCATTATAGTTTTGGGAGAAGCTGATCTAATGTCACTTTTTTAAAATCAGTGAAAGAAGTATGACTGCTACATAAACGATAATTAGATGCCATGTAGTCCAAGAATGTAACAGTTAGAAATGTGGTTTAAGTAAGAGGAACTCTGATGGAAGGGGACATACAATTTTCTATGGAGGCTTATTCCTGTTTTGTTTTGTTTTGTTTTGAATTCATTAAAAATAGAATATGCTGCATTTTGAAATCTTATCTGTGCCTAACACATTGTAAGTGTTGTAAATTTGATGCCAAAACTCGGCCTCTGTGCACTGGTGCCGAATCAAATCTTGAAGACAAGAGTTTTGGGAGAAGTAGGAAAGAATAGCTTATTGCTTTGCCAGGCAAAGCGGGACACAGCGGGCTCATGCCCTGAAAAACTGTGTCCCAACACAGGGAGATTTGGTGATTATAGCAGTGGTTCAAGGGCAGGGTTTGCTGATAAGGATGAGGGTGTGCAGGGCCTGCAGTCCTTTCATCTGGCCTCAGGTGGTCTCCTGATGAGCTTCCTGAGGTTATCGAACTGTGACCTTCTCTGGATTAAAGAATGCTAACATATTCCATTTGTTGGGGGTTTTAGTTCTGTAAAAAAGCTCAAAGATATTGTTATGTATCTCCCTTGAGGTGGAACCAGGACCTGCCCCAAGGCTGCACTGTTGTTTCTTGGCTGCTCCTGCCTTGTCTCTGCATCCCCTCCCTTCCCTGATTACCAACTGTTTGGACCTGCCCTTTGGAACTCAGGGAAGGTTGTGGAGGCTGGAGTCTATTCCCTACAAACAAGAAACAGGGGACATGGAAAGGCTTCCATGCCCAGGAGCCCCACAGGGTCCTGCTTGGTTTCAGTATCTCTTGAATAAAGAGCGTAATTGTTCTTGCCAATAAAGAGAAAAGTAAGTGTTAAGTCATAACAGTAGACATCAGAATCACTTGACTTTGGAATGTGTTGGCATGCAGTAAGGCATATTGCTTGTCAGAAACAACTTTCCAAACCAACATGTGGATTTACAGATTTTTAAAACACTTTCATTGCCCCTGGGTGCCTGCTAAGTTATGGCAGTTTTAGATGCAGCCAAAGCAGACCTTACACTACTGATGGTCATTGAATGGTAGGTGTTTTGGCTCTGGCGCTGCACTACCACTGTGCTCCTCAGCATGACCTTCAGAGAGTCATTTGGCTTCCCTCATTTTGCTCCTTTACCAGGTGATTTGCTCCCTTGAATTGTTTGGTAAATTAAAAACCTGCATTTTCATGACTTTTGTGTTTTTGTTCAGTTGTTTAAAAGAACCACGTGTTAGATTGTAAACTTTCAATAAACATCTGTTGACTGGACACAAACATCTAAAATTAAGTTTTTAAAGCAGAGGCATTTAAGTTAGACTCTTAGACCAAGGTAGGCTGGCATCCACATTTTACTGAGACTGAGACAAGTTAAGTCATTTGCCCAATATCATATGGCTATTGGTGACAGACTCAGTTCTCATAAGTCAGTATTTATACTGTAAGGTACAGTGGTAATTTTAAGAAATTTAAAAACTATCTTAGAGTATAGAACTTTAAAAAAAAAAGTAGGAAATCTTAAAATTCTTAAATCAAATTTAACCTAAGCTTTTAGGAGAAAACATGTACCTTCTTCTAATTATTGTCAGGCACTTTGCTTGAATGTGAATGGGTATAAAAATCCTACTTCAACCATAATTTGTTAAAAATTAATTAAAAATTAAGAAATGTTAAAAATGCCTTTTGAACATTTTCACAATATTAAAGTTTCAAAATGTAAAAGAACAGCTTTACTAGGGGTTGATTTGCATTTTAGGTATATCCAGAGTCTTCAGGAGCTTCTTGATTTTAAGGACAAAAGTGCTGAAGATGCTAAAACTATTTATGAGTAAGTACACAGTTTTGACCCTATTCTGAACACAATTTTTATACTGTTTGAACATCATATAAAAAATGTAAAGGTATTGAGCTTATACCTGCTGTTGGGTCACTTTAGGAAAATTGATTAACTTTTAGTTTCCCACTACTCTAGAACATATGGTGGTATATGTGTCTATAGCAGCCCATACAGGCCAATCAGGTAACATAAGTTCGTAAATTGGGCTGGGCATAAGAAAATCTTCATGTTCCTCTTAACTCTAGTGTAAAGAAAGATACAATTCAAATGGGATGACCAATATGGAAATGTAGATGTGGCCTCAGTACCACTTGGATGATAGGGGGCTGGTGAGGACTCTTGACCTGGAGAGTGTATGCTTCTAAAGGACAGCCATCTCAGCTCCGCTGATCATTGCTGAGCAGAAACACTGCCCAGATCATCTGATCTGTGTGTGTGTGTGTGTGTGTGTGTGTGTGTAAGAAAAACTGCAAGTCTAGTTTTTTTTAAAGTAAAATCTCTTAATTTTGAAAGATTGGAAACTAATTAAATTTTTAACAGACACTGAAGGCCTACAAAAACTTGTCTATGGGTCTCTAGTTTATGACCAGTGGTCTGTGAGACAGTGTAAGTAATGTGACCTGTTTAATAATCAACATACCAGGACTAATAAGCCCCATAGTCTCCTAAGGCAAGTTACCTGCTTATTCCAGTGAATGTTGCTCAGAACTTAAAGACTACCTCTTTTGTTGTCCTTCGAGTGCATTACACATTTTTTATTTACTGTCTTTAAAGGTGATAGCAACATTTCACTTTTTAAACCTGATTTTGGTCTGAAAATAACATCAGGAATTTACTCTGTGTCTAGGTATGCAGCATAGTTTACACAGATGATGTCATTTAATCTTTAAAATAACTCTACTGAGGTAATACTATCTGTGCACAAAGAGGTTAAGTAACATAAGATAGCATTAAGGTCACAGAGATAGCAAATGGATTTGGACCCACTCAGTCTTACTTAAAAGTAAACATTATGCTGTAGAACCTTCTGGGAAAAGTTATTCAGAGCTGAATTTTAAAAACTAAGGTGAGCAGCCAGGCAGAATACTGCAGGTTTTGGTTTTGACAAGATAGAGAGACGTGAAATAAATGATTAAGGAGTGACTAGAAATGATGAGTTGATTGTTGTTTTTGAGGAGTTTTGTTGTTTGTATTTTGGATTAACAGTTTGGCTTCGAAACTAATTACAAGCTAGGAATTCCAAAAATGTTTTGAGTAGTGAGAGCATCATTGGAATAGGTTAATAGCATTCAAGATGATGACTTTGAATGAGAAAGCACTCATTCGGAAGTGTAAATTCTTACGGGTATATTACAAGATGGATTTTGTTACTTCATAACTAAGACTTCTTTCCTCTTTTATTTAGTTCTTTAAATTAACCATGCAATAATGTCTTCCGAATGATAGAAATGGGAAGACTGGATGGCTTGATGATTTTTCTTTGAACACAACATTTACCTTTTCTTCTCCCATTTTTTTTTAAACTCATTGGATGAATGGACTTAGAATTCTTTTCTACTTTTCTAAGTGGCCCTTTCTCTTTTTGAACCTGGGGAATAGTTCCAAAACAGACAGCCTTTATTGGCTCATTCATCTTCATTCCTTACAGAGCATGTGTTCCCTAGAAGCAAGTGCTCTGTCTTCCCTTATGCTGAATGTCCCTGGATCCATCCTCATAGCAAGTGCTCAGATAATCTTAGTTAATAATGGTTAAAGAAAACCCTTCACATTTGTAGGATTGTGTTTTGTGGCCGTGTTACTTTTAGGAGTTCCAAGAAAATAATTACATCTCACAAGTTCTATTTTGGAATTTCTTAACATCTCCATAGACGTGGTATATTTTATCATCTGAAATATATTTAAATAAGTGTAAGAAAACATGCACCGATGCTTCTTTTACTGAATTAGGGCTTCCTTGCCTAGTATTATTGAGTAAACTTAGATTTTAGTATCCCATTCACTTGCCAAAATATTTGGCTGTTTTAACAGACGGGTTTGTTTAGCTTTACAGATACTGTGATACGGATCAGGAACCGACACAATGACGTGATTCCCACGATGGCTCAGGGTGTGATTGAATACAAGGAGAGCTTCGGGGTGGATCCTGTCACCAGCCAGAACGTTCAGTACTTTTTGGATCGTTTCTACATGAGTCGCATTTCAATTAGAATGTTACTCAATCAGCACTGTAAGTGTCTGCAAGTCAAGAGAAGAAGCTAAATAAGATGTGTTGGTATATTTTAAATTTATTTAGAAAACTTCCTTTTAGGGAGAACATTTAATTTTACTTTTTCACGTATTAAGAAAAGCAAATAGACTGCCGTACAAAGGAGCTTTTTTTAAATTGAGTTTTTATGTTTAACATTATGTAAAATACTATGTTTATGTTTAAGGAAAATACTTGTTCTACTGTTTGCTACCCATTAGAGAAACAGTATTCAAATCTGGACAGGGGCATTAGGTATTTTAGCTTATTTTATTTGTTTTTTATTTTTTGATAGCTTTATTATTTGGTGGAAAAGGCAAAGGAAGCCTGTCTCATCGAAAACACATTGGAAGCATAAATCCAAACTGCAATGTGGTTGAAGTTATTAAAGGTAAGTACCTTTCTCCTTTCAGAAAAAATGAAAAAATCAAAATTGAGTATTATTTTTCTTGCTATTAAAATAATTATTTATATTATGAGATAAAATGTTAGGAGGGAACGTATGGGTTTGAATATAACTTTATAATGCTAACTGTGCACTATGAATAGGACGAATGTTTTGTTGATACAGTGTTTTGTTAGAGTGTGGTGATATTATGAGGCTATCTGTTGACTTCAAAATATTTCCTCCTCCCCTCTTTCTAATTCCCTATATTGGAGCCATAATTCGTAATAGTTTGGTTTGCATCTTTCCACACTTTTTTGTGTTTGTACCATCTATACTCGCACACATACATAACTGTTGGTCTTATATTGTTTGTTGTTTTTGGAAAATGGGGTACTTTGTGTATATTTTTCTACAAGTTTACAGACATTGTACCATGTGCAGTACATATGGATATACACCAGGTTATTGAATGGCCGTTACGGATGTATCAGAATGTATTAATCCATCTCCTATTGATGCCTATTTCGGTTGTTTTAAATTTTCTATCGCCAACAGTACTGCAGTGGACATCCTTAGATATGTGCTGACTTTTGCTAGTATTTTAGAAGGCAAGATTCCTAGAATCAAAAATATTTAAAGTGCATTTCAAATTTTGATACCTCCAAAAACGTATCAATGAATGAGAGTGGCTATTCCCTAAACCCTTACAACTCTAAATTTTTGTTATCTGTATTGTAAATAGTTTCTTCAGCCTTCTGGTTTTCTTTTTACTTTGTTTATGGTGTCTTTTCCCATACAGATATTTTAATTTTTTGTGATCGTATCTGTCATTTTTTCCTTTCTGGCCTTTAGGCTTTGTCATGTCGTACTTAAAAAAGACCTTCCCCAAACTAAGATTATTAAAGTATATTTTTTTCTATAGAAAGTTTTAAAATTTCTTTTGTCTATATACTATTGCCATCTTAATGCATGAAACAGAAGTAAATTTATTTAATGACTTTTTTGTTTTGATTCACACTAGATGGCTATGAAAATGCTAGGCGTCTGTGTGATTTGTATTATATTAACTCTCCCGAACTAGAACTTGAAGAACTAAATGGTAAGCCTGATGCCTTTTCCTTAATGATTAGTGTTATGATTACCAGAGAAGGAATGATAAGAATTTAGATTTGTTTTAATTAAAAGAACTTTTCATCAACTTCTTCATTGGATATGAAAACTGAGGGAGAGCAAATCATGTTAAAAATATATGTATTTATGTGTGTGTACATATATATATATTTTTTAATTTAGTTGGATCCTTTCTGAAAGACATTTTGGCTTTTTCTTCCCCGTTTTCCTTATTTTTAATTGATAATATTGATTCTTTGCTTATTTTTGATTTTCTGGTTAGTCATAGAAAAAAGTGATGCTGAGAAAATTACATCTGACTTTTATATGTGCTTCAGTAATGTATGGTTTACCCTTTAAGATTTCTATTTCCTGAGTTGTAAACCATTTTTTATTGTTGAGGAAGTAAAAAGACTGGAGATGTAAAAGAGGAAAGAAGGATGCTCATCTATATGAGAATCTGATTATTTCTGATGGTCTTCTTTTCACCCTGACTAGTGCCTTTTGGACACAAAAGGTTTAGATGCCTTGGAAGGAGATTGATGAGTCTCCCTGTTTTTCCTTGAGGTAGGGTAGTTTGATAGAGGGACAAACATTTCCTAAGTTAAAATCACCCTTTAAGAAGAATGAAATTAAATAGGCTTTACTGAGTTGTATTCTGGACCTTAGAGTGGGAGGGCAGTGGAGGAAGTTGCCCCATTGAAAATAGAATTGCCTGGTTTTCTAAAGCCATATGGTACCATTCAGTAAATAAGAACCACAATGCACAAGTGATAGTTTGGGAACCTGAACTGCTGTGGGCAGTTTCCAGATGTACTGTCCATGTTTCCAAGGGACAGTATTCAGTGGGGAGTCCAGTTTATTGGCTGAATTAGAATTCTAAGGTATGGAGACTCTTACTCCTTTACTAAAAGTTCTGCTTTACTTATTATCTGCCCTCTACCCCCAGCTGGGCTCCTATTAAATGTTTGAATGTAGAATTAGTAGTCCTTGATAAATTGATGCTAGCTCAAAGTTTTTATTCAGATCTATATCCATTGAAGTGCCTAAAATAAAACAAAACGTTCCACCTGGGTGAAACAATTAAAAAATGGCTTTTTAAAGAAATAGTGTATTTATGTGGGTTGGACCAAGTAGACTTTAACACTTCTTTTTGGAAGGTAAAATTCCGACCTTAAGGCTGAGTGTCTTAAACAGACTCACCGTTGTAGACAAGAATGGGAAGATGGGTTGGTAGATCATTATGCAGGATTGCAAGAGTGAGTGCAGGACTCTTGTTGTCACAGTCAGTTATAAATTTGTGTGAGCATTGGGTTCAAACACTGATTCAGTGAAGAACTGGTGTGGCCCTTCTCCCCCAAATAGTACTATCCTCCACAGTAAATGTTTTCTTTTCATCACTACACAATATATTCTTTAAAATGCTCTAAGCACATCTCTCTGTACTTTCATATTTTTCTCTTCTGCTCTGTAGCAAAATCACCAGGACAGCCAATACAAGTGGTTTATGTACCATCCCATCTCTATCACATGGTGTTTGAACTTTTCAAGGTTTGTAAAATAGTATTACGTCACCTTTATCAGTCCTTTTCTAAGGTTAGGAATCTGCTTTGAAAGTTTAAATACTGTACCGCATTTTCCTCAGTTTCATTAAAAGATACCCTTTCATGTTCGGTGTCATGTCACATCACTGGACATCAGCTGTTTGTCAACACTCACGGGCCCCTCAGTTTAGTGGTAAGCTCAGACCTGGGACTCAGAAAGACCTGGATTTGAATTCCAATTCTGCCACGTAATATGTGTGTGACCTTGGGCAAGTCACTCAACCTTTCTGAGCCTCAGTTTACTCCTCTGTAAAACAAGGATAATACTATCTAGGTTACTATGAAGAGAATAACATACTAAATTCTAATACAATGGCAGCACACTGTAGGTGCTCAATAAAGTTTTATTTATATTTTTACAAAACAAAATATTTAGAAGAATGATTCTCAACTTTCACCTCTAAAGGACCAGTCCCACTGTTATATGCATTTTTTTTGAGAAAGTCATTTATATTGATTTACAGGGCTTCTCCTGTTATTTTTGCTCTTTACAGCAAAATTTGAAAACTAAATACAATTATGCTAATAATATTGAGAGTACGTTTTTTCTCATCAACACACCAATGACACTTGCTGGTAGACAGGAAAGTGAATGATGAGGAGTGGTACGGGTCCATGTGGCTGAAAATTACACCCCAGATCAAGCCTGTAGTCTCTCTCAGTGTGGTTACCATGTCTTCAGCCAAGAGCCTGTGGAAGAGAGAAGAGGTGGCTTTCAGCCTGATCATGAAAAAGAAAAATACAGTGAAACAGAAAAACTGGTTGACTGTCTTAGAATAGCGAAGATTGAAGAATGTTCTTGGTTCTAAGACAGCAAGAACGTATCGAATATCTTACAAAAATCTTTCTACCAAAGTGGTTAAATGAATAAACAATTGGCACTTCAAGGATTAACTTTTTTCCTTGAAATTGCAGTCACATAAAGATCTTGTTCCCCATGATGCTTTATAAAAGAAATATTAAAAAAATTATTAAAAAAATATTAAAAAAAAGAAATATTACCATATTATGTAACAGATTTTATATTATGTCAGTGATAATGGCTTCTGTCTGAAACCTGATCTTAAATGGCCTTTGGTAGAGATGACAGAATCTCCTCCTCAGGGGACTCAATCCTGATTGGTGCTCCAGGGCCACACACTCTTATTTCCAAGTTCAGTCCTGTCTTTTGCCTTTTAAACTGTATCTAGTCTTAGCAGTTCCTACTCCAATGCTACATGTCATCACGTAGTGCTTATGATATGTTGGCACTGTGTACCCTGTATCCTCTAGAAATTGGTCAAAACAGTTTTACAGTGTAAATATCCCAGTTTCAAACTAGTGGTAACTTGGATTCATTTCTACATCATAATAAGACTTGCTATTGATACTAAATGAAAAAATTGTTTTTTCTTAAAGCAATTTATGACAATTTAAATAGTTCCTTAAAATGGAGATGAAACTGTTTTCAAAAAACGAGGTTTGCCCATTACCAAATTATAAAAATATTTGGATAGAATTTTCTGCTTTCATGTAAAACTAATTAAAAGTGTCGAGAAGTCTGGTTTTGGAAAATATGCAGAATTTAGTTGGGGTCTTTAAATCTAAATATCTACCAAGTCCTTCAAAACTGACTATTTTTTTAAAGTAATTCTTTAAATATGGTTATAAGAATTATGATTCTCTGGCATATTTCCACTGAATTAAATTTTTAGAAAAATTTCAAGTAGTGCATATGTACTTGAAAATTGTAATTAGTTTCTCTCTTTAAAGTTGCATTTTTAATGTAACCCTTATGTATTTCAGAATGCAATGAGAGCAACAATGGAGCATCATGCCAACAAAGGTGTTTACCCGCCTATTCAAGTCCATGTCACGCTGGGTAATGAGGATTTGACTGTGAAGGTAAATGCTGTTCTTTGTTTATTTTTTTAAATTGATGTACAGGCATGCACATATTTTCTAGAAGACAATTTATTCTTAGGAGAAAGAAATTCTGTAACTAATTGATAATAAGCACATTACTTCATTTATCTGGCAGGTTATGGAATATTCCCTTGAGTGTATTTCTGTTCTGGTCCTTCATCCAGATGATTCAAGTTAAAGTAAATCCTGGAGACAGACAGCTTAGCAGGATCATGAATGTCCACTTTGGTATCTACTTTGATAAGTAAAATCTAAAATATTTGGGTATTTGTAGTGTTATGTAGATAGTACATAATTTTTCATTTTTAAACAATGCTTTTTAATCTACTTTTGTTTCATTTGATTTTCATAGCAAATTTTAGTTAGGAGCAAAGGTAATTTTATTCTCAATTTTACAGATATGAAACTAGACACAGTGATTAGTTCATTATTAGATGGCCAATAAATGACACAGGACATGAAATCAGTCTTTTGACCCGAGTGCCAGGCCTTCTCTACTACATTTTTCAGATAGTCCAGTTTCTTAGAGTATGATGATGTTTCTCTCTTTAAAATAGTCATTTTAAATCTTGTATTAAATTAATAAATGGAGAGCATATAAAAATCATATATGTCAGGTCCTTGCCGTTTGTAGGTCACTACTCAGAGATAGTCTTTTAGTTGCTTCTTCTGGTATTTAGCTAGTTTAAAGTAGTATTCTAATATTGCTGTTTCTGAAATTAGAAAATTTTAAATAGCTAACATCAGCTTTCAGTTATGGTAGCTGAGAAGTTAGCTCTCTTAGAGCATCTCCCCTCTTTCTCCTCCCCCAGCCTCAATTGCCATTTTCCTAGCATTTAAGTTCATACATGGAATTACAGACTAAAAATAATCATCTTGCAGAACTTTTGAAGGCATCTACTGTTCCTTTTTTTCCTTAAGTATACAATTCAGTGGTTTTTAGTATATTCATAAGGTTGTACAACCATACCACTGTCGAATTTCAGAACATTTTCATCACTCCCAAGAAAATACTCAGTGTTCATTAGCAGTCACTCCCCATTTCCTCCTCTCCCCAGCCTTTAGCAACCACTAATCCACTTTCTGTGTATGGATTTCCCTGTTTTGGACATCTCATAAAAATGCAGTCATACGATACGTGGTCTTTTGTGACTGACTTCTTTCACTTAGTATATTATAGCATGTATCCATTCCTTTGTATGGCTGAATAATATTATGTTGAATGGGTATAAACATATTTTGCTTATTCATTCATCAGTTCATGGACATTTGGGTTGTTTCCATTTTTTGGTTTTTGTGAATAATGCTGCCATTTGTGTACAAGTCTTCGTGTAAACATTGGTTTTCAGTTCTCTTATGAATATACATACGAGTTGAATTGCTTATAGGTAACTCTGTTTAACTTTTGAGGAATGCCAAACTCCTTTCCAAAGTGACTGTACCATTTTACATTTCCATCAGTAATGAATGAAAGTTCTGATTTTTCCATATCCTTGCCAACATTTGTTATTGTCAGTCTTTTTGATTATAGCCATTCTAATGGGTGTAAGTGATATATATCTTCTTTGAAAAAATGTCAGTTAAGATCCTTTGCTCAGTTTTTAAGTGGGTTGTCTTTTTATTGTTGAGCTCTATTTATTTGTTTTCTGTCGTAGATACTAGTCTCTAATGAGATATATAGTTTGCCAATGTTCTCCCATCTGTGGCTTATCTTTTCACTTCCATCGTAGTGTTCTTTGGAACACAAAGGTTTTAATTTTGAAGAATTGCAGTTATTCTATTTTTTCTTTTATTGCTTGTGCTTTCCATGTCACATCTAAGAAGAAACCATTGCCTAATCCAAAATCACAAAAATTTATGCCTTTGTTTCTTTCTAAGAGTTTTATAGTTTTAGTTCTTATGTTTAGGTCTTTGATCTAATTTTGAGTTAATTTTTATAAATGGTTTCAGGTAGGGATCCAGTTTCATTCTTTTGCAGATAGATATCCAGTTGTCCCAGTACCATTTGTGAAAAGACTATTCTTTCTCCATTGAATTTTCATGTCATCCTGGTCAAAAATCAATTGCTTGTAAATGTATAGGTTTATTTCTGGATTCTCAATTCTATTCCATTGGTCTATATATCTCTCCTTAAGCACATTTTGATTATTATTGTTTTGTTGTAAGTTTTGAAATTGGCAAATGTGAGTCTTCAAACTTTGTTCTTCCCTTTCAAGGTTGTTTTGACTATTATGGGTTCAGTGCATTTTCATAAGAATTTTAGTATCAGCATGTCGATTTCTGCAAGAAACACCAGCTTGAATTTTTATGGGGATCAAGTTCAATGTTTTAGATCAATTAAGTCTTCCAGTTCATGAACAACAGGATGTCTTTGCACTTATTTAGATCTCTTTAATTTCTTTCATCAGTGTTTTATGATTTTCAGTGTACAAGTCTAACACTTATTTTGTTAAGTTTATTCTTAATTATTTTATTCTTTTGGGGGCTATTGTAAATGGAATTGTTTTCTTTCATTTTTGGATTGTACATTGCCAGTGTATAGGAATATAGTTGATTTTTGTGTACTGATCTTGTATCCTGCAACCTTGCCAAACTCATTTATTAGTTTTCATAATTTTTTTGTGAACTCCTTAGGATTTTCTATACACAAGATCATGTCATCTGTAAATAGAAATAATTTTACTTCTTCCTTTCCAATCTGTTTTTTTTCATTGCCTAATTGTGTGGCTAGAACCTCCAGTACAATGTTGAATACAACAGGTGTCCTTTTCTTTTTACTTACCTTGGGAAAGCTTTCAGTCTTTTTTTTTTTTTTTACTTTTATATGATGGACTGTTTTTTTTAATTAATTTATTTTTGTGTGCATTGTGTCTTCTTTGCTACACACGGGCTTTCTCTAGTTGTAGTGGGTGGGGGCTATTTGTTACAGTGTGTAGGCTTCTCATTGAGGTGGCTTCTCTTGTTGCGGAGCACAGGCTCTAGGTGTGCGGGCTTCTGTAGTTATGGCACGTGGGCTCAGTAGTTGTGGCTCGCGGGCTCTAGAGTGCAGGCTCAGTAGTTGTGGTACACAGGCCCACCTGCTCCACAGCATGTGGGATCCTCCCGGACCAGGGCTTGAACCTGTGTCCCCTGCATTGGCAGGCAGATTCTTAACCACTGCACCACCAGGGAAGTCCCAGAGCTCAGTTATTAAGTGTATATATGTTTATAATTTTATATCTTCTTGATGTGTTGACCCTCTGTCATTGTAAAATGTCCTTCTTTGTCTCTATTAACAATTTTTGACCTAAAGTATATTTTATCCAATATTAGTATAATATCCCAGCTCTCTTTTGGTTTCTGTTTTCATGGTGTATGTTTTTCCAGACTTTTTTACTTTGAACCCGTTTGCGTCTTCAAATCTAAAACATGTCTCTTGTAAACAGCATATGGTTTGTTCATTTTTTTTAATCCATCCTGCCAATTGTCCACCTTTTAATTGGAGTGTTCAAGCCAGTTACACTTAACATAATAATTGTTAATGTAGAATTTACATTTGACATTTTGTCATTTTTTTCTATATATCTTGTCTTTCTTTATCCTTTCTTTCAACATTACTGCTGCTTTTTTTGTTTAAATGATAACTTTTTAGTTTATCATTTTAATTTCCTTCTTGTTTTTTTAAATTATATTTGAGTTATTTTCTTAGTGGTTGTCCTGAGATTATAATTTTTATTTATAGCAATCTAGTTCAGATTATATACCAACTTAATTTCAATAGTATACACAGACTTTGATCCAGTATAGGTCTGTTCCCTCCCCCTCCCCATCCTTTGTGGTGTTATTGGCATATACATATACATATCTTTATACATTGTATGTCCATCTACACAGATTTATAATTATTGCTCTGTGCAGTTGTCTTTTAAATAATACAGGAGGAAAAAGTTATGAACAAAAAAATACGCTTAAACAATCCTTTATATTTATCTATGTGGTTACCTTTCCTGGTGCTCTTTATTTATTCATGTGGATTTGATTTACTGTCTATTGTTCTTTTATTTTAGGGAGAAGGATTCCCTTTAGTATTTCTTGATAGGGGAGGTCTACCAATGATGAACTCAGTTTTTGCTTATCTGAGAATGTCTCAATTTCTCCATTTTTTTTTTTTGCGGTACACGGGCCTCTCACTGTTGTGGCCTCTCCGGTTGCGGAGCACAGGCTCCGGATGCGCAGGCTCAGCAGCCATGGCTCACGGGCCTAGCTGCTCCGCGGCATGTGGGATCTTCCCGAACTGGGGCGCGAACCCGTGTCCCCTGCATCGGCAGGCGGACTCTCAACCACTGCGCCACCAGGGAAGCCCTCTCCTTCATTTTTGAAGGATAATTTTACTGGCTATGGAATTCTTGGTTGATAGTCTTTTTCTTTCTATATTCATTTCTTTGAATATGTTAATCCTACTGCCTTTTGGCCTTCATGGTTTCTGATGAGAAACCAGCTGTTAATCTTTTTAGAATCCTTTGTGTGTGATGAGTCATTTTTCTTGCTGCTTTTAAGATTCTTTCTTTTTGGCTTTTGACAGTTTGACTGTAATCTGTCCAGGTATGGATCTCTGAGTTTATTATACTTGGAGTTTGAATAGCTTCATCTTTTTCATCAAAATCAGGAAGTTTCAGCTATTATTTCTTCAAATATTCTTTTGTCCCTTTCTCTCTTTCTTCCTGGAATTCCCAATATGTGCATCAGTACACTTGATGGAGTCCCACAGGTGTTTTTGATGCTTTGTTCTTTTTTTTTTCTTTTTTTTTTCTGTTTCTCAGATGGGATGATTTCAGTTGACGTGTCATCACTATTGATGATTCTTTCTTACAAGTGTTTAAGTCTGCTGTTGAGCCCTCCTAGTGAATTTTTTTGTTTTGGTTATTATACTTCTCAACTCCAGAATTTCTATTTAGTTCTCTTACATAATTTCTTTATTTTTTATTGCTATTCTTTATTCGGTGAGACATCATCCTCATACTTTACTTCTTTAGAAATGATTTCCTTTAGTTCTGTGAACATATTTAAAATAGCTGATTTGAAGTCTTTGTTTAGTAAATTTGAGTTTCCTCAAGTATAGTCTCTATTGATTCCTTTTTTACCCTTGTGTATAGAACACACTTTCTTCCTTCTTTGTATATCTTATAATTTCTGTTGAAAATTAGACATTTAAAATAATATGGAGACCTTCAAGATGGCAGAGGAGTAACACGTGGAGCTCACCTTCCTCCCCACAAATACATCAGAAATACATCTACATGTGGAACAATGACTACAGAACACCTACTGAACGCTGTGGCAGAGGACCTCAGACTTTGCAAAAGGCAAGAAACTCCCCACATACCTAGATAGGGCAAAAGAAAAAAGAAAAAAACAGACAAAAGAATAGGGACAGGACCTGCACCTTGGGCAGGGAGCTGTGAAGGAGGAAAAGCTTCCACACACTAGGAAGCCCCTTCACTGGCAGAAACGGGGGATGGCGGGCGGGGGGAGCTTCAAAGCCACGGAATAGAGCACAGCAATAGGGGTGCAGCGGGCAGAGCGGAGAGATTCCTGCACAGAGGATCGGTGTTGACCAGCACTCACCAGCCTGAGGGGCTTGTCTGATCACCTGCTGAGGTGAGTGGGGGCTGGGAGCTGAGGCTCAGGCTTCAGAGGTGAGACCCCAGGGAGAGGACTGGGGTTGGCTGTGTGAACACAGCCTGAAGGGGGTTAGTGCACCACAGCTAGCCAGGAGGGAGTCCGGGAAAAAGTCTGGAACTGCCTAAGAGGCAAGAGACCATTGTTTCGGGGTGTGTGAGGAGAGGGGATTCAGTGCACCGCCTAAACGAGCTCCAGAGACGGGCGCAAGCCGCAGCTAGTAGCGCAGACACTAGAGACGGGCATGAGACGCTAAGGCTGCTGCTGCCGCCACCAAGAAGCCTGTGTGCGAGCACAGGTCACTATCCACACCTCCCCTCCCGGGAGCCTGTGCAGCCCGCCACTGCCAGGGTCCCGGGATCCAGGGACAACTTCCCCGGGAGAACACATGGCGCACCTCAGGCTGTTGCAATGTCATGCTGGCCTCTGCCGCTGCAGGCTCGCCCTGCATTTCGTACCCCTCTCTCCCCACCAGCCAGAGCCCCCTAATCAGCTGCTGCTTTAACCCTGTCCTGTCTGAGCGAAGAACAGACACCCTCAGGTGACCTACATGCAGAGGCAGGGCCAAATCCAAAGCTGAACCCCAGGAGTTGTGCAAACAAAGAAGAGAAAGGGAGCAGAATAAAGAAAAAGAATGAAAAGAATTGAGGACACTCTCAGAGACCTCCGGGACAACATTAAATGCACCAATATTCGAATTATGGGGGTTGCAGAAGAAGAGAAAAAGAAATGACTGAGAAAATATTTGAAGAGATTATGGTTGAAAACTTTCCTGATATGGGAAACGAAATAGTCCAGGAAGCACAGAGTCTCACACAGGATAAATCCAAGGAGAAACACCAAGACACATATTAATCAAACTATCAAAAATTAAATACAAAGAAAATATATTAAAGCAGCAAGGGAAAAGCAACAAATAACATACAACAGAATCCCCATAAGGTTAACAGCTGATCTTTCAGCAGAAACTCTGCAAGCCAGAAGGGAGTGGCAGGACATATTTAAAGTGATAAAAGGGAAAAACCTACAACCAAGATTATTCTACCCTGCAAGGATCTCATTGAGATTTGATGGAGAAATTAAAAGCTTTACAGACAAGCAAAAGCTACGAGAATTCAGCACCACCAAACCAGCTTTACAACAAATGCTAAAGGAACTTCTCTAGGCAGGAAACACAAGAGAAAGAAAAGACCTTCAATACCAAACCCAAAACAATTAAGAAAATGGTAATAGGAACATACATATCAATAATTACCTTAAATGTAAATGGATTAAAAATATGAGTCATGTTGATAGTAGGAACCCCTGATGGGAAGAGCACTTTACCTCTGTGGTCTTCCTTCCCCAAACCCTTTACGCCAGTCAAGCCATGAGCAAAACATCAAACAGATCCCAGCTGAGAGACGGTCTCTGAAATACTCTCCAGAACTCCTCAAAACTCTGAAAGGTTAGCAGAAACAAGGAAAGTCTGAGAAACTATCACAGCCAAGAGAAGCCTAAGGAGACATTTACCTGACAATCAAACGTAATGGGGTGTCCTGTTATGGAAAAAAGGCATAATGTGAACAAAATGTGGACTTTAGTTAATAATCACGTAACAATTAATGAACAATTAATTGGTTCTTTAATTGTGACACATGTACCATATTAGTGTAAGATATTAATAAAGAAAATTGGGTGTGATGTAAAAAAATATATATATGATGCAACAACTCTGAAGATCAGTTACTTTCCAGGTCCCTAAAGTTGTTGGTGGTAGTTGTTTGTTTGGTGACTTTTCATTATAAAACTAATTCTGTAATGTCTGTATTCTTTGTTGTGTGTGCTTTCTGCTTAGTGGTCAACTAATGATTGGACCGAGGTTTCTTTAAATGCCTTCTCCCAGTCTTTGTCAAGAGACTCCGTGTGCATATTGGGGCACACCTTCAATGTTTAGCCAGGCAGTTGACAACTCTGAATTAACCTTCAGGTTCTGCTTGTACAGAGCCTCAAGGTTAGTCAGAGGTGAAAGATTAGGACCCTCTTAGGTTCTTCCTGAACATAGCCCTGGGCATGAGCATGACCTTCTAGATTTCAGGATATCCTTGAGCTTTTCTAAGCCCCTGTGGACATCTCATTCCTTAGCTTTTCCTACTAAGTTTTTTGGGTAGCCTATTATTTGCCTTAACTGTTGTAGACTGCCTCAGGCAGCTGTCAGATTAACTAGTTACCTTCTAAGTGTTTTTGACAAGTTTGAGGATGCGGGGTACGTGCACGGAAGACTTTTTCGCACTGGGGAGCACAGAATCAGGTCAGAGAAAGATAGTCTTCCCAGTGGCTGCCAGGCAACTCTGGTTGCAAGTTGTTGATGGGTGGGGGAATGGGAGGTGGGAATAAGCCAAGTTAAAATACCACAAAGCTCATCGTTGTTTTTCTTGAGTCAATACTCCCCAGATTGCTACAAGCCTTTGGTTAATTTCCAGAGTCCTGACAATTTTTGCGTTTTTGCTTTGGTGCTTTGATGGAGGACTTTTTGGAGGTCCTTTCTCCACTGTTTCTGCTGACGTCACTCCTGCTATTCCTTTTGAGAAGACTTATGCTTATTCCAATTCCTGTTCCTTTGTGTATGTGACCAGTTATAAGTGACAGGTTTTGTTGTTTTCTTTGTTTAATTGAAGTTTTTAAGATCTTCAGCTCTGTTCTGAAATTTCATAATGATGTGACTTGATGTGAGCCTTTTTGTACCCATTGAGCTGGGTCCTTTAGAATTTCCACTGTTTCTTTGAAATACTTTCTTTACTGTTTCTCTTTCTGATAGTCATATTTCAAAGATGTTGGGCTTTGTGAAATGGCCCTCTGATTTTTATCTTTTCTTCTTGTTTTTTATATCTTGAACTTTTCATTCTACTTTGAGATTTCTTTGACTTTGAATTCCCAACTCCTCTATTGAATTTTATTTCTATTATAAATTTCCCAGGAACTTATTTTTTATTATTCCTTTTTTTTGTAGTATTCTGTTCTGGTTTCATCTTTTTTTTTTAATCACTCAGAGGATAGTGATATTAGTTATTTTTTTAAAAATTAAAATGCTTCAGCTCTCTGTACTGTTTCCTCTGAATTCCTTTTTTCTGTTTATCCCTCTTGGCTATTCATATAAAAGAATGAGGCACAAATAAATATATGGGAATATTCTCTGCTGAAAAGGTAATGTGAACGTGTCACTTTTTTCCATTCCAGATGCTAACGTGTGCCTATTTTTTGGTTAGTTATGTGTCGGCTACTTGCTTATTAGGGTGTGTTTGATTCAAAATAAATCCCATATGTCTTCCGCTTTGGGGCATCAGTTGTGCTGCAGCATGGTCTTTCTCGTCCCTTTTTCTGCTTGTGTTTCCTGTGCTTTAGCATGCTTGTCTGCAGCTGCTTTCCATTACTCATGGTCATCCATCACTGTATGGATCAAGGCTCACTGAGCTCTTCAGCACTCATCAGTGACTCGTTCTGTGCTGGGGGACAGGCTTTGCTTAGGGACTCTGTGTCTGTCTGGTATAAAGAAAGGTTCATAATAACCCAGCAATTCCACTCCTGGGTATATACCCCAAAAGCTTGAAAAACAGGTATTTAAGCAAAAACTTATACATGAGTGTTCATAGAAACATTATTCACAGTAGCCAAAATCTAGAAACAACCCAGATGTTCATCGGCTGACGAACAGATCAACAGAAATGTGGTACATCCATACAATGGAATATTATTTGGCCATAAAGGGAATGAGGTATTGGCTCATGCTACAACATGGATGCTACAACATTGAAAACAATATGGTAAGTGAAAGAAACTAATCACAAAAGGCCACCCATTATGATTTAATGTATGTGAAAAGTCCAGAATAGACAAATACATAGGGACAAGAGATACATTAGTGGTTGCTTAGGAGTGTAATCAGTAAAGAGCCCGTGGTTTCATGAAAATACTCTAAAATTGACTGGTGGTGGTTGTACATACCTGTGAATGGAGGCATACCTTGTCTTATGGCGCTTCACTCTATTGTACTTTGCAGCATTATTGTAAAAAACTGAAGGTTTGTGGCAACCCTACGTTGAGCAAGTCTGTGGGCATCATTTTACGAACAGCATTTGCTCACTTCATTTCTTTGTGTCACATTTTGGTAATTGCAATATTTCAAACTTTTTCATTATCGTGTTTATTATAGCGATCAGTGATCTTTGATATTCTAATTGTTTTTTGTTTTATATTTTTAAATTAATGTTTATGTACATTTTTTTAGACATAATACTGTTGCACACTTAATGGACTACAGGATAAGTGTAAACATAATTTTATAGGCACTGGGAAACCAGAAAACTCAAGTGACTCGTTTTATTGTGATATTTGCTTTACTGTGGTATCTGGACCTGAACTCACAATATCTCACAGGTATGCCTGTATGTTAAAAACCATTGAGTTGTATACTTTAAATGGGTGAATAGTATGGTATGTGAATTATATTTCCATAAAGCTGTTTAAAAAAAGAAAGGCTTATAAGGGTTTTGAACAGACTGTTCCAGAAGCTTCTGTACAAGTCCTTAGCTATATCAGGCTCTCCTCACATCCAGGTCACATGACTGCATCTGCTCTTGTTAGCGCTTTCCATGTTAAATGCTTGCTTTAATTTTCTTCAGTAGAGCTTTCATCCCCATCACTTACTCTAGAATTTTCAGGATCAAGGCCTGGATTTTTTTGCACCCCATTCTTTTAGCTTGTTGAAATTATTGACATTTTTTTTTTTTACTTTTTATCCCTCTGCTAAAAATCCTGCGAAAGAATTGGTTTTTTCTGACTTACAAGTCTAGCTACTGTTTCAGATTTGGTGTTTGGTCTATATTCAGTAAATAACATAAGTGTTATAGCCACGTCTTATAAATTAAAACTTAAATGTCTTGGTTCATTCACTGTTGGCAGTTTTACAAACCGGACGTTAAAAAGCTGTTGACTAAGAAACTTCAGGAGCTATGGGTGAATTCAGGATTAGTAAATTTCCTGCCTTCAGAACTGTCATCAAGTTAGTAGTGGTTCATTTCCCGTGGACCCGAAAATCCACATATATTAGACCAGGGAGCCTAGTGTTATGGGAAACAGGACTTTAGGGATGGCAGGTCTCAGATGACATTGAGAGGTGGTGATTTCATGCGCTGAGGAGAAAATTTTCAAAGTAATTGGCAAACTTCTCTTCCTCTGCCTTCCTGTTGACATGACTCTACACTGCCCTTCTCTTTCACAATCTCTTTCCTTTTCCTTGATGTAGGCTTATGTTTCTATGATTCTTGATTTTTTTCTTCAAATAATCTTTAGAGTTTTTCAATTTTCACATCTCTTTCGCAATATATTTGTCATCAGAGTGCCATTCTTCTTGTCTTAAATATATGCAGACCAAACATGTCTGTCTGTCTCTCCGTTATTCCCTCTGTCCCTTTTTCCCAAAGAACTCAGGTTCTGTTATAATACCTGTTACAATTCTCTTGGAAACTCTTTTGACCACTTCAAAAATGTACTGGTTCCAGTTTATTGTATTTTTGGCTGCAAAGCAAAAGCAGTTACCTTTATCAATTTTTAACTATATTTCCATGGCTTAGATTACCCCTCCACCTCTAATGAGACGACACTTCTCAGAGTCACCCCTGGCCTTTCTTTTCCACTCTGCTTTTATCATACTACCCTACGGCTAGAAATCACTTCTTGTTTCATACCTGCTGGATTGCTGTAGTGTTTCTGACCAAAAGGTTAAGGAAAATCAGGAAATATTTATTGAAGTGTACCTTTTTATCTTAGTATCTAATGTGTTGTTTACTTAATATTTATAGAACCACACTTGACTCATGTTACCAGTAAATGTGCAGCAGAGCATTAAATTAAAGGATGAATAATTAACAAATTGATGGATCTCAGAAAATACCCAGAGCCCTTCATTCATCTTACTAAAATAAATCTCTTCACAGGGCTTGAATTCATAGCCAAGAACAATTTCAAGCATAATGCTACATATATAAGTTCTTAATAAAGTGCTTGTATATTTTTATACTGTAGTTATCTAATTATAGACATCAGAGGCCAGTCTTCAAATGATATTTCAAAGCAGATTTGTATTTGAAAAATTAAAATAGCTATGAATTTCCATTGTGAGAGTAATAGATGTACACATAAATATTTTTAGAGACTATATAAAAACTCAGCTGTAAGCCATTCAAATTGGCTTTTTAATACATATCATTCCATACAGTTTTTATCTGTATATCTATACACATGTTAAAAGCAGGTTTGTATATCACAACCATGTTAATATTATAGATAGAATCAATTTAGATTTTGTGACAAGGGAAAATGGCTAAAGTAGATTAAAAGATAAGCTGTACGATAGCTAGGAAAAAAGTCCATGTTAACTGAAGGAAAACAATGAAGACAATCTAAATAAATCACTAAATTCAATCTACCATATGATTTGAGTTGGAAAATGACATAAGAACAATGTAAAGAATTGTGTCCTTTATAACTCACCACAGAGTTGTCTGGGAGACTGTGCTGTGAAATTACTTGTAGATGAGACTCTAAAACACAATGAAATGGTTCTGTTTTTTTCCTCCCTGAAAATGGAAATTATACTTTTATTTCCATAACAGAGGTAATTGTGGGAAAAAATTAAGAAACTAAAACCCCAAAAGAAGAAAGTCACTCATAATTCCATTGACAATTATATTTCATTAGACTTCTTTATAATTTTTGCAGAATTAGAATGTCATAAATGCTTCTCCATTTTTTTTTTGCTACTTAACAATATTTTATGAGCCTCTCATGCCAGTACATACAGTTCTACCTAATATTTAGTGGCGAAATAGTATTCTGTTTAGAATGTATGTTAGTTTACTTAAATAGCCCCCTATTGAGGTGGTAATCCAGTTTTAGCTGTTTTACACAGTACCGTCATGGACATTCTCATACGTACTTAGCATGCTTTTCGGATTATTTTCTCAGGATAAACGTTGTGTCAAAGGGTACATGCATGTTTCATCTGGTTGCCAAACTGCCTGTTAGAAAGGAATTACAAATTTATTGTTACATCCAAGATAAGCTAAGCCTTTGCCCCATTGTGTGCTGTACTGCATCATTAGTGTGACTGCAATAATTACACAAAGCCACAGCATTGAAATTTGTATTACAGTGGAGTTCCTTATGTCTTAGAATTCTACATATTAGAGGGGTTAAGTCCAGCAGTGATGGAAATGTTTACATTCGCAACTTGTATCACGTGGTATTCATTTTGGAAAGCAGAGCTTTTCAGCCAGCAGTTAAATGGTGACACAGCATGTGTTGGTATTTTGCTGTTTCTTGGACTTGGTGACAGGCCATGATCCTTTATTACCTTAGATGAGTGACCGAGGAGGTGGTGTTCCTCTGAGGAAAATTGACCGACTCTTCAACTACATGTATTCAACTGCACCCCGGCCTCGTGTTGAGACGTCCCGAGCAGTGCCCTTGGTATGTGATCAAGAAATTGTGAAGCAGGTTTTTGTGACTAGTCATAAAATAATTTACCACATAAATCAGTTAAGCCATTGTGTAGGTTTCACCACAAGGACGAAATGAAGCTATTAGGGGGGAAAAACCCCACTTTCCTCTAAATTTGTAGTTTTAAAAATGCTCTTTTTTAAAATGATAAGAGCATAGGACAAGGAATATGGTTTTAGAGTTCTTGTTGCCAAGGTTAATAGTGGTGTGTCAGTAGTTTCCATGTGGTAAACCACATTTTGATATACTATCTCTAATGTGAAGCCTAAATTACCAGCTTTACTAGTACTTGGTTTAATCTTCAGTGTTTGGGGTTTTTTTCCCCTCAAGTACTTGTAATTAGAAAGATTACATGTTTGAGACTGAGAAGTATGACTAGAGCTCTGATCAGTTTATTTGCCAACCTGAAAATGGCTCAAATGATAATGGCGTTAATAGGTTTTTTAACTGATCATAGTCACCTATGTTCAAGTTTTAATAAGGTTAGCTTTTGAATGGACTCATTCATGGTCCTCCAACACCCAGAAGAGCACTTTGCCAAATCTCTTACCTGTAATTCTGGAAAAACTCTTGTTCTTCCGGGCTTTGAAGGTTCTCTGGCATATGCACTGGAGTTATACTGTAATGTGATTAAAAACAGTATAAGATGGGTCTATTTTAGACTCTTTCCTAGGAAGTTACTAAAAGGACTTCATTCTAATTGCACAGCACATTCTACTTACACAGCACAGATTCTGTAGCTACAACTGTAATACAGTTCATGTCTTACCAAACTTTTAAAATGATTGCCCTAGGAATGTGCTTTTCAAGTTGAGATATGGGTAGGCATCCATGTGCCGTGGGACAGAAAAGGTCAGATAAACACCAGTATCTTCTTAGATTCTGATTTTACTCTAAGAAGTGGAGAAAAGGGATATGCTGCTTTTGTAGTGAACAGACATTGTAGAATTTTTGTGGAGAGCAGCATAGTGTACTAGTCCAGACTCTGAATCTAAACTGTCTGGTCCATTCTCAGCTCTACTACATCCTAGCTGTGTAGCCTTGGGAATATTTTTGACCTTTCAATACCATAGTTCCCCCAGCTTTAAATTTCGAATTATGGACTTCCCTGGTGGTCCAATAGTTAAGACTCCGTGCTTCCACTGCAGGGGGTACGGGTTTGATCCCTGATTGGGGAACTAAAATCCTACATGCAGCGTGGTGTGGCCAAAAAAAAAAAAAAAAAATCGAATTATTATAAAGATTGAGTTAATATATCTAAAATGCTTTTTATAGTACCTGGCACACAGTAAATGCCATGTAAGTGTTTGTTTAGGATGCAAAATTTACTTGAATTTTTAAGAAAACAGGAGGCTTGATGTGGCGCAGGCTGCCCCTACACCTACACAGCCTTACCGAGGGTAAGCCTATTGTTAAGCTTTTACATAGCCTCATTCCTGATGTCATGACCCCTTTGTAAGTGGACCCAGTAGGCAAGCACTGGCGCAGCTGGGGAAAGGCTGCTTGACCTCCACAGGAGTGGTCATCAGGTCATACCTGATTACTGAGAGCTTCCTCCACGTGATGCCTTCCGGTGGGCATCTACATGGATGGAATGTCTTCATGCTGTAAGCCTGTTCAGAGAGGACTGTCCACATTTCCCTCTTCCAGACCTTCTCTGTTAATCCAGTTTTGTTCTTTCCAAGTCTCTGACCAGCCAGCCCATTTGCCACTGCCCATGGTCCATGCAGGTGTTCCACTTTGAATTCCACCCACTGGTAGGATTTGCTTTCACTCCTGTCTTTCAGGCCCGGCCCTGAGAGAGGCTGTAGTGAAAAGGCAGTCCACTTTGGCTGGTGTGGGACACTGTGTAGATCCAGCAGTGGACCAGGCCCATGCTGTTTTACTTTTATGTTAACTACTTACAGGGGAAGCCTGATGGGTCCACAGGTGTGGTAGGTTCAGGGAGAGGCAGTGATAAAGTAGATCGGGTACCATGGGATCCTGAGCCACCTGCTCATGCAGTTTTCTTGGGGCCATTTCTAGAGCCACTTAATGTGTCAATCAGGGCCCCACCTGGAAAGAGATAATTATAATTATAATCCAAGGAAGGCTTATCTACGAAGAGACAAATTATAGAAATAGGGGTGGGACAGCACAGGAATCCTGGCTAGGAGCAGCAGAGCTGTCACCACCCTGACTCAAGGGGAGAAGGAGAAGTTAGCAGAACCCAGAAGGGAAAGTTGCAGAGCAGCTGCTTACTCTCCAGGGACCCAGCCTGCCCAGGGGAAGCAACCTCAGTGAGAAAGAAGCAGGGGATGAATACCCTGACTTGACTCCCTTGGAACTCCTACTGGGTTCCCCATTGGCTAGACCTACTGGAACCAGAGGGCACAGAAATCCACTGACATCTGTTCAGGTCAGCCTCCCAGGGCAAGGAGAAATGTGGAGAATGGATAGTTGATTTGGAGGGGTAAACAGAAACTCTGGTTTAAAAAAATCAAGTAATAAATGATAGAGGTAGATAAGGCCAGAGCCTGGATTTGTTAATAGCAGATTCCTGAATCCACATACACTCTTTACTGAAGTACTATATGGAATGTCATTGAACATCTGAGTTGGTGATAAGACCCTTTTTTACATTTATCCAAATGTTCTTCTTTGTATTAAAGAATTGGTAGGATTTATCCAGGTAAAGATGGCCATTCCAGATACTGGGAACAGAATGAACAGACACAGATGTGAAAAAATAACATGATCTGTTTGAGGGACTAAGGAGGAGATTTACTTCAGCTGGACTGGAAAGTGGGTGGACAGACCTGATCTTAGTCTTGAAAGCTCTTTTTTAGAAGCTTGGATTTTTAGGCAGTGGGTCTGGATGATGGGGGTGGGGAGGGTTTTGGGGTGCTTCAAAGATCTTTAAGCAGGGTAAGTGACCTGTCAGTGAGAATTAAAAGAGAACTATTAGGGATCTCTTCAGGTTCAGAACACGGGCTGCAGTTCATGGTATGAGGCCATGACATATATCTGTTAGGCTGCCACCAGGCTCTTTCTACCCTTGCTCCCGAGAGAGGCCATGTTTTATGTAGTATCACCGAAAGCGATATTGGGATGCTCTGGAGCAGGGCAAGAAAGAAGAGAAACGTGCTTCTTCTAGACCCCCACAGGTCATTTTATACAAATAAGACGAATGAGGAATTTTAAATGACCAGAGGGAAGCCGTCTAATGCAGTACTCAACTGGGCTGCAGCTTGATCATTTTTAATACTTAAGTATTAACTGATCTTTTAGATGCGGGCTCTGATAGCTCTGGGATACTCCAATAACGTTTATTTTAATTAGAGAAGTATTTCAGTGTGTGGCTTTCCGAATAGAATTTCATTTTTCTCATCAAACAGGCTGGTTTTGGTTACGGATTGCCCATATCACGCCTTTATGCACAGTACTTCCAAGGAGACCTAAAGCTGTATTCCCTAGAGGGCTATGGGACAGATGCAGTTATCTACATTAAGGTAATGACTATAGTCTTCTGGACTTAATGATATTTCTTTGATTATAAGATGCCAGCATTTAACTGTAATGAAATTTTCTTCTACCTCGTGCTATTATAACAAGGATCTCCTCTGCTTTGACAAATGATCTCTTTGACTGTGGGTAAGAAACGCTTGACTATAATGATCAGGGCTTTGTTAATAGAAAAAAAACTGGGTTAAAGTGGGGCTTCAAAAACTTATGTTAAAATTAAATTTGTAAGATAAGACACATGAATTGACATTGATTCACCAGCCTTTTGATGTACTTGCTGAGGCCTTTCATTTGCATATGGGTCTGCAGATTGAAGTTTCAATTGTCTTTCTTGCAGAAGCTATACTTACAATACCTTGTTTTGGTTTCTTTAATCAAAGAAATAGCCAAGTGCATAATCCTTGTTGATTATTATGCATTTCCTTACAGTTGTCTTCTGATTTGACAGCAATTTTTATGTGGCTTTCCTTCATGAGTCTTTATGAAACATTCATCTTAGTTTTCAAAGAACCCCCCCCCGCCCATTTTTTGTGCTTTGTTAAAAGCAATACTTAGATTAAATTACAATGACAGATTTAAGTATATTAACAGATTTAGAAACAATTACAGGTGACTCTTGGTAAGCACATAGCTCACCTGGTGGAAACAGACTTGCCTGGGTTGTTCCCTGTGTTTATCTGACAAATCAGTATAAATTACAGGGATAGAAAGCCCTGGGTTAGTTCAGCGGTGGGCTGTTGGTACCTAATTTTTTAGCGACGCTAGTTTCTTGTTCTGGCCACTAGATGGCACCTATTTTATAGGAAATGCTAAAGACTTTACATTAGAAAAAGTAAAAATTGTCTGAAAAGGTTAAGTTCTTTCAAGATAATTATCTTTTTTTAAACCATCTCAATTGTGAGGAACTTAAAAACATTGCCTTCATGATGCCCTTTTTATCATCAAATGTAACATTTTTGTTTGAGTCTATAGATCAAGGAGTTCCAGCATAAAGAGAATATGATGTATAGGTGAAAGGTCTCTAGCTCCATTTTGGAAAAAAATAGAATACATGAAGTCTTATAGAATAATTAAGGTCCTTCCTTCCTATTATTGGAATGAAACTTCCAGTTCAATATTTTCTACATCTTGGGGAATACCTGTGGCTTAAGGTTGAAATCCTACCAAAATATCCTAATTTGAAGATAATGAGGAACATAGTTTATCTCAGTGATACACAGGAAGCTGAAATAGAACGGTGAATTAATTGTGATAATATGTTGGAAACATGAAATTACAATCAGCCCTCTGTATCCCTGGGTTCCATATCCATAGATCCGAACACGACTAAAAAATATTCGAAGAAAAAAGGAATTCCAGAAAGTTGCAAAAAGCAGAACTTGAATTTGCTGCACGTCAGCAACTATTTACATAATATCTACGTCACATTTGTATAGCATTTACATTGTATTAGCTATTATAATTAATCTAGAGATGATTTAAAGTATACAGGAGGATATTTAAAGGTTATACATAGATACTACAGCATTTTATATAAGCGACTTGAGCATGGGCAGACTTTGGTATGCATGCGGGGGTGGGGGGGTGATACAGAGGGTCAGCTATGCATGATGCAGAAATCATGTACAGAAATCATGCTGTAACTAAAATTAGTGTGACTTTAATGTAGGAGAAGACACAGGATCAAACCCAGATTTCATTAAGTGATTGTACAATTACATATGTTAAGGTACATATGTGAATTTTTATGCTTTTACACTTAACTGACTTTTTCAGTTAACCAACTTCTGTTTGTCATGTTTTATAAGCATGTCTGTCACACGTGTGTCAAACTTCAATCCAGCAGCTCCCAGGCTGGCTGGAGAATTACTGCAAGCAATAAACTCAACATGCACATCAAGCAGTTGCCATGGGCTTAGTAAATAACACGTTTCAAAGATGTGCTCTATTTTAAAATGTATGTAGATGGTCTTATGTTTGATAAAATACAAATCCAATGAAGTATTGTTTAATTTGTAGTAACCTTTTGGCCACTGTAGATTTTCTCAAATAATGCATTCCAAAAAAATGCCTGATTTAGGTCCTGCTTTGACTTTCAGGCTCTGTCAACAGAATCAATAGAAAGACTCCCGGTATATAACAAAGCTGCCTGGAAGCATTACAACACCAACCACGAGGCTGACGACTGGTGTGTTCCCAGCAGAGAACCGAAAGACATGACGACATTCCGCAGTGCCTAGACACACTTGGGACCCCTGGAAAATCCAGATGTGTTTTTTTATTAAATTTGGAAGGGATGGTGTTCAGAACTACACTATACCAAATACTTCATGTGTCGTTTTCACAGTTAACTGTTTGGGTAGATAGAATAAGTGGTAAGTTAAATTCCTCTTATGCCCATTAAATCTCCTAAAGGATGAAGTTGTACCTATTTTACACTTAAATTTTCACAGTTAATTGAACATTTTTAAACAACTGTAGTTCTGGTCAACTTTCTCTTTACAGTAGACTTCAGAAGCGTAGAAGTCTTTGGGTTTCTACAGGAAGCTGTGTAGTTTTGTAGTTTTTTAAGAAATACTTTTATGTCTGCTAGAAACATTTCCTTAATATCGATTAGTCAGTTAGCCATCTTTCTGTTTTAGAGGAGTTCTGCCAGCCTTTATTTAGTAATGACAGATGTAATAAGATGATTTACAGATTTACATGACTGACTACAATTAAAGCAGTAAACAGTTGCCCTGTTAAGTGTAGAACCAGCCACCTTTCAGCATCTACATGCATTGTCTTCACTCTGAAGTTAATTTATCGTGTTTTAATTTTATTGCAAAGGATTGTAATGATTGATTTCCTATGGAACTAAACCAAGATCATGGGCAATCTACTTTGAATATGCTTATGATTAATGCAATGGGAAATTTTTATACTAAAACCTAACAGCTGCTAAAATTCTAAATTGAATTTAAGAAATTGAGGGCAGAAGAGTGAGTCGCAAAAACTGTACTAAAGATTGTTGAGATTACCTGGGGGGTGCTTTTGAGAAAGTTTTTCTGAGTCCTACTCCAGACAGAATCAGACTCTGTGGCTGGAGTCCAGGAATCTCAGTTTTTATAACACTTCCTAGACCAGTCTGATGCCTCACCTAGTTAGGAAGCCACGCTTTTAAAGTGAGTAATGATGATACCACATTTGCTAACATAACAGATCTTTATATTTTGGTTTTCACCTATTGAAAGGTCAGACTTCTAGACTCTGGTGCAATTAGAAGCATAATTGGAAGCAAGAGACAAGTTGGCTACAGAAGAAGAGTCAGGTAACCAAAGGATTAGAACCATAAATGCACAGGTATTGACAAAAAACATGTTATGAAAAATATCTATACTTTATCAGGAAAAAGTCACCTTGGGCTTATCACATTCAAATGTTTGCATTCGAATGTTAATTTATAATGTACAAATTTTTGGTATATTCAGTATATTATAACTCTGTTAGGCTTTAAGACAGAGATACCAAACAGGTGGTATCATCTTCGTTTTTGAGACTCAGAGTATAGCCCAAAGCTGCCCAGAATTGGCGTGAGGGCTCAAGCTGTATCTGCTGATCACTGTCAGCCGCCTGGTCTAAGAGACCATGAAAGTCAGGAGACTAAGTTGTTAGTCTTACCTCATCTTTTAAGGTGACAGGGAAGTACACTGAAAATAAATTTTAAAGTAAGATTTTAAATGTTTAAAGAACAGCTTTACTACTTAAATGGGGAACTTTATCTGGTAAATACATTGAGCTGAAACAGCTCATTCTCAAAAGGATTATGTAAGCTTAACAGTGCTATACAAATTTGTAAATTAGAAGGGATGTTAAAGGGCCGTTAGCCCAGGACTCTCACATAAGAGATGAGGATCCTGAAACTCGGGGTGTGTGGGGTTTGCCCAGGGCTGATTAGCTGATGTGACCAAATGTTGGAAAAAGATCTTTTACCTATTACTCCTTAACTATGGATTTTATGATAAACAATAGGATATGCTAGTGGATGATTTATATTAGTTCAGTGTGTCACAGTTTTTTTAGCTTAAAATTACACTTTTCTTATAATGATGAAATAGTTTCGAATCCTTTGAATCAAAGTATTCACTTTCTTTCCTAAATGAGACGTTTGTACAACTGACATAAATTTGATATTTTTACTTAATGATCCACCCACCCACACACAAAATTAAAGTTTCTCTCTTTATTTAAGAGCTAAGAAATTGTATTTTCAAAGGAAGAATGAAATCTTTTCCTTTAGCTTCTTTTTAAGGTATAATGGCTTTTTCACTTTGTTACTGTGGTAAGGGACACAAAGTTACATACAGAAATATTTGGGGGAATGCTTTCTCTTAGTTGGTTTTAAATTATTGTGCTACTTGAAAAGTTTTTAGATTCTTATACTATTTTCCCCCACCAGCATTTAATATGATGCCATGTAGATTTTAAAAACATACTGAAAGATAAGAAATGGATACTAAGTGATTTTTGTAACCTGGGCATTTAATGAATATGCCAACATTTTTTTTAGGAAGAATCACAAAAAGTATTCTGCCCTGTACTTAAAGTACTAGCTGGCTTTAGATGTCTTCATACTTAATGGTAATCACTTTCTTGCTCTGTGAAGTTTTTACATGAAGATGTTGAAGTGGCAGTCTACCCTATTATTTTATAAAATGTTTTGTGTATGGCAATAAACTGAAAACATGGATCAACTCTTACTCTGAAAATAAATTGACCAATTGTTTTTTAAAATAAAGGTCTCTTTCATCATCAAGGGTCAGCTTTCTGTAAACATTCAAAAAGTCGAAGCTACGTGGCTCACAGTGCACCTCACTATGCTTGGTAGAGGAAGTGTTTAGATTTCCACCGTGTATATTCTAATCGCCAAAGCAGGCAGTCGTTTGTATGGTTTGAGTTATGCTAGATTTTCATTATCCAAACAGCCACAGATGACTGACTTACTGCATAAATGAACATCTTCTCTTATGTGATTTTCAAGAGGTTATGTTAGTATACTCTTTGAATAACTTTTCACAATATAAGTAATATTAGGAAAAGCCTTAATTTAACCAGCATTACTATGTGCTTGTACCAGCCGAAAGTCAAAATTAAACTCCTCTAGTCAAAGACAGGTTCCTGTCCTGTTCCTGATGAATGGGATATGGCCATCAATCTTCCCTTCATTATTAAAGCCAACAAGTTCCATAAAAGGACTGCATAGGTAAAGAACCAGGGAAACAGACTACTAGTGTTAGGGTCCCTTTTTGGCCTTGTGAACAGCCAATCAGAAAGGAAGCCAAAAAAAAAAAAAATCAACCAATTTGTTTGCATCTTCAATTGCTGTGCCATAAATGTGAAGTTTTAAACAGATGAGTAATCAGGGTTGAGTTAAGCTGGTTTGCAAATACTGTATATGATTAACTTCTGGCCCCCAAAATTAAATTTTCTTATAGTCAAACTGAATGCACTTGGAAAAAATGTGGCGTGAAGTATTTTATGTATGGCAAAAAAGAACGCACTGCTGGTTTGCTTAGTCCTGGCTTTCTTAAATTACTGCACCTTTTGTTCTGTTTACACGTTTGGAAATAATTAGGTATATACTACCCACTCTTCACGTTTCTTCAGCAGTCATTAACCATAGGCTTTTAATAGCGAGAGACAAGACTGCCAGCTTTTTCAAATTTATGACATGAGATGACCATAAAGTTGGGTGGCCATGAGATTCTATACTATTATAGATATAAAACCATTTGGGGGAAGGAGGATCAAGATGGTGGAGTAGGAGGATGTGGAGCTCACCTACCGCCATAAACACATCAAAAATACACCTGCATGTGGAACAATTCACACATAAAACCAACTGGAAACTGGCAGAAGATCTCTTACACAACTAAAGCTGCAGAAAAGATTTTCCATGTAATTGGGTAGGACCAAACACATAAAAAAAAGGCATCAGGATGGGACCAGCACCCCTGGGAGGGATCTGTGAAGGAGGAAAGGTCCCCACGGGCAGGCTCTCACTCTGGGGAGCCCCCTTGCCTGCTGGGAGGTCTGCTGGGAGAGGCTGGAGTGGCCTGGACTCTGATTGCAGGGAGTGTGTGCATGCTGACTTACCTAGCAATCAGGGCGGAGGGAGACCAGTACTGACAGCTGCCACCTCCTGCCCTTCCCAGTCCCAAAGGCGTGCAGAGCAGGGCTGCTAGAACGCACAGTGGGAAGATGCTGAATCTCGGGCAGATAGGCCCTGGGATAGGACTCTGTCTAACTGCATGGAGACAGCCTGGAGGGCCTGGGGTATGGTCTAGGCCAAATCTCAGAGCTCATTGTCAGCACGTGAACAGCGGGGCACAGGTCCAGCATTGGAACCCACTGCCAGCACACACACACAGTGGTGCCACAGAGACGCATCTCTCTGTGCAGACAGTCCCTGGCGAGGAATACACAGCAGTTTGTTTCCCCGTGGGAGCTCTCCAGTTCCACCCACCCCACACTGTAACCTGGGGCCAGATCTAGGGCGGACAGGTCCTGGGAGAGGCCTGTCATGGAGGCAGCCCAAGTCCCAGGCAGCAGCACAAACACCTCCATTCCTGCAGCAACAGCACCAGCCCACCCCATACTACAGCCTAGTACTAGGTCTGGGATGAACGTAACGGAGAAAGCGACGCGACCTTGGGCTGCTTCCAGGCAGAACTGAACGTACCTGCATGGGCAGCACATAGGTTTGCTGTGACCACAGGGGCCTCACTTGCTTCAGCGATCATCTCCTTTGAGACACAGCACACACTTCAGGGTGATGAAGCCTTATCAAACCTGATCCTCAAGGCTTCTACTCCCAACAACCAGGCAGCAAACCCGATCCCTGACAGGGAGCCTCAGAGCAAAGAGGAGGCCCAAGTGAAGGCTCTGGACACCACAACACCAATCACACCCACTATCAAGGGAATAATGGCCTTAAGGAAATACGTGACTGGCCTCCATACCAAAACCAGCCCTTGCACCAAAAATATTGGACTCACAGTCTTACCCAGGGATGTTCCCACATAAAAACACCCCTTCCAGACCACAGTAGATAACTTTCTCTGTCTCTGATTTTAGGAGAAACAGTTAAGTAAATGAAAAAGAGGAACTACTCCCAATTAAAAGAACACGAGAAATCTCCTGAAAGAATTAATGAAACAGACTTCAGTCTACTAGACCCTGAGTTCAAAAAGGAGGTAATAAAAATGCTGAAGGAATTAAGAAAGAGTATCGATAGAAATGCAGATCACTGTAACATGGAACTAGAAACTCTAAAGAGGAGCCAATCAAAATTAGACAATTCAATCACCAGGATAAAAACCAGTCTAGAAGCAATGAATAGCAGACTAAATAACACAGGATGAATAAGTGATATGGAAGATAAAATAATGGAAATCACCCCATCAGAACAGCAGACAGAAAGACCAATGGGAAAAAAAATGAAAGCAACAGACAAGATCTATGGGATAATATAAAGCGTGCCAACCTACACATAATAGGGGTTCCACAAGGAGAAGTTAGAGAGGAGGGGATCAAAAATGTATTTGAAGAAATTAGGTTTGGGAAGTTTTCAGCCATAAATAAGGAAACAGATATCCAGGTGCAGGAAGCACAGAGGGTCCCAAACAAGATGAACCCAAGCAGACCTACACCAAGACATACCATAATTACAATGGCAAAAGTTAAAAGAGGATTCTAAAGGCAGCAAGAGAAAAACAAAGTCAGTTACAAGAGAACCCCCATAAGGCTATCAGCTTATTTCCTTGCAGAAACTTTGTAGGGCAGAAGGGAGTGGCATGATAGATTCAAAGTCCTGAAAGGGAAAAACCTGCAACCTAGTATACTCTACCCAGCAAGATTTTCATTTAGAGCAGAATGAGAAAAAGAATTTCTCAGACAAGCAAAAACTAAGAATACAGCAATACCAAATCTACCCTGAAAGAAATCTTGAAAGGTCTTCTCTAAATACAAAAGTAAGAATCTATAGGAAAGGAAAAATCACAATAGGAAAGGTAAATATATCAAAGGATCAAAGGTCACTTAAGTAAACCAATACACAGACTACAAAACAATCAAATTTTGTAAAAGTGATAACTACAATTAACAGCAAAAGGATAAACGTGAAGATGTCCTATTTTACATCCAAATCACAAAATGTGGGGGAGGGGAGTAGAAAAGAAAGATCTTTTCTAGAATGTGTTTGAACTTATATGACTATCAGTCTAAAGCAAGTAGGTAAAACCAGGGTAACCACAAATCAAAAACATACAATAGATTCACAAAAACTAAAAAGAAAGGAACTCAAGCATAATAGAAAAGAAAACCATCAAACCACAGAAGGAAAAAACAAAGAGAAGAAATGAACAAAGAACTACAAAACTCAACTGGAAAACCAGATCTAAAATGGCAATAAGTACATACCTATCAATAATTACTTTAAATGTCAAGGAATTAATGTTCCAATCAAAAGAGCGGCTGATCAGATTAAAAAAAGACCTTCCAGGCTTCCCTGGTGGCACAGTGGTTGAGAATCTGCCTGCTAATGCAGGGGACACGGGTTCGAGCCCTGGCCTGGGAAGATCCCACATGCCGCAGAGCAGCTAGGCTCGTGCACCACAACTACTGAGCCTGCGTGTCTGGAGCCTGTGCTCCGCAAAAAAGAGAGGCCATGATAGTGAGAGGCCCATGCACCACGATGAAGAGTGGCCCCCACTTGCCACAACTAGAGAAAGCCCTCGCACAGAAACGAAGATCCAACACAGCAAAAATAAATTAATTAATAAACTCCTACCCCCAACATCTTAAAAAAAAAAAAAAAGACCTTTCAGTACACTGCCTACAAGAGACTCACTTCAGGGCACAAAACACATGGATTGAAATTGAGGGGATGGAAAAAGATATTTCACACAAATGGAAATGACAAGAAAGCAAGGGTAGCAATACCCATATCAGGCAAAATAGACTTTAAAACAAAGTCCATAAGGACAAAGAAGGACACTATATAATGATAAAGGGATCAACACAAGAGGATATTACACTCAACATATATGCAATATAGGAGCACCTAAATGTATAAAACAAATACTAACAGACACAAAGGGAGAAACTGACAGGAATACGTAGCGGGAGACTAACACCCCACTAACATCAATGGACAGATCTTCCAGACAGAAAAATCAATAAGGCAAGAAAGGTCCTAAATGACACATTAGACCAGTTGCACTTAACTGATATCTACAGGACACTACATCCAAAAACAAAAGACAGAACACACATTCTTTTCAAGTGCGCATGGAACAATCTCTAGGATAGACCACATACTAGGTCACAAAACATGCCTCAACAAATTTAAGAGGGTAGAAATTACTTCAAGCATTTTTTCTGACCACAGTGCTATGAAAGTAGAAATCAGCCACAGAAAGAAACATGGGGGTAAAAAAAAGAACACACAGAGACTAAATAACATGCTACTAAAAAAAAAAAAAACCAGTGAGTCAACGATGAAATCAAGGAGGAAATCAGAAAATACCAAGACAAATGACGATGAAAACACAACCTCACAAAACCTACGGGATGAAGTAAAAACAGTTCTAAACAGGAAATTCATAGCAATAGAAGCTTTTCTCAAGAAACAAGAAAAATCTCAAACAACCTAAACTACCACCTAGAAGATTAGGAAAAGAAGAACAAACAAAACCCAAAGTCAACAGAAGGAAGGAAATGAAGATCGGAGAGAAAATAAAATAGAGAATTTAAAAAAAAAAAAGAAGAAAAACTAAGCTTTTTTTTTTTTTTGAAAGATAAATAAAATTGACAAAACTCTAGCAAGGGTCATCAAGAAGAAAAGAGGACCCAAATAAACAAAATAAGAAATGAAAGAGGAGAAACAATGACTGATACCACAGAAATACAAAAAATCATGAGAATACTATGAACAGTTATATGCCAAATTGGACAGACTAGGAGAAATGGACAAGTTTCTACAAACAACCTGCCAAAACTGAGTGAAGAAGAAACAGATAATTTGAACAGACTGATCACTAGAAGTGAAATAGAATCTATAATAATAATAAAAAAAAAACTAACTGCAAACAAAAGTCCAGGACAAGACAGTTTCACTGGGGAATTCTACAAAACAAAAGAAATTATTCCAATCCTTCTCAAACTATTCCAAAAGACGGAAGAGGGAACACTCCCAAAATTCATTCTATGAAGCCACCATCACTCTGATACCAAAACCAGCCAAAGACACTACAAAAAGAGAAAATTACAGGCAAATATCTTTGATGATCATTAATGCAAAAATCTTCAAAAAAAATTAGCAAACCAAATCCAATACATAAAAAGGATCATACACCATGATCAAATTACTCATTCCAGAGTCTCAAGGATGGTTCAACATATGCATATCAATGTGATACACCACATTAACCAAAGAAAAGTCAAAAACCATATTATCAGAGGAGCTTCAAGATGGCGGAAGAGTAAGACGCAGAGATCACCTTCCTCCCCACAAATACATCAGAAATACATCTACATGTGGAACAACTACTACAGAACACCTACTGAATGCTGGCAGAAGACCTCAGACCTGCCGAAAGGCAAGAAACTCCCCACGTACCTGGGTAGGGCAAAAGAAAAAGGAATAAACAGAGACAAAAGAATAGGGACGGGACCTGCACCAGTGGGTGGGAGCTGTGAAGGAGGAAAGGTTTCCACACACTAGAAGCCCCTTCCTGGGCGGGGACTGCTGGTGGCAGAGGGGGGAGCTTCGGAGCCGCAGAGGAGGGCGCAGCAACAGGGGTGCAGAGGGCAAAGCGGAGAGATCCCCGCACAGAGGATCTGTGCCGACCAGCACTCACCAGCCCGAGAGGCTTGTCTGCTCACCCGCCGGGGCAGCCTGGGGCTGGGAGCTGAGGCTTGGGCTTCGGAGCTTAGATCCCAGGGAGAGAACTGGGGTTGGCAGCGTGAACACAGCCTGAAGGGACTAGTGCGCCACAGCTAGCCAGGAGGGAATCCGGGAAAAAGTCTGGAGCTCCCTAAGAGACAAGAGACTTTTTCTTGCCTCTTTGTTTCCTGGTATGAGAGAAGAGCGGATTAAGAGCGCCGCTTAAAAGAGCTCCAGTATAACTGATTCACTTTGTTATAAAGCAGAAACTAACACAACATTGTAAAGCAATTATACTCCAATAACGATGTGGAAAAAAAAAAAAAAGGCACTCCAGAGATGGGCACGAGCCGTGGCTATCAGCGCGAACACCAGAGATGGGCATGGGACCCTAGGGCTGCTGCTGCTGTCACCAACAAGCCTGTGTGCAAGCACAGGTCACTATCCACACCTCCCCTCCCGGGAGCCTGTGAAGCCCACCACTGCCAGGGTCCTGTGATCCAGTGACAACTTCCCCGGGAGAACACACGGCGCACCTCAGGCTGGTGCAACATCTCATTGGCCTCTGCCACCGCAGGCTCGTCCAGCATCTGTACCCCACCCTCCCCCCGGCCTGAGTGAGCCAGAGCCCCCGAATCACCTACTCCTTTAACCCTGTCCTGTCTGAGCGAAGAACAGATGCCCTCAGGCGACCTACACACAGAGGCAGGTACAAATCCAAAGCTGAACCCCGGGAGATGTGAGAACAAAGAAGAGAAAGGGAAATCTCTCCCAGCAGCCTCAGGAGCAGCAGATTAAATCTTCACAATCAACTTGATGTACCCTGCATCTGTGGAATACCTGAATAGACAATGAATCATCCCATATTGAGGAGGTGGACTTTGGGAGCAATGGTATATATATATTTTTTTCCTTTTTCTCTTTTTGAGAGTGTGTATGTGTATGCTTCTGTGTGTTATTTTGTTTGTACAGCTTTGCTTTTACCATTTGTCCTAGGGTTCTATCTGTCCTTTTTTTTTAATTAAATTTTTTTCTTAATAATTATTTTTTATTTTAATAACTTTATTTTACTTTATTTTATCTTCATCTTTCTTTCTTTCTTTTTCTCCCTTTTATTCTGAGCCGTGTAGGGGACAGGCTCTTGGTGCTTCAGCCAGGCATCAGGGCTGTGCCACTGAGGTGAGAGAGCCAAGTTCAAAGACACTAGTCCACAAGAGACCTCCCAGCTCCACGTAATATCAAATGGCGAAAATTGCCCAGAGATCTCCATCTCAACATCAAGACCCAGCTCCACTTAACGACCAGCAAGCTACAATGCTGGGCACCCTATGCCAAATAACTAGAAAGACAGGAACACAACCCCACCCATTAGCAGAGAGTCTGCCTAAAATCATAATAAGGTCAAAGACACCCCAAAACACACCACTGGACACGGTCCTGCCCACCAGAAAGATAAGATCCAGCCTCATCCACCAGAACACAGGCAACAGTCCCCTCCACAAGGAAGCCTACACAACCCACTGAACCAACCTTAGCCATTGGAGGCAGACAACAAAAACAACGGGAACTATGAACAAGCAGCCTGTGAAAAGGAGACCCCAAACACAGTAAGTTAAGCAAAATGAGAAGGCACAGAAACACACAGCAGATGAAGGAGTAAGGGAAAACCCCACCAGACCTAACAAATGAAGAGGAAATAGGCAGTCTACCTGAAAAAGAATTCAAAATAATGATAGTAAAGATGGTCCAAAATCTTGGAAATAGAATGGAGAAAATATAAGAAACGTTTAACAAGGACCTAGAAGAACTAAACAGCAAACAAACAGAGATGAACAACACAGTAAATGAAATTAAAAAATTCTCTAGAAGGGATCAATAGCACAATAACTGAGGCAGAAGAACGGATAAGTGACCTGGAAGATAAAATAGTGGAAATAACTACTGCAGAGCAGAATAAAGAAAAAAGGATGGAAAGACTTGAGGACAATCTCAGAGACCTCTGGGATGACATTAAATGCACCAACGTTCGAATTATAGGGGTCCCAGAGGAAGAGAAAAAGAAAGGGACTGAGAAAATATTTGAAGAGATTACAGTTGAAAACTTCCCTAATATGGGAAAGGAAACATTTAATCAAGTCCAGGAAGCACAGAGAGTCCCATACAGGATAAACCCGAGGAGAAACACACCAAGACACATATTAATCAAACTATCAAAAATTAAATACAAAGAAAAAATATTAAAAGCAGCAAAGGAAAAACAACAAGTAACACATAAGGGAATCCCCATAAGGTTAACAGCTGATCTTTCAGCAGAAACTCTTCAAGCCAGAAGGGAGTGGCAGGACATATTGAAAGTGATGAAAAAGAAAAACCTACAGCCAAGATTACTCTACCCAGCAAGGATCTCATTCAGATTTGATAGAGAAATTAAAACCTTTACAGACAAGCAAAAGCTAAGAGAATTCAGCACCACCAACCCAGCTTTACAACAAATGCTAAAGGAACTTCTCTAGGCAGGAAACACAGGAGAAGGAAAAGACCTACAATAACAAACCCAAAACAATTAAGAAAACGGTAATAGGAACATACATATCGATAATTACCATAAATGTAAATGGCTTAAATGCTCCAACCAAAAGACATAGACTGGCTGAATGGATACAAAAACAAGACCCGTATATATGCTGTCTACAAGAGACCCACTTCAGACCTAGGGACACATACAGACTGAAAGTGAGGGGATGGAAAATGATATTCCATGCAAATGGAAATCAAAAGAAAGCTAGAGTAGCAATTCTCATATCAGACAAAATAGACTTTAAAACAAACACTATTACAAAAGACAAAGAAGGACACTACATAATGATCAAGGGATCAATCCAAGAAGAAGATATAACAACTGTAAATATATATGCACCCAACATAGGAGCACCTCAATACATAAGGCAAATACTAACAGCCATAAAAGGGGAAATCAACAGTAACACAATCATAGCAGGGGACTTTAACACCCCACTTTCACCAATGGACAGATCATCCAAAATGAAAATAAGGAACCACAAGCTTTAAATGATACATTAAACAAAATAGACTTAATTGATATTTATAGGACATTCCATCCAAAAACAACAGAATATACTTTCTTCTCAAGTGCGCATGGAACATTCTCCAGGATAGATCATATCTTGGGTCACAAATCAAGCCTTGGTAAATTTAAGAAAATTGAAATCATAACAAGTATCTTTTCCGACCACAATGCTATGAGACTAGATATCAATTACAGGAAAAAATCTGTAAGAAATACAAACACATGGAGGATAAACAACACACTTACTTAATTACCAAAAGATCACTGAAGAAATCAAAGAGGAAATCAAAAAATACGTAGAAACAATGACAATGAAAACACAATGGCCCAAAACCTATGGGATGCAGCAAAAGCAGTTCTAAGAGGGAAGTTTATAGCTATACAACCCTACCTTAAGAAACAAGAAACATCTCAAATAAACAACCTAACCTTACGCCTAAAGCAATTAGAGAAAGAAGAAGAAAAACCCCCCAAAGTTAGCAGAAGGAAAGAAATCATAAAGATCAGATTAGAAATAAATGAAAAAGAAATGAAGGAAACGATAGCAAAGATCAATAAAACTAAAAGGTGGTTCTTTGAGAAGATAAGCAAAATAGATAAACCATTAGCCAGACTAAGAAAAATAAAAGACTCAAATCAACAGAATTAGAAATGAAAAAGGAGGAGTAACAACTGACACTGCAGAAATACAAGGGATCATGAGAGATTACTATAAGCAGCTCTATGCCAATAAAATGGACAACCTGGAAGAAATGGACAAATTCTTAGAAATGCACAACCTGCCAAGACTGAATCAGGAAGAAATAGAAAATATGAACAGACCAATCACAAGCACTGAAATTGAAACTGTGATTAAAAATATTCCAACATGGGCTTCCCTGGTGGTGCAGTGGTTGAGAGTGCGCCTGCCGATGCAGGGGACACGTGTTCATGCCCCAGTCCGGGAAGATCCCACATGCCACGGAGTGGCTGCGACCGTGAGCCATGGCCACTGAGCCTGCGCATCTGGAGCCTGTGGTCCGCAACGGGAGAGGCCACAACACTGAGAGGCCCACGTACGGCAAAAAAAACAAACAAAAAAACAACTTCCAACAAACAAAAGCCCAGGACCTGATGGCTTCACAGAATTCTATCAAACATTTAGAGAAGAGGTAACACCTATCCTTCTCAAACTCTTCCAACATATAGCAGAGGGAGGAACACTCCCAAATTCATTCTACAAGGCCACCATCACCTTGATACCAAAACCAGACAGGGATGTCACAAAGAAAGAAAACTACAGGCCAATATCACTGATGAACATAGATGCAAAAATCCTCAACAAAATACTAGCAAACAGAATCCAACAGCACATTGAAAGGCTCATACACCATGATCAAGTGGGGTTTATTCCAGGAATGCAAGGATTCTTCAATATACGCAAATCAATCAATGTGATAAACAGTATTAACAAATTGAAGGAGAAAAACCATATGATCATCTCAACAGATGCAGAGAAAGCTTTTGACAAAATTCAACACCCATTTATGATAAAAACCCTGCAGAAAGTAGGCATACAGGGAACTTTCCTCAACATAATAAAGGCCATATATGACAAACCCACAGCCAACATCATCCTCAATGGTGAAAAACTGAAAGCATTTCCACTAAGATCAGGAACAAGACAAGGTTGCCCACTCTCACCACTATTGTTCAACATTGTTTTGGAAGTTTTAGTCACAGCAATCAGAGAAGAAAAGGAAATAAAAGAAATCCAAATCGGAAAAGAAGAAGTAAAGCTGTCACTGTTTGCAGATGACATGATACTATACATAGAGAATCCTAAAGATGCTACCAGAAAACTACTAGAGCTAATCAATGAATTTGGTAAAGTAGCAGGATACAAAATTAATGCACAGAAATCTCTGGCATTCCTATACACTAATGATGAAAAATCTGAAAGTGAAATCAAGAAAACACTCCCATTGAGCACTGCAACAAAAAGAATAAAATTTCTTGGTATAAACCTACCTAAGGAGACAAAAGACCTGTATGCAGAAAATTATAAGACACTGATGAAAGAAATTAAGATGATACAAATAGATGGAGAGATATACCATGTTCTTGGATTGGAAGAATCAACATTGTGAAAATGACTCTACTACCCATAGCAATCTACAGATTCAGTGCAATCCCTATCAAACTACCACTGGCATTTTTCACAGAACTAGAGCAAAAAATTTCACAATTTGTATGGAAACACAAAAGACCCCGAATAGCCAAAGCAATCTTGAGAACAAAAATCGGAGCTGGAGGAATCAGGCTCCCTGACTTCAGACTATACTACAAAGCTACAGTAATCAAGAGAGTATGGTACTGGCACAAAAACAGAAATATAGATCAATGGAACAGGATAGAAGGCCCAGAGATAAACCCACGCACATATGGTCACCTTATCTTTGATAAAGGAGGCAGGAATGTACAGTGGAGAAAGGACAGCCTCTTCAATAAGTGGTGTTGGGAAAACTGGACAGGTACATGTAAAAGCATGAGATTAGATCACTCCCTAACACCATACACAAAAATAAGCTCAAAATGGATTAAGACCTAAATGTAAGGCCAGACACCATCAAACTCTTAGGGGAAAACATAGGCAGAACACTCTATGACATAAATCACAGCAAGATCCTTTTTGACCCACCTCCTAGAGAAATGGAAATAAAAACAAAAATAAACAAATGGGACCTAATGAAACTTCAAAGCTTTTTTTTTTTTTTTGAAACTTCAAAGCTTTTGCACAGCAAAGGAAACCATAAACAAGACCAAAATACAACCCTCAGAATGGGAGAAAATATTTGCAAATGAAGCAACTGACACAGGATTAATCTCCAAAATTTACAAGCAGCTCATGCAGCTCAATAACAAGAAAACAAACAACCCAATCCAAAAATGGGCAGAAGACCTAAATAGACATTTCTCCAAAGAAGATATACAGATTGCCAACAAACACATGAAAGAATGCTCAACATCATTAGAGAAATGCAAATCAAAACTACAGTGAGATATCATCTCATACCAGTCAGAATGACCATCAACAAAAAATCTAGAAACAATAAATGCTGGAGAGGGTGTGGAGAAAAGGGAACCCTCTTGCACTGCTGGTGGGAATGTGAATTGGTACAGCCACTATGGAGAACAGTATGGTTGTTCCTTAGAAAACTACAAATAGAACTACCATATGACCCAGCAATCCCACTACTGGGCATATACCCTGAGAAAACCATAATTCAAAAAGAGTCATGTACCAAAATGTTCATTGCAGCTCTATTTACAATAGCCCAGAGATGGAACAACCTGAGTGTCCATCATCGGATGAATGGATAAAGAAGATGTGGCACATATATACAATGGAATATTACTCAGCCATAAAAAGAAACGAAATTGAGCTACTTGTAATGAGGTGGATAGACCTAGAGTCTGTCATACAGAGTGAAGTAAGTCAGAAAGAGAAAGACAAATACCGTATGCTAACACATATATACGAAATTTAAGAAACAAAAAAATGTCATGAAGAACCTAGGGGTAATACAGGAATAAAGACACAGACCTACTAGAGAACGGACTTGAGGATATGGTGGGGGGAAGGGTGAGCTGTGACAAAGCGAGAGAGAAGCATGGACATATATACACTACCAAACATAAGGTAAATAGCTAGTGGGAAGCAGCCGCATAGCACAGGGAGATCAGCTCGGTGCTTTGTGACCACCTGGAGGGGTTGGGGGGGAGGCAGACGCAAGAGGATAGAGATATGGGAACATATGTATATGTATAACTGATTCACTTTGTTATAAAGCAGAAACTAACACACCATTGTAAAGCAATTATACCCCAATAAAGATGTTAAAAAAAAAAGAAATGAAAAGGAAATGATAGCAAAGATCAATAAAACTAAAAGGTGGTTCTTTGAGAAGATAAATAAAATTGGTAAACCATTACCAGACTCATCAAGAAAAAAAGGAGAAGACTGAAATCAATAGAATTAGAAATAAAAAAGGAGAAGTAACAACTGACACTGCAGAAATACAAAGGATCATGAGAGATTACTACAAGCAACTATATGCCAATAAAATGGACAACCTGGAAGAAATGGACAAATTTTTAGAAACGCACAACCTTCCAAGACTGAACCAGGAAGGAACAGAAAATATAAACAGACCAATCAGAAGCACTGAAATTGAAACTGTGATTAAAAATCTTCCAACAAACAAAAGCCCAGGACCAGATGGCTTCACAGAATTCTATCAAACATTTAGAGAAGAGCTAACACCTATCCTTCTCAAACTCTTCCAACATATAGCAGAGGGAGGAACACTCGCAAACTCATTCTATGAGGTCACCATCACCCTGATATCAAAAGCAGACAAAGATACTACAATAAACTACAGGCCAATATCACTGATGAACATAGATGCAAAAATCCTCAACAAAGTACTAGCAAAAAGAATCCAACAGCACATTAAAAGGATCATACACTATAATCAAGTGGGGTTTATCCCAGGAATGCAAGGATTCCTCAATATACGCAAATCAATCAACGTGATACACCATATTAACAAATTGAAGGAGAAAAACCATATGATCATCTCAATAGATGCAGAGAAAGCTTTTGGCAAAATTCAACACCCATTTATAATAAAAACCTCCAGATAGTAGGCATAGAGGGAACTTTCTTCAACATAAAAAAGGCCATATATGAAAACCCCACAGCCAACATCGTCCTCAATGGTGAAAAACTGAAACCATTTCCACTAAGATCAGGAACAAGACAAGGTTGCCCACTCTCACCACTATTGTTCAACATAGTTTTGGAAGTTTTAGCGACAGCAATTATAGAAGAAAAAGAAATAAAAGTAACCCAAATCGGAAAAGAAGAAGTAAAGCTGTCACTATTTGCAGATGACATGATACTATACATAGAGAATCCTAAAGATGCTACCAGAAAACTACTAGAGCTAATCAATGAACTTGGTAAAGTAGCAGGATACAAAATTAATGCACAGAAATCTCTTGCATTCCTATACACTAATGATGAAAAATCTGAAAGTGAAATCAAGAAAACACTCCCATTTAGCATTGCAACAAAAAGAATAAAATATCTAGGAATAAACCTACCTAAGGAGACAAAAGACCTGTATGCAGAAAATTATAAGACACTGATGAAAGAAATTAAAGATGATACAAATAGATGCAGAGATATACCATGTTCTTGGATTGGGAGAATAAACATTGTGAAAACGACTCTACTACCCAAAGCAATCTACAGATTCAGTGCAATCCCTATCAAACTACCACTGGCATTTTTCACAGAACTAGAGCAAAAAATTTCACAATTTGTATGGAAACACAAAAGACCCCGAATAGCCAAAGCAATCTTGAGAACAAAAATCGGAGCTGGAGGAATCAGGCTCCCTGACTTCAGACTATACTACAAAGCTACCATAATCAAGACAGTATGGTACTGGCACAAAAACAGCAAGATAGATCAATGGAACAGGCTAGAGAGCACAGAGATAAACCCACACACATATGGTCACCTTATCTTTGATAAAGGAGGCAAGAATATACAGTGGAGAAAAGACAGCCTCTTCAATAAGTGGTGTTGGGAAAACTGGACAGCAACATGTAAAAGAATTAAATTATAACACTCCCTAACACCATATACAAAAATAAACTCAGAATCTATTAAAGACCTAAATGTAAGGCCAGACACCATCAAACTCTTAGGGGAAAACATAGGCAGAACACCCTATGACATAAATCACAGCAAGATCCTTTTTGACCCACCTCCTAGAGAAATGGAAATAAAAACAAAAATCAACAGATGGGACCTCCTGAAACTGAAAAGCTTTTGCACAGCAAAGGATACCATAAACAAGACGAAAAGACAACCCTCACAATGGGAGAAAGTATTTACAAATGAAGCATCTGACAAAGGATTAATCTCCAAAACATACAAGCAACTCATGCAGCTCAATATCAAGAATACAAACAACCCAATCCAAAAATGGGCAGAAGACCTATATGGACATTTCTCCAAAGAAGATATACAGATTGCCAACAAACACATGAAAGAATGCTCAACATCATTAATCATTAGAGAAATGCAAATCAAAGCTACAATGAGATATCATCTCACACCAGTCAGAATGGCCATCATCAAAAAATCTAGAAACAATAAATGCTGGAGAGGGTGTGGAGAAAAGGGATCCCTTTTGCCCTGCTGGTGGGAATGTAAATTGATACAGCCACTATGGAGAACAGTATAGAGGTTCCTTAGAAAACTACAAATAGAACTACCATATGACCCAGCAATCCCACTACTGGGCATATACCCTGAGAAAACCATAATTCAAAAAGAGTCATGTACCAAAATGTTCACTGCAGCTCTGTTTACAATAGCCAGGACATGGAAGCAACCTAAGTGTCCATCAACAGATGAATGGATGAAGAAGATGTGGCATATATATACAACGGAATATTACTCAGCCATAAAAAGGAATGAAACTGAGTTATTTGTAGTGAGGTGGATGGACCTAGAGACTGCCATTCAGAGTGAAGTGAGTCAGATCGAGAAAAACACATACCGTATGCTAACACATATATATGGAATCTAAAAAAAAAAAGAAAAGAAAATGGTCAGTAGAACCTAAGGTCAAGAAGGGAATAAAGATGCAGACCTACTAGAGAATGCACTTGAGGATATGGGGAGAGGGAAGGGTAAGCTGGGACAAAGTGAGAGAGTGACATAGACATATATGAACTACCAAACGTAAAACAGATAGCTAGTGGGAAGCAGCCACATAGCACAGGGAGATCAGCTCGGTGCTTTGTGACCACCTAGAGGGGTGGGATAGGGAGGGTGGGAGGGAGGGAGATGCAAGAGGGAAGAGATATGGGGACATATGTATATGTATAACTGATTCACTTTGTTATAAAACAGAAACTGACACACCATTGTCAAGCAATTATACTCTAATAAAGATATTAAAAAAAACAAAAAACCACATGATCATCTCAATAGACACAGAAAAAGCTTTTGATAAAATTCAACATTCATGATAAAAACTCTCACCAAAATGGGTATAGAGGGAACATATATCAACATTAAAAAAGCCATTTACAACAAACCCACAGCCAACGTAATATGCAATGGTAAAAAGCTGAAAGCCTTCCTGCTATATTTAGCAACAAGTTTGCCCACTCTCACCACTTCTATTTAACACAGTATTGGAAGTCTTAGCCACAGCAAATCAGACAAGAAATAAAAAGTATCCAATTTGGAAGGGAAGAGGTAAAACTGTCACTACTTGTAGGTGACATGATATTCTATATACAGAGCCCTAAAAACTCCACACAAAACGATTAGAACTGATACATGAATTCAGCAAGGTAGTAGGATACAAGATTAATATATAGAAAACTGTTTCATTTCTTTACACAAACAATGAAATATCAGAAATTAAAAAACAACCCCATTTAAATCACATCAAAAGGGACTTCCCTGGTGGTGCAGTGGTTAAGAATCCGCCTGCCAATGCAGGGGACATGGGTTCGAACCCTGGTGCAGGAAGATCCCACATGCTGCAGAGCAACTAAGCCCATGCGCCACAACTGCTGAGCCTGCAAGCCACAACTACTAAGCCCATGTGCCACAAGTACTGAAGCCCGCGTGCCCAGAGCCTGTGCTCCACAAGAGAAGCCACCACAATGAGAAGCTGGCGCACTGCAACAAAGAGTAGTCCCCGCTTGCCTCAGCTAGAGAAAGCCCACATGCGGCAACAAAGACCCCACCCCCCTAAAAATGCAGCCAAAAATAAATAAAATCACATCAAAAAAAATAATACGCAGGTATAAATTTAACCAAGGAGATGAAAGACCTATATACTGAAAATATAAAACATTGGTAAAGGAAATTGATGATTCAAAGAAATGGAAAGCTATCCCATGCTCTGGGATTGGAAGAATATTGTTAAAATGGCCATACTACTCAAAGCAATCTATAGATTTAACGTGATACTATCAAAATACCCAGGACACTTTCCACAGAACTAGCATACTAAAAGTTATATGGAATTACAAAAGACCCAGAATTGCCAAAGCAATCGTGAGGAAAAAGAACAAAGCTGGAGGCATAACCCTTCAAGACTTCAGAAAATAATACAAAGCTACAGTAATCAAAACAGCATGGTACTGGCACAAAAACAGACAAATGGATCAATGGGACAGAATAGAGAGCCCAGAAATAAACCCACCAACCTATGGTCAATTAATCTTTGACAAAGGAGGCAAGAATATACAATGGAGAAAAGACAGTCTCTTCAGCAGGTGGTGTTGAGAACCCTGGACAGTTACATGTAAATCAATGAAATTAGAACACTCCTTCATGCCATATACAAAAATAAACTCAATGGAATAAAGACTAAATATGACTTGACACCATAAAACTCCTAGAAGAGAACATAGGCAAAACATTCTTGGACATAAATCATAGCAATATTTTTATAGCTCAGTCGTCCAAGGCAAAAGAAATAAAAGCAAAATTAAACAAATGGGACTTAATCAAATTTAAAAGCTTTTGCACAGCAAAGGAAACCATCAACAAAAAGACAACCTATGGAATGGGAGAAAATACTTGTAAATGGTGCAACTGACAAGCGGTTAATATCCAAACAGCTCAAACAACTCAATATCAAGAAAATAACCTAATCAAAAACTGAGAAGACCTAAATAGACATTTCTCCAAAGAAGACATATAGATGGCCAACAGGCACATGAAAAGCTTCTCAACATCACTAATTATTAGAGAAATGCAAATCAAAACCACAATGACCTAACACCGATCAGAACGACTGTCAAAAAGTCTCCAAATAATAGATGCTGGAGAGAGTATGGGGAAAAAGGAATGCTCATACACTGTTGGTGGGAATGTAAATTGGTGCAGCCACTGTGGAAAACAGCATGAAGGTTCCTTAAAAAACTAAAAATAGAGCTATGATATGATCCAGCAATCCCACTCCTGGGCATATATCCAGAGAAAACTCTAATTCTCTAATTTGAAAAGATACATGCACCCCGGTGTTCACAGCAGCACTATTTACAATAGCTAAGACGTGGAAACAACCCAAGTGCCCATCAACAGACAACTGGCTTAAGATATGGTATACATACAATGGAATATTACTCAGCCATAAAAAGTGAAATATTGCCATTTGCAGCAACATGGATGGACCTAGAGTTTATCATACTAAGTGAAGTAAGTCAGACTGAGAAAGACAAATATTATAACATTTATATGTGGAATCTAAAAAATAATATTGATGAATCTATATACAAAACCAAAACAGACTCTCAGACACAGAAAAGAAACTTATGGTTACCAAAGGGGAAATAGGGGGAAGGGATAAATTAGGGGTATGGGATTAACAGATATGATCTACTATACATAAAATAGATACGCAACAAGGATTTACTATATAGCACAGGGAACTATATTCAATACCTTGTAATAACCTGTAATGGAAAATAATCTGAAAACATATATAACTAATCCCTTTGCTGTATGCCTGAAAGTAATCCAATATTTTAAATCAGCTATATTTCAATTTTGAAATATATAAAATCATTTAGTTTTGTGGATAACTCCAAGGGTGGCGTCTCTGGTGCCCCCCCTTAGATAGGGTAGTCCTATGTCTAAACAGGATAGTGGTTAACCATACTTCCTGGGAATGTGATGCCTGGGAGAAGAATGCAGGCCAGTTTAACAAGTGATGTAGTATACACGCCAAATATTGATTGTCGTATAACGACCCCAAAAAGAAACTGAGTGTTGTTGCTAGACAAAGATTTTGCCTGATCATCTGGGAGGTAAAATGTGCCAAAGCCTCCTCTCTATTAGCACTTAATCAAATTCTCGGTATCCACGACATCCACATGGCAAGGAGGATGTAATAAATCTTACCATTTTGTGGCAGCCCACCATCTTTTGAATGGCCTTTCTATATTTTAGTAAACCTCCATATTATGAGTCTTGCTTCCTCAAGTCTCCTTTGCGCTAGAAGACAGACAGTAACCTGGGCGTTGGCGATTAGAAACACCTGCCCTAAGCAACACGAAGAACAAGTTCTGTGCAGTTTCCCACGTGCTGGTGTGAGTCATGGCATATCTGTCTGGCTTTCAGAGGGCATCGCGGTCGCAAGGGTCATGTTCGTGAAACAGAAATGGCATCAGTGCTGGTGCTACTGTAAAGTCGAGTTCCTAGATTTTAGTGCTCAGAGGTGGCAGGATATGGTGGTGATTTTTTTTCTCCTTCCCTTTTTTGTTGTTTTTTCTACTTTTTTTCTTGAGGTGAAATTCACATAACCTAAAACTAACCGTTTTAAAGTATTTCTGTGGCATCCAGTACAATTGTGCAACCACTACTTCTCTCTAGTTCCAAAACATTTTCATCACACCAAAAGGAAACCCTGCACTATTAAGCAGTGGTAGTTTCTTTCTCATGGCAGTTTTGTAGCAAGGTTTGAGATATTATTCCTGGGAGCTTATCCTGGAGTCATTTTTTGCAGTGGTAAATTACATAAGAGTGAAAATATACAAGGGTAATCCTAGAGAAACAGTTTGTGCCTAGATTAGTTCTTGGACATACTACCTTCAAAAGGAATGTTTTAAACCAGCCAAAGACTAACACCAACATGCTTACATCTTGGGTCCATTTTAAATTAAAAATCCAACATAGGGCTTCCCTGGTGGCGCAGTGGTTGAGAGTCCGCCTGCTGATGCAGGGGACACGGGTTCGTTCCCCGGTCCGGGAAGATCCCACGTGCCGCGGAGCGGCTGGGCCCGTGAGCCATGGCCGCTGAACCTGCGCGTCCGGAGCCTGTGCTCCACAACGGGAGAGGCCACAACAGTGAGAGGCCTGTGTACCGCAAAAAAAAAAAAAAAAAAAAAAATCCAACATAGTAAGTGCATTCTTTTTTTTTTTTAATTTTGTTTTATGAGTTTGGAAATACAATCAATTGTGAAAATGTAATTGGGTAAATTACGAGTATAGTTCTTTCACAAATCCCTGCTGTTCATACTTTTCTCTAAGATGTAGTTTGACCCAGTCAAGAATTATGGCTTCAACATGCCCCCAGTTGTCTTGGCATTCCTGGGCCTGCCTCAAACAAATGTAAGACGTGGTGTTAGCCTGAGGCAAGCCAGCTCTCACTGCAGGCACAGTGTCATCACTGCGGCTACAGGCTGCCCCACGGTGCTAGGCTCTGTGTTCTTTCTAGCCACTGGAATGAAGCGAAGTTCCCTTCCCCAGCAGTCATGTGATGGAGAATCCAGGAGTATGGCACCAGGGATGACGCTGGCCACACTCCAAGTGGAGGCTGACCCTGTGTCCTGCTGTAGCAGGGCCAGTCCTAAATGAGCAGGTTGGGCAGCAGCCGACTTTAAGGACCCTGCAGGCAGCAGGTGAGGGAGGAGGAGCAGAGGGAGGGGAAACTCCCAGGAACAGAATAAGAATTGGCCGCTGACATTTGGAATCTGCAGCTTCCAGTTCAGGACAGGAATGGTGTACCATTTCCAGTACACTTCCTCTCCAAATGTTTCTTGGGCAATTCTAGTAAAAATATTTTTGAAAGGAGCTATGGTTAGTGGAAGACCATAGCTGTCCAAGCCATATGAGATGGTATGCAGCTTTTGTAGTATAAAGCAAAAATCTCAGTAGTAATTATCTAAGGATTACTAATAGTAGCCTCGCCAATACTTGGCTCAGCTGAGGATGAGATGCCTAAGGCAGAGAGGTCAATGCAAAAATTCCATCATGCTTCATTGTATGAGAGTTTATGATTCATTATATGTTTAGTCTGTTCATGTGAAACCCAGTCCATACGTTTACCAGTGGCTGTTTTACTGCCTCCAAAACTTGCTTTTTTATTGTTTCGAATGTCTCTTTGCTTATTCCATTTCCTTCTGTTTAAAATCGTTAATGTTCTTTTGAATTATATATCATTTCTCTGTGTGTGAGGCATCTAGACCCTTTGAGAAAATATTAAAAGCTATTTGACCTATGATTGGTTGCTTACTGAACATGTATTTTTTGAGTGTCTACTGTATAGCAAGCCTCATGAACGGCACTGGGCCTAAAAAGACTACAAGAAAAGCACCATCCTCCGATGGCTTTTCTAGGTCATGGAATTAAACTTCTCTTTCCCAGGATCATTTAATTGCCACTCAGTTGATTGGGTTCCATTTTCAGTGAGAACATTTGGAGGCTCATGGATAATTGGGTATTTTCATAAACCACATTAAATTGTATAATTTTAAATTTCTATAATGAAAAAAGAATGTAAGTCCCAAATCACATATTATTGTGAGTTATTGCAATAGGCAAAACTAAAAATATGCTTGCCTCAGACCTATGCTTTTTCAAGTTAATAATGGGCATTTTTGAGAGGACCCTAAATGCACTTCTTATTTCCAATCAGCAGATAATAGCATTTGAATTCAAAGCAAAGTTACAATGGTGTTCTGTTTAACATTATGAGAAGTACACACAAAACTTCCAGAAAATGATTAAGTGAAAACTGAACATATTCAAACTGAAGATTCTCCGATTTGTCTTAGAAGGGGCAACATTGTGATTCTTCGGTCAAGTACCTTTAATTGAACAAAGTAAAAGCTTTTACTACTCCTCAGTGTACTCAAACAACTGGCCTTTTTTTCTATTAAGTATCATATTAAACCATCTGAAATTTTATTTTCAATCAAGGAAATAAGATTTACATTTTTCTCTGATTAATTTTTCTCAGCACCAGTGTAATGAAGTTAACTTGATTTACAGCAATTTATACTATTACTGCTGCAGGCAACTATGCTATCCATTGCATTCTATAAAATCAAGACCACACAGAAGAAATACTTCCAAACAACTCAGAGAAGTAAGAAAGGAAACATCCCTGGATACTAGGTCTGTAAAATGGGTATATGCATTTTCTTAAATGCTCATCATCATTGGAAGGCATGATTATCCTGCTGTTTGTGTGTGAGACCAATACAGCTGTAAAAATAGCAAACACATATCCAATGTATTATTTCAATAGCAGAGGATGTTTTCATTTTCTAGACTCCATGTATGATTTCAAATGAAATACTTGTTAGGATTTTGGGGTTTGAGTTGCATAAAATTGAATCATTTTCTTTCAAGAATTTGAAAAGAGAGCCAATAAAATCAGAAATTTGGGGTGAAAGAAGGAAAAAACTGATAAACAAAGCCCTCAGTGTTGCATTTAGCAATGGTTTAGATTCATGATTAACAAGTCCATAATAGTTAAATCCTGAGAATCCCTTTGCCACTCTGCAAACTTCTTCTCAAATTACTAGTAAAATCTTTATATTATATCTGAAAGTCTTATTGAATGTTTTCCTCTTTCCTTTCAAACAGCCAGAGAAAACCCACAAAATACCAAAACTCAACCAGCATGAAATAATCTATATGATCCTTTAACCAGGAAATTTGTAATTTGAAAGTCCAAAAGAGAATCTCCAGTCCCAGATAGTTCCACAGGAGAATTCTACCAAATATTTAAAGAAATTAATGTAAGTTTTACATAATTTCTTCCAGAAAACAGAAGAAAAGGAGACACTTCCCAACTCATTTTATAAAGCCAGTATTACTCTGATACCAAAACCAGACAAAAACAGTACAGACAAGAAACCTACACACCAATCTCTCTCAAGAACTTAGATGCAAAAATCCTCAACAAAATATTAACAAATCAAATCCAACAATTTGAAAAAAAAAGCATATACCATTACCAAATGGGATTTATTCCGCATATGCAAGGCTAGTTCAACATTAAAAAAAGAAATCAATGTAATTCACCATATAAACAGGCTAAAGAAGAAAAATCAATGATATTATCAGTTGACACAGGAGAAGCACTTGACGAAATCCAACCTCATTCCAAATAGCCAGGGGTCCCTACCTTGGGATCTGGTAGTGTTGACTCCACTGTCAGGCAGCTGTTCCCTTCCTTGATATACTCCCTATTGGGCTGCACCCCACAGCCCTGCAAGCCTTGTAGTTACCCAGCCTCAAAACTGAAGAGGGGGCTTCCCTGGTGGCGCAGTGGTTGAGAGTCCGCCTGCCGATGCAGGGGACACGGGGTTCGTGCCCGGGTCGGGGAAGATCCCACATGCCGCGGAGCGGCTGGGCCCGTGAGCCATGGCCGCTGGGCCGGCGCGTCCGGAGCCTGTGCTCCGCGGCGGGGGAGGCCACAGCAGTGAGAGGCCCGCATACCGCCAAAAAAACAAAAACAAAAAAAAACTGAAGAAAGAGCCTGGAGATGGTGACAGAGACATCAATGGCTTATTGGATAGGGGATCTTACACCCACCTCTGAAGCAAAAAGTCCTGGAGCAACACCCCCACTGCAGACCACAAACAGGACATGGCAGCCATCTTCACTAGTCTGGGAGGTGGGTGGGAGAAAGCTACCATTTATAGGAGGAATTGATGTCGTCAGTTGGCTCATCAGTTACCAGGGAAACCAACAGCTGGGGCACTCCCTAAAAGCCCCTCAGATTAACAACCCTCACGATCATCATGAGGGCAGATGTCTCCCTTTAGTAAACCAGCAGGTGGAGTCGTTCTGGCCTAAGGATTAGAACAATCACCAGCTGGGGCAGGGGGCAAGCACGTTCATATGACTAGGGTATAGGGGAAGCAGGCGCTGGGTGAGCAGGGGATGTACAGAGAGCAAGAGAACAGCCATCCTGAGTGGCCTGACCATACACTACATAAGAAAAATTCATTTCATATCCATTTTGTAAAGGACTCAGATTTTAAAAGAAATACATGGATGGAAATGGTATAAGTCAACACAGATTTATGGTATCATAATTTTCCAAGTGACATAGTAGAAATGTGATTTTTTCACATAAATAGTACTTTTTCTAAATAAATAATGTAGTTGGAAGGTTCATAATTACTCCTACAGTATACACTTTACTGGACTAAGCTGATAAACACCATAACGTTTCTGTTCCCAAGATCCACCATTATACATTAACATTTTAATGGACACACTCGTTATATAGCCAGGATAGCAATTTCCAGATCTAGTGCTAATGTACTTCCTGGCTAAAGCTGAAACTCTTAAGAGCAATTAACTAAGTCATGAATTAATATTGTTTAGACATCAGCCTTTAGAACTAAATGGGATAATGTATGTTAAACCCTTAGCACATTTCCTGCCATAGGGTCAGTACTAATAAATGATAGCCATTAATATCAGTATTATAAATAAATGATGTCATGAGGTTTTCTACATCGATTACTGCCACTTGAAAAAAAAATGTTTTTTTAATGTAAAGCACTTTCAAGCTATGGATAAATTTCTCAAATCCGTTCTCAAATCTGTGGTCTTATATGATGGAAATGCTTTCATGCTCTCACAAGGCCAATCACTACTCTATCAACCCAAAGTTCAATTAAACCAGTTACTAACAGTTTTTCCCTGTAGGCACCTTCAGCCATCTACATGCTATATATGCCTGTCAGTAAAAACAAATGCTACCAGCTAGTGTTTTACTTAAAGCCCATGCTACAGAAAGCTGTGTCAGTTGGGTACCGGGGAAGCAGACACCGAGACAAAGTTAGGAGGGCAGAAGGCTTATTGAGGGGTAACGAGAACAAAGTTTAGAGATGAATTGGGGGGAAACAGTATTGCGTAGGGAGAGCCTTAGACCATGATGCAGGACTGACAGTCTTGGCTACCATAATGGGGAGCTCAGGAGCAAAGCTTGCCCATGAGGACCCCCACCTAGGGCAGAAATGGCCGGTACACTCACCATGCCCAGCCATTGGCTGGGGTCTACCCTGGAAGAGTGGCCTTGGCTTGAAGGCTGAAGCAGAACCTGAAGGTGCCAACAGATGGAGCTTGTTGGCTAATTGCACTCTTTATAGCTGATGAAAGAAGTTTTTACATATTGAGGTATGGAGAAGTCATTCTGACTTATACACGAGTTAACTTGAATTTTATGCTAACTAAAACAGCCTGTTTGTGGCCTATCAAACGTACATTGTACATCTACTATATTAAAGAAAAAGGTGCATTGACCAGAAGAGAAGAATGTCCATGCTAAAAATAAAGATTAAATGCCTCCCTTCCTGGGATGCCATTGCTGGTTCTCCTTCAGTGATAAGACTCCCTTCCCAGGTGCCAAGGTCACACTGACTCGCTGTGCATGTGCTCATCGGTTTTTTTTAAACCTTGAAGGAACGTCCCCTCACTCCTTTGATGTTCTTTGTTCTGACAGATATAAAACTGTGCTGAAAACCATGCTTCTCCGGAGCAGTTCTTCAGAGTTATCTAAGAGGCTGTCTCCTGGGCTATAGTCCTCAGTTTGGCTCAAAACTCTTTTCTATTCCTATTACAGATTGTTTATTGATTATTTTCATCGACCCAGCTAAATGGTAAGTTCTTTTTTGAAAGGAGAGCTGACCAGCACACCCCTATAACTTCCTCAGAAGAAATGCTGTAGAAGACATATAGAAGTAAAATTCCTACTTAAACTTTTTTTTTTTTTTTTTGCTGCCAAACCCCTTCCTTACTTAATTGGACTCCTTTGAGAAAGGTGGTTTTTAAATCATGCTTCTGTGGAACACCTATCAGCCAGAACCATGTAATAATCACCTTTTTTTTTCTTTTTTTTAAACAAATAATCACCAATTTCTAATTTGAAAACATTTAGAAAAAATTTTCATAAAAATTAAGGTAATGGATAGACATAATTTTCTCAATATTGTTTTCTTCTATTAGTTTTTCATAAATTTGGTGTCTCATGACTTATCCATTTACAAGTACACAACAGTGACAGGAATAGCTGTTTGTATTTTTCTTGAACAGACTTTTGTGGATGTGATTTTATACTATTTACTTAAAGTAGTCATTTTCTGTTAGAAAAAAATACTGCTAATTTGTTGGAATTAGATCCAATATTTCATGTTTTTCTGAAAAATGCTTAATATTTTGAGAGCACAGGCACTCTTTGCATGGTTTAGCTGCTAGAACAAAATTTAGAACTCCTCTGTTGCCATTAAAACTAAATAATAGAAGCAGGGTACTGCTTCCCCAAAGATAACTAATATGCAAAATCATCTTTAAGATAATTATATGAACACTTTTTAAAATAAAAAATCAATCATGCAAAAGAATCATGTCCCAAGTTGCACTGGAAAGAGGAGGAATTTGTGAGGTTGTCTTTGGTTGCCTGGATACCTCATTTAGACACTTCCACTCATTCTGCTCCTTCTGGGTAGGAGAAAACCCTCACCCTTTGCCACTTGTTCAGGGGTGCCCACGTTCTCTTCTGGTCTTGGATTTCCAAACGTACAGAGGGTTTCTCCTGTCTCTTTCTCCAGTCTGTACAAATTCACGTAGCTCAATAGACCACAGGTGGAGATGAAGAGAAGCAGGGGGTGTGACAGCGAGAAAAGCAGAGTCTGACTGCAGATAACACAATTTTTCCCCACCTAATTTTTATGACATGAGTTCCCCCTGGGCCAAGGGTTTGGTTTTGTTTTGTTTTTTCTTTTTTTTGTAATGTCCAATGGCACAAGCTTCCGTGATTTAAAAAGCCTTTTCTTTGCTTTTCTGCTCTAAAAACCTTTCCCGGAGGCAATGAATGCATTGACTAAATGAATAAAGGGCAACGAGTAAAAGAAATTCAGAAAAGAAAATCTTGGGTAACATCTCAAAATATTATCCTGCCACAATTACATTCAAGAATCCTAACAGGACCTGTGGATGAGATCAATGAAACTTTCTAATAGTCTTTGATGCTTCAGGGAGAAGAAAAATGATCCAATGATCAAAGTCAGGGAAAAGTCTCCATTTTTTTTTAAGTAGGAAGAAAGAAGATGCTGCAAACCGTAGACTGATAACCTTAATGTCCCACATAGGGAAAATGCCAGACAAAACACATCTCATCTTTTTAGATTGTTTGTTTTCATGCACAGGCCTTGAAATAAGGTATCTGGACTCCAGGAAATAATTTGACAGTCGCCTGAGGTATCACTATGAATAAGATGCAAAAAATGGGGACCAGAAAACAGAGGGGCTGGCAGATTTATAATACAATGAACAACTATTGCCAGTGAGAATAGGAACATGGCCAAAGTCAAATGGTCAAGATACAGGTAGCTATGGCAACTATGACACATGCAGAAAGTTGGACAGAACAGAGGACATGACGCCTGAGGAAGAGGAGCCCTGGGGAAGCCATAGTTATCTGGAAATGATATGTGGAGGCTAATTCTGTAGGACTCAAAAGAAAAACAACTAGGGCAAATTTCTGATAATTAGAATTCTTCTTAAAAGCGAACAAACCAAAAAAACGTAGGATGGGCTTCCCTGGTGGCGTGGTGGTTGAGAGTCTGCCTGGTAATGCAGGGGACACGGCTTCGTGCCCCGGTCCGGGAAGATCCCACATGCCGCGGAGTGGCTGGGCCCGTGAGCCATGGCCGCTGGGCCTGCGCATCCGGAGCCTGTGCTCTGCAACGGGAGAGGCCACAACAGTGAGAGGCCCGCGTACGGCAAAAAAAAAAAAAGTAGGATGTTGTGAGGTAATATGTTTATCAGCAGCATGACGTCATGGAGGAGATTCATTCATTCCACTAAAGGTACTGATTGCCTGCACTCCACTCAGAGAGAAATAGAGTGGGACCGGATGACTTCTAAGTGCTTCCACAGTTCTGAGCAGCTCTGGTTCTACTCTTAGAAAATGTGAATGCTAAACCAAAACCATGTGAAATTGCCTTTTTTTTTGGTACGTGGGCCTCTCACTGTTGTGGCCTCTCCCGTTGTGGAGCACAGGCTCCGGACGCGCAGGCTCAGTGGCCATGGCTCACGGGCCCAGACACTCCGCGGCATGTGGGATCTTCCCGGACCGGGGCACGAACCCGTGTACCCTGCATCGGCAGGCGGACTCTCAACCACTGCGCCACCAGGGAAGCCCCGAAATTGCCATTTTTAACAAAAATATTTTATATGATTTACAGAAAAACTAGTGAGTCAGAGTTTTATAAAAACCTGTGGATACTCTCAGCGTTGATTTTATGGCTCATGACTGGCAATATTAATGGAAGCACTAATAAGTTACGATACGTAGTCAAAAAACACCTAAGCATGAACTCATAAATCATACTCCAACAGGATAAGGCAGGTCATTTTTCCTTTGTGATTTAGTGCCGAGTAGATTTCAAACTCAGCTTTCCACAGGAGACCTATAAAACTCAGTATAGGTTAAGATCGAGGTCCAGCTATGCCATTTCAAAGATAAAATAGCAATGAACATATGGATATGAGAAAAATCTGACATTCTATACTTACAAAGTGGAAATGGTTTAGTCACCCCACGTGACAGATTAAGAGCACAGGAGGTTGCTCATTGGGTTCTCCTAACTTGAGTTTGATAGGTTGACTTTCTCCCCTTCAGCTCTACCAAGATTCTACACCAAAATTTAATGAGGAATTAAAACTTATACTTGCTTTGGTCACAGAGGTTGAATTTGGAGCTCAACTACTTACACCTGCCATCTGGTATCAGTGCTGTTCTGTTTCACTCAGTAACTACCCCTCTGACACCTGACGGGGTTGCAAATCATAAGATCCTGGATCCCTGCCACTAGGGGGTGACTCACGCTGGCCAAAGTTCCCATCCACCTTCTGACCATTAAATTTGTATGCCCACCTGACTGGGCTAAGGGATGCCCAGGTTGCTGGTGAAAAATTATTTCTAGGTGAGTCTGTGCACATCTTCAGAAGCGATCAGCATTTAAATTGGGAGACTGAGTGAAGAAGATTGCCTTCACCAATGCAGGCGGGCACCATCCAATCTGTTAGGAACAAAACAGATCAAAGAGGCAGAGGAAGGGCAAATTAGCTCTCCCTGAGCTGAGACACCCATCTTCTCCTGCTCATGGACTTCAGTGCTTCTGGTTCTTGGGCTGTTGGACTCAGACAGGGACTTACATCATCATCCCCTCAATTCTCAGATCTTTGGACTCAGAGTGAATGATACCACAGCTTTCCTGATTCTCCAGCAGATGGCAGATGGTGGGACTTCTCCGCCTCATAACACAGGAGCCAACTCCTATTATAAATCTCCTCTTAGGTCTCTATGTATCTTACTGGTTCTGTTTCTCTGGAGAACCCTGACTAATACACACCAGGACAGCGACTTACCCAGTGACTCCCCCCATCTGACCCAAACAGGTCCAGAATCCTTTTCCAGGGATTATTAGGGATGCTAAGAGGAGGCTTAGGGGAAGCTTATCTCCTGAGATCACAAGCACTAGAGACGGTTTGGGTCTGGAGATGCTGGCTACCCATCTGGGTCACCACAAGGAAAGAGCCTCTCTGGGAGTTAAGCAGGGCAGAGGAGCAAAGAGCTGAGACATGGAAAGACAGAGGCCTGATAACATCCTTTGAGTCCCTGAATACAGCTATGATTGAATCCATCTGAACCTCTGGACTGTTCAGATTCATGAGATAAAGAATTCTTACTGGGCTTCCCTGGTGGCGCAGTGGTTGAGAGTCCACCTGCTGATGCAGGGGACACGGGTTCGTGCCCCGGTCCGGGAAGATCCCACATGCTGCGGAGCGGCTGGGCCCGTGAGCCATGGCCACTGAGCCTGCGCGTCCGAAGCCTGTGCTCTGCAATGGGAGAGGCCACAGCAGTGAGGGGCCCGCGTACCGCAAAAAAAAAAAAAAAAAAAAAAAGAATTCTTACCTACTTAAACTAGTTTGAATTCAATTTTGTCACTTTGCAACTCAAAGGGTCCCGAAAAATTAGACATAGCAGAGTTACTTTTATGTTACTGGCTTATCCCTGGTACATTTTCTGATAATTATCTTCAAAGAGCTAGTAACCTTGAGTAACAAGAGATCTTTTCATTGACAGCTTAGAGAGGACTGAAGATTTAGTCACTCATTTCATTTACTTATTTTGGAAAAGTAAAGACACACTAGTAAAGAAGGAATAACATTGAGCACCAAAGCTGTGCTGAGATTTGAACTCCTTTCCCAAATTATAATGAATTGCTCATTGTGACATAAAGTATTTTCCCAAAATGGCTGCACCAATATATTTATCCCATCTCACATGCTCTTTGTGAGATATGGCTAACACCCCTGCCCACAAGAGAGGGGATCTAGGTACTCTTTCTTTGAACCCAGACAGGGCCTGTGACAATCCTGGTCAGTGGGGAATGATGGGAGTGGTGCAATGTGGCTTCTGAGGCTGGGCCATAAGAAAGATACGGCTCTGCCTGGCTCTCTCAGGACACCTGCCCTTGAAACCCAGGTTCCATGCTGTGTGGAAAGTCAAACCAGCCCACATGGGGAGGCTCAAGTAAAGAGGAATGAAGGGCCCCAGCTGACAGCCAGCATCAGTTTTCAGATGCATGAATGAGCAAGCCTTTACACGACTCCACTCCCAAGGCCTGGAGTTTTTCAGCTGAGGCCCCAGACACAGCCATCGTGCTTCCCACTGTGCCCTGTTTAAATTCCTGACCAACCCCCCACCCCAAACTAGTAATAGAGAACTAATATGGTCATCTTGGCTGAGATGCTATTTTGCTAAAAGAGAAAACATGGAAGTATATATGTATGGTTAAACATCTATTTTCTCAGAAAATGAAAGTGATGGAAGAATTATATGGAGGTTTAACATTGCTGATTGCAGAGTCTTCATAGTAGGGCTAGACCTTCTCAGGTAGAAGAGAAAACATGGAATCTCCAAGGGATTGTTCAATCTTTGAATCTCTACAACCTAGAACAATGGTGAAAACAAACACATCAGTATTCAATTGCGCCTACCAATTTGTAGCTCAGCTTCTGGAAACTGAGTCAATTTTGGCTGGCAACTAAAGCAGAGACGATGCAATGTGCTCTTCAAGCCCATTTCATTTTATTCATGGGCACATAGCCCATCCTCATTTCCCAGCCTCCCCTACAGCTGGATGAGGGTAATTGAATGACTAATTGCTCACCACTGTGGCTAAAAGTTAAGTAAGGGCTGGGGTCAACTGCTTTCTCCCCACCCTACCCCAAGAGCTAATCAATCAGCCATCTTGGGGATTTACCTTTTCCATAAATCCTCTTTCTCTATCCTTACTGCATTACTGTAGATGGGCTTTTGTTTGGATTCGTGACAGATTTAATTGTTCTCCATGCTCACCCTACAGGCAGAACAATGTTTCTGAAATGTTCATCTAATCATATCATGCTTCCGTTTGTGATTTTCTCCGTCCAGCTTCACCTCCTGCTAGCCCCTGCTATACCTCCCTGTGCCTGAAACACATTCCTTTCACGTTCTTCTTTCCACAGGATTGGGTCTGGCTCATCTTCCAGGACTCTGCTTAAATATCCCTTTATTTGGAAAGCCTGACTCGAATCACTAGTCTGGCCTACTCTGGTTGCTTCTGCTATGAGCTCTCACGGTGCTCTTTATCTTAGAGGAGCACTTATGACACCTTATTTAAATTGCTTAGTTGTTTGTTTCCCTTTCTGGATTATAAGTGCAATAATGGCTCATGGGTATTGCATACCCAGGGCCTGGAACAATGTGTGGCACGTAGTAGGAGATATATAGATATACGTCATATATATGTGCTTAAATGGCATGAATAAATCAGCGACAAAAAAACCCAAAGAAACAAAAACAAGTACAAAACCCACAGAGATCTTCCTCCCACGCAAGCTGCAGTAACAGATGTCAACTAGTTAGTGAGGCCGCAGCAGGTAAAAAGATTTCCTAAAATCTCTCAAATCTCAGTCATGCACTGAATTTGCTCCAACATTTTTTTCTTTCCCTGGCCTGGGAGAAGCAAAACAGTTATGTCAGTTAAGAAACTAAGGTGTTTTTTTTTTTTTTTTTTAATTCTGAATTTGATTAATTGCTCAGGCTCTATTCTCTGAAATGTAAGTACATAAAAGACCTCAATAGCCAGAAACATGCTAAATTTCAGTTTGATTTTTATTTGGAGGTAGACTGATAATTGGTAATAATGGGGGTGATGAATGAAATAAATTTGCATACCTAAAATTTGTCCTAACATATTATTGCCAGTATTCAAGAGGCATATGCCTATTTTGCAGAAGGGGAAAGCTGTGAAAGAATGAAATGAAGTAACTGCTCTTCTGGCTGTAGTTTGGAAATCCATATAGACATTAATTTCCATTATTTTAAAGATACCGTTTTGAAATTGAAGTGTCAGTTCTGAGTTTTGAGGAGGTCATTAATTTATTTATGAAATTTAAAAAATACCTAGAAGGTAAACAAACTTACAAAAAGATCATCATCGTGTCTTAGGGAAGGTGCAGTAAAATCCGAGTGTCCGATTACTTTCTTTTGCAGTACATTGAAAAAGAACACTTTTCAACTTATGAAAGACTTACAAAATCAGCTTCTATATCAAGAAAAAGAAATTCCACAAATCCATTCCTGCAAAATTCTAAGAGGAAAAGAGAAAGAGGAGAGAGAGAGAATCTGAAAACGCTTCCAAGTTGCCCTAGGAATCAAATCCCAGGTGCGGCCACAGGAGCATGCAGATCATCTCAGGTGCAGAGGATTAAGTGACACACTCGGCTGAGAAGCTTGTCTGAAAGAAGAGTATCTAAACCTGCACTCAGAGCATCCTCCTTGCGCACCTGTGAACTGCAACCGGCTCTGTTCTTCTCTGCCCTTTCGCTCTGTTATTACAGATTTAATTCACTATTCAGATATTGTCTGTAGTACAGGTCTCACAAAGCACTATATTCTTTAGGGAAATATTGGAGTGGAACGTAAAATAGTCTGTTGTGCCAAAGCGACAGCAGAAACAAGCAGAGCCCAATATAATGAATGATAAGCATGTTTGTGTTTAAAGCAAGTGCTGACATAAAAGAGGCAACAGAACACAAAACATGCTTCTATTTAGCTTATCAAATATGCACAGTATCAAGAAAACTAGAGACAGTGATTAGAAGATCCAGGAAATCCAGGTAATAGGCCATATTTTGCTCCCCCTTCTTTGGTACAGAGGGTTAAGATAATCATATTCTTCCATTTATGGCATATTATCATCACTCTTCTTTGCAGCAGCCCTCTCTCTTTTTCTTCCTTTATCCCTGCTCTCTGCTTTCCTTCCAGCCTCCTCCTCATAGCTCAAGAATAATAGGCTCGGTATTTGTCCTTAGATATGTAAGCATCTTTGAAAAAAATAACACTGTTTCTGTGTGAGTTGCTGTTGAAAACATACATTAATAGGATTACACTACACATCTCAATCTGTTTCATCAAATGCTAGGTTTTTAAGCATTTTAAGTCCTTGTTGCTGTATGCCGTTCTGGTTCATTATTTCCAACTGGAGCAGAGTATTCCATAGTACGCCTCCACTGCACTTTACTTCTCCATTTCTATCACGATGAACTGATGTTGTCTCTAACCTCTACCATCATAAACAACGTATGATGGACAGCTTTGCGTATACACCTTCCTGATGACCTGTGTGTGAGTTGTTCTGGGGCAAGTGAAATGGATTGGTCGTCTATTGGATACACATACTTAATTTCACTAGATCGTTTTCCAAAATAGCCACACAAGTCTACACTCCACCTTCAACAGTAAATGAGGGTGTTTTCCCCACCTTCTCACCAACGTGTATTATATGACCTTCTAAATTTTAGCAATACTATCTTATGATTTTAATTTGCATTTCTTTAATTACTTGTGATTTCGGGTCTCTTCATATCATTGCTAGCCGTTTAGGCTTCCTGATCTATCAATCTATTCATATCTTTCTATCGGAAAATCTTGCATTTTTCTTGGTGATTTGCTAGAATTCTTTGACTACTCTAGTACTTCACTGTCCAATAAGGTAGACACTAGCCACATGTGACTATTTAAATTTAAATTAACTAAAATTAAAAACCTAGTTTTCAGTTACACTGGCCCATTTCAAGTGTTCAGCAACCTGATGTGGGTAGTGGCTACCATATCGGAGAGCACAGACACAGAACATTTTCATCATCACAAAAAGTTCTATTGGACAGCACTGTTAAATATTAGTCCCTGGTCTTTTTTCTTTTTTTTTTTTTTTTGCGGTACACGGGCCTCTCACTGTTGTGGCCTCTCCCGTTGCGGAGCACAGGCTCCGTACGCGCAGGCTCAGCGGCCATGGCTCACGGGCCCAGCCGCTCCGCGGCATGTGGGATCTTCCCGGACTGGGGCACAAACCCGTGTCCCCTGCATCGGCAGGAGGACTCTCAACCACTGCGCCACCAGGGAAGGCCCCCTGGTCATTTTTTTTTTTTTTAACTTAATTTTTTTTTTTTACATCGTTATTGGAGTATAATTCCCCTGGTGATTTTTTAACATTGTGAATATGTTCCCCTAAATGGTCACCAGGTGTGAATCTTATCTATTCTGTCCTTCACTGAATAAAACTCCTGAATATTTATGTAGTCATATCTACTATGACTTTACCACGCACATGTAGGTCTCTTATCCATTTGAAAGTCATCTTTATACGCGGGTGACAGAGTTTCAACTTTATTTTTCTCTATCCAATGGACCAGTTTTCCAAACACCATTACATAATCCATCCCTTTCATGCTGACTGGTGGGGCCACCTCTATCTAATAAGTTCCCATATATACACAGGTCTCTTTAGAGTATTCTCTTCTCTTCTCTTCTAGTCTATTCTACCCATTCTGTTCCACTCCATTCCATCTATCCCATCTCATCTTATTTTATCTTATCCTGGTCTGTTCCATGGTCAGTTCATCTGACGTCTGCCAGAGTACACTGATGGTTTGTTTGGTTGTTTGTTTATCACTAGAAGAATACGTCCTCCTTAAAGCAGACTCTCCTAATTGTGTACTCAATATCCATTCTCCCTTTCTTTTTTACAAACAGAACTCCAATTTTGGGGGGACAGCAATACTCCTAGCCCCAAATATTCATTTTTTCAGCCTCTCTTGCAGCAAGGATTGGCCATGCAGTATAGTTATGAATAATGAGATGGAGGCAAAGTTCCCTAAGGACAGTTTCTTTTTGCAAGTAAAAAGGATTTCCATAAGAAAGCCATTATCTCTTCTCCCCTTTTTCTTACCTAGAGGTACAATACTCTGAGGTGACAAGGATGGGGAGAAACGTCTACATATTAAGAATGGCAGGATGGGAAAACAAAGAGCGTCAGTCACTAATAGCATTGTTTAGGTGTCAGTATCAACCACGGCCTGCCTCTGGGCTTGATGCATGAGTCTAATCATCCTCTGTCTGTATAAGCCCCTGTAGTAGGGTTTTCTGATATTTGTAAATATATTTCTGAATCTCTTTCTTACTGATACAGCCTTCATTTCCCCTCCTTTTCCAAATTTTACTTACACTTTCTTTTTTTCATATAAACTTCAGAATACATTTTTCAAGTTCCTTAAAAACTTTCCCTGGATTTTGACTGGAATTGCATGGAACTTGTAGATTAATATGGGGAGAAGTGGAATCTTTACAAAATTAAGTCATCCCAACCACAAAAATGGTGTATCTCTCAGTTTATTTAAGTCTTCTTTCATGAAAAACTTTTAGCCAGTTTTCCCAGTAAAAGTCACGTGCATTCTTTGCTGGGTTAATTTGTGATGAAGATCCAGAACACCAGCTTATTGCATTTTGCCAGTTCTAAGATGTACTTTGTTTGGTTTTGCTTTACATTTGAATATCTTTGCAATCTAGACTCATCTTTAGATTGATGACATCTAACAGCCAAAATTGGCAATGTTCCCATCCACCTTGTCCCCTTATTGATGCATAAAAAATTGGCACATCAGGGTTTCCCTGGTGGCGCAGTGGTTGAGAGTCCGCCTGCCGATGCAGGGGACACGGGTTCGTGCCCTGGTCCGGGAAGATCCCACGTGCCGCGGAGCAGCTAGGCCCATGAGCCATGGCCACTGAGCCTGCGCGTCCGGAGCCTGTGCTCCACAGCGAGAGAGGTCACAACAGTGAGGGGCCCGCGAACCGCAAAAAAAAAAAAAAATTTTTACATCAGACCATAGATGGTTTATCATTCAAAGAAATATAGTATACATTTTTATTTAATATTTTCTATTTGTTGTTTTTCTTTCCCTTTGGTTTCTTTTGACCATTCCCTTGGAACTTCCACGTGATCAAAATCAAAACTGACCACAGTTTAGAAATATTCACTAACTTTCCAAATTATTATATGTACCACTTATTCCAATAATTTATAACACTAAGGGCATTTCTACATTTTTGTAGAGAGCCAATCTATTTTCTTGTTTTGCTTATAGTTTTGTTAATGAAAAAATTTTGAAAATAACAATAGATAATATAACAAACTTCCATAAGCCAGCCTCCTAAATTAACAAATACTGACAATTTATAATTGCTTCAATTAAATTTCTTTTCCTTTTAATAATAAAATTTATTAATTTATTTCCTTTAAAAAATTATCATCACAAAGTTAAAATTCCCTGTTTTTCCCTTTCCACGCTCATTTCTCACCCTTCTCTAAGGCAACAACTCTTTAATTAGAGTGTAGCCAGTCCATATTTTGTCTGCTTTCGTACATACAATTCGAGCCACAAGTAACACAAAGTATTATTTTACAGATTTAAAAATTTTACCTGTATGACATCCATGGTACATGGTATAATTTTCATCCAACATTGTTTTTAGTTCTTGCTGTGTTAGTACATATGGATTTAATCCATTTATTTTAACCTCTAGATGGTGTTTCATTTTATAAATTCCTTTATTGAGAGACATTTGGGTTGTTCCCATTAATTCATTATTACAATCAGTGCTACAATGAACTTTAAACATATTTTCTTGTTCATGTTCAGGTGCACAGAATTCCTTAACCACATCTATTTCCTCAATAAAGGCAATCTTTTCTTTAAAAGAAAAAAATAGATAAGTTACTTCATCCTTTTCAAAAGTAAATATAATTGATAAAATCTTTAAGAACGTCTTTTCCCCTCTTTGTATGAAATAACTGCTGTGTGTTAGAATGTTACAATGAAAAGATGGTAGTTGTAATTACATTCCATGAAAGAGCTCTTATCAGAATGTCAACTTTCTTTATTCTATTGGAAATAATTATTTTTTAAGTTTTATCTTCGACTTTTTTTTAACATCTTTATTGGAGTATAATTGCTTTACACTGTTGTTTTAGTTGCTGCTGTATAACAAAGTGAATCAGCTATACATACACATATATCCCCATATCTCCTCCCTCTTGCGTCTGCCTCCCACCCTCACTATCCCACCCTCTAGGTGGTCACAAAGCACAAGTTGATATCCCAGTGCTATGTGGCTGCTTCCCACTAGCTATCTATTTTACGTTTGGTAGTGTATATATGTCCATGCCACTCTCTCACTTCGTCTCAGCTTACCCATCCCCCTCCCTGTGTCCTCAAGTCCATTCTCTAAGTCTGTATCTTTATTCCTGTCCTGCCCCTAGGTTCTTCAGAACCTTTTTTTTTTTTTTTTTAGATTCCACATATATGTGTTAGCATACGGTATTTGTTTTTCTCTTTCTGACTTAACTCACTCTGTGTGACAGACTCTAGGTCCATCCACCTTACTACAAATAACTCAATTTTGTTTCTTTTTATGGCTGAGTAATATTCCATTGTATATATGTGCCACATCTTCTTTATCCATTCATCTGTCAATGGACACTTAGGTTGCTTCCATGTCTTGGCTATTGTAAATGTTGCATCAGAGTAATGATAGTAAAGATGATCCAAAATCTTGGAAATAGAAAGAAGAAAATACACGAAACATTTAACAAGGATGTAGAAGAACAAAAGAGAAAAAAAATGTGATGAAAAACACAATAAATGAAATTAAAAATTCTCTAGAAGGAATCAATAGTAGAATAACTGAGACAGAAGAACAGATAAGTGACCTGGAAGATAAAATACTGGAAATAACTACCACAGAGCAGAATAAAGAAAAAAGAATGAAAAGAATTGAGGACAGTCTAAGAGACCTCTGGGACAACATTAAACACACCAACATTTGAATTATAGGGGTCCCAGAAGAAGAAGAGAAAAAGAAAGGGACTGAGAAAATATTTGAAGAGATTATAGTTGAAAACTTCCCTAATATGGGAAAGGAAACATTTAATCAAGTCCAGGAAGCACAGAGAGTCCCATACAGGATAAATCCAAGGAGAAACACGCCAAGACACATATTAATGAAACTATCAAAAATTAAATACAAAGAAAAAATATGAAAAGCAGCAAGGGAAAAACAACGAATAATATACAAGGGAATCCCCATAAGGTTAACAGCTGATCTTTCAGCAGAAACTCTGCAAGCCAGAAGAGAGTGGCAGGATCTATTGAAAGTGATGAAAGGGAAAAACCTACAAGCAACATTATTCTACCTCGCAAGGATCTCATTCAGATTCGACAGAGAAATTAAAATCTTTACAGATAAACAAAAGTTAAGAGAATTCATCATCACCAAACCAGCTTTACAACAAATGCTAAAGGAACTTCTCTAGGCAGGAAACACAAGAGAAAGAAAAGACCTACAAAAACAAACCCAAAACAATTAAGAAAATGGTAACAGGAACATACACATTGATAATTACCTTAAATGTAAATGGATTAAAGGCTCCAACCAAAAGACAAACACTGGCTGAATGGATACAAAAACAACACCCGTATATATGCTGTCTACAAGAGAACCACTTCAGACCCAGGGACACATAAAGACTGAAAGTGAGGGCATGGAAAAGATATTCCATGCAAACGGAAATCAAAAGAAAGCTGGAGTAGCAATTCTCACATAAGACAAAATAGACTTTAAAATAAAGACTATTTCAAGAGACAAAGAAGGACACTACGTAATGATCAAGGGATCAGTCCAAGAAGAAGATATAACAATTGTAAATATTTATGCACCCAACATAGGAGCACCTCAATACATAAGGCAAATACTAACAGCCATAAAAGGGGAAATCAACAGTAACACAAAAATAGTAGGGGACTTTAACACCCCACTTTCACCAATGGACAGATCATCCAAAATGAAAATAAATAAGGAAACACAAGCTTTAAATGACACATTAAACAAGATGGACTTAATTGATATTTATAGGACATTCCATCCAAAAACAACAGAATACACATTCTTCTCAATTGTTCATAGAACATTCTCCAGGATAGACCATATCTTGGGTCAGAAATCAAGCCTTGGTAAATTTAAGAAAATTGAAATCATATCAAATATCTTTTCTGACCACAACGCTATGAGACTAGATATCAATTACAGGAAAAAAACTGTAAAAAATACAAACGCATGGAGGCTAAACAATACGTCACTAAATAACCAAGAGATCATTGAAGAAATCAAAGAGGAAATAAAAAGTACATAGAAACAAATGACAACGAAAACACAATGGCCCAAATCCTATGGGATGCAGCAAAGCCGTCCTAAGAGGGAAGTTTACAGCAATACAATCCTACCTCAAGAAACAAGAAACATCTCAAATAAACAACTTAACCTCACACCTAAAGCAATTAGAGAAAGAAGAACAAAAAAACCCCAAAGTTAGCAGAAGGAAAGAAATCATAAAGATCAGATCAGAAATAAATGAAAAAGAGATGAAGGAAACGATAGCAAAGATCAATAAAACTAAAAGCTGGTTCTTAGAGAAGATAAACAAAATTGGTAAACCATTAGCCAGACTCATCAAGAAAAAAAGGGAGAAGACTCAAATCAACAGAATTAGAAATGAAAAAGAGAAGTAACAACTGACACTGCAGAAATACAAGGGATCATGAGAGATTACTACAAGCGACTCTATGCCAATAAAATGGACAACCTGGAAGAAATGGACAAATTCTTAGAGAAGCACAACCTTCCAAGACTGAACCACAAAGAAATAGAAAATATAAACAGACCAATCACAAGCACCGAAATTGAGACTGTGATTAAAAATCTTCCAACAAACAAAAGCCCAGGACCAGATGGCTTCACAGGAGAATTCTATCAAACATTTAGAGAAGAGCTAACACCTATCCTTCTCAAACTCTTCCAACATATAGCAGAGGGAGGAACACTCGCAAACTCACTCTATGAGGTCACCATCACCCTGATATCAAAAGCAGACAAATATACTACAATAAAGAAAAGTACAGGCCAATATCACTGATGAAAATAGATGCAAAAATCATCAACAAAATACTAGCAAACAGAATCCAACAGCACATGAAAAGGATCATACACCATGATGAAGTGGGGTTTATCCCAGGAATGCAAGAATTCTTCAATATACACAAATGAATCAATGTGACACACCATATTAACAAACTGAAAGATTAAAAACCATATGATAATCTCAATAGATGTAGAAAAAGGTTTTGACAAAATTAAACACCAATTTATGTTAAAAACTCTCAAGAAAGTAGGCATAGAGGGAACTTACCTCAACATAATAAAGGCCATATATGCCAAAACTATAGCCAGCATCATTCTCAATGGTGAAAAACTGAAACCATTTCCTCTAAGATCAGGAAGAAAACAAGGTTGCCCACTCTCATCACTATTATTCAACATAGTTTTGGAAGTTTTAGCCACAGCAATCAGAGGAGAAAAAATAAAAGGGATCCAAATCGGAAAAGAAGAAGTAAAACTGTCACTGTTTGCAGATAACATGATACTATACATAGAGAATCCTAAAGATGCTACCAGAAAACTACTAGAGCTAGTCAATGAATATGGTAGAGTAGCAGGATACAAAATTAATGCACAGAAATCTCTTGTATTCCTATACACTAATGATGAAAAATCTGAAAGAGAAATTAAGGAAACACTCCTACTTACCACTGCAACAAAAAGAATAAAATACCTAGGAATAAACCTCCCTAAGGAGACAAAAGACCTGTATGCAGAAAACTGTAAGACACTGATGAAAGTAATTAAAGATGACACAAACAGATGGAGAGATATACCATGTTCTTGGGTGGAAGAATCAACATTGTGAAATGACAATACTACCCAAAGCAATCTACAGATTCAAGGCAATCCTTACCAAAGCACCAATGGCATTTTTCACAGAACTAGAACAAAAAATTGCACAATTTCTATGGAAACACAAAAGACCCCAAATGCCCAAAGCAATCTTGAGAAACAAAAACGGAGCTGGAGGAATCAGGCTCCCTGACTTCAGACTATACTACAAAGCTACCATAATCAAGACATTATGGTACTGGTACCAAAACAGAAATATAGATCAATGGAACAGGATAGAAAGCCCAGAGATAAACCCACGCACATATGGTCACCTTATCTTTGATAAAGGAGGGAAGAATATACAATGGAGAAAAGACAGTCTCTTCAATAAGTGGTCCTGGAAAAACTGGACAGTTCCATGTAAAAGAATGAAAATAGAACACTCCTAACACCATACACAAAAATAAACTCAAAAGGGATTAAAGACCTAAATGTAAGGCCAGACACTATAAAACTCGTAGAGGAAAACATAGGCAGAACACTCTATGACATAAATCACAGCAAGATCCTTTTTGACCCACCTCTTAGAGAAATGGAAATAAAACCAAAAATAAACAAATGGGACTTAATGAAACTTAAAAGCTTTTGCACAGCTTTTGCACAGTTATGTTTTTCATAAACAAGATGAAAAGATGACCCTCAGAATGGGAGAAAATATTTGTAAATGAAGCAACTGGCAAAGGATTAATCTCCAAAATATACAAGCAGTTCATGCAGCTCAATATCAGAAAAACAAACAACCCAATCTAAAAATGGGCCAAAGACCTAAATAGACATTTCTCCAAAGAAGATATACAGATTGCCAACAAACACATAAAAGGATGCTCAACATCACTAATCATTACAGAAATGCAAATCAAAACTACAATGAGGTATTATCTCACACCACTCAGAACGGCCATCATCAAAAAATCTACAAACAATAAATGCTGGAGAGGGTGTGGAGAAAAGGGAACACTCTTGAACTGCTGGTGGCAATGTAAATTGATACAGCCACTGTGGAGAACAGTATGGAGATTTCTTAAAAATCTAAAAATGGAACTACCATATGTCCCAGCAATCCCACTACTGGGCACATACCCTGAGATAACCGTAACTCAAAAAGAGTCATGTACCAGAATATTCATTGCAGCTCTATTTACAATAGCCAGGACATGGAAGCAATCTAAGTGTCCATCGACAGATGAATAAAGAAGATGTGGCACATATACACAATGGAATTTTACTCAACCATAAAAAGAAACGAAATTGAGTTATTTGTAGTAAGGTGGATGGACCTAGAGTGTGTGTCACACAGAGTGAAGTAAGTCAGAAAGAGAAAAACAAATACCGTATGCTAACACGTATATATGGAATCTAAAAAGAAAAAAAAAAGTTCATGAAGAACCTAGGGGCAGGACAGGAATAAAGACACAGACCTACTAGAAAATGGACTTGAGGATATGGGGAGGGGGAAGGGTAAGCTGGGACTAGGTGAGAGAGTGGCATGGACATATATACACTACAAAATGTAAAATAGATAGATAGTGGGAAGCAACCGCATAGCACAGGGAGATCAGCTCTGTGCTTTGTGACCACCTAGAGGTGTGGGATAAGGAGGGTGGGAGGGAGGCGCAAGAGGGAGGGGATATGGGGATATATGTATACATATAGCTGATTCACTTTGGTATACAACACAAACTAACACAACATTGTAAAGCAATTATACTCCAATAAAGATGTTAAATAAAATAAAATACAAAAAGGAAAAAGAAGTGCTTGTACAGTATATTTAGATTTTTAAATTGTCTTTATTTCTGTTCTTATTCTTTTTCAGGTTTACCACTATACCTCTCTAAGGTTATGGAATGGGTTGACAGCCCTTCATTCAGGGCTTGAGATGTATGTGCTAAGGTGACTTATCTGAGTCCATCATCTAACTGGATAAGCTCTTTGTGTAGTTGGACTTATCCATTGCCTCAGGAGCTACAAATTGCTGACATGATTGATTTTGATCCATCAGATATATTTTGATTTTTTTGTGACCTAATCTTTCCTCCCAAATGACTCATCTTCATAGTGCAGGTAATAAAATATACTTCCCCATGCTGTTTGGAGTATTCTTTTTTTTTTGCGGTACGCGGTCCTCTCTGTATTTTTTTTTAATACAGTTTTATATGTCTTCTTCACAACTATTGTTCTGAGTATCTTTTTTTTAAAATAATACAATGTAGGAGAAGTCTATTTCTCAACTACTTGTTTTTAGTCATTCAAATCTTCTTCAGTTAAATCTAAAACCTTTGGACAACTTTGTTTTCTTTCTCACTAACCATTGTGATTTTTCATCTTTAGATAGCAATATTATACATTTAATTATAAATTATAAATAGTTGATATTTGATCACTGACATGAATAGATACTAGATAGATAATTGCAATGATAGTTTCTGCTCTTTAGGAATTTTGCAAACCAAAATAGCCAAAAAAGATTGGGATATATCCATAAGACAAGGTCCTTTGATTTTTTTCAAATTCAATATTTTTAGTCCTCAGTCACTTCCTCAGAGGATAATACTATTTTTTCCATTTGTTTTAGGGGGTCATTATAAAAATTTATAACTTAAATTAGTGGCTGTGAAAAGCCTTTTGTAGACTACTGTCCACATTATTATGTTTGATATGAAGGCTATTCTTGATATAGTGCATACTGATGATGTAATTAAACCAATAAATCTGGACACAAATAAACAGCAAGGGGTAATTACATCTCCCTGTGTCTGTGATAAACATAACTACAGAAGAGAGAGAGAAGAGTCAGTGTTTCTGCCTTAGAAGAAAATTCTATTGTCACCCTCAGGAGATCCCCAGAAAGTTAAAAGGCAAGTGAAGACACAGTAAAAACTTAAATGTATTTAAGAGGAGGGGGGAAAAAGATAAATGTAAAGTTGGAGAAAGACAGATTCTCAATAAACATTTATCACATGAATGAACAAATTAATTGGATAGAGTAGCAGAAATTCAGCTTTTTTTCTTTTACTATTTCTATGGAAAACGTTGGGACTGAGATAAGCATAATGAGTTGGTTGAAGCAGGAGTACTGATAAAGAGAGCTTACCTGACTTTGAAAGAGACGAATGCTATTCTTGGTCTGCAGAGAGGAAGACAAATGTGGAATTCCCCAAACTATTGATTTTATATTCTTCATCTCTAAATCAGCAGCGACTTTCATTTCAGACATTCTCCTGCCTTTTCAAGATGTTTAAAACCAGCATCATTACATCAGAACAAAATCTCTTGCTAAGTTACTTTGTGTGTTCAGGTTATATTCTTATCCACGAATGACAAAATAGCTTCTCTATGGATGACATACCTTCTTTCCTCCACTCCTTACGAACTAAATTTGTGTTTGGCTTAAATGTTTATTCTATTCATAGTCTAAATATATATATATATTTTTGAGCAATAGTGATAATCAATTAGCTCTATGTTTTAAGAGAGAACTGATGGCAGGGAGAAAGGTGTATTTTCGGGAGAAGAAAAATTTGTAGGTGTTTCTGAGATCAGTAAACTAAGCTGAAGATGACTCAGTCACCTCAAGTGGCTTTGGGATTGACACCCCAGCAACTTTAATCGAACTGGGATTAAGGGGTTCACTGTGAATGCCATCTTCCCCTCCAGACCTAGTCCTTCTTCACCTGTGCCCTTGATCTCAGCAAGTGGCATCATTATGTACTCAGTGGCTCATGCCAGATCGTGTTAGTTTTTTTTTTTTTTTTTTTTTTTGCGGTACGCGGGCCTCTCCCATTGCGGAGCACAGGCTCCGGACGCGCAGGCTCAGCGGCCATGGCTCACGGGCCCAGCCGCTCCGCGGCACGTGGGATCTTCCCGGACCGGGCACGAGCCTGTGTCCCCTGAATCAGCAGGCGGACTCTCAACTACTGCGCCACCAGGGAAGCCCCCTGTTAGTTATTTTTTTATTTATATTTATAGTTTTTTGCGGTACGGGCCTCTCACCGCTGTGGCCTCTCCCGCCGCGGAGCACAGGCTCCGGACGCGCAGGCTCAGCGGCCATGGCTCACGGGCCCAGCCGCTCCGCGGCATGTGGGATCTTCCCGGACCGGGGCACGAACCCGTGTCCCGGTTCTCTCAACTACTGCGCCACCAGGGAAGCCCTGTTAGTTACTTTTAATACCTCCTGCTCCCTCACCCCATGTCCAGTCACTTACCAATTGCTGAATATTTTGGCCTCCTAAATATCTCTCAAATTCGTCTCCTCCCGTCCATTTACTACCACCATCTTCTTTCACCTGAACCACTCCAATAGCTTCCTCTTCAAAACAGTCCCTGAGGGTTTCCTCTGTTTGTAGAGCACACCAGGGGCAGTGGGGAGCTTTTAAAACTTCAAACCTTTTCACAGCACTTCCCTGCTTCCCTTCCTCCTGGGTTAAAATCCTGAGGCTGACCTTCAGGGCGCTACATGGTCTGATTTCTGCCAGTTGTGCCCAAAGAAACATTTGCTGAGTGGATGCATGAACAAAGCCTCGCTTTGGGTAAGTTACTTAAATATTCTAAACTTCAGTTTCCTCATCTGTAAAATGAGAATAATAATATTTCCCTCACAGGAGTGTTGCTAATTTAAACAATAAGATATCACATGAATAACATGCAAGCGTTTAGCATTGCAGGATACATCTGATTATCGCTGAGTGAGCCAAATCAGCACTTCGCACAGAACCTGATACATACGCCCAATGCATATTTGTTTGATAAATCAGTGCTTTGGGGTTGTAATGATCTTGGGTGATTTTTATTTCTATACAAGTACCTACAAAACTCCATTTGATGCTGAACAGACAGCTGTATGTGGTTACTTGCAGCATCATACTGACTCTCAAAAAATCTTCATTGTCTCCAGTGACTATGAAATCAAGTTCAAATTCCTACTCTTGGTCTTCACATTTCCAGTATGTAAATCTATGCTCCTGAAAATTTTCTCTCACACAAAATGTATTGAGTTTCTACACTATTCCCAGAGGTGTTAGGTGCTAGATATTTAACTGTTGAAGCCTTGTGTGATGTAGAATGTCCAAGTGCTGTTGCATTTAAAGAAGCAGAGTCCTAATTGGCCAAAATATCATTTGAAAGGGATTTTACACAAGTCTCTCCAAGGGTGTGGACAGGAATCCTGACCCTGGAAACACATCCCATTGCCTGCGGCAGCCACGTAGGTGCACTGCTCCGCTCTCCCTTTAACAGAACCTGCTGTGGGGAGCAGAGTTGACTGGACAGGCTCCGCTGAAATAGCTTTGGATTCTGCACGATGTTCACGCTGAGGCCTCGTAGCCAGTAAATGACCAGGTAGGGGTACTAGAGCGGTACACTGAGGGCCAAGGCTCTTCTCCCAAGCTTTTCCTTTCTCGATGTCAGCCCCACCTCATGATCAGGGTCTGAAGGCCCTCTGTCTCCTCTTTTCTCCCCTCCTTTGTGCTTCACAGACACTTCCCCCAGCAAGTCTTTGGCATATCTAATCCCATCTCAGCATCCGCTTCTTAGCGAACCCAGACTAACACAGGTGGTACCAGGCGTGGTCCAAGACAACAATCTGTAAGATGAGACTTTAATGTTTAAATTTTTTTATGTACTCCTTTTTAAAATTGAAGCATAGTTGATTTATAATATCGTGTTAGTTTTATGTGTCTAGCACAGTGATTCAGTTATATATATCCTATATATATATATCCTTTTTCAGATTCTTTTCCATTACAGGTTATTACAAGATATTGAGTAGAGTTCCCTGTGCTGTACTGTAGGACCTTGTTATCTGTTTTATATGTGGTAGCTTGTATCTGCTAATCCCAAACTCCTGATTTATCTACTCCCCCCTTTCTCCTTTGGTAACCATAAGTTTGTTTTTATGTCTGTGAGTCTGTTCCTGTTTTGTAAATAAGTTCCTTTGTATTGTAAGATGAGACTTTTAAATCAGAGAACTTTACGTGGTACTGTGGTCTCAAAAGGAAAAATCGGTGTGTCTGGGAACCAAGACTGAAAGGAAAAGTAGCCCCACTTACCATGGTTCTTAATGACCCGCGGTGGGAGTATGTGCTTTATATCCCCACAATTCTGGGCTCTGCAGGGTTGGAGGTTCTAGTTCCCAAAGGAGGTGAATGTGCAAGGCGACCTGGTAAGCTTCCCGATGAGCTACAAGCTCTGGTTGCTGCCAGTAAACTTTGAACTCTGTGTTCAGGGCCAGCGGGGAAGAAGAGAAGTCACCATCTTGTCAGGGGCAGTTTCCCCAATCCTCAGGAGAAGGTAGGGCTGCTCCTACACAGTGCAGGCAGAATAGAATATATGCAGAACCCAGGTCACCCACCTGGGCACCTCCTGCTATGCTCTTGCCCAGTGCTAACTGCTTGTGGATGTTCATAGCAAACCCAGCCTGAGAAGGATACGCTAAACCAAGGACCCGGACTCCTCAGGAATGAAGGCTTAGGAAACACCACCATGAAATCCACTGCCTTGTTGGCAGCTAAAGCTGAGGGTGAGGGCACTTAGAATGGATAATGGGGGACAAAGAGGATGCATGTCAGGTGGCGCCCTGAGACCAACTGCAGGGAATTCCTCTTTTACATTCCCCCTCGGGAAAACTTGGCAGGGCCCAGGAAATGCAAAAACAAAGGACACATATTCAGAGAAGCATCTGTCCCGACACCTTTGTGTCTCCTTAATAGAGCCCAGAATATTAAAAACAAAACCAAAAAAAACCTCCTTAAATCAATAAGAAAAAGTGTACAAACTTTCACTTACAAGAGCTAATGTTCCTGGGATCTAATGTGCAGCATGGTGACTGCAGTTAATAATACTGTATTGTGTACCTGAAATTTGCAAAAGAGAGTATTTTTAAAGTGTTCTCACCCCCCAAAAGGTAACTATGTGAGATAATGGATATATTAATTACATTTTAATTAATTTGACTGTGGTAATCATTTCACAACGTATACATGTATCAAGTCGTCATGTTGTACACTTTAAATATATCCAACTTTATTTGTCAGTTATACCTCAATAAAGCTGGGGTGGAGGGGAAATAAGCAACCTAATAGAAAAATGGAAAAGACAGGACCTGATATTTCACAGAAGAAACAACATAGGAAATAAACATAAGAAAAGCTGCTTAATTTCATTAGTAATTGGGGGTAATTCCAATTAAAACAAAATAAAATATATTTGAGGGGAGGCAGGAAATAGAGTTCATTGAGTCATATTTTCTCTTTACAGCTTCAGATACATACTGTATGCTAAATATTGGGTTGGCCAAAAAGTTCGTTCAGGTTTTTTTTGTAACATTACTACACTGCTATAGTCCACATTGGTATGTTATTTCCATAACAAGTTTAAAGACTTCTTATGAATGAGCTCAATAATACAAAAATGTGCACATACTTACACAAATTGCTATAGAACAGTAGTGCATACATTATTCTCCTCCTGAAAAATTAGCTTTGATTTAAAAACCTCTGAATTTTCAAAGTCTCTGATTTTAAAGATGAGACCCAAGATGGATACTATGTGATTATAATGTCTATTTTAGCTGTTTGATTATCTTACTTGGATCATGAGACAGAGCGGGAAGGATTTAGATCAAAAGACATTGGTGAATTTACCCCTTGGGTTATTTTTAGAGGGATAGCTAGAGTTCTTCCCTTAATCCTCCTCTCCCCTGCAACAAAACACACACACACACACACACACACACACACACACACACGCACGCACGCACGCACGCACACACACTTTGGCAAGAATTCTACACTGGAGCACTGAAGGGAGTTCATGCTTGGAGGTAAACCGAAACAGGCTTTCAGAATTACGTGACCTCCGGCTGGGTGGAAAGAGATGTCCCTGTGAATAAGCGCATGGAGGCATAGGAAATATTCTGTCTTAATCTGTATGGAGAGATACGCAAATTGGTTATATTATTCTTTATGCCTTATATAAGTGAGATATTTTTGTATTTGTAAAGAAATATATCATAAAAACAAATTTTGAAAAAGACTCAACTACAAGGAACTGATGACTCTGGAATTTTACAATATTAATCCATAACCTCTTTACGTTTGTCACACACTTTCAAAATTTAGAAATTTTTGCTGTCCACTGCAAGGTTGATCCAAAGACACTAAACAAGTCTGCAAGACTATCAGCCTAAGTGTGATAGGCTCACAGAATCTGCAGAAGCACCCACAGTTATCACCCTATGCTCCAGCTCAGCCTTCCACGTGCACTGGATGGTGTTTGACAGAGCTGTTCACTCTCCCGACTGGATTCCCGCCTCTGCAGCCCACGACTTTCCTTGAGGATCAGCCTTACCCCACAGTGAGCCTCTTACCCTCCACCAAGCTCTACTCTGCCCTCCTTCAGCCCCATCTGACACATCACTGTGGTGGTAGGAAAAAATACATTTTACACATGAGTCACAATGTGGATACACCTGGGAAGAATGGATGACACACCGGCTGGAAGCCATTGTCTCATGAGTCATTGCAGCAGCATCTGTGCAGGAAAGGCCGTGGAGTAGACTGCTTAGTAACCCCTGCTCTGAATGGTGCTACCTGAGTTTAAAATCTGGCTTTGCCATTTACTGACTGGGTGACCTTGGGCAAGATCCTTCACCGTGCCTCAATTTTCTTCTCTATAAATTTGGAGTAATTAGTACACCTCTCTCATAGGGTAGGTGTGAGAATTAAACGAGTCAGGGTATGCAAAATGCTTAGAGGGTACCTGGCTCATGCTGCTGTGTGAATGTTAGATCTTTTGTTTCTAGAGCAAGACAGCAGCTCCTCCCACTGACGTCCCATGTAAGCCCAAATGGGATGGGGTCAGGACTGGGAGAGGACAGAGCTGTCTCTCCTTTTCTGCATCTTGATGAAGGTGATAGAGTCTGACTCCCTTCGGACTGCCAACAGCTGTCAAGCCTCATCCCTCCCTCTTCCTTTTTGCACCCACATCTGGGCAAGCCGATTCAAAAGCGCACACACCCCCTCTTTTGGTGCTCACAGGAAGTCAATGCACACAAGCCCCTTCTCTCTAAGAGTGCTTACCCTTAGCCCAGCACCACGCCCTACCTCAGTAAAAGCCAAAGCCAGTCTTCTTGCTCTCTCTCAAGCCATTTTTTGAACTGCTTGGGAGCCTCCCCTGCTCTCCCTGGAAAGCCTCATTATGTGAGAAAGAAACCTTTTTATACCCTTGGTGCGTGTGCAACGTCACCAGGCTGGGACTTCTGAACCAACTTCGGGTGGGCAGGGGCTCATCTCATCTCTGAGGGGTGACCACAGCAGAGAACTGTGAGTCCAGGAGATGGGGGAAGGCAAGGGATCTAGCTAGCTGCTGTTTCTCTTTGCTTAACTCTTTTTAGCCTCAACTCTAGGAAATGAATTCTCCAGTCTCCAGAGTAAAAACTAGTCTTGATCCATAGCGCTAATTTAAGAAAATTAAACTCTGCACTACCTTTAGGTATGTATCCTTTGCTAACCTAAACCAGTTCTCAGAGACGAAAGAGACACCCCACGCTCCTGCCTCCAAGTAGTCAAGAATTTAGCATCCTGATTTGTTTTTTTTGACAGACATCAGCAGGATCCCGTTTCATCAAGGAACAACAACAACAAAAAGGCAAAGCTAGGAAATAAATACTCTATCACACTGTGGAGGAGAGGAAGGGAAAGGGGGGGACAGAGGCGTTAACTGTTGTGTATCGAGGGCCTATTATTTGTCAGGCTCTGTGTTATATTCATTTAGATTCACACAGCAACCCATCAGCTGGGGTTTATGGGCTCCATGAGCTCCTGCTTCGCAGGTGGAGGAAATGAAATGCTGGCAGATTTTATAAGTTACCTGTGGTGGACAATCTCTAAGGTGCCTCTCCTTCCCCCCACCACGATCCTGCTTCCTGGTGTTCAAGCTTTTGTATAATCCTCTCTCCTTGAGTGTGGACAGGACCTACGGTTTTCTTCTAACCAACAGAATATGGCGGAAGTGATGGATACCACTCCTGTTATTATGCGATGTTAAGTGAGACTTCATCTTGTAGCCGACCTGGTCTAGAGACTCTCTTTTCGGGCTCAGTGAAGTGGGCAGCCATAATGGGAAAGCCCAGGTGGCACTGAACTGCAGGCAGTGTCCAGGAGTTGCAGGTAGCTGGCAGGACCTCTGGGGAGCCTCTAGTTGATGACGAAAGCTGACAGCCAAAAGCCAGCAAGAAGCCAGGGCTCTCAGTCCTACAGCTGCAAGGACATGAATTCTGCCAACAACCTGAGCAAGCTTAGAAGAGTATTCTTCACCAGTTATGCGTCCAGAAGAGAGCACACTTTGGCTGCCATCTTGATGGCGTACTTCTAAGACCCTAAATAGAGAATGCAGTTAGTCTGAACTCCTGACCCAAGAAATTGGGAGGTAATATACTGTTTTAGGCTGCTAATTTTGTGGTAATTTGTTATGCATTGATAGATAACTAATATATTACCCATCCCAAACAGATTTTTAGCACATTCTAATTTTCATTTTTCAGTGATATAAAATTCTACATAATAGCCTACAGTGTTGATAAAAGGCATTATTATGGAATATCATTGACTATGGTACATTTTGATTTAGTTGCTCTAACAATCTGCTTGAGAGGTTGATTGTTGAGGAAAGTATGTAATAATCATAATATGCTTTCATATGATCACATAGGATGATAGACATATTAGGACTTAATATCATTATCGATTTATTTCTTCCCATTTATACATCTCGACTATGTATAACATTCCTTCTGTTTCTATATAAAGAGTCGATTCTATTTTATTTATTTATTTTTTGTATTCTTAAAATTCTTCTGGTCAATATCTTTCATAAGGAGTCCTATGGAGTTTCTCAATATCTACAAGATGATATATTCATGATAGTTAAATATCCTTGTATGTATGAAATCTTTTTACAGTATTACACACCTTCAAATATAAATAATGTATAAAGAAGAGGAAAAGAGTGGTGACATTTGTACCAATCAATGAAAAATTCATGTTATGTAATATATCCTAATTTATCCCTATACCTCTACCCCAATTAGTATTTTTCTAAATTTCTCTACTAAAAGCACTTATGTATTAATATAAATCACATATCCTATACTTGTAAAATTGGTAAACTTGTTAGAGATGTTTAAGAGCATATTTCCCAGTTTATCATGACTATGATATTACTCTGAACAGAGAGGCTTCTTTGTGTTAAATGTTACTCATTTTCTGCCTTAAGGAAATCTAGTTCTCCATTTGCCAACTCCAGCTGGGAAAACCCACTGGGCTAAAATCAAGGCAACAAATAATTCTGTGGCCAGTTCCCAAGATCTGTGATTGGCCCTATCTGTACAGTCCCAGAGAAACACTACAGGATTAAATACTGCATTTAGTTTTAAATTTGTTGGCAAACTCTCCAGGTAGATTCCTGCTCCTACTTTCTCCTGCTAATATCCAGCTTTAATGAGCCTCTGACATTTCCAGAAGACTATTTCTTCTGTAGATTTTGCTTATACCAAGTACAGCACTCACCATATTCATCATGATGGACTGAGCAACTGTCCTCCTTATCTTTAGAATACCTGAGCACTGATGCCCTAGATTCCAAACTCAGCTCCAAATGTCTCGGCTAATACAATCTTCTGAGATGGTTAGAGACGTTAATTAACCCCAACAATTAAATTAGGTTCTCCCCAAGATTGGAGATCCACTTAAAAATAATTAGTGTGACCTTAATCTTCCAATAAATATGTGTAATCCTTGTCTCGAGACTACATGATGGAAGAAACTTCCCCATTTCCAAGGTACTGGCTCACTCACACAGCAGGAGTCGAACTGCCTGTACCTCATTCATATTGCCTGTTACCACAGTTATTCTTTTAGCAAAAACTACACAGTGGAACCTCACCATGTGCTCCTTGCTAATGAGGAGAATTTAAAACACTGTCCAAAAGGGACTTAACCGTGGCAACTATCAGAGCACCTCACTGGAAAGCTGAAAGCCCTATAAAACGATCAGAATCTCAGCACTTGTTCATTCTGCAAGTACAATCCAGGGTTGAGCTGAACGTTCCTATCTTTGCCTCAAAGGACTTCCAGTCTACTGGGTAATTTTTCTAGTAGAGAAAAAAGTCATCAAGGTCTCCCCTAGAGGACTAGATAAAATATTTCCTGAAACCAGTCAACTTTGCATTCCCTTTATGTGTACCTATGTGCAGGTATGCCTGGATGCACCCTCATTTTGTTCCACTAAACATTTAGATCTGCTAATTTTCATACTCACCAGACTTCTGATCATTTTTCTGCTCCTTCCTTTTCTATCTCCCAAGCATCTCCCTCATCTCATGCAAAAAAATATAATGCAGGTTCAGGCTAGCTTGCCAGTGTGAATTCACTTCACCAAGGTATGATCATGCTGGATAAGGCCTGCTGTTGCAGCCGCATTATGACAGAGCTTCCTATACCCTGGGAAGAGAGCCCACCTGGCTCTGTTCTCCTTCATTCCTTAACTCCATTCTCCTGGCAATTCTGGTTTTTATATTCTTTTAAGTCTAATGGTTCAAACTTGACTGTGCATGAGTCACATGGAAGCCTTGTTAAAATGCAGATTACTGGGCTCCACCCCCAGAATTTTGGATTCATTGGGGTGGGGTGGGCCTGAGGATTTGCATTCGTAACAAATTCCTAGATGATGCTGATGCTGCTATAGTCCAAGGACCAGGCTTTGAGAAACACTGTTTTAGGCAATGGCACTCAGCCCTGATTACAAATTAGAACCACCTGTTGACATATGAAACAAATTCACATGACCAGGCTCCTCCTGTGACTGAGTAAATCAGAATCTCATGGGGTGGGTCTGGGGTGCTGGTTTATTTTAGAAGCTCCCAGCTGATGCTAATGTGGGACCAGGTGAGAAGGGCTGCAACAAGAGGAGCTGATGACAGAGATGAAAGTTGGGGTGAGATTTGAAGAGAATGCCTTGACTCAAAACCTCCTCTAGAGATTTTGTCTTCTATGTGAGAAACACATATTTTAATATTTTAGGAACGTTTAAAATATTTCAAAAGCCATTACACATTAGTCTATGACTCACGTTCCCGGAATTTGTTGGCATTCAAATACCAAAGAATTATAGTACGTTGTCATAATAACATAAGCCTTTCATTTCTGTTTGCTGCAATGGGTGGTCAGACATTCAATTATGCATTTTTTATGGCAAGAAAAATGCATTTTCTGTGAGAGAATAAAAATCAGCAGGATATAAGCACAGCAAGAACTTATTAAATGGCATGGAAAACTTATTCATCATCAAGAGAGTAATTATCAGGAGACTCAACTGAGTAAACCTAGAACTTCTTAGTGAACCTGAGCTATAAATAAATTTGGGCTTGGAAATGCATCCCTCAATTCCTGCAAATAGTCAACTGAATCTTTCACGTTTTTTTCTGAGACACTTGACTTTGCATACAGACGTTGCCTGACTTTTTTTTACACTGATTGTAAATGTTAGAAGCAGTACACTGGATTCCATTCCACAAGACCACTAAGGTTCTGTGGGAAGGATTCAGGTGACGGTGGCTGGTTTCCAGGCAGGACTTCATTCTTTTCTGATTTGTTTTCCTGGTGCCCAGCACAACATTTGGCATATAACAGATGCTCTACAAGTACTGACCTAATTTAACCAAATATTGTCACCCTATTTCAGAGGAAATAAATCTGCCTTTTGCTTTTCCTTTTTAATTTTTGTTTGTAACAGAGTAATAGATGCACATAATTAAAAAGTCATGGCTGGGCTTCCCTGGTGGCGCAGTGGTTGAGAGTCCGCCTGCCTATGCAGGGGACATGGGTTCGTGCCCTGGTCCGGGAGGATCCCACATGCCGCGGAGCGGCTGGGCCCGTGAACCATGGCCGTTGAGCCTGTGCGTCTGGAGCCTGTGCTCCGCAACAGGAGAGGCCACAACAGTGAGAGGCCCACATACCATAAAAAAAAAAAAAAAAAAAAAAAGTCATGGCTTATAACAAAAAATTCACCAGCTTGTTCTACCTTGTTAACCCCCAAATTCTGCCCTCCAGAAACAGGCATTTTCTGCTTGGCCAGCTACTTCTTCTGATATTTCTATCCATATTTGTGTGTCAAAGTCCCCGCAAAAAACTGTCTTGATAGAAAACTTATAATCTATTTTGATTTAAAAAAAGAAAAGAGCTGAGTTCAATAGAAATTTGACAGGCAGGTAGTAACTGCCTAAATGAATCCAGTCAAATGTGTTTCCCAAGGGCTTGAGCCCTTGGATTGTATGAGGTCAGTTGCAAAGGAGTTAGCCATGGCATGGTTTAGGTGGGAATTAGCAGGTGGCGTCTAGGCAGGGATTGGTGGACATTTGTAAACCCACGCATATTCGAGGTAATTGGTTTGATACCTGAGGCGAGGCTAGTTGTTGAAATGGTGTGTAACGTATCCTTCCAGAGCACAGGAGTACCAAAGAGCTGCTGTTAAACGAACTCTTGGTGATACTGACACTGAAAGTGCAAAGGATAAGATGCTGGAGGCTGATCCAAGGTTAGAAATGAGCCAAGGCATAGAAAAGATGCGTGTTTCCTATTGTAAATTCTACAATGAGAAGGTAAGCGCTGTACCTTGATAATTTTTTTTTACATAGAAATAAAACACTAACTCTCAATGTATCTAATGTTTTACATTATAATGTACTAAATAAATACTGCCCCTACTATTATTTCATTTCCCCATACATTTATAACTGATAGTTTAAACGTTTTGACAAAAATTTTAAATGTCATGGAACAATGTTATGAATATAAACTTATCAGTTATGAAGATTGCTTTGCACAGTTTCAGCTCATATGGCTATTTTTATGGTCCCACACTTCCCTACAAGGCTAGGACAGCCTGTAAACGAAACTGAGAAAGGCCTGTTTCCTCTCTCTTCCCTATACCTGCCTGCCCTCTGCTGGAGGTGCCAAAGATTAGTGAAATTGTCCAAGGACTGTCGAGCTACACCCAGGTGGTTAGCAACCTTTTATTCTGCCCTGCCCTACCCTTCACTGCCACCCTTAAGGCATGGAAAGCATCCTCAGCACAAGCAAGGATGTTCTAATTCTCAGTTGGATTAGTCATTTTATCCACACGTGAGGAAGACTCTGATGCCTGTAAACAATCACCAGTTACATAACTGAATTCTCTTAGTTCTGTGCTCAGATTGTAGCCTTATGATGCAAGCCTCTTGTTGGAAGAGATGTTAGAAGTTATTTAGTCCAATGCTGGCTGATTCCAGCATAAACTAACATTTTTACTTTTACTGCATGACTTTTACTGAATAACTAAAATATTCTCCTGTGTTGTAAATGGGAGCTCAGAGACCATCATCTTCCAGCAGAGACTGGATTTTTGACTTATGCCAAATTTCACTTGACATTTTCTTCTGTTCAATTTCTATGATTGTCTTCGCTGCCTGGGCAATTACTCTCAGAGATGTTTAGCATTAATAGCTACTTAGAGATGTCTCTTGTGACTGATATGAAGAAAGATATAGCCTTTCAGTTTCTTTCCAGAACTTCCAGTTCTGCTTCCAGACTGAGTTCCAAGATATCATATTAATCTCCTCTTTCACCCCCAATCCTGCACCGCCCTCCAGTTTACATTCCCACATACAGCAATATCACTTCCCTGCCCGGTGATTTAGCACAGGCTAAATCCACTGGAAATGCTGAATAAATCTTTTGTTAAATGTGTGAATGAAATAATATATTTCTTTTCTTTAGTGAAGGAATCAAGGTTAGTATCACTCAGTAATGAGAATAAGAATTCTCATTAGGCAAATGATATATACAGATAGGCAAATGATGTATCTGTAAACTTACAGGAGACTATTAAGAGCTCTGTTTGCTCAAAAGAGGAGCAGGGTATAGAAGATTTAGAAATATGAACTTCTAAAATTCTTTTATCTGCTTATCTCATATCTTTGTTGTTTTCAAAAGGACATATGTGTTTATTTATGTAAAACAGACAATAAAGGGAATAGGTTTAAAAGATAAAATTAGAAGTTGTCTTAAAGCTCTGAGATTCTGAATTATCTTTTTTGTTAGAACTCTTGGACAGTGGATGGTCATTTATTTTCAGATTCTGAAATAACTTCTAACAAATATAAAAAGAACAAGGTAGTGAATGTTTTTATTTCCAACCTGTCAGTAGTTTGTAAGTAAATTAACACACAGTGTGGCTTCCTATTACACAGGGGATTTTTTTGTTTGTTTTTTGTTTTTAACATCTTTATTGGAGTATAATTGCTTTACAATGGTGTGTTAGTTTCTGCTTTATAACAAAGTGAATCAGCTATACATATATATATATATATATATATATATCCCCTTGCTCTTGCGTCTCCCTCCCACCCTCCCTATCCCACCCCTCTAGGTGGTCACAAAGCACCGAGCTGATTTCCCTGTGCTATGCGGCTGCTTCCCACTAGCTATCTATTTTACATTTGGTAGTGTATATATGTCCATGCCACTCTCTCACTTCGTCCAGGGGATGTTTTTGCAAGAATTCTGCGGACGTCTCTGACCATAAAGAAAGTTATTATTATTCCCATTTTATATTTAGAGAAATAAGGCAAATGAAGAAATTGAAAGAAATGCTTAATTTGACAGTAGATCTGGGAACAGAACAGCGGGGCCACTGATTTTACTTCGTTAGAGTAGTGATTTTTTTTTTTTTTTTGCTTATATCCTCCCTAAAATAGTTTTGAAAAACAATGTGCCTTCTCACACATTTTTTGTTAACATCTGAAATTTTTCCTCATAAATTTAAATAGTAGCAAAGAATATAGCCCTATTATGATATTGACACTTTTAACAAAAACCTAGTGTACCACTCTGTCCGGGAGGGGGAGATTTCCCTCCTACCCCTCTTGAGTTTTTTTGGCTGTTCTAGTAACTAAATTGATCCAAGACAGATGAACAGGAAAAAAAAAATTTAATTCATATATATGGAGGTCTTATAGAAATAGGAGGTAAGAGTGGCCAAAGGAGGCAGCTTTTATACTTCTGAGACAAGGAAACAACAAATTTGTGAGGAATTGACAGAACAAAGGATAGGCTTGGATGCTTAATTAGTGAGGAATCCAAGTAGAGGTTGGGTTTGGGTAGTAAATTAGCAAAGGAGCAACAAGCTTTGTTTGTACAGGCTTCTCAGCCCTGAATTCCCCATCTCCAGCAGTGAGGCTGTCTCTCTTCCTGCAGAGGCAGGGAGGGCCCCTTTCCCAGGGGAGATTTATTTCCTGCTTTCAGGGAGACAGAGAGGAGGAGGGTCTGAGTGTTCTTGCACCGGCTGTTTCTCAAACAACATTAATTCAAAATAATCAATATGCCATCATGGCATCTTTGGGGATGGCCTGTCCTGAGACCCAACAGCTCTTTTTAATGTATACAATATAATCTGAATACCAAAGCAATTTCATATGCTTACTTTTAAAAACATAGGATTTATGGCAAAATGGATGGACCGTGAGGGCATTATGCTAAGTGAGATAAGTCAGAGAGAAAGACAAATACCGTATAATCTCACTTATATGTGAAATCTCATAGATAACAGAGAACAGACTGGTGATTGCCAGAGGTGGGGAGCGGGGTAGGACAAGATGGGTGAAGTTGATCAAAAGGTATAAACTTCCAGTTATGAAATAAATAAGTCATGGGAATATAATGTACAGCATGGTGACTATATTTAATGGTACTGTGCTGCATATTTGGAAGTTGCTAAAAGAGTAGATCTTAAAAATTCTCAACAGGGCTTCCCTGGTGGCACAGTGGTTGAGAGTCCACCTGCCGATGCAGGGGACGCGGGTTCGTGCCCCGGTCCGGGAAGATCCCACATGCCGCGGAGCAGCTGGGCCCATGAGCCATGGCCGCTGAGCCTGCGCGTCCGGAGCCTGTGCTCCGCAACAGGAGAAAGTGGTTAAGCAAGAAGAACAAGCAGGAAATGCATCCAAGTAAAAAATGAATATCGAGTGTCTAATTATGTTTCTGCAGTAGTTTATTACAATTTTTCTCTTATGAGTCTGGATGAATATACAAGAAAATATAAAACACTCACTCACTTCTAATATCTGTTTTGGATACTTAAAAATGTAATCCTGTCAGCAGATAATCATGGGAATTTTTATCTATTGTTTCTTGAAATCATGCAGCTGAGACACAAACAAGTGCTTTGATCAAGGCCGTGTCCCTGTAGACACTCACACCCTGGAATCAGGCCCCCTGGCAGGACTCCAGATGGCTGAGAGGTTTGCCTTATTTTATGAAGTAGGGTAAAGGTGACTGGGAGGGAGGAGCTGGGAAAGACTGGGCACAATCCCTCCATCAAGCACGAGTTCTCAGGCAGATCAGATTTAAGCATGAGTAATATGGAATTTGAGGGCCTGGAAATCGCTCCCCTTAAAACTGTCCAACATACTCAACTCCCACAACTCCTGCACCAACCCTAGTTTGAAGTCCACAGTAGAGACCTCTGAAATCCACAGTGTATTTTAAGTTTAAACTTTTTAGAAAGCCCAGAGACACAAAGCCTGGCTAGGAAGCTCACCAGGCTGTCCTGTGAGAGACCTTCATATAAGCTTGAATCATTATGTGACAATGGCCTTCCTGAGGGAACTGCAACCTTTCTGACAGGATACTGAACCAGTAGGGTAGGACACGGGGCAAACAAAGCCTGATGGATGACTATACAGTGCTTTTAATAGCTTTCCATCTTTGAGTGAACGTTTATTTCCATAAGGAAAAAAAAAAAAACAACCTGTTACATGTGAACTGGCTGCCCAAGGAGTATAATAAAAACCAGAATGTAATGGAAAAATTCAGACAAGGTCATAGTCATCTTAAATATATATTTATTTTAAGATCCCTTGAAGGGCTGGAATTCAATTGCTAAATGAGCATTCTTTTATCAATGCAGAGATGAAATAAAACTATTATGCCATTTTTCTAAGGTATTTAATAAATGTATATATTATAATCTAGAGTATCATAATTGTGATTAATCATTCTAGGTCATTAGAGAACATTTCATTATAATGATTTTTAGCCCCTATTTTTATTATTTTATTAAAAGAAAATTTTTTTTTTGGCTGCACCATTCGTCTTACGGGATCTTAGTTCCCCGACTAGGGATTGAACCCGTGCCCTTGGCAGTGAAAGTGGGGAGTCCTAACCACTGGACCACCAGGGAATTCCCCTAGCCTCTATTTTTATTTTATTCTATTTTATTTATTTATTTATTTTTTACATCTTTATTGGAGTATAATTGCTTTACAATGGTGTGTTAGTTTCTGCTTTATAACAAAGTGAATCAGTTATACATATACATATGTTCCCATATCTCTTCCCTCTTGCATCTCCCTCCCTCCCACCCTCCCTATGCCACCCCTCTAGGTGGTCACAAAGCACCGAGCTGATCTCCCTGTGCTATGCTGCTGCTTCCCACTAGCTATCTATTTTACGTTTGGTAGTGTATATATGTCCATGCTACTCTCTTGCTTTGTCACAGCTTACCCTTCCCCCTTAGCCTCTATTTTTAAATTGGCACAATTTATAAGGCGTTTATAAAATTTTTTGAAAAAATTCAATCCAGTGCAAAAGGAACAAAATGGACAACCTGCCCTTGAGATTTAGGAAATGTAAACAGATGGATGTGTAGATGGCATACTCATTAATAAGAAGGTGGAATTATGTTGGAAATAAGACCTTGGAGAGTTCCCAAGATGGCAGAGTAGAAAGACCCTGAGCTCACCCCCTCTCATGGGCACACCAGAATTACAACTATTTACAGAACAACTCTTGATTAAAAAGACTGGAACCTACCAGAAAAGATCTTCTACAACAAAAGATATAAAGAAGGAACCACAATGAGATGGGTAGGAGGGATGGAGTTGTGGTATAAGTCAATTCATACCCCAAGGTGGACGGTCCACAAACAAGTACAATTACAGAGAATAATTACAATCGCAGAGTTCTCCCCAAGGAGCTAGGGGTCTGAGCCCCATGTCAGGCCCCCCAGCCCAGGGATCCTGCACTGGGAAGACGAGTCCTCAGAATGTTTGGATGTGAAGGCCAGTGGGGTTTACTTTCGGGAAACCCAGAGGGCTGTGGGAAATAGACACTCCATTCTTAAAGGGTGCACACAAACTCTAACATGCTCTGGGTCCCAGGGGAGAAGCAGTGATTTGAAAGGAGCCTGGGTCAGACCTCCCTGCTGATCTTGGAGAGTCTCCCAGAGAGGAAGGAGGCAACTGGAGCTCACCTTGGAGACAGACAGCCATTTCGGGGAGCTTATTCTACCACATGGACACTGCTGCTGGAGAGTATCATTTTAGAATCCTCCCTCTAGCTTACTAGGCTCAGGAACTAGCCCTGCCACCCACCAGCCTATGGGCACCAATCCTGAGATTCCTCAGGCCAAGCAACTAACTAGGCGAGGAGACAGCTCCATCTACCAGCGGACAGGCTACCTTAAGACCTCCTGAGGCCACGGCCACCCCTGGACACGGCCCTGCCCACCAAAGGACACGGGACCCAGCCCCACACACCAGCCTGCAGGCACTAAACCCAGGACCCCCAGGGCCCTGCAGCCAGAGACCCTGGGAAGCAGCTCTGCCCACCAGTGGGTAGACGTCAGCCCCCAAATCCCCTGGGTCCTGGCCCCACCCACCAGCAAGCCCGCTCTAGCCTCGGAACCAGCCTCAACCACCAGAGTCAGACAGCAGCCCCAGGACAACCACAGCCCCACAGCCTGCCAGTAGTCCAGCACCTGCCCTGGGACGGGCTGGGCCCTAGCCTGCTCACCAGCAAGCCAATACCAGCTCTGAGACACCTTGGGCCCTTCAGCCAGCTGCCCCGGGATCTGGCTCCACTCACCAGTGGGCCAATACAAGCTTCGGGACACCCTGGACTCTGCAGCCAGCTGTGTCAGGAACTGCCCTACCCCCCACCAGCAGTCTGCCACCAGCTATGGGACCACTGAGCCCTGCAGGAAGACCCACACACCCAGCACTGCCCCAAGAACTGGCTTTACCCACTAGTGGGAGGGCACCAGCCCTGGGATCTCCTGGGCTCAGACTCTACCAACCAGTGAGTCAGAACTAGCCCAGGGCCCCCTAGGGTTCTGCAGCCAGCTGCCTCGTGACCCAGCCCTACCAACCAGCAGCCAGCAGGGCCTGGCAACCAACTGGGCCAGGGGCCAGCCACACCTCCCAGACCGCCCACAGTAGTCAGCCTGCTGTAAGAGAAGGACCCATGTAGCCCACATAGAGGACACCCCTAGAGCATTTAGCTCTGGTGACCAGAGGGGAGTGCACTGCTGGGACATATAAGACGTCTCAAACAAAAGACTACTTCTGGGCTTCCCTGGTGGCGCAGTGGTTGAGAGTCTGCCTGCCGATGCAGGGGACACGGGTTCGTGCCCCGGTCCGGGAAGATCCCACATGCCGCGGGGCAGCTGGGCCCGTGAGCCATGGCCGCTGAGCCTGTGCATCCGGAGCCTGTGCTCCGCAACGGGAGAGGCCACAACAGTGAGAGGCCCACGTACTGCAAAAAAAAAAAAAAAAAAAAGACTACTTCTCCAAGGTCGAGAAATATAAAAGAATAAAGAGCCCAGAAATAGACCCATGTGCTTATGGTCAACTAATCTATGACAAAGGAGGCAAGAATATACAATGGAGAAAAGACAGTCTCTTCCATAAATGGTGCTGGGAAATCTGGACAGCTACATGTAAAAGAATGAAATTGGAATTTATTTTCATACCATTTACAAAAATAAACTAAAAATCGATTAAAGATTTAAATGTAAGATTGGAAATCATAAAAGTCCTGGACGGACACATAGGCAGAACACTCCTTGACATAAATTATAGTGACAGTTTTTTGGATCTGTCTCCTAAGACAAAGGAAACAAAAACAAATTAAACAAATGGGACCTAATTAAACTTAAAAGCTTTTGCACAGCAAAAGAAACCATTGATAAAACAAAAAGACAATCTATTGAATGGGAGAAAATATTTGCAAATGATGCAACCAACAACGGGTTCATAGCCAAACTATATAAACAGCTCATACAACTCAATAGTAAAAAAACAAACAACCTGATTATACAATGGGCAGAGGACCTGAACAGACATTTTTTCCAAAGGTGACATACTGATAGCCCCAGACACATGAAAAGATGCTCAATACCACTAATCATCAGGGAAATGCAAATCAAAACCACAATGAGATATCACTTCACACCTGTCAGAATGGCTATCATCAAAAAGACCACAAATAACCAATGTTAGTGAGGATGCAGAGAAAAGGAAACCCCTGTACATTGTTGGTGGGAATGTAAACTGGTGCAGCCACTGTGGAAAACAGTATGGAGGTTCCTCAAAAAACTAAAAATAGAACTGCCATATGATCCAGCAATTTCACTCCTAGGTATATATCCGAACAAATGAAAATGAATTTGAAAAGATACATGCACCCCAATGTTCGTAGTAGCGTTAGATACAGTAGCCGAGACATGGAAGCAACGTAAGTGCCCCTCAATAGATGAACGGATAAAGAAGATGTGGTATTTACAATGGAATACTACTCAGCCATAAAAAAGAATGAAATCTTGCCATTTGAAACAACACTGATGGACTTGGAGGGTATTATGCTCAGTGAAATAAGTCAGACAGAGAAAGACAAATACTGTATGTTATCACTTATATGTGGAGTCTAAAAAATAAAGCAAACTAATGAATATTATAGAAAAGAAGCAAACTCACAGATATAGAAAACAAACCAGTGGTTACCAGTGGGGAGAGAGAAGGGAAGAGGGGCAAGATAGGAGTAAGGGTTTGAGAGGTACAAACTACTGTGTATAAAATAAATAAGCTACAAAGATATACAGCACAGAGAATATAGTCAATATTGTATAATAACTATAAATGGAGTATAGTCTATAAAAATTTTGAATCACTGTGCAGCACATCTGAAACTGATATAATATTGTAAATCAACTATGCCTCAATAAAATTTTTTTAAAAAAGAAACAAGGCTTTGATTTTTTTTAAGTGTTTACTTTGCCCCTACATTCACCTTCATTTTTCTCAGTCTACACCATTTCCATATGCTTGGCTCAAATATACACTTATTACTAAAATAGCTGATTAGGTTGTCCTAAAATTCCAATTCAATAAATTTATTTTCTTATTTTCTAGAATTAATATAAAGTTGACAATTAAACAATGCAGGGGTCGGGGCACCCACCCCTGCACAATCAAAATCTGAATATAACTTTACAGTCGGCCCTCCATATATAGTTCTGAATCCCTTGGATTTTTTTTTTTAATTGAAAAAAGTCCACGTACAAGTGGACCCATGCAGTTCAAACTCGTGTGTTCAAAGGTCAACTGTATATATATATATGTATTCAAAGAGTGTGTTTTCCAGTCTTATCTATACCTGAGATAATGTTAAATGGGCTTTTTATTCACATTCAGTGATTGAATAAGTCTAAAATACAGAGGTAAAAATTGACATTGGATAAACTGTGATTCTGAGTCCAGATAACTAAAACGATATTTTCATGTTGCTAAGGAACAGTTTCTATTTAGTTGGAACAAAACTTCCCTAATATTTTCTGTTCCTCTCAGTTCTATGTAGCAATCCTTTACAACTCAGTAAAATTGTAACCTGAATATGGGTTGGAGTACTGGCTTTTATTTACAAATGCAGAGATCCCTCCCAGTACTCACAGCCTGTGGTGTCGCCTCCCACACTGTACCAGGGCTGGTCAATAGAACCTGGCGGAAACAATAGTATGTTACTTCTGAGACTACTATGAACAGCACTGCTCTCTCTCTCTCTCATCACTTGCTCTAGGGGAAGCAGTGATGCAGGAGGGCTCTGTGTTGCTAAACCAAGCCTGTGCTCTAGTGAGCGACTTGGGAAGCAGATCCTCAAGACCACATCAGGCCTCCAGGTGGCTGTAGCCTGGCTTGACTGCAACCTCACGGGCAACCCTGAGCCGGGGTCACCCAGCTAACCTGCTCTCAGACGCCTGACCCTCAGAAACTGTGAGAGAATAAATGTGTGTTGTTTTAAGCTGCTAACTTTCGGGGTGATTGGTTGTGTCGCAGTAGGTAACTAAAAAGCTACCGAGTAGTGCTACCTATTGAACTTGTTACTTAATTATTCTTTACTCTGCGTCTATCATTTTTAAGTAGACCATTATTTGCCATTAAGGAAATACGCCCTAAATTAGTCGTTCTTGATAGCGGTGCTTCCACCCTCCTTCCACCCTGGGGGACAACCTAGAACTTTAGTTGTCACCATGATTGGTGGAGCTTATTGGCTTCTGGTAAATGGGAGCTAGGGGTGTTAGACATCTGCAATGTGCGAGACACTTCATTTCAAGATAGTAAAGGAAACAGTACAAAATATCAATATTTGTTATAAAAAGGGGATATTGTTCTAATAGAGTTCAGAACTACTAGCTTAAAGAGAGGAATGTCCTATTTTTCATGGGGAAGGGTAAATGAAATCTGCTGATCTTTTTTTTTTGAAATGGTCCATAATGGAAAGGTAAAAAGAAGCCAGCAATCTGTCGTGTGGAATATAATTTGCTCAAAAACTTGAATATAAGAATATAAAATTTGTAATCATAAAAATGACATTTGAAATGGTATGTATTTTTTAAGAGAAGGTAGTCTTTAGTTTTAGGTAACAGGATAGTTTGTGACAGGTAGAATTACACACTAATGGAAGGAATATGGGTCTAGTGAAGCAGAGAAATGTCACTTACAGTCTCACTGCCCAGTAGCATCCTAACTTGGGCAAATCCAAAATTGTGATAGGAGGACAAGGCAAAAAATTGCCGTACCTTGATGATACCTTATTTGGTACAATTTTCATTTTCATGGGGACCTTACAAAATGCATATTACTGAACTGATCAAAGATTGATTTGACATGGCTCACAAAATAACTGGAATCTATAAGATATGTTTTAGAAAAATCTAGGCCTTTACAGCATTCAGAGTAATTTTTTCTTTGATGTTAAATGCATTTTCAATCAAATATGTTGTAATACTCTAGGCTTATAGGATTTTTAGCAAACTCTTAGAACACGTCAAATGAATTAGTACTTGGAGTGATCCCATTTGGGTTGATAAGGCAAGTTCCCACAGTGGGAGGTGCGACAGGGAAGGGCAAGGGATTTTCTGGACCAAATTCCAATTGACCATAAATGCCATCTTCTTGCAGGGCAGTATACTATAGGACTGAAAAAGTAAGGCAGAGTGCCTGCCCTTGTCTTTTGTATCTTTTTATGTAGTAGCTTATTATTTTTTAAGCCAAGTATATGTTTCCAGAAAATTTTTAAATCACCTTTTTTTTAGTGTTCAGTTCTATGAATTGGGACAGCAGCATAAAGTTGTATGACTACTATCATACTCAAGATATAGAACAGGTCCATCACCTCAAAAATTCCTTTTGTAGTCAAGACATGACATCCACCTGTTCCCAGCTCTTAGCAATCTTGGATCTGTTTTCTGTCTTTATAGTTTGACCTTTCCCAGAATGTCCTATAAATGGAATCATACTGTGGAATGAAGCTCACACATTCCTATCCCCCCAACCTAGAACCAATTTGGATTATTTCATGAACAAGAAATAAACTTCTATTTTGGTTCAGCTATTATATAGATTGAGGCCAATATGTCACAGCAAATAGTAAGCCCTGACTAAATACACTCTCCTTTTTTTTCCCTTGTCAAATCACCTTGTCAACATGCTCTGATTACAAGTCTTTGACCAAGTTGGTCAGTTATCTGTAGGTCACTCATAAGAAACATTTTTCCAGGCCTTTGCCATTCATGTGCAGATGAAGTTGAGGAGCTAAAAACTAGATGAGATTTAGAAAAATATTCTTTGTCTTATTAAGTGTTATAAAGAGTTTATCTAATGTATCGACTCCAAATTATTACTAATTCACCTGTAGTGCTATGCTGGGAAATTTTCTGGGGCAGTGTCCAGGCTAATAGGAAAGAATACTGTGATTAATTAGCAGTAGCTGTCATGAGCAAGTGAGGTAAGAGTGGTGGCATGGGTTCAAAAAATTTCATCATCCCTGGGGTTAAGCCAATGCTTTGGATGCATTCAGTAGGCCTTTCCTAGCAACACACCCCAGATTCGTAAGTCTCAAGTAAGAGGAACTTACCATGAAGGCAGTATCTTTGCCATGGCTCTTATTTATAGGAATTGGTGTGATTTATTGGCAGCTATAACAGGCCAAGTTATAAATGAAATATAGATTTCCCTCTGCCTAGATTCTGCTTGTTTAGTTCAGAAGTCAGGTATTTTCGGGACTCAAAAGTTCTAGTAAAACAATTTGAAAACACACATACTGTTCCTCCCCTGAACAGTGGCTAAGCAGATGATTTTATCCTCTAGGCTGCAACCTGGTATCTTTAAATCTATGACCAACTGACTCCCTGTTTGGTTTACAGACCAACCTGACAAATAAAAGGAAATAAAGAATAGGAAACATTCCTTTGATATAAATAAGCCATGGGTGGTTAAAAAGCAGACAGACCCCTTCCTTTCTGCTGTGGGAATTAGAGTTTACTTATAGTGGCTCTCAAGTGCTTGGATTTCTTATGCTACTTGTTCTTAGTTACTATTTTCTAGATGACAAAATGATGAAGTTCAGATACACATACCCAAGTCCAACTAATACTTCACCCAAACAAAATTTCAGCTTAATCTTTCTAACAAACACATTAAAGATTTTCTATTTTCACAGGACATAAGAAAGAGTAAAATCTTTCCACACAAAATAAGATCGATGAATTAGCCAAGAAATTCAGGTCATTTCTAATCATCAGGGAAGAGTTGGACACATCTAAATTGAAGGATATTCTGCAAAATAACTGGCTCAGTCTTTTAAAAAGCCAATGTCATGAAAGAATTAAAAAAGAACACCGTTGAGGGGTGGTTTTAGATCCAGAGACTACAGATAAATGCATAACGACTAAATGCAACGTATGATCCTTGTTTGAATCTTGCCTAAAACATATGCATACAAGCAAAAGACAAAAATGATATTTTGGTCTGTTGGGGAAATTTGAATATAAACTTTATATTAGATAATAGGATATATCAATGTCAAATTTCTTGAGTGTGATAGAAACACTTTGCCCTGATTCTTTTAAACTGCCAGTGAGACAGTGGGAGCTTAATAAAAGTGAGCCATTTCAAACAGCTACATTTCCTTCAGCTGGAGTATTTTCAGCTTGTTAACACCCCTCCCTTGCCCCCCTCTCCCACAACTAATTGTGGGACCTTGGGTCTCTCTTTCCTACTATCTACTCCTTTAGATGAGTTTTTTCAACCTAAGATCCTGGGCACCCAGAAGTCAGTGGGAGTGACAGGGTGTCTTTAAGCTTTTCAATATTTCACCAGCCTAACAAAAATCATACATATACTCACAATGAAAACTCAGTGAGCTTAGAAGTGCAGTCTCTGGCCCCAGTCAAGCCTGGCCTGATGACTACAACCCAGCCAACAGTCCATCGGCCACCTGAGACCCTGAGCCAGAACCCAACTGAGCTGCTGTCAGGTTCCTGACCCTCAGAGATTGTCAGGAGATAATAAATGTTTGTTGTTTCGGCTGTCAAGTGTTAGAGTAATTTGTTATGCTGCAATAGATAACTGATACAGATTTCGGAAATGGGATGTGGCCTTACCAGAGACATAAAATGTGGGCAAAAGACATGAATAAGTACTTCATGAAAGAAGATATCTAAGTGATCAATGAGTAGATGTAAAGAAGCTCATCATTAGTCGTCAGGAAAAAGCATACTAAAACCAGTATGAAATACCATTAAACACACACCAGAAAGGCTAAAATGAAAAAGATTGACAATCTGAGGGTTGGTGAGGATGCAGAGGAGCTGGGACTCTCACACATTGCTGGCAGGGATATGAAATGGTGCAATCACTTTGTAAAACTAGTAAAGTTAACATAAACCTACCCCTATTGACCCAAAAAGTACACACCGAGATATATACCAAGAGAAATTACTGGATACATCCAAAAAAAGAGTACATAAATGTCCTTAGCAGCTTCATCCATTGTAGACCTAAACTGCAAATAACCCAAATATTCATCAGCAGGAGAATGTATAACAAATTGTGTTATACTCAGGCAATGACATACAGCAATAACAATACGTGAAGTATAGTATATACAGCAACTTGGGTGAATCTCAAAAGCATTATTTCAAGCAAAAGTAGTACATACTATATGGTTCCATTTATATAATATTCAAAAGCAGATAAAACAAGTCTATAGCGATAAAAATGAGAGCAGTCATTACCTCAGAACTGGTAAGTTGTACTGACTGGAAGATAGGAGGGAATTTTCTGGGGTGATAGAAATATTCCACATTTTGATCTGAAGGGTCACACTAAGCTATACATATGTGTCTTAGCCCATCTGGGCTACTATAACGAAGCACCAGAGACTGGGTAACTTATAAATACCTGGAAGTTATTTCTCACAGTTCTGGAGGCTAGGAGTCTGAGATCAGAGTACCAGCATGGTGAGGGTCCTCTTCTGGATCCCAGACTTCTTGGTGTTATCCTCACATGGCAGAAGGTGGCAAGGGGGAGCTGTTTTGGACCTCTTTTAGAAAGGCCCAAATCATGAAATGTCTGCCCTCATGACTTAATCACCCCCCAAAGGCAATACCTCCTAATACCATCACCTCGGGGATTCTGTTTTAACCCATGAATTTTGGGGGGAGACACATACAGACCATAGCCATATGTTAAAAAATTTCATAAAATCATACCCTTAGGATTAGTTCATTTTACTACTCGATGTAAATTACAGCTCAGTTACATATTGTTAAAAAAAAAAAAAAAACCTAGGGGCTTCCCTGGTGGCGCAGTGGTTGAGAGTCCGCCTGCCGATTCAGGGGACACGGGTTCATGCCCTGGTCCGGGAAGATCCCACATGCCGCAGAGCGGCTGGGCCCGTGAGCCATGGCCGCTGAGCCTGCGCGTCCGGAGCCTGTGCTCCGCAACGGGAGAGGCCACAACAGTGAGAGGCCCGCGTACCGCAAAAAAACCAAAACAAAACAAAACCTAAAGTCCTTTCTGTGGCCTCTAAGGCCCTAGGGATGGTGTCTTCGGCTCCCTCTTTGAGTTCATCTCTTGACACTCTTCCCCTTATTCACTCCCCAAATCTGCTGGCTTCCTTCCTCTTCCTCTAATCAAGCATGTTGGCACCTCAGGGCCTTTGCATCAAGTCATCCCTCTGTCTGTAATCTCTGTCCTCAAATAACCCCTCAAATATCATCCTTCATTTATTCAGGTCCCTGGTCATCATAGTCACGTTTCTCTGGAAAACAGAGTCTCAGGCAAGGACTGTTAGGGCTGTATTTAGGAGGTACAATCCAACACAGCTGGTCACTCAGTATATTAGCTTCCTACAGCTGCTGTAACAAAGTACCACAAACTGGATTCCTTAAAACAGCAGAAATGTATTGTCTCGCAGTTCTGGAGGCTAGTAGTCCAAAATCCAGAATGTTGGCCGGGCCATCTGCCATCTGAAACCTGTAAGGGAGACCTTTGCTTGCCTCTTCTAGCTTCTGGGGTTTGCTGGTAATCCTTGGTGTCCCTGGCTTGTACACGCATCATTCCAGTGTCCACCTCCATTGTCACATGGCCGTATTCTCTCTGGGTATCTCTGTCTTTTCTTTTTCTTACAAAGACATCAGTTGCGTTGGAGTGGGAACCACCCTCATAACCTCATCTTAACTTGATTACATCTGCAAAACCCTATTTCCAAATAAGGTCACATTCCCAGGGGTTAAGACTTCACCATATCTTTCTGGGGAGCACGATCCAACCCATAGCACTCAATAAACACACAGTCTTGGTCACACAGATTGACTTCAGTCAGGCTGTATGGAGAAGCCGTGCACCCAAACAGTCCATCAGAGGGAGCAAGGGAGAGGTTTTATCTGCCTGGTATCCTCCAATCTCCTGTCTCCCACTGGTCAAAGTTCATTCAGGAGGGATTAAGCCTCTGCATTTCTGGATCGCATCCATCAGCCCCATTGGCAGTTGCTCAGGAAACAAGGCCCTGCCGTTCGGCTTTTCAGCTGAGTTTGGCGAGAGAAGCCAGATATTCTAGGCCTGTGGCTGGTGAGCCTCAGGCAGGGAAACCATGGGGTGTGGGGAGCCATGGGGTCGGTTAGCTGCTGAGGCAGCTGAGGAGAAGCAAGTGGCTGAAGATGAGACAGGTGGTGTGTAGACGGGTCCCATGCTCTGCTCGAAAGTCACCTTACTGGGAGACTGGGATTGATACATATACACTGTTGATCCTATGTATAAAATAGATAACTAATGAGAACATACTGTATAGCACAGGGAACTCTACTTAATGCACTGTGGTGACCTGAATGGGAAGGAAGTCCAAAAGGGAGGGAGGGGATATATGTATATGTATGGCTGATTCGTTTTGCTGTACAGTAGAAACTAACACAACATTGTAAAGCAACTATACTCCAATAAAATTCATTAAGAAAATAAAAAAGCCAAAAAAAAGTCACCTTACCAGGGAGGTCCTCTCTGACTACCTTATACCAAATAGAAGTCCACTCTCCATCTCTTCATTTTACTTAATTGCTCTTCATAGCATTTATCCCCACTGGCCCTATGATATATTCATGTGCTTATTTGATTCTCTCTCATTTTTTTTTTTAGGAAGTCTTTTTTTTTTTTTTTTAAATTTTAGGTAACATTTATTATTTATTTTTATTGATTCCTTTGTATATTCTTTTTTTTTTAACATCTTTATTGGAGTATAATTACTTTACAATGGTATGTTAGCTTCAGCTTCACAACAAAATGAATCAGTTATATACATACATTTATTCCCATATCTCTTCCCGCTTGCGTCTCCCTCCCTCCCACCCTCCCTATCCCACCCCTCCAGGCGGTCACAAAGCACCGAGCTGATCTCCCTGTGCTATGCGGCTGCTTCCCACTAGCTATTTACCTTACGTTTGGTAGTGTATTCTCTCTCATTTTACCCACTGCAACAGGGATCGTGAAAGCAGGACATTTGTCTGTTCTCTGCTCTCCCCTCGGTGCCGAGCACAGTGCCTGGCACATGGCAGGAACTCAATACATATTTATTGAATTGAATTGATTGAGGTGAATTTATTGAATTTATTGAGGTGAATTGATGAATTTATTGAGGTGAATTGAGGTGAATTTATTGAGGTGAATTTATTGAGGTGAATTTATTGAATTTATTGAGGTGAATTGAGGTGAATTTATTGAGGTGAATTTATTGAATTTATTGAGGTGAATTGATGGGTGTAAAAAATGAAAAAGGCCCTGTCTCTCCAGTTGGTTGGGGGGTAGCTGAGAGGGTGCCAGTGGGGTTATCTTAGACACAGACAGGCCTGTCATGAGTAGGCCTAGGTTCACCTGAAGGGAAGGCTCCACTTCCAGGGTTTAAACTGTGCAGCTCCTGGACAAGGTGAAGAGCTGTGGGAATCAGGGCCTCTAGATCATCAGGCAGGGAGAGCTGACAGAATTGGAATCTCCCTCAAGTGAATGTGGAGGGCAGAAGGTGTGTGGTGCCCTTGCCCTGCAGGTCACAGTGGGTAAAGAACCCTGTCTTTGCTTCTTGACATCTTCCTAAGTCTTCTGAGTTATTTTCTGCTTCTGGAACCAATTACGCTTTTAATCCAGAAAAGCCGGTAAATATCTTTAGTTGTGCAACACTACCATGTCTTTTACATGAATATTGGTGCCACCTAAGCGAAAGAGCTCAACTCATCACCAGGTTATTGCCCAGTCAACACATGACAAATATCTTGCTTTAAATGACAATTCTGTTTTATTTCCGTCAAGTTCTGCGTGCTCTTGGTTTCATACAACCAATAAGATTTTTAGTCACATTCTCTCTTTTCTGTTCTTATTTTCTCTGTGAAATCCCCTATATACAGTAATCTGGTTTTGAAATATGTAGGAGCCCACACTGGATTACAGATGAAAAAGAAATTGTAACAAAAGCTAGGTGACTGCAATTCATTCAAAGTTGGTTTTAATGGTAATTTTCTCTATTAATATGAAAAATGTGTATAATAACACAGGTAGAGATTTTCTCAGTTGAATAATGCACTATGCTTCTCTCACACAATATCAAAAAGCAATAGAAGCTTGTTAATTCACCCAAATAAATATATTCCACTAGAAAAGAGGCCTAAGATGAATGTGGTGATACGGTGACATTTTCCTCACCCCAAATTATTTACCCAAGTCCATTACTGCCTCTGTACCACTCACCTCGAGGATGTGGCGTACAGAACACTTTCACATGTAGAGAGGCCTTCCTTTGGCCCAGGTGGAGTATTGCACCTGGTTAGTATTTATGCCTAGTTCGGATCTGAGTGATCTGCATGTCAATGCTTTTCACCAGTCTTGGTTCCAGAGGAATAGGCTCTTCTGGAAAGGTGGCCAGTTGGAGCATTCATGCTCTTTCCCAGCTCACTCCCTCTATGCAGGGAGTTCTTACGTTAAATGAACTAACACAATAATATCAGTTTTCTATATAGAAGTCAGCATGTTTCTCTAGGATACAATTTTACTTCTGGAGCAAAAGAGTTTTCTTCTTTTAGGACTTGCTTCCATAATTAAGTCACAAATTTTAACTGAATAATTTTGGGGACGGACGGTTCTTTTTAACTATGCCTCTTGACTGTACACTTTTTCTGCGAATCAAGGGCCTATAACCACATATAGACTCTTTACAGGGAGTGTAAACACTGCTGACTTAAACTTTTACATTAATCCTTTATGAATCTGGAAATTGGAAGGCAGTCACTAGATAATCCCAAACCTATTTTTTTCTTGATTTTGTAATATTTTATTGTTTGCTCTAATTCCAGTGCCCCCAAAACTCACAAAGAAATGTAGTAATACATAACTTACTAATGTAAATATTATGGGTCATTTGACTTTGCCTTATGGATAAAAGTTTTAAAAATTAATATTTATGTTACTGTAAACAAAACTTTTGTCACTTTCATATCCCCGCTTATTACTGTTTTTGTTTGTTTGTTTGTTTTTGGGTTTTTTTTTTGTGGTACGCGGGCCTCTCACAGTTGTGGCCTCTCCCGTTGCGGAGCACAGGCTCCGGACGCGCAGGCTCAGCGGCCATGGCTCACGGCCCCAGCCGCTCTGCAGCATGTGGGATCTTCTCGGACCGGGGTGTGAACCCGTGTCCCCTGCATCTGCAGGCGGACTCAACCGCTGCGCCATCAGGGAAACCCTACTGTTTTAAGATTTTAATCCAAATATACTCCCCCCAAATTGACAAATCTTCCAAGTTTTAAATCAAAACCACAAAGTTTTTTATTATAACCCACAAACTGGGGCTTTCCTGATCAGATATCTTAAATTACGCATTTCTTCTTTGGAAAGCTCAGGGGACCAGTGAGCAGTACTTTCCCAATGAATGTGGTATTCCTTACAACTCCCAGGTGGATAGCCCTGCCTGGAAAAGGCAGTTGTCTTGGTTGAGCAGGCATTAATGTCAAAGGTATGGAAAAGAAAGCTGACTTGATTCAGTTTTCACTGGCTTGTCACAGAGGCTAAATTCAAATTTCACCTGAGGCACCAAAATGGAACAGATATGAAATTCCAAAGTAAGGTGGCAAGATGCAGACTTTCAATCAAAATACTGAAGACCAGTTTCATGAGTCTATAACACCTCACCCAAAGCAGTGAATAAAAGTGTCTAGGAAGAAGGAACAGAGGGAGGATTCCATGAGGAGTATTTTCTTGGTGAAAGCTGTGCTGTGATTCCCACCACCAAGGGTAGGGAAGGGAGGGCTTCAATGGACCACCCAGAGAACAGTTCCTTACAGTTGGTGGGGACAGGGGGCTGACGTCCGACTTGACTCCAGCCCTGGAAATCTAAAGATCAGAAGAGAGGGACTGGTGAGCTTCTTTGGCAAGGGTGAGAAGTGCTATCACTAGGACTGGTCTGCACTCAGTTTATTGGAGCAAAGTAGGCACGAGTGTTTCTACGGACCAGCTGTGGGCCACACAGGAGAGAACCATTCTGCAGCCCCTTTGAGCCCTGCTCAAGAAGACCCCTGGGATGTGAGTGGAGGATAACTTGGGACTCTCCTACAGAGGGAGGTGGTTCGGAGAGGCCCTCAGGAAAGCCAGGTCTGAATAGGGAGCTGGTGCTAAACAAGCAACACCTGCTCATGTTGGAAGGCCCAGCAGGGAGGCCGCCCAAGAATACATGAAAGCACCCAAAGGACACCTTTGCCAGGCCCAGAAAATATGATGCCATCTTACAACTGTTCCAGCCAAGTAACTGTTCCCGCCCTCCTTTTTCCTCCTCTCTTTCTTACTCCTCTGTTTCTGGAAGGGTAAAAAACAGCAGGTATTAAGTAGGGCAGAGATAAGCAAGGAAAGGAGAAGCTGACCACCTCCTCTTTCCTAAAAGCTGGACACCTGCCTGTGACCAGCTCTAGATGGTGGAGGAAGAGAGAATTCTTATCTTTGAATAAAGATTGAAGTATTTAGTAATATATTGGTTTGGACATTCTAACAGAAAGACTAATGCTTTCTATTACCTATAAGTGACCAAAAAAGCTATATCCAGTGGCAGGGGTAGAATTACCCTCACCGAGCAAGTTTAAAGGGACAGTGAGAGAAAACATTAAATTGCTGTTATAACTTCACCTGGGAAGTACTGCTTCTTCAATGAATAGGTTATAGCACCAGCAGGAGTGATGGATGTGTTTTTATAACCCACCTTCCATGCGGTACCTAAAACATGGTGAATCAGATCCTCCCCTTACACTGGATATGAGTGAATGCCTAATCTTCAGTAGAATTCTCAGAATGGAAAAATGTAGGGCCCTATCCTACTTCTGTTACTATGCTGTTGACTTACATATTGCAGTAACTCTCCAGTGGTATGTCCCTGTAGCTGTCCTATGAAGAATGACAGAGCTAGGCATGGACTGAATGAGGAGAAGGTTTTGAGACTCAGTCTAAAAACGCTTTACTGTTTCTCTGTTTCCCTTGTATCCTACATAGTCAAAACTTGCAATTTACAAATGTCATGGCCCTTTAGTATAAGTGATCTCAAATGATTGAAACCAGGTCCCTCTGAAATGCAGAGGGCAGATACTGTTTATCTTCATTGTACAGAGACTAATAACAACAATAACAGCTAAGAGTTATTGAGTGCATATCATGTGGTTGGCACTTATGCTAAATGTCCTATAAGCATCCTATTCATGTATAATACCATTAATTTATCCACTTTACAGGTGAGGAAACAGGGTCTTAGGCTAAGCAATTCATTTAAGGTCAAACACTTAGTAGAAGATGAAGCTGGAATTTGAACTCAGCTGTCTGTCCTCAAATTCCTAACTTTGAACCTCTGCTCAGATGAACAAAATGGAACTCTAACATTAAGAAACCCATTCAAGATTCTACAACTAGTAGTAATTAGCATTAACACACTTGGGTCTTGTGATTTTTGGTCCTCATCTCACTGGAGATCATCAGTGGAGATGTTTAGCTGTCTCACAGAGCAAAGCTATAGGAAGGAGATTAAGCAGAAACATTTTTGCCAATCAAAATAATAGGCCTCAAAAAAAGTTTACTACAGTTAATTACACTATATTGTATATTTGAAAGTTACTAAGAGAGTAGATCTTAACAGTTCTCATCACAGGAAAACAAACTAGCTATGTGTGGTGATGGATGTTAACTAGACATTATGGTGATCATTTTGCAATGAATACAAATATTGAATCATTATGTTGTATACCTGAAACTAATATTATATGTCAATTACATCTCAATTTTAAAAAAAGTTTAGGTAAATTATATCCATACGTTGGAATATTTTGTAGCCAGTAAACAATTTTAATGAGGATTTCATTTAAACACACAAAGCATTTTTCCATTCCAAGTAGAAAAAGTAGCCTATAAAATATTAATGCTTTCAAGTCTGTATGAATACATGTATCTATACACATATATACATAATTGAATGTAAACAGCAAGTTATATGCATGTGTTTATGGGTATATTTGTGATTGTATCTTTTAAAAATAGAAAATATAGAATGAAATGTGCTAAAATATTAGCAATGTTATCTCTAGGTGGTGGAATTATCGGTAATATTTACTTCTTATTCTACACTTTTATTTATTTTCCCCCTAAAGATCAATACATGTTCTTTTTTGCTTTCCCCTACTAGACAGGTTTATTATTTTGAAAATTATTATAAAAAACCAATTTATAACCATTTTATTCTTATCATGTGGGCAGTCATTTCTGACATGCCTTTTACCCTCATATTATAGACAACCAGTGACACCATCACTCAGTGCAAGGGCTTTGGAATCAGACAGACCCGAATCTGGTTCAGGGTCCCCTGCTCCAGTAGCTGAGGGTATGGACCTCTCTGGAGGTTCAGTGTCCCAGTGAGAATATTGAAGTTACTGGAACCTACATCCAGGAGTTATTGGAACCTACATCCAGGGCTGGATAGGGACATGTGTGTGCTCTGGGAAAGACAATTCTTCTTCGAAAGGATATTCTTTAAATAATACTTTAATTTCTATTTGGAGGAAAGGCAGGGTCCCCATAGGGCAAAACAAAAGCCTTGCAGCTCATTAGCCCTACAATCCTTAAAATGGACGATAGAGGCCTTGGGCTCTCACTCCCACTCCAAGCAGGTCACCGGCATCTTCCTTCCAACCCAATCAACACTCTCCCCGGAAGTACTGATAAACATTATTTTCTCTAGTTCATTACATTTTCAAAAATATTTGTCCCTTCTTGTGGAGTAACCCTGGACATCTGTCCTTCTGGCTCTGCTTCATAAAATGTTCTGAAGATTAAATAACACATGTAGAGAACTCTGCACAGCATCTGACACTCAGCAGAAGTTCAATAAATGACGACTATTATTAGTATCATAGCTAAAAACTATGGCAACTCCAAGCCTCTGGTAATGACAGGTCATGCGCAGTCCTTTTCTCCTCTAGCCTCTAGCTCCTTACCTACAAACATTCTCTGATTAAAGGCATCTTGGGGAAAGCATTTGGTGACCTTGAAATGTTCTCAAGAGTTCTCTGATACCTTTATAAATGAATCTTAATAAATATAGGAGACTCATTTCCTTGTTCATACCTCTAGCATAAAAAAGCAACATAAATACCTTTGGCAATCTTTGTATAGTACAGCATTTTAAATGTTATTTCCCTTAAACACGGTAGAAATCAACAGGATGGAGGTCACCTGGGGGACAAACACTGAGCAGGGAGGTGTTGCTGAGGGAACTGCGGCAGGTCTGAAACCAGATCCTGGCTATGGAGCAGAGGGGAAACGGCAGATTCTTTGGAGGAGTTTTATTAGGATGAAAAGATGCCAGAATGCACCTGCTGTTTCATTCTCTCCAGTCTCCTTGAACACCCTCTGAGCAGGGGAGTGAGGGGAGGGTAGGAGAGAAAAAAAAACAAAGCGAGGTTAGCAATGCTATGTCTCTTTCCCCATTGTCTGTTCCCAAGTGAACATGAACATCAAAACACTGCTTGGTAGTAGTCTAAAAGATTTGACTTGTCCCCAAATTCCTAAGCAACCATCGGTGTGTAATTTGATTTTTGGCAGAACGTAACTGAACTTCTAGGCATATCATTTGTTTTTTACATCTCCCAGGGACAGGTGGAGTGACCAGCCACCCATTCCACACTCCAGCCACGGAAAGAAGGGCATGTGCAGCCAGCCATTCAGGTCACACCAAGCGGTGGGATCTTGGCCCCCAATCCACACCTCAGTTCTGCTGTGGCCCCACTACTCCCCATTCTTAAGTGTGTGTGTGTGTGTGTGTGTGTGTGTGTGTGTGTGTATGTTTGATCAAGCAGGTGATGGGAGCCCAAGCAAGTTCAAGGTTCAAGGCCAGCGACTTCGGTCTGTCAAACCCTCAGTCACCACTGGTCACCATTCTGGCTCATTGGCCTCCCCTTTGGGCTTCCAACCATGCCTGCACTGCCCCTCCGTTCCATCCCAGCCCTTCCTCACCCTTCAGGGGGAAACTAATTCCACAACTCAGAGACCACTGTGGGCGTCCCCAGCCCAAGCCGAGATAGCCCTCCTCTCCATCCCTTTGGAAAGGGGAAACAGCAAAGGTGAGCAAGAAACCGCCAGCAGGTTTTGACAGCTGCAGAGGGAAACTAATGGGTTTCTAAGGAAACAGAGGGGCAGCAGCCATTTTAGTGGCATTTGCTGTATGAAAGATACATAGACACTGACACCCGTCCCCCAACCCCCACCCGCGGCGCCTTCCCCCCTCCAAGCTTCAGAGGCCCCGAGGTGAGGGGTGGGGCTCAGGTCTCCCCGAGACGCAGCAGCCACCAGTCGCAGGTGGCCTGCCACCCGGGATCGCCCTGAAGCGGGCGGGACCGCGGGACTCCCCACCCCCGGGCGCCGCAGTGCAGCGCGGTCCCCGCGTCCCGCCCCTCGGGTCCCCCGCCCTCGCCGGCCCCCAGCCCGGCAGGCCGCTGGGCGCGAGGCGGGCCAGGAGGAGCGGGTCCGCGCGGCGGGCGAGGCGGAGACGAGGCGGCGGCAGAGCGAGCGCGGGAGGTCGCCGCAGCCGGGGGACGCCGCGCGCCGCTGCCCATCATGGTCGCTGCGCACGCTGCCCATTCTTCCTCCTCCGCCGAGTGGATCGCCTGCCTGGATAAAAGGTAGCCGGGGAAGGGCCCCCGCCGGGCCGGGCTCTGCGCGCTGCCCCTGCCCGGAGACGGCTGCAGGGACGCCCGCCGGGGTCGCGGGACGAGGGTCCCCGAGCGGGGAGGGAGCGGAGGATCCGCACCCGGGACCAGGGGACGCAGATCCCAGTCTCTCATGGGGTTCCCCGTGCACGAGATTTCCACCCGTGGTGGAGAAATTGCGGCGCAGTGGGGGAAGCCCCAGCCCCGCCTGTCCCCCCCCCGCCCCTCCTTCACGGTCTCCTCGCCCCCCGCGACTCCCGGCTCCGCGCTCGGGTCGGGGTTTATTTTCCTTGGCATCACAGGGCAGAAGAATAGGTTCCTACCTTCATCTGGCTGTTCAGACCCTCATGGGTAAATAAGTTTTAAGGAGGGTGGGAGGAAAGGCAGGTGCAGAGTAACGTGCTTTTTTTTTGTTCCTGAAAGCCAAGGGTGAAGGACCCAGTGGAGATGTCAAGTGCCTTCTGAAAATTTCAGCTTCTGCCCCCGCAGTCGCTTGCCCAAGGTCTGTGTTAGGAAGGTCACGCGGGAGACTGCTTTCGTCTTAATACCCTGCCTCTCGGGAAGAGACCCTTACTCTAAAAATTTAAAAACATAAAGCGTTGTAACTCCCGACGACAGCCCTGTGTTAAGGAGGGTGCTGCGTGTAACAGCGGACTGCAGTTGTTTCCAGGCTCTGATAGCATAATTTTCTGTTTGTCCAGATTGTGGGTTTAGCAGTAAACATTACACAGTATGTTAGCAATTATAGTTTATTACCCTGATTAAAAGGTGATGCATCTGAACTTTTAAGAACTGGGTAAGAAATCTTGCAGAGTGAACTGCCTCTGATTTTCGAGTTTGATGCAGCAGGGCAGTGATTCATGTCCTGCAGCTATCTGCATGACATCTCTATTTGCATTTGTGTGAAATATTTTACGCTCTGCCATATTGAAATTTTTACACTTAGCAGATTCGTAACCAGATCAAACTTGAAAATCTTAAGCGTGACCTGCTCTACATAATTTACTATTATAGGCCTTTGTTGAAAAAAAATAAGTAATTTGAGAAAAGCTAAACGTGGCTCATTTGAATAGCTTAATATATCTGAGAAATAATTTTTACTTTCAATTACCACACAGTAGCAAGATTTTTGGCAGGCAGTGCCCTGTTTACGTCTAAGATGATAGTGCTAATACTAGAAGAGTCGCATGCAATAAATAGTAAGAGAATTGAAGTGATGATTATTATGAGGATGTTATTCCTCATACAGAATTATGTAGAGGAACTAAGAGCATGAATAAGTGAAGAGCCTGCTAATGTGATAAGTAATCTAAATTTAATAGTTTAGGAAAGGGCTTCCCTGGTGGCGCAGTGGTTGAGAGTCCGCCTGCTGATGCAGGGGACACGGGTTCGTGCCCCGGTCCGGGAATATCCCACAAGCCGCGGAGCGGCTGGGCCCGTGAGCCATGGCCGCTGAGCCTGCGCGTCCGGAGCCTGCGCGTCCGGAGCCTGCGCGTCCGGAGCCTGTGCTCCGCAACGGGAGAGGCCACAGCAGGGAGAGGCTCGCGTACCGCAAAAAAAAAAAAAAAAGTTTAGGAAAGATGAATTATCAAAGAAGAGGAAATCAAGTTCTTGTACTTATAAATAGTACTGCTATCCTCATGAGTGAATTTTTCAGATAATAGACTGCATATTTCTATTTGCAGGAATTCTTGGCATGCCATTTTTTGAACAGTTAGTAATTCACAGGCAGCCCTTTAGTCAATAAATACTTACAGCAAAAATCTTAGAGCAGTACTAACGCTTACACAAGCTAACACAAGGTAACTAACACATTTCTTTTCATAATGTGTATTTGCCCAAACGTTTTTGTTTGGAATGGATTTTTAGAACGTAGTGCCACAATCCAATCTAATACTATAATTCATAATGGGGAGAAACCTCCGGGGGTGGAGTTGGGGGTGGAATCCTCCATAGATACTGAACCTAGCATTCCTGGAGTTCAGGAGAGTAGACAGATCAATAAATTAAGGGTTTTAAGCCCAGAGCTGTCACCAGTCACAAGTTCTGATCTTGGACATGTCACTTTTATTTCCTTGAGTGTCTGAGAAATGAGGATAACACTGTCTTACCAAGGATTAGTGGGCCAAATGAAAAAAAAAATTATCATGAAAGTAATTTGAAAACTGTGGAGTGCCACGTGAGCATATTATTTTGTGGTTTTAAGAGAACCTTGCATTTTCCACAGTGTCGGTGCTAGAATTCCTTTGAAGGAGAGTTTAGGAGTGGCAGTCTCATTGTAAGAGGGCCTTGAGGTACTTGTTTTGAAGTTGCATTTTTACTTAGATTGTTGACTTTTTAGGGGAGGAAGAAGATGAAGGGTGCTGGTGGAAGTTGGCTGGGGAAGGCCGCTGAAGTCATTCCTTTTGGGACACTGCCCTTGATATTTCTGAGAAATGCAGTCTTGATGCTCTGTTCCCAGGCACTGTGTTGGGCACTGGGGAAGCAGGAAAAGAAAGATGAGCGTTGCTTATTGAATGAGGGGGTGGGCGGGTAGGGGTGGGACAGCTACATAAACAACTAACCACAATGCAACGATAAGTGCTTTAATGGAGATGTAGGAGATGCTTCGGGAATGCAGAGGAGAGAGTCTTCAGCTCTGCCAGGTATGCGTCCCACAGGTTCCTGCCTGGTCCGTTGGAGGTCGAGGGGAACTTTATCAGGCAGAGAATTCTGGAAGCAATGTGAACAAAGACACACAGCTGTGGCATATAAATGTGCTCATTTCTTCTCAACCACAAATTCCTCTTGTAATCAAATCAAGAACATAGGAACATATACTCTATTTTTCTAAAACTCCTGATTATGGACATTTTCAAGCACACACATAAACAAAGAGGAAATGGTACAGTGATCCTTGATGTCCTATTTGGAGAAATGATGCTGGGACCTTTTCCACAGCTGGGAAATGTAGTTTAGATATTTGTATCATGCAAGTGTCATGGACAGCTAGAAAAAGAGCAACCGAGGGGTTGAAAATAAAAAGGGGAGTTAAAGTAGAAAGTCTGCAGGAGTAAAGATGTATGTAATGAACGTTGAAACAAATTTAAAAAAATAAGGAAAATAATCCCATAGAAATGTTCGTTAAGTGTGCCTAGGAAGTTGTCATAGACAGGCAATGCTATATAAGCTTGCATGTGGGGAGGTGGGTTAAAAGTATGCAGATATGTGGAGTAGGGTGAAGAAAGAAAACCCAAAGCTTTTTATGTATCAAGCATCCAAGTTCTTGGACTATGGTGGGACCCAGAAGGTGAGAGTGTACAAATACTATTTATAAAATCAGAAAGACATTGAACATTCGGATGGATAAAAATACATTGAAAAAAGTCTCAACAGACAATATTGTTAAAGTAAAACAAGCTGGGCTTCCCTGGTGGCGCAGTGGTTGAGAGTCTGCCTGCCGATGCAGGGGACACGGGTTCGGGCCCCGGTCCGGGAAGATCCCACGTGCTGCAGAGCGGCTGGGCCTATGAGCCATGGACGCTGAGCCTGCGCATCCGGAGCCTGTGCTCCGCAACAGGAGAGGCCACAACAGTGAGAGGCCCGCGTATCGCCAAAAAAACCCCCAAAAAACCCCAAACTTAGTACTACCTCATTGATCTTACAATTTTTTTCTGAGCAGGGATGGTAACTAGAAATGTATTACATAGTACCCCACTATTTGGGATGTAAAATGCCTTTTTAAAAAATGTGTTGACCATTTTTTTTTAACATTAGTGAAAAGATTTTTTCCATAAGATTTTAAGTTTTGCCACTTGTGAATTTAAAAGCCATTATAGGTCATAATTCTCATGGTTGGTAAGGGAGTGTTATGAAGGGACCACTCATATTCACAATACATATAGTGAATTGTTGCCAATATTCATCACTATGGGGCAGGAGTTGGCAAACTGTGGCCAATGGGCCAGATCAAGCTGCTTGCCTGTGTGTCTCCTGAGCTAAGAATGGTTTTTACATTTCTGAATGGTTGGAAATAAACCACAAGTAGATTAATCTTTTGTGACCCATGAAATTTATATGAAATTCAAATGTCAATGTCCATAAGCACAGTTTTATTGGAACACAGCCACTCTCATCTGCTTAAGTATTGTCTACGGCTGCTTTCACACTACAATGGCAGGAGACTGTGTGGCCCACAGAGTTTAAAGTATTTACTACGTGGATCTTTGAAGAAAAAGTTTGCCATCCCCTTTTATAGGTGAAAGAGTCTACGTAAGCCATTGACAGAGAAACCACTGGAGTTGAAAGTTGTCTTTGTCTGGGAAGGAGCTCACAGTGTTTGGTTTCTTGTTCTTCAGTTAGAAGGATAGTGTCAAGGGAGGTCCTTGGCTGACTGGGTTGTCTGGGGACCACTGGTGATGACAGACCCAAGCAGAAAATGAAGTTAACATGATACGGATGTGTAGAAAAGTTGTCATCTTTAAAAACAGCCGAGGGATTTAAAAATTATTAATGTTTCTAAAAATGCCCCTTACATAGTGTCTTTGCATCTGATTTGATCCCCAAATAGATATTGAGTTAGCTATTTTTGACTGGGTTGAATGAGAGTGAAAGAAATCAAGGAACAAACTTGTTAAAAACCGGAATGCTTCATAGCAGACGTGGTGAAAGAGGATGACTCAGATATCAAAGAAGCATCAGATGTGGTCCCAGCCTGGAGGAATATAGAAGATCAAAGAAGCACGCAGAGCAGAAGGCTATCACTGGGGAAAGCTGATGTCTATCTACCCAGGCAGGTCCCAAGGGATGACATTACCCAGGGTTCAGGACTGGTCTTACAATCTTGGAATGCTGACTTGTCAGCACATCAAGAATTAATACATTTTTTCAGGGACAGATACATTGGCACCAAACTCTCAGAGCCTGTAAAAACCAGAAAGACAGTTCATTAGTTTGAAAATAACATCAGAGAAGTGGATACTGACATCCTTTGGCTAATGTATTCCTTCTCTGGGCAAGCTGTATGGAAATCCAATTGTTATTAGAAGGCCATGTTATGCATTTACAATGAGAAGCAAAGCTGCCAGGAGATCAGGACACTGATAACTTCTGGCCAGCTCATTCTCTTCCTAGAGTGACAGAGCCCGGGAACTGAATTGTAATCAGAAGATAATTCAGGGAATCCTTCAGGACAGTTTGGCCGTCACCTCTTCCAGTTAGAGGACCATTCCATGTGCTCTCATAGCACGCTTTGTCCAACAATGTAATAGCACAAGTCAGACTTCATCGCAATTGCCTATTGACTCCGTTTTGTGTGTCACTTGATGTATTGTTGTGTTGTATTGTAGTCATCATTTTATCTCCAGCTTCAGTGCAGCTCCCTGAATGTATAAAGTGCTTATGGGATCAGGGTGAGATGGCCAGAGGCATCCTCCTCCTCAAGGATGGAGTAGCGTCTGCCACCAGGAGGGCAAGTCCTCGCACTGGCCCCCTTTGCCTTGGAAAGGGCTTGAGTGGGCACCAGCATCTGCCTCTGCTGTTCCTTCTTCATTTTCATGGCTGATGTGAATGCTTTTTAAGAAATGACATGGCATAGCTATATTCTAATTTTTATTTCTAAAAGTTTATTATGGAAAATTTCAAAATACACAAAGAGAAGAGAGAAGAGTATAATAATTCTCTTGTCCCACCCCCTCCCCCTCCAGGAGTCATCAGCTCACATCCAATCTTGTTTTATTCATACCCCCACTTGTCCCCCACCACTCTCAGGACTATTTTGTTGCAAGTCCCTTTTAGTATTATTTTCCCTGTAAATATTTCCATATATATCTCTAAAAGCTAGGACTCAATAAAAAATACCATTGTCATACATTTAAAAATGTGACATTAATTCCCTAATATGATCAAATATCTAGAGTTCAAATTTCCCCATTTATCTCATAACTTTTCTTCTTTTTTTTTGCAGTCTGTTTGTATTAGGATCCAAATAAGTTGTATTTAGTTGATATATCTCTAGGTCTTTTTAAAATCTCTGGATTCTCCCTCTAGCTCTCTCTTTTTCTTCCTTGTAATAAATTTGTTGAAGAAATAGGTTTGGTTTTTTTTTTGGTTGCGTTGGGTCTTTGTTGCTGCACAGGCTTTTCTCTAATTGCGGCGAGCGGGGGCTACTCCTAGTTGTGGTGCACGGGCTTCTCATTGCCGTGGCTTCTCTTGTTGCGGAGCACGGGGTCTAGGTGCGCAGGCTTCAGTAGCTGTGGCACGCGGGCTCAGTAGTTGTGGCTCGCAGGCTCTAGAGCACAGGCTCAATACTTGTGGCACACGGGCTCAGTTGCTCCGTGACATGTGGGATCTTCCCTGACCAGGGATCGAACCCGTGTCCCCTGCATTGGCAGGTGGATTATTAAACACTGCGCTACCAGGGAACTCCCAAAACAGGTATGCTTTTACTGTCTGAATTTTAGTGTCTTTTAATATGTCCCTTTGTCCCCTGTATTTCCTTTTTTTTTTTGCGGTACGCGGGCCTCTCACTGTTGTGGCCTCTCCCGTTGCAGAGCACAGGCTCCGGACGCGCAGGCTCAGCGGCCATGCCTCACGGGCCCAGCCGCTCCACAGCATGTGGGATCTTCCCAGACTGGGGTGAACCTGTGTCCCCTGCATCGGCTGGTGGACTCTTAACCACTGCGCCACCGGGGAAGTCCTCCTTTTTTTAAAATTAATTTCTTAATTTATTTTTATTTTTGGCTGCGTTGGGTCTTCATTGCTGGGCGCAGGCTTTCTCTAGTTGTGGTGAGCGGGGGCTACTCTTTGTTGCAGTGCTCAAGCTTCTTATTGCGGTGGCTTCTCTTGTTGTGGAGCATGGGCTCGTGGAGCACGGGCTCTAGGTGCATGGGCTTCAGTAGTTGTGGCACGTGGGCTCAGTAGTTGTGGCTCACAGGCTCTAGAACACAGGCTCAGTAGTTGCAGCACATGGGCTTAGTTGCTCCACGGCATGTGGGATCTTCCGGGACCAGGGTTCGAACCCGTGTCCCCTGCATTGGCAGGCAGATTCTTAACCACTGTGCCACCAGGGAAGTCCCTGTCCCCTGTATTTCCTGTAAATTGGTATTTAGATCTAGAGCTTGATTGGATTTAGGTACGATTTTTTGGCAACAATCCTTCTCAGAAGTGTTACTTGCATTATGAGTTACAGAATGTCAAGTGGTCTCTTTTTGTGATGTTAGCAATATACTGTTTTTAAACTTTAATACTTTCAAGTTTAAAAGTAAAGATACTTGCCACTATCTTATCTACAACTTATCGAGGGACATCTCATTGTTGCTCCAAAACATGGGAGCGTGACATATGTGTGGAGCAATTAGAGGACAACACACCCTAATATGTAACCAGGGTTAAATTCTGTGGTGCGGGTTCTACCGGTCTTTTCAGGATTTTAGGAAAGGAAAGGTTCAGCCAGAGCTGGACTCCCTCAGATGAGAGGCACATGGGGGATGGTGTGCTCGCAGAGCAATGGGCCTGAGAGAAAGGTACTTGGTCCGTCACACTCTTGATCCTGCAGCCTAGTCTCCTGGACACAGCCTGGGAGCCCAAAAGAGTCATCAGAGGAAGAGTGGTGCTCAGCAAAGCAAATTCTGCCTCACTGTCTTAGTTTGGGTTCCCCAAAATGGACTTCAGTCTCCTCCAATGAGGGCAGGATTGGAAGATCCCTTTTAGTTTGAATTTCCTATGAGTTTTTAAGATTTCATAGCCCTTCCAGAGTAGCTGCTTCTTATCTTGTTCCAGCTCCCCAGCCCCAAGGTAGCTAGTTTTTCTTTAGTCAGATTTAGATCCATTGTTATGCACTTGAACAGTGGCAACGAAGAGTGAATTTTCCCTCTAGTACCTTCAATTCACAGTTGAGGGAATGGGAGAGGAGAGACCGTCTTGGGAATACTGAGAGACTGAGGGAAGAGAAAGAGGATGGAACTAATTGGGTGGGGAGGGTGACAGGGAAAGACCCCGCCAAACATACGAAAGCAAACAATCTGACTGGCTGGAGTGGAGGCACCGGGGTACCGTGTTTACTCAGCTGCATCCATGTGCATTGCTTGCTTCCCCTGTGTGAACAGAAAAATCAAGCTCGATTACTACCCTCTTTTCTCTTTGTGCACACTCTTCCTTGGAGCGCCAATCCATTTCCTGTGCTTTAGCTGAGCAGGTTACTTACACTCAGTGTCCTTGGTTTATCTTCTAGACCAGATGCATTTCTGTCTCTCTGTTGGATATTCCCACATCAAATATTCCATTAATATTGGGCGCAGACATGGTTTTCCTTCATCTCCCTTTGCTAGAGAGGTAAGAAAAACAAAATACTTATCTTCCCAGCCTCCCTAGAGGTTAGGTACCCACGTGATACACTTCTGGCCAATAAGACACAGCAAAAGTCTGCTAGAGGCTTCTAGGATAGTTTTTGCCTTACTGATGAAAGATACAGATGTACTTGACACTCCTTTGTTCTCTTCCTTCTGCGTGGAATTACTACCTAAAGGCTGGGCCTGTGGCAACCATATTGTAATCCCAGAAGGAAGGGCCAGGAGAAGTACAGACTCCGGTTCTGACTTTGTTCAGCTTCTGAATAGATCAATAGTTGCCTACCTTCAGCTTTTTTGTTGTCAAGAAAAACACACCCTATTTCTAGAAACCACTCTTTGTTAAGTTTTCTATCATTTGCTGTCAAAACTATCCTTAACCAGGACAAGTTGATACTCTGCTTGTCTAAAACTGACTTCATCTTCCTTAACTTCCTTCTCCATTAGTTCCTCCTCCTTACTTTCCTGTTTTATTAATGACACTACCACTCTCATTCTCAAAACTACGCATCACCTTTGTCTTCCCTTTCCTATGTCCCTTGTTGTACCTAACCAGTCACCAGTTCTTCTCTTGGCCTTTGTGTCCTGCTGCTTTGTTTTAGGGCCTTATCATCTGGATCCCGATCTTTTCATTGTTTCCTTATCCAATCTGGAAAGCATGATATTTTCAAATCAACTTTGTTGTAGCATCTGCCAGACCTGGATTCAAATTATGCCACTTCCAACCCTTTAGCCATGTGATCTTGGTGAAGTTATTAATCTTTCTGAACCTCTGTTTCCAAAGCATCAAATGAGACTACAAATACATACTGTAGGGGCTGTGTTGAGATTTGTGGGCTAATACAAGTGTAGCTGCACGCTCTTCTCTAGGTAGAAAGCATAGTGTAGGCGTTAAGAGTTTCGGAGCCAGACCGTTTTGTTTCAAATTCCAGTGGTTTTTTTTTGCTGTATGCAGGCCTCTCACTGTTGTGGCCTCTCCCGTTGCGGAGCACAGGCTCTGGACGCGCAGGCCCAGCGGCCATGGCTCACGGGCCCAGCTGCTCTGCAGCATGTGGGATCTTCCCGGACTGGGGCACGAACCTGTGTCCCCTGCATCGGCAGGCGGACTCTCAACCACTGCGCCACCAGGGAAGCTCCAAATTCTAGTTTTGATTTTATTAATGGTGTAACTTTGGGAAAGTTATTCAGTTTTAGTAGTTGTTTTGTAGATTCCTAAGGATTGTTTATCTAGACAATCTTATTGTCTGTGAATACTGGCAGTTTTACTTATTCTTTCTGATCTTTATGTCTTGTATTATGTATTTTTCTTGCTTCACTGCCTTGGCTAGGATTGCCAGGACAAAGTTGAACACAATGGGTGAGAATGGACTTCCTTGAACCAGGAAACATTTCTTTTTTCTCTATTTCCCCTATTTTTAAAAGAGTGGTGTAATATTGGTGTTATTTCCTCTTATAATGTTTTATAGATATCTTCTGACCAGGAGTAGTCTTTGTGGGAAGTTTTTTGGTGACAAATTCAATCTCTTTAATACATAGAAGACCACTCAGGTTTTCTCTTTCTTCTGTGTCAGTTCTAATAAGTTGTTTCAAGGAATTTGCCCATTCATCTAAGTTATCAAATTTATTGGCATAGAATTGTCCCTAGTATTCTCTTATTATCCTTTTAATGTCCTTAGGATATATAGTGATGTTTCCTCCTTCATATCTTATATTAGTAATTTTTGTCTGCTCTCTTTTTTCTTGACTGGGCTTGCTAGGAGCTTCTGAATTTGTTAATCTTTTAAAAGAACCAATTTTTAGTTGATTTTCTCTATTGTTTGAGAAATTCAATGATTTGTGCTTTTTTTTTACCCCATTTATCCTACTAGCTTTGGGTTTAACTTGCTCTCTTTTTCTGGCTTCTTAAAAAGGAAACTTAGATAATTAATTTTAAACTTTTCTTCTTTTCTAACATGAGCATTAAAGCTATGATTTTTTCATGGTCAGCTCAAAAAAGGAAGCACAGTTATTTCATTATTCAGTATTTATAAAAAAAAATTATTTCTGCCAGAGAAGAACAATTAATCAACCTATTAGTATGCTAAGTAAGCATATTAGATAGGATGATACTGGGACCTGTTGACTTCTTCAACCTCATGGAGAAGATACTGTGCAGCATGATGAACAATATCCCAACAGTGAACAGCAATGGGTTTCATAGGGCTCTCAATATATCTTGACAGCATAATGCCAAAGGGACACTGAAAGAGAGTATTTCTCCTGGGGGCCAATATAATATACAGATGTTTTCATTGTTTAATTTAATCCTGAGATAGATTTTAGGCTGTTTTAGAAACAGATGGATTACTTCTCTTTCAGAAAATTTTCCATAAATACTGTTTTTTCACATCTAAGCTGCTGATAATTAATAAAATTGGGTAGCAATGACTTGAAGTCATATTTTTCGATAGATACCTGGAGTGCTACTGTTCTGTATTGTTGGGTAGATGAAGAGTTATATGACTTTGGACTTAGCCAAACGTGGAGGAAAATTACATCCTCATTTGATAGCCAAGCAAGACTATATGTCTTAATGGTGGTCCAGCCCTTGCCTGTGAAATTGTGGGGGCAAGGGTGTATTCTCAAGGAGGAATGTTGGTGCCTCTCCACACACAGATTGTGGTCAAGAGCCTGGCCCCTGTAATTGTTGCCATAGAAACTAAGGAACATGTGTTAATTGCACTGAAGCATTCTTTTTTTAAATTTTTTTTAATTTTTAATTTTTTATTGCACTGAAGCATTCTTAAAATGAGTAGTATAATTTTCTGAAAACCCTTTTATGGAATAAACTTGTAAGATCTAGGCATATTAAATAGAATGACTTGCTCAATAGGATTATTACCTATAAATTGGTTGAAAGTTCAAGAACCTCTCTTTTAATTAAATGGGGAAGTACTTTTTAAAGGCCCTTAGAAAAGGCTTAATTGTTAGAGATGCTGAAAACAAATAGAAGAGACCTTTGATAGGAAGTAGACATCGCTTGGAACTTGATAATTTGATTCTTGATACTGTATATGACATTTCAATTCTGTTTAAACCTCAGATGAAGGCATTAATGTCTTGCCTCGTGTTCGGGCTCTGGCAGCCTTATTCTTCTACTTATTGATTGGCTACTTATTGAACATGTTACAGAAAAGTTGAGTTCTTAAATCTTATATGTTTTCTTTATAAACTCTTTAAACAAACCTGAGATATAAGAAAGTTCTGTCTCTCGGGTCCCTTGCCGAGACTACTTTTGTCACTCCTCTACCTTTCTCTTTCTCCCTGTGTCACACCCCTTTCCTCCTTCCTCAACCCAAATGTGCTGTAAGAAAAGGATATGATCTGAGTCCTCTCCTTTCCTACTGTTCATTCATTCGTTCAGAGATTTTACTCTTCACTTTCCATGTGCCAGACATTCTTGCTGGGGATAGGTTATTAAGAAAAACTGACGTGGATCCCGACCTCATGAATTTACACATTAGTTGGGAAGACATTAATTAATTCGGTCAGTCCTTCAAAAAACTATTTGTTGAGTACCTACTGTGTGCTGGATACTGTTCCAGGTGATAAGGAGTACAGTGGTGAACGACACAGGAGAAGTTAGGTGGTAAAAAAGACTATGAGGCCAAAGGTAAGAGGATATGGAGTGATGGAGTCAGGGAACAGACACATCTATACTACAGTGTCAGGTAGTGATACGACTAATGAAGGAAAACAAAGTAGAGAACAGGGGAAGAAATTGAGGGGTGGTGGTGTTTTAGGGAGGGTAGGCAGGTTTCTGCAGAAGTCAAATATGATCAAAGACCTTGAATGAACTGAGAGACCATCCAGTATGCATTTACATCAGTGTAATCCATGCTTTACTAAATAGGTGGTTGAGGTATTTTAGAGAACGTGGGTCAGGTAGTGCCTGTGATGAGGACAGAGGCTGAATACGTGTGGTAGTGCCCTTTTGTTTGGTTACAAGGCCTTATTTTGAGAAAATACCTGTAAGATAATAGAAAAAATATATATGTATATTAATTTCTGTTCCCTGTTCCTGGCACTGAGCTCCTAAAACTCTTGTCATTTCCTAAGTGATAAAACCACCAGGAGCATCTATTGTCCTAATGTTTGTCTCTGACCTTGTTCCTGATGCAGGGCTCCTGAAACCCTAGTAAATTTCTAAGTGATCAAAGTACTAAGAACGTCTTTTGTTCTACTGATGCAACTCTGGGTGGGCTTCTAGACGGCTCCTGGATGGGGTCTGGTCACCAGAAAGACCAAGCCATGATTAGAAGCTTAGAATTTTCAGCCCTACCCACCCGCATCCTCCAGGGAGGGGAGAGGGGCTGGAAATGGATTTAATAATTGATCATGGCTATGTTAGGAAGCCTCCACAAAATCCCAATAGTAGGGGGTTCAAAGAGCTTCCAAGTTGGTGAACACATCCACAGCCGGGAGCATGACACACCCCAACTCCATAGGGACAGAAGCTTCTGTACTCGGGACCTTCCAGACCTCACCCTCTGTATCTCTTCATCTGTCTGTTCATCTATATCCTTTATCATATTCTTTAATAAACTGATAAATGTAAGTAAGTGTTTCCCTGAGTTCTGTGAGTTCCTCTAGCTAACTAATCGAACCTGAGGAGAGGGTAGTTGGAACCTCTGATCTATAGCTTGATTGGTTAAAAACACAAGTGATAACCTGAGTTTGCCACTGGAATCTGGAATAGGGGTGAGGGGTGCAGCCTTGGGGGACCGAGCCCTTTACGTGTGAGATCTGATGCTATCTCCGGGTAGATAGTGTCGGAACGGAGTTAAATTGTAGGACACCCAGCTGGTATCAGAGACTTGCTTGCTGTTTTGGTGAACTCCCCTACCACGTTTGGTGAGCAGAACTGTCAGAAGTGAAGCGTTCTGTGTGAGTAGTAAAGGAGACTCAGAGGAGAGAAACACGGTAGGGAAGAAGGAAGAAAGCTGAGTTTTTCATTTATAATACCTAGAGCATATTATTGCTTTTGTGGATATAATAGACACAGGTAATTTCAGAAAATGGTGAAAAGGATAAATTCTGAAATTTTGGTTTATCCTTCAAATATTGTTACTTAAAAATATTTAAAATGCTGTTCATTTAGGTCTTCATTATACTAATTTTTTTTTTTTTTTTTTTTTTTTTTTGCGGTACGCGGGCCTCTCACTGTTGTGGCCTCTCCCGTTGCGGAGCACAGGCTCCGGACGCGCAGGCTCAGTGGCCATGGCTCACGGGCCCAGCCGCTCCACAGCATGTGGGATCTTCCCGGACCGGGGCACGAACCCGTGTCCCCTGCATTGGCAGGCTGACTCTCAACCACTGCGCCACCAGGGAAGCCCTCATTATACTAATTTTTGAGAAAAAAGAAAGCTATCTCTAGAGAATTGATGAGCACCATACAGATCAGGAAATGTACTATCATTTAAATGAGTTTCGAAAGATACTGTGTATATGGTTTTGACCATGGTAGCTGATGGCTGACTGATAGTGATGTCAACATCCCCATCCCACTGATGCACTTTTTGGTTTCATAGTTAGCCAGTTTAGTTTTATCAGTGATGAATTTGTCTGGTACCTCTTTGGGGTCAGTGTTCTCTTAAGACAAGCCTCTCAGAGCAAGAAAATGGTTCTGAAAACCTATAAACTCTAGCAATTTTTCATGTTGAGGATTTTTTCACTCTCTTAAACAAATTTTCTATCATTATACTACCATCTGCCTTTTGATAATGTTTTGTATTGAATTCTTATATTTTCCTCATCAACTAATTAGATGATATGGCAATATAAATTTTTTCATGTCAAAAACTGAAGACAGCTTGAGAGTAGTTAAGTGTCTGTGTTGATGTTAAGGTAGTTGCAAGCAGCAGACTCATTGTAAAATCTTCCTTGGTGGTACTTGAAGATCTGATTTGTGAGAGTTAGAGCTTTCTAATCAGTAACCAAGTTTTACATTTTATTTATGGAAAATAATTGAAATACTTAGACTAGGAATCCCTATTTAATTATCCAGGTCATCAGAGCATACATGGGAAGCCCCCTATTGATACAAAAATGTGCAATTACAGAGAATACTGACGGGACCATATAATAAGGCGGCTTCATCTATAGGGCAGATCTCCGAAGCATGGCCAGACTTAGAGGCCAACTGGTTGACTGGGAATAGAGGACAGTTTTATTGTGCTCTTTCATCTTCTGTACATTATCAGCTTGTGAATGCACCTTATCTTTTCCTCAGTTGAATTTTCCATTATCTTTATTGTTTTGCTTCATACCTTTTCAGCACTTCATGGGATATTTATCTTAACAACTTTAGAGGCTCATTTTAGAATTCAACATTCAACAGATTATGGATATTAAAGTTCATTTAAAAAACACCTGTTGGGGCTTCCCCGGTGGCGCAGTGGTTGGGAGTCCGCCTGCCGATGCAGGGGACGCGGGTTCGTGCCCCGCCCGGTTCGGGAGGATCGCACGTGCCGCGGAGCGGCTGGGCCCGTGAGCCATGGCCGCTGAGCCTGCGCGTCCGGAGCCTGTGCTCCGTAACGGGAGAGGCCACAGCAGTGAGAGGCCCGTGTACCGCAAAAAAACAAACAAACAAACAAAAACACCTGTTGTATTTAGGTGGTTAGTATGTTTTTGGCCTCTATCATTAGAAGTAGCTAAAATAGCCACAGGAGAAGCAATGACACTGCCCCTCAGAGAAGCTTACAGAAATCAAAAGTGGACATTACTTAAGCCTGATGTTGTTTGGGGTTACCTGAAAGAGAATCATAAAGTAGTCAAATTGCAAAATGGAAATAATTTAAAAATTTGTATATCTTATTCATCACTTTTAGGGAAAGAGTATAGGTATTAGGGAGACGTGAGAGTGAACAGTAATAAAGTAAAACAATAGGATGGAATGATTTTTTAAATGCTGGGAAATTATCTAAAGGGAGCGTCTCTTCTTTCCATTTTATTTTGGCTAACCTTGGTTTTCTTTTATTTATTTACTTACTATTGATTTTTACCTGCCTGTAAAGAATTTTGCAGCCAAATTCTGCCACCGAAGAATGCCTCTGCAAATAGAATAGCATTTGAATTTCTTTCTTTTGAATCGGGACAAGCAGCACAGGCATAAAATTGATTTTATGCGCTGACCTTTACTTACAATTATATAGCAGAAACTTCATCAACAGGAGTTTTATCTTGTAGGACTTCTATTGAATGAATTAAAAGAGATTTTAAAAAGTGAAAGGTGAGTAATAAAGGAAATTATAGGAGAAAAGAAAAACATGAAAAAGTCCCACTGTTGTTTAGATGCTAAAGCAGACATCGGAGACAGCAGCACGACTCCTTGGTGTGACACGTGAGCAGTTGCTCTCACCACGTCCTTTTCTCTCCTTTGGTTTGTGAGAGCAGTTGCTGACTTGCAGCTGAGAGCTGACAGTAGGCACACACACCCTGCTTCTTTTTGAGAGTGTTACAAGTTGACACGTATTGACACGTCTTTCTCCTTCCCAGAGGGAATGACAGGAGCTTATGAAAGGTAATGAACTGTGATTTGAAGTACATTTTAATTGGGGGTAAATCAAAGCATTTCTGGCTTATAATTATTAATTTATTTCTGCAAACCCTATCACCAGGAATAAATGGTCATAAAATTTTAGCGTGTTTTCCCTACAGTATTTTTTGGTATGAGTATTTTTTAAACCTGTTTGAGCTCATACTTTAAGATTTCATGCCTCTTAAAATTAACCTTATAGGATGATCATTTTCCTAGATTATTAAAAATTCTTTGTAAATGTAATTTTTATTGGCTGAAAGCATATGGATCATACGGCATACGTTTTTTCTTATTGTTGGACTATTAAGACATATAAAAATGATCGTTGCTGTTATCAGTGATGCCATCACCTTTTATATTCAGTTTTTCCTTTGTCTTAGATTACTTCCTTAGGATAGAGATATCCATAGTACTAAAATTAGTTAATGTGTGTGAAGAGGTTTAAGAGCTTTGATACATATCTTCAAATTACTTTTCATGAAGACGGTAAGATAGCTGCTATTATCTGTATTTTACAAATAAGGAAACTGAGGTTTAGAAAAGTTAAATTATCCGTCCAGGGTCACAAGGCTGGTAAGTGCCAGGGACCAAGTTGGGATGAAACCCCATTGCCTTTCCACTATAATGGTCTTTCAAGTATGTTCCTTGTAATGTTCATAGACAGCGCAAGGAAAAAAAAGGCTCATGATAGAAAATGTGGGAAATGTTATTTCTGTCTTCTTTTTTTTTTTTAACCATCTTTATTGGAGTATAATTGCTTTACAATGTTGTGTTAGTTTCTGCTGTACAACAAAATGAATCAGCCATATGTATACATATATCCCCATATCCCCTCCCTCTTGCATCTCCCTCCCACCCTCCCTCTCCCAGCCCTCTAAGTGGTCACAAAGCACCAAACTGATCTCCCTGTGTATTTGTGTCTTCTAACTGAGCCCGAATCCCAGCACACCTCCTCAGGGCATACCATTTCCCAAATATTTTGGCCAATTACATGTTTTCTAAATTATAATAACCTCAAATTACCCAGAGTTCTGAAAACCTGCTGAAACAAAGTTGATCAGACTGCTCTGTTTTAGAACACAAGATTAATTTCTGGATATACAACAATAAACAAATGGCTGAAAGCCAAACAGGATAGTTATTTACAGTGAGTCTTCAGTTACTCAGCATCATAGAGAAGTTAATTTCAAATTGAATTGGAATAAATCTCAAGTTTATCCCAATGAATCCTCCAAACTTGGCGTAAGTTAGTAATTCTGGTGGAAATGGTATTTAATGGTATTTATAAGCGGTATTTAATATAACTCCTTTTCTAAAGTATGCTGAGTATCATTTTCCTTTTACTTAATGATTGAGGCTCAATGTATTGAACATGTTAGCATCCTGTATTATAATATGGTGATTCTGAAGTACGTGGATTATGCTTCAATACCAAATGCCCCAGTGTTGCTTTGTTTTTCTTTTTTTAAAGTTCTGCCTTTTTATGTTTTAGTTGCCTGACTCTTCCCTACCGCCCAGAAGCTGTCACTCCTTGCTTGCTGCCCTCTAGGTGTCTGTCCCGTCTCCTTCCCTTGCACAAACATAGTATCCTGCTTCTGATCCTTTGGACTTAGAATCCAGGTTAACCAAGTTTATTGGAGCTGTATGTATAATATGAGTGCATACATTTTGCTCCCAAGGTTTTCTCTTCTGAGTAAAGTGTACGAATTTCAGAGTTTTAGTATTTTTAGGCCCCAATTTTGGTTATACAAAGCCTTTTAAACTTAGGTGCTACATGATCTCACTTCTATGATTTTGTTTTAAACTGAGATTTCCAGATAAATATCCTCTGAATAGTTGAGGAATTAAGGTAATGAAGTAATTCCTTTAATCAACACATATTTATTGAATCCTTAGGAAACACTTTCTAGGTGCCTGGGATTCTTCAGTGAGCAAAACAGAAGAGCCCCGCTCTCATATAGCTTATATTCTAACAGTGGAAATAGGTAAAAAAAAAAAAAACAAAAAAAAACTGTAAACATGAAATAAATTATGTTATGTTTGGAGGTAATATGTTGTGGAAAAAAACAATAACAGCAAAAAAAAAAAAAAATAGAGCCCAGTGAGAGATCAAGTGTGCTAGTGGGGGTGGTGTAGATTGTTGTAGTACATAGGTTGGTTAGAATATGGTTTACTGGAAAAGGGTGATTTTAGCAAAGAGGTAAGGGAGTTAACCAAGCATATGTTTAGGGTAAGAACATCCCAGCAGTGGGAGCAGCCAGCGCAAAGGTCCTGGTGGGGAGCACGTGCATTGCTCCAGGAACAGTAAGGAGGCTATTGTGGGTAAAATGAAGTGAGCCAAGGAAAGAGTAGGGAAGTCAGAGAATGAGGGTAGATTATGTAGGAACTGGGCAGCTATTATAAAGGGCTTGGCTTTTACTCTGAATCAAATAGGGAGCCACTGAAGGGTTTAGAGCAGAGGAATGACACAACCCTATTTGCATTTTCACAAGATCACTGTGATAGCAATGTTAAGAAGATGCTCTGGGGGATGGGGCAATGATAGAAGAAGGGAGACTTTTACTAGGAAGCTCTTGCAGTAATCCAGGTGAAAGATGATGGTGGTTTGGATTAGAGTGACAGCAGTGGAAATGATGAGAAGAGGCAGGATACATTTTGGAGGTAGAACCAATAGAACTTGCTCATGAATTGAATGTGGGAATGTGCGAGAAAGAGGAGTAAGGGATGAATCTAAGGTTTGGGCGATTGGAAGGGTGGTGGGGCCATCTGTTGTGATGGGGAAGGCTATAGGTAGGGCAAGTTTGAAGGGAAAGAGGAGTGCAGTTTTGGACATTTGGAGTTTGAGAAGTCTATTAGACATTCAGTTGGAGATGTTGAGTAGGAAATTGGATATGTGACTCGAGTTTGGAAGAGTGGTCTGAACTGGAGACAGAAATTTGGGAATCATTAATACATAGATGATACTTAAAGCCATGAGATTGGAGAACATCAAGGAAGTGACTGTTAAAGAGAAGAGGACCAACAATTAAGTCCTGCCATCTTCCAACAAGAGTTCAAGGGGAGGGGCCGTCAAAAGAAGCTGTGTAGGAGTGACTAATGAGGTAGGAGGAAAACAAGGGAACGTGGAATGTGTCTTGAAAAGCAAGTGGAGACGTTTCCAAATATTCCTGTAGATCATGAAAAAACATTGGGAAAAAGAAAGACCACAATCTGGGTTTGCATTTGAAGTTTTATATTTTATAGATGACATGGCTAATAGGTCTACTTTTCCAGCCTGGTTAGCAGTTGAGTGAGTTGCACACTCTGTGCCAGCCAGTTCTTGGAATGTTGTTTTGAGTAAGACAGCAGGACTGAAAACAAAAATAAAATATCTCACACACAAGGTGCAGGGCAAATGCATAGCCTGTGGCTTAAACTAGTATGAGATCATCCACCTAAAATGTAGGCGAATGGCAAAGTCCAGGTAAGGAAAGATGAAAAATCATGGTATAGAGGTGTGGAGGACAAGTGGTAGGATAACATGAATGCAACTATGAAAACATAGAGTGTTATTTTTCAGAAACAGTTGGAGAAAAGGGCAGGGAGTCAACGTCACCATGATAAATACTGAACAGCAAGGGAGCAAACTATCACAGCTGAGGCATGCGGGCTGCTGTGAAACGCAGAAGTGATGTTATCAATAAAGCCAGAGTTGGGAAGTGATTAACAAATAAACAACGTATGGCACATTGGTTGCCATGTCCCTGGAAACATCTCCTCTCTGGAGATAGTGTGCCTCTGTAAATGAGTTTCTGGTTGGCGCACATTTGCTTTTGATACCTATGGCTTTTGTGAAATTGTAACTACCCCGTTACAAATGCTGCTAAAAAGACAACTATAAAGTTCTGGTTCTGGACAAATGGACTCAATTCTCCTTATTTCTCCCACTATGTGCAACTATAAACCCTGGACATTATATATAAAAAAAAAACAGGAAAAGACTCTGCATGGTGGAGAGAAGGCAGATTGGCTTGGGATCTCTCTGTCTGAAGAATCACCTAGTGGTGTGTTCCTTGAATTCTCTTTTTGCCTTATGTATCCCAGACTGGGTGCTGGAGGAGACAGTGTTCCAGAAATGCCAGTCAGCACAGACAAAAATTATGCCGCAAGAAACGCCTGCTGTCTCCAGGGTAAGAAAGGGGGTAGCTCAGTAAGACAGAAAACTTTTAGATAATAACTGCTCTACTTTAAACAAACACCACAGAAAAAACTGCGGGCTTAGTCCCACTCCTATCAGCAAAGATCAAGTGTGGAGTCTACACTTTCACTCGTGCCTGACCATGATGAAGCAGCTCTTCCCACCTAGATTTTGAAGTAGTTATCCTAAAAATGCTTCCGTGAGCAATTATGAACATACTGGTAAAAACAGAATATCTAAGCAAAGAAATAGAAAGCCTTAGCAGAGAAATATAAGAAATAAAGAAGACTCAAATGGAAATCTGAGAACTGAAAAATATACTAACTGAAATTAAAAACTCAGTGGATGGCTTGACAGCAGAGTGGGTAAGACAGAGGAAAGAATCAGTGAACTCAGAGATAGAACAATATAAATTACCCAATTTGAACAACAGAGAGAAAATAGACTGACAAAAACCCAGAGACTCAGGGGTCTGTGGCAGTATAACAGAAGATCTAACATTCGTGTCCCTTAGACTATTGGAAGGAGAGTAGAAAGAGAATGGTGCTGAAAAATTGCTAGAAGAAATAATGGCTGAATATTTACCAAATTTGGCCAAAGAAATAAACCTACCAATTCAAGAAGCTGAGTGAACCCCAACCAGGGTAAACCCAAAGAAATCCATGCCAAGTTAATCAAACTTCTGAAAACTAAAGACAAAGAAAAAAAAAATTACTTAGAAGCAGCAAGAGGGAAAGGATACCTTACCTATAGGGGGAAAACAGTTAGAATGACAATGGATTTCTCCTGGAGCCCAGAATGAAGTGGAACAACATTTTTCGAGTACTGAAAGAAAAGAACTGTCAACCCAGATTCTGTATTCAGTGAAAATAACCTTCAGGAATGAAGGGGCAATCCAGACATTCTCAGAAAAAGGAAAACTAGGATTGTCAACAGCAGACCTACTCTGAAAAAGTGGCTAAAGGAAGTTGAGAAAAAAAGGAATCTTGGAATCTCAGGAGGGAAGAAGGAACAATGGAAAGAGTAAAAATATTAGGCCCAGGAGAAAAGTGATTGAGTTAAAGCTGCATAACCTGAAAACAGAAATGCACGAGGAGATCAGTGGATACTAGGATGATAACTCTCAATGCAAGTGCCCTGCTGTTTCCACTGTCCATACAAAACATGCTGCTTTTTCCTATGTACCGGAATTTCGTCTTTTACAGAAGCCATCCAGAGATACTCTTGCACTACCCACTTAGGGTATAGGAGTGAGGTTAAATGATGAGTGTGTACGGTCTCGAAGTTTCTGTCTTATATCCAGCAGGAATATAAGGGAGGAGTAGGACTCCTCCTTTTTCAGCCGCCCCACATGCAGACTCACCTACTGAGGTATAGACTACCCTCACCTTGGCTTCCCCTGTTTCTTCTTCCAGACTGTGGGGTGGGTGGTACCTTAATCACTGACGACTACACTCTTTACGGAGTCCCGAAAGTGGTTAAAAAATGTGCTTTGGTCAAGGGACCTCCCTTCCACTCAGCCCTCATTCTCACTCTGTCACTTCAGCTGATAATTATTAATTATTAACGAGCTGGGATTTTTGGAATTCCGGAGGCTGAATTTGTCTGTAGAAAGAGGCCTTCTCTCTGGGATGGGGTCTCCACTTGTCCCCCATTAGAAACAGTAGACAGAAGAAGAGGTGGCCAATAGTGGACACTCCCAGCTGGCGAGCGACACTTCCGTCTCCCCCTGGCTTCAGGCTTCCAACATCCCTACCTTGTATTTGGACCATATCACCATCTAACACAAGATCATAGATGGGAATCTCTTGATGTAAACTGGGCAGTGGACATCTTTGCCTGTGCATTGGTCCACTGTCTTAGTTGATGTGCAGATAGAGAAAGGACAGGTGGACCAGTGACAAAACCTTGGCTCTGCACCTGGGAGGCCTCTGCTCTGAGTGACTGAGGGATACACAGCGAGATAACAGTGTGCCTGTGAGACCATGGAGGCCAGTGTGCTGAATGTCAGTGTTTCCTTCTAGTTAGTAAAGAAGGAAATGCTTTAACTTATTTTTTTGAAACCAAGATCTCCCAGAGGAGAGAAAGAAAATAATTTTTGAAAGGGTTCTTTATAAAACCTTTGTGCTATGCATACGAATCCATTCGTATGCATACTTATTACTCGACATTACTTATGTCGAGTAATGCACTATGTGTGACGCTAATGCCCGGGGTTCATTCTTGCAAAGGGAACAGAGAACATGCTTGGGACTCAGACACGGAACGAGTAGTCAGAGAAGTGTTTAGCATATTGTCATACGTGGTATGAAGGGCTACATCAGGCTCTGGGAACATAAACAGGGGTCCTGAGTCTGGGAAATCAGATCAGATTTCCCCAGAGTAGGTGGCATGAAAGTAGTAAAGAGAAGCAGGAGTAGATGAGAGAACAGCAGAGGGTCATATGTATTCAATACATTTGAGTATCATCTCGTCCAGGTGATGTATTCCCTGCTCTTGAGAAGCCCCCATTTATCCAGGAATACATAAATTGAGAATTGATTATTTTGACTCAGTGACATATAGATTAGGAAAAAATGACCCATAAATTTCTATGGCTAGATAATACAGGCAGATCTTTTGAAGGAATTTGTAATAAATAATTAATGTTGACTATCCCATTTTTATGTAATGAAAATATTATCTAGTTTGTCCTTTTTCTTAAACCTTTTTTTTTGCTGTTGGTATATGTTACAAAATTTTAAGTGTATACATTCATGTCTTTTTTTGGTGTTTTTTGATCATGCTAAGAAAGAAACTCTGTACACAAATTAATGGAAATACCACTCAAATTGTAAAAAGCAATAGTAACTACCATTACATGGTTCAGGTCTTTTCTTATTCACCCTTAAGCACACTTTCTCTCCTTACATACTTACTCCACAAGATTTTACTTGTGCCAAGTAAAGTTTTATTTGGTGGTTGAATAAACATGCAACCTGCAGAAGTACATTCCAGAAATCCTACATTCCTACATAGGTTGGTGAATTCCCTGCTTTTATTTTGTTTGGTATTTCAGTGGAAATTCAGTCAAATGGTAGATGTGATCTTATCTGTCCAATAAAAGGGCAAGAGTGAGTACAGATCCTGTGAGATACAGCTGGAAGTCTTCACTTTGGATTCCTGAGGAAAGGACCTTAATTTAAGAGCATCCCTGGCTGAACGTAGGAAAGTATTGACCTGACCTTTTTGTGGGGACTCTTTTGGAGAGTCATGCTCTGTGATGCGTGGACACGGGATCTGTCTAAGGTGCCTCTTCCTTGGTCATGGAGGCCAACAAAAGGCTTATTATCTGTCTAGAGTGTTTTTAGTTTGGTGGAAGAAGCAAATTGGCACCAGGCAAAGAGTTGGGGCTGGCACTGGATGATGGCCTGTGAATTTGCCCTGATGGGGAATTTCTTTGTGACCAGTGACCACATATTCATTTCCTCCAGCTGCTGTAGCAAATTAAAACAAACTGGGTGGCTTAAAACAGTAGACATTTATCATCTTACAATTCTGGAGGTTAGTAGTCCAAAATCAGGTGTCAGCATGGCCGCGCTCCCTCTAAAGGCTCTGGGGGATGTTCCTTCCTTGCTTCTTTCTGATGGTTGCCAGCAGTCCTCTGCCTCCATCAGAACATGGTCTTTCCTCTGTGTCTGTCTCTGTGCACCCTTTCCTCTTCTTATAGGTTCACCAATAACATTGGATTTAGGGCCCACCCTAGTTCAGTATGACCTCATCTTAACTAATTCCATCTCCAAAGATACTATTTCCAAAAAAAGTCACAGTCTGAGTTCTGGTGGATGTGAATTTTTGAGATACACTCTTCAACCTGGTATAGACAGTGATAGAAAAACTCAGGAAAGAAGTGACCTGTTCCATTTGCCTGAACTATTTTGAAGACCTCTGTTTAATATTCTATAAATCTAACATCTGTTTCACTTGTATAAGGAGAGAGAGAACCAAGGTGATCTTTTTGTGCCCAGTGCCTTGCCATCTCTCAGATACAGAGGATCCAGATCAACAGATCAACATGGCCCCGGGGAGGCTGGTAGTGAGATGAAAATGTTTAGCCCATGTTGAGTATGCAGTACTGAAGTGCTATGTGTATATGACTCTGGGTCCAGCCATGGCCAGTGACTTCCTCATATCTTCTGATGATATGAGGGGCATCAGATGTGGGTATGTCCAGCAGAGGTGACCAGAGAACCTGGAGATATTCATCTCTACCGCTTGTGGACCGGGTTCCCTTCTCTTCTGGCTGCCACTGTTAGGAGGTAGAGGTGGGAGAGACAGCTGAATGGGTTGTGGGTGTCTGCAGGGAATCTACATATTGTTAAGGAACTTTCCCTGTATCTTCAGACCTTGGGTTCTGGGTTGTGAGCTGAAGGGGAGGACATGAAGTAGCTGTTGGTTCTGAACCCTGGGTGTAGCCAGACTTGCAGAAGGTGGGTATTTTCCTGGACTGTGATCTGAAAGCTATTTTGTTCTTCAGTGCCTCGTGTGAATTAAAGTTCTTGTCCCTTTGCAGTAGGCTTGTCATTTCTAATTAAACAAGCTATTTTGCAAGTTTGTTATATGCTAGAATATTTTTAGTTCAGTTGAGGAACTGCATTTTCACTTTTATTTATATGTTGATCAAAAACAGCTTTATTGAGATAGAAGGTCATACAATAAAGTACACATATCTAAATTATATATAATTTGGTATGTTGTGGCTTATGTATACATTTATGAAGCCATCACCACAATCAAGATAGTGAACAAACTCACCACCCTAAATTCTCCCATGCCCCTAATATTCTCCCCTTTCAGCCCCTCCCCACCCCCTCTCGTCCCCAAGCAACAACTGATTTTCTTTTGTCACTAGAGATTAGTTTGCATTTTCTAGAGATTTATATAAGTGGAATCATTCAATAATTAGTCTTTTGTGGGTGGCTCTTTTCACTCAGCATAACTGTTTTGAGATTTAGCAATGTTGCTGTGTGTATCAACAGCTCATATCTTTTCATTTCTGAGTAGTACTCCATTGCATGGATATACAGAATTGGTTCTCCAAACATCTGTTGATGGACATTTGGATTATTTCCAGTTTGGGGGCTGATACAAGTGAAACTACTATGAACATTCATGTAAAAAATATGGCAGACAACTTACCATAGAGAAGTGTAAAAATAAAATATGTATACCAAAGAACCCATGCTATTCCCATTTCTCCAGAGAAGCTGTTCTGCAAAGGTTCCCTGTGAGCTAGTTATTGCTAAAACCGGATAACATTTTTAGGTCCTTATATTATATTACTTCTGTAGCATAAGACTTCTTGACCATCGCCTCCTGCCGACTCCTCCACCCTTAGCTTCCATTACTTAGTTTCTTCTAACTCTTCCCTAGCCAACACTAACTCGTTCCCTGTCTTTGTTATAGTGCCTACATGTGTGTGTTCCTTTTTTTTGTCATTTTCTTCTTTAGTGTTTCAAACTTCTTGTTACTGATTATTGTTTTCTCTTTCTCCTTTTCCCAGTTTGTGTTTGAAATTCATTGATAGCTGACTTAGAGATAAAATTTTTAAAATTCTTGCACCTTTCATGTCTATGGACACTTACTTCTAAGGTGTTGAAAATTCTTTAAAAAGGAAGTTGGCAACATGATCACTTGTCTTTGTTTTCTGAGAAAGCAAAAAAATAAAAAAAGTGTTCCATGGGGTTCCATTTTCAGCTTGTTTTTCTTATTAGGCCGTTTTCTCTCTCTGAACAATCTTGTTTCCCTCGTGGATTTGACTGACGTGTGTGCTGATGACTCCCAAGGCTGAATCTCTAGCCCAGCTCTGCTGGCTTCAGGCTTCCTGATAGTTCTGTTGTCCCTTGCTGTTGAAAATTCATAACCAAGTTTTATTTGTTTGTTCATGTGTTTGTTTTTAACCCTCAGTCAGCGTCCATGTGAATATTTGTTTAGTCTATACCATTGTAAGGATTTGGGGGAAATCACTTACTTTCCTACTTTTATAGAGCTGCTTAATAGCGTTAACCTCTGTCTTTCAGCCAGTTCAGCCATGCTTTTTGAGCACAGTACTATCTGTTTTTTGATGGAATTGTTTGATAGGAACATCTTTTCAGTTTGTCTGCCTCTCTTTTGGCCAAAAAGAGATTTGAACATGGCAGTTTTTTTTTTTTTTTTACCACATTTTCTTCTATCCTGTGAGTTTCACCTTCCAGGATAATTCTGAAACCATCCACAAGGAAAGCTACAAGCAAATTTCTGCATTTTCTTGTTTGGTTTAGTTTTTGATTGTCCTGCTTTTAGCCAAGTCTGCTGTCTTGAGCTGCAAAAATTCTGGCAACTTTCCTTCAAAGTGTGCATAATTGGCTTTTGGATGTTGTTACAAAAGTCATAGTTTTGTGTAGTTATGGCTCACAATTTTCCCACCCAAGATATAAAAAGGTTTGGGCTCATTTGTATCTCCACAAAGATAAAACCTCTCTCGGAAATAAACATATAAATACATCCTATGTTTTTTGGATCTACTTTTGTGTGTAGCACGAAATGACTGGTCTGGATCTGCCAGCATCTTCACTGCTGAGCGCATCGTGGAAAGCTTACAGGGTGACATGAGGTGCCACGGTCTTCAGTGATTCATGACGTTTTGAGGCATGTGTTTTTTTTATGGGCTAGGACAAAATGTACGCATTGTGTGTGCACAGACAGGTCCAGTTCTCTACCCCGTGAAATCTTGGGAGCTATTAAAGTCAGGGAGCTCAGGGTTATTGAAAGAATGAATGCACCAGCAGGCAGTCATTCCTACCAAAAAACACATTGAATCCATTTTAAAATGTAAAGAAAAAATACATCTATCATTTAAAAAACTCTCAGTTTTGATTGGAGTTATGTTATTGGGATACTCTCTAAACAGAAAATGCAGCTACGTTTAGTTTTGTGTTTATAAACAAAATATTTGACTTACCACATTTTTGAGCAATTCCGGTAGGAAGTTGCACTAATCTGTGGGAGCCAGTAGGTTTTTTTTGCAGCCAAAAGGGGGAAAAAAGCTTCTATGGATTCATCAAGAAATCACCCTTGCCGGCATGAACACTCGGGCGGAAGAGCGCCGGCTGTACGAGCTGGTGACGTTAGCATAATCGGTTCTCGCCAAAGACGTTGCTCGCTGTTCCTGCACCGCAGTGCTGCCGCTGGGGATTCCCGTCTAACTCTAAAGTACCAACTGTGCAGTATTTTTGCTGCACATAAAAATATTTATGGCCTCCTGGTTTTCATGAGAAAATGTGACATTGGCCAATATGGAAAGCCAGAAATCTACTACATATTCATGTGATAAATCCTTTTAAAAATTCAAAAACGCAAAACTTTTCTTCTCAGAAATCTTTCGGTAAAATTGATGCTTAGGGTAGAAGCATCCTCTTTATCCTGCAGCTCTCTGTGCATCCTCACACAGCACTGAATGCCACCCGGGACGATGAACGCTGCCCGGAGAAGCACAGACATAGCAGTAAGGGACACAGGCTTGGGATCACCATTTCCATTTCCTGTATGTAAATGTAGAACAAATCTTTTTAAAAAAATTTTATTGAAGTATAGTTGATTTACAATGTTGTGTTAATTTCTGCTATTCAGCAAAGTGATTCAGTTATACAGACATACATATATCTATATTCTTTTTCATATTCTTTTCCATTATGGTTTATCAGAGGATATTGAATATAGTTCCGTGTCCTATAAAGCAGGACCTCATTGTTTATCCATCTTATATATAATAGTTTGCATCTGCTAATCCCAAACTCCCAATCCTTCCCTCCCCCTGGCAACCACAAGTCACAAGGTTTTCCTGATAAATACAAGACACCCAGTTAAATTTGAATTTCAGATAAAGGACAGCACATTTTAAAGTATTGAGTATGTCTTGATTATTGCAATAGGACATATCAGTATGTATACTAAAAACGTATTCATTGTTTATTTGAAATTCAGCTATAAGTGGGTGTCCTGTATTTGTATTTGCAGAATCTGGTAACTCTAGGCTTACCACACTCTTCACACAAAGGTTGCTGTTTAGGGGTGGGAGATCCACTTCCACAAGGTGCTCGGAGAGTGGATTAATAAGCGGCTTATGACTGACCACAGATAGTTTAACTTCCTTCTAAAGAGAGTGGCACCAATTGAATGGAAGTTTAGTTTTTATTGGCACTGTTCTTGGTGCTGTGTGTGTGCACAGCCACTTTTGTTCGTGGAGCAGGATATCTCAACAAATCTGGGCTGTGGCTGAGCTGCTTGAGGGAACAGAGGCCACGGCTGAGCTGCTTTAGGGCTGCCACTGGCTTGTCCTCTTCCCCTGCCTTCCTTGAAGCTGTGCTCAGCCTCTCTGCTAAGTAAACAGTGAACCAATAGTCGGAGGAAGTATGTAGTGTCTCCCAATTACCAGCCAGCCTGGGGCAGTCACACATCTCTGGATGGCCCTGATTGAAAACATGGTGGTGAAGAGTGCAGTCAATAGACTGGGTTCCAGTTCTGGGCTACCCCCACCAGCCGAGATTTGGGGGAAGTTACTGAGTACTTCCAAGCTCAGTTTTCCCCACCTGCAAGATAATAATACCTACCTTATAAGGCTAATGGGAGGATTACATGAGTTAATATATATAAAGCAAGTACATTGATTGGACCCTAATAAGGACAAATAAATGTCAGTTGCTAATTTTACTGCTATTTCCCAAAACACAGTGCATATGCAAGGTTATATTATAGTTGTTTACCAAAGGGTCTTTCTTATTTGAATGTTCACAGTTTGAGGAGAGGGAATATGTTCTGTTCATGTGTATCCACAGCATAATGACATGGTGACATGCAGTGGGCACTGGGTGAATGTTAAGTTGAAGAAAGTTGACATCTGTTGTCCCCGTGGATTTAGGAAATAACATCCCCCCCCTCCTATTGGTTCCTTAGCAGTCATACTTACAGAAGCAGTTCTCCAGGTCAGAACTTCCTAAGAAGTTACAGTCTTTTTTATGTCTCAGAGACTGATTCCCTCAGCCTTTGGGGTGGCCTGAACTTCAGCAGATGGCTTGGAGCCACGTATCAGTTTATCCCAGTAATTTTCTGTGAGGGCCATGAATTTAAAAAAGGTTGGGAGGCACTGTTCTAGGCTGTAGAACATTCAATTGTTACGAAATAATACATGTAGTTTGGTCCAATTTTTAAAAAATAAAACAGTTTGTATTTTAGCTAGCTAGCGTGCTAGATAAAGATTGGAAAGATATACAGTGGATTGAGGTTGTTTGGGGAGGTTATAACTGTGGGTGATTTTTTCCCCTAATGTTTTCTCCAAATGCATTTCAGTAATTAAGAGAGGATAAACCCTCATAAATGTTATTTTGAAAACATTTAAAAAAATATTCATTTACATGCACCTACAGGTAAGTAAATGGAAAGGCCTAACAATGATGTAAGGTAGATACAGTTGTTATATTGTAAACAACAGAGCAGCCTTCGGTGGAGGTTAAGTAATTTTACACATTTAATTCATGAAGAAAAATGTCTCTTTCTTAAGGAAAAATAAAAAGCTGTTCATCCAGTAGAAAGTAATAATTGTTGAAACTCAGACACTAATGCAAAGAGATTCTTTGAGTTCAGAGAATAAAAATAAACGTTTAACATAGAATAAAAGTTTATTTTAAAATTCATTACAAAATGACTTTAATGAATCAATAATTCATTAAATACTTAATTCATTTGTTGAATGAATAAGTGAATAACCAAGCACCTACTATGTGTCAGGCACTGCACTAGTCATATGTGGTCCTATGCTAAAGTTGCCCAGGGTCTGGGGGAAGAGTCAACTTTGTTTCCTTAACATTTTGTGTTCTTTATTCACTTGTACTGGTTGTGTTCTAAACCCAGGATTACTTGTAGTGAATTGCAAGGACCTTCTTTCTAAATCTGCTCAGCACCCAGGTCTTCCAGGAAATGAGTAACCACTCTTTGATCTCTTTCTTGGATTAAACTCATTAGGTTGACTTCCATCGGAATGGCTGGATTGTTCTCCCTTTCATTTAGTAATCTTGGCCCACCCAGAAATGCAGTGCAACTTTTTGCACATTTACGTTGGTTTTTTTCAAGTGCTGAAATGAATTTATTATTGATACGGTAATGTTATCGAACCAAACTTGGGTCCACTTGCCTGTGCTGTAAAGCCAATCTACTGACACTGGTTGTGGTGAAGGAAAGTACAGCATTTATTTCAGGGCACCAAGCAAGGAGAACAGGCAGCTCATGCTCAAAAGACCTGAACTCCCTGATGGCTTTCAGGGAAGGGGTTTTATAGGCAGTGTGAGGGAGGGAGCTGCAGGGTGCGTGATCAGCTCGTGCACAGTTCTCAGATTGGTTGGCATCAAGGTGAAGTTTCAAGCATCACCAACCTCTGGTTTCAACCAGTCCAGGGTCTATGTTCTTGTGGTCAGCAGTTTTCATTTGGTGGGGCTCTGCTTCCTGTAAAAACAGCTTAGGAATGTGTGTCAGGCCTTTGTCCGTACCTTTCAGGGAAATGGGAGTTTGGTGATTCTGCTATGTGGCGGATTTACAGTCTAAATTGTTACCAATTTCCCGGCCCAGCAGCTGTTCTTTGTTTCTACATCTTCATATTTCCTAATCATTAACACTTTTTAAAAAAAAATATTTATTTTATTCATTTTATCTTTGGCCACGTTGGGCCTTCATTGCTGCGTGCAGGCTTTCTCTAAGTTGTGGCAAGCGGGGGCTACTCTTCATTGTGGTGCTCGGGCTTCTCACTGTGGTGGCTTCTCTTGTTGAGTCAGCCTTTTACTTCAAAAGACAAGGGCACAGGGACTTATACACTGTTTCAATAATTAGCCATGTTCTCTCTTATAAAGGTAACAATTATTCTTGTAATATATAAAATAGTATATGTAGTTTAAAAAAGGTACAATTCATCTAAGTAAAGTATTGTCACAACTTTTAAGAAAAACAAATATTTCTTTTGAAAAAATGCAACAATTAATGACAAGGATAAGTCAAATTACTAACGTACTCTAGTAAAGAGGCTACATTTGCATCCTGAACTGCATGCGCACCTGCACAAGGGTTACAACTGTGGAATACTCCAATCAAGACTAGTCCTTAAAGGACCAAGCAGGCCACTAAATTATGAAAAGAGCCAGAGGCTTCCTGATAAGGAGTCTGCCAACCGAAAAATTCATTTAATTCTGTCATTAATAACAGTGTTATCTACACCTGTAAATACTTCCTTTGCTCCTGCTAGAAATGACCATAACATTTCTAAGGGGGAAAAAACACATTCTTAGATTTATTTTAAGCCATCCATGAGGAGGTAGGATCTGGGGGAAAAAAAAACCTGGACAAGTTAATGGCTATATCAGAAAGCCTGCAATATTAGATCTTAATGGAAACAAAACCAAAAGGTGATAATAAACTTAAGAGTCCCAGCCACTAGGGTTTCTCTGCTCTGTGAGTCCATCGTGCCTCCTCAGAGCACCTGACTCAGTGAAGGAACGACCACAGGAAGCACAGGAGTGTGGTTTCTCTCCAGTGTGGCTGCCCTGATGGCCTTGCAGGGATTCCAGCCGGGTGAAGCTCCCTCCATGTTCAACACAGTAGAAGGGGCGCCCTCCACAGTGTGTCGGTGTCTTTTGAACCAGACAAGCTGGACAAAGGCCATACCGTATTCTTGGCACTTGTATGGCTTGTAATGTGGATAGATCACTTTATATTTGGATAGAAGGTTTGGTTTGCAGAAACCCTTACAACAAACGGGACAGTTGTATGGTTTGGAGCCTGCCTTTTCTGTGTTTCTGTCATCTGAGCTGTGATGATTCAGGTGCACAGTGGACCCGGGAGAGCACTCTGAAATGGCTTCTGTTGGCTTGGCACTTTCTTTCCCACAAAAGTTCACAGGTATCTGAAAAATCCGGATCTTTTTCTGTATAAGATGGTGTATTAGTATTAGAAGGACCCAATATTGTAAGCAAGTGATCATGCCACACGATAACAAACCATAATTATAAACACATATAGAGAACTTACTGTATTAATTCAATAAAGCTGCAATAAAAATGATCCGGCGCCTTTCATGATTTACATATTTGTTCTTGGACAGCATTGTAATTAGGGACAAATGGTTCATCTGATGTTCAAATACATGACTATAATTAGGATTACTTTCATGCAGTCAAGCCACGTTTTTAGTTTTCCTTATTCAATGTACCCTTTCATCATCTTCGCACACCCACTGACGCTTGCAGATGAGAAAAGACAGTCCGGAACCTTACTCATCAACAGCTGGAGGGCCTTTTTTCTCCATCTCTCCCTGCTCCAGCCTTGAGGGTCCCTGTATCCTCTTCCTGTGCGTCCCCTGCCATCCCAACGCCCACACTCCAACACCAACACCTTTTCAATCAGAGCTGTGTCCCGCTCTGGTCCTGCTGTCCTGGAGCTGGGGAACAAGGCTGCAGAAGCTCTAAAGCCAGAAGAATGGGGATTACCTAGTGACATCGGGAGGGAGATAAACTGATCACATAATCACTGTTCAGTGACTATAGGAATTGGCTTTGCATCCCTGATGTCTAGGAGGGCACCTGCAGAAAGGTAGAATGAGGAAGGCTATCCAAGTAAGGGACGTGTGTAATGTATTGTCCAAACCAGGATACTTTTGATAGTGAATAGGGACACTATTAACAGTTTCACGGGGGCTATACGTATAAGCCATGACTTATAAGTCCCAGGAAAAACTGGACTTAGTGTCCCCTTACTTCTAAGTGGGCATTGCAGGGAGAAGGGGAAGAGAGTTATGGCTGTTGTCACACCTGAATGAACATGACAAGTGGAGCCCTAAAGCTCTATTTAATTAGTCTCCCTACCTTTTATTCCTTTCTCCTCCAGTTCATTCCCTGCTAGCAGACTAAGTTTCCAAAATGATGGCTCTGATATTTTCAGTCTCCTTAAAATCTCTGCTGGTCCCCCATGGTTAGCAGGATAAAGTCTGTACTCTCACTGGCTGGCATTCCAGCCCTGCCCTTAATAGGGGTCCAATCTTATTTCTTAGTTTTACTCTTTGAGAAGCCATTGGAACGTCAAACCATTGGATCTACTGGCTACTCTTGGCCTATCATTTCTTACCTCCATGGCTTTGCTCGTGCTTTAGCATCCTGTTGCTTGGAAACCTTCTACCCTCTGTTTGTGCTTATACAGTTTCTGCCCATTCTCCATGACCCAGCTCAAATTTCAGCTAAAATGCTGTGGGAAGCTGACAACTGGAAGAAAAAAGTTCTCTGTGAAGCCTTATCTACTCACTCTTTCTCATCTAGCTCTGAACCCCTAGGAGTCTCTATATAGACCTCTGTGCACCTCTATGTGGACCCATATGACTGCATTCATCCTTGCATCTTCATCACTTAGATAGAGGTCTTAGATCCTCTTAGAGATCAGAAGTTGTTTTAGGGTAGAATCAAAGTCTTATTCTTCCTGTAATTCTCAGAAAACTTTACATTGTACTTTGCACTTGGTACATGCAGCAGACTTGTTGAATGAAAGAGATTAGAGCCTGAAATTCAGAATTCTGATGCCCTTTATCTCTGCTTGGGTGAAGAAAAACCATAGGACAAAGGTACTTCCTGTTTTGCTTGCTCAGACACTTGGGGCTGGGATGGGTGTGAACATCTGATTCTTGCTGGCCCTGAGGACTGGCTCCCTATTCCTCACAGGAGGACTGTAGGAGGTGGACCAGCATCTGGCATTTGGGAAGTCTGTTATGACCTCTCAAGCTAGAGCCTGTGTCTTTGGTGTAGACAGGGAGTCACAATATCCTATTACCGTACATGACCGTACATGACTATAATAAGACCCCTTTCTGATATTGGTGTTGGCCAGCTACTTGTCCTTTGGGAACTCATTCTCTAGGCATCTTATTGCCTGAGTAGTCATAACTGCTGGATGCCATAATTCAAATCTTGCCTGAAATTATATGCAAGGCCGGCTTTCTTTTTATTGAATCAGCATTCTAGATACCAGGCTACCTGGCCTGGACTATTAATTCTGATCACTTTGAAAACCAAAATGACTAACAGCAAAAAGAAAGAATGTCAAATTGAATCTTCATCCCGAACTAATCATAATCCCTGCCATATGTCCTTGGCACAAATCATGTTGCTGCCTGGGGCGTTTCATTCTCTGCAGTGAGGCATGCTGGGAATTTGTGTTGGTGAGGACTGCTCTTGCCATTTTACACTCTGCAGGGGTACCAGAAGCAGTTTCCCAGACGAATGAAATTCAAGGCATCTGTTTTCCCTGGCATTTGTAGTGTTGAAACTATGGAAATGAGGTGTCTTAGACTTGGTGGGTATGACAAAAGGTTTTAGTCTAACAAAAATTTTCAAGAAATTATATTAATAGTTTCTCTGCTATCCAACTCTAGACTTACTTAACAGTCTACTCACTATTAAAGCCTGAGCACTGTGAAAGGAAAGTCTGACTATGTCTGTAAGAACTGCATCCTACCATGCATTAAGAAGTTGTTTGGTTTACTAATAACTTTAGCTGATGGGACCCTATACTATATAATCTTTAGTTTATAGGTCATGGACAGCTAAACCATACAAATAACATCATTCCAACCAAATTCCTGAGTGCATTTTGCCTTAGCAACAGCTCTGGAAGGCCCAGTCTCATTTTGGTTAAGATAGTTAGATTCTGAGCTGCAAAGTAATGATACGGCAGCACTTGGCATAGTACCCTGATTTATTTTTACTTATTATTTATTTATTAGCTCAGTAAATAACTCCTCTTAGAACCTAGGCTTTTCTAAAGATGAACAGAATCTCAGAGATAATTTAGGTCCACAGCTCCCTTTTGGATATGAGGAAGCCAAGGCCCAGGGAGGTTAAGCAATCTGCTCAAGGTAGTACAGCTTGTTAGTGGTAGTGATAATGTTAAGTGACATAGTATCACTTCTACCACATTCTATTGGTCACAGGGTCAGCCTAGATTCATTAGGAGGGGGAATAAGTCCCACTTCTTTTTTTTTTTTTTTTTTTTTTTTGCGGTACGCGGGCCTCTCACTGTTGTGGCCTGTCCCGTTGCGGAGCGCAGGCTCAGTGGCCATGGCTCATGGGCCTAGCTGCTCTGCGGCATGTGGGATCTTCCCAGACCGGGGCACGAACCCATGTCCCCTGCATCAGCAGGCGGACTCTCAACCACTGTGCCACTAGGGAAGCCCAAGTCCCACTTCTTGATGGAGATAATGACAAAGCATTTGTGGCTATCTTTAATACACCATACTCATAAAGTAGAAATTTTGTTGCATAACATTTTAGACTCTCTGGAGGTATGTACTGCCATTTTGATTGGAAAAATTTCAGCCATTCTTTCCTCAAATATTTTTTTCCCGATTTTTTCTCTTTTTTTCTTCTGAGACTTCAATTACATATATATTAAACTCTTGTTATTATCCAACAGGTCATCAAGTCTCTGTTCATTTTTTTTTAATCCTTTTTTTCTCTCCATGTTTCAGTTTTGGATAATTTCTACTCTTTGCCTTAAGGTTCACTGATTTGTTTTTCCACAGGGCCCAATCTCCTCTTTTTTTTTTTAACATCTTTATTGGAGTATAATTGCTTTACAATGCTGTGTTAGTTTCTGCTGTATAACAAAGTGAATCAGCTATATGCATATGTATATCCCCATATCCCCTCCCTCTTGCATCTCCCTCCCGCCCTCCTTATCCCACCCCTCTAGGTGGTCGCAGAGCACTGAACTGATCTCCCTGTGCTATGTAACTGCTTCCAACTAGCTATCTATTTTACATTTGGTAGTGTATACATGTTAATGTTACTCTCTTACTTCATCCTAGCTTACCCTTCCCCCTCTCCATGTCCTCAAGTCCATTCTCTACGTCTGCGTCTTTATTCCTGTCCTGCGCCTAGGTTCATTAGAACCATTTTTATATTTAGATTCCATATATATGTGTTAGCATACGGTATTTGTTTTTCTCTTTCCGACTTACTTCACTCGGTATGACAGACTCTAGGTCCATCCACCTCACTACAAATAACTCAATTTTGTTTCTTTTAAGGCTGAGTAATATTCCATTGTATATATGTGCCACATCTTCTTTATTCATTCATTTGTCGATGGACACTGGTTGCTTCCATGTCCTGGCTATTGTAAATAGTGCTGCGATGAACATTGTGGGACATGACTCTTTTTGAATTATGGTTTTCTCAGGGTATATGCCCAATAGTGGGATTACTGGGTCATATGGTAGTTCTATTTTTAGTTTTTTAAGGAACCTCCATACTGTTCTCCATAGTGGTTGTATCAATTTACATTCCCACCAACAGGGCAAGAGGGATCCCTTTTCTCCACACTCTCTCCAGCATTTATTGTTTGTAGATTTTTTGATGATGGCCATTCTGACTGGTGTGAGGTGATACCTCATTGTAGTTTTGATTTGCATTTCTCTAATGATTAGTGATGTTGAGCATCTTTTCATGTGTTTGTTGACAATCCGTATATCTTCTTTGGAGAAATGTCTATTTAAGTCATCTGCCCATTTTTGGATTCAGTTGTTTGTTTTTTTGATATTGAGCTGCATGAGCTGCTTGTATATTTTGGAGATTAATCCTTTGTCAGTTGTTTTGTTTGAAAATATTTTCTCTCATTCTGAGGGTTGTCTTTTTGTCTTGTTTATGGTTTCCTTTGCTGTGCAAAAGCTTTTAAGTTTCATTAGGTCCCAGTTGTTTGTTTTTGTTTTTATTTCCACTTGTCTAGGAGGTGGGTCAAAAAGGATCTTGCTGCGATGTATGTCATACAGTGTTCTGCCTATGTTTTTCTCTACGAGTATTACAGTGTCTGGCCTTACATTTAGGTCTTTAATCCATTTTGAGTTTATTTTTGTGTATGGTGTTAGGGAGTGTTCTAATTTCATTCTTTTACATGTAGCTGTCCAGTTTTCCCAGCACCACTTACTGAAGAGGCTGTCTTTTCTCCATTGTATATCCTTGCCTCCTTTATCAAAGATAACGTGACCATATGTGCATGGGTTTATCTCTGGGCTTTCTATCCTGTTCCATTGATCTGTATTTCTGTTTTTATGCCAGTACCATACTGTCTTGATTACAGTAGCTTTGTAGTATAGTCTGAAGTCTGGGAGCCTGATTCCTCCAGCTCCACTTTTCTTTCTCAAGATTGCTTTGGCTATTCGGGGTTTTCTCTGTTTCCATAAAATTTGTGAAAGTTTTTGTACTAGTTCTGTGAAACATGCCATTGGTAGTTTGATAGGAATTGCATTGAATCTGTAGATTGCTTTGGGTAGTATAGTCATTTTCACAATGTTGATTCTTCCAATCCAAGAACGTGGTATATCTCTCCATCTGTTTGTGTCACCTTTAATTTCTTTCATCAGTGTCTTATAGTTTTCTGCATACAGGTCTTTTGTCTCCTTAGGGAGGTTTATCCCTAGGTATTTTATTCTTTTTGTTGCAGTGGTAAATGGCAGTGTTTCCTTAAATTCTCTTTCAGATTTTTCATCATTAGTGTATAGGAATTCAAGAGATTTCTGTGCATTAATTTTATATCCTGCTACTCTACCAAATTCATTGATTAGCTCTAGTAGTTTTCTGGTAGCATCTTTAGGATTCTTTATGTATAATATCATGTTATCTGTGAACAGTGACAGTTTTACTTCTCTTTTTCCAATTTGGATTCCTTTTATTTCTTTTTCTTCTCTGATTGCTGTGGCTAAAACTTCTAAAACTATGTTGAATAAGTGGTGAGAGTGGGCAACCTTGTCTAGTTCCTGATCTTAGAGGAAATAGTTTCAGTTTTTCACCATTGAGGACGATGTTGGCCATGGGTTTGTCATATATGGCCTTTATTATGTTGAAGTAGGTTCCCTCTATGCCTACTGTCTGGAGAGTTTTTATTATAAATTGGTGTTGAATTTTGTCAAAAGCTGTTTTTGCATCTATTGAGATTATCATACGGTTTTTATCCTTCAATTTGTTAATGTGGTGTATCACATTGATTGATTTGCGTATATTGAAGAATCCTTGCATTCCTGGGATAAACCTCACTTGATCATGTTGTATGATCCTTTCAGTATGCTGTTGGATTCTGTTTGCTAGTATTTTGTTGAGGATTTTTGCATCTATGTTCATCAGAGATACTGGCCTGTAGTTTTCTTTTTTTGTAGTATCTTTGTCTGGTTTTGGTATCAAGGTGATGGTGACCTCGTAGAATGAGTTTGGGAGTGTTCTTCCCTCTGCTATATTTTGGAAGAGTTTGAGAAGGATAGGTGTTAGCTCTTCTCTAAATGTTTGATAGAATTCTAATGTGAAGCCATCTGGTCCTGGGCTTTTGTTTGTTGGAAGATTTTTAATCACAGTCTCAATTTCAGTGCTTGTGATTGGTCTGTTTATATTTTCTGTTTCTTCCTGGTTCAGTCTCAGAAGGTTGTGCTTTTCTAAGAATTTGTCCATTTCTTCCAGGTTGTCCATTTTATTGGCATAGAGTTGCTTGTAGTAATCTCTCATGATCCTTTGTATTTCTGCAGTGTCAGTTATTACTTCTCCTTTTTTCATTTCTAATTCTATTGATTTGAGTCTTCTCCCTTTTTTTCTTGATGAGTCTGGCTAATGGTTTATCAATTTTGTTTATCTTCTCAAAGAACCACCTTTTAGTTTTATTGTTCTTTGCTATCTTTTCCTTCATCACTTTTTCATTTATTTCTGATTTGATCTTTATGATTTCCTTCTGCTAACTTTGGGGTTTTTTTGTTCTTCTTTCTCTAATTGCTTTAGGTGTGAGGTTAGGTTGTTTATTTGAGATGTTTCTTGTTTCTTGAGGTAGGATTGTCTTGCTGTAATCTTCCCTCTTAGAACTTCTTTTGCTGCATCCCATAGGTTTTGGGCCATTGTGTTTTCGTTGTCATTTGTTTTTATGTATTTTTTTATTTTCTCTTTGATTTCTTCAATGATCTCTTGGTTATTTAGTAACGTATTGTTTAGCCTCCATGTGTTTGTATTTTTTACAGTTTTTTTCCTGTAATTGATATCTAGTCTCATAGCATTGTGGTCGGAAAAGATACTTGATATGATTTCAATTTTCTTAAATTTACCAAGGTTTGATTTGTGACCCAAGATATGGTCTATCCTGGAGAATGTTCCATGAACACGTGAGAAGAAAGTGTATTCTGTTGTTTTTGGATGGAATGTCCTATAAATATCAATTAAGTCCATCTTGTTTAATGTGTCATTTAAAGCTTGTGTTTCCTTATTTATTTTCATTGTGGGTGATCTGTCCATTGGTGAAAGTGGGGTGTAAAGTCCCCTACTATTATTGTGTTACTGTTGATTTCCCCTTTTATGGCTGTTAGTATTTGCCTTATGTATTGAGGTGCTCCTATGTTGGGTGCATAAATATTTACAATTGTTATATCTTCTTCTTGGATTGATCCCTTGATCATTACGTAGTGTCCTTTGTCTCTTGTAATAGTCTTTATTTCAAAGTCTATTTTGTCTTACGTGAGAATTGCTACTCCAGCTTTCTTTTGATTTCCATTTGCATGGAATATCTTTTTCCATGCCCTCACTTTCAGTCTTTATGTGTCCCTAGGTCTGAAGTGGGTCTCTTGTAGACAGCCTATATGTGGGTCTTGTTTTTGTATCCATTCAGCCAGTCTATGTCTTTTGGTTGGAGCATTTAATCCATTTACATTTAAGGTAATTATCGATGTGTATGTTCCTATTACCATTTTCTTAATTGTTTTGGGTTTGTTTTTGTAGCTGTTTTCCTTCTCTTGTGTTTCCTGCCTAGAGGAGTTCCTTTAGCATTTGTTGTAAGGCTGGTTTGGTGGTGCTAAATTCTCTTAACCTTTGCTTATCTGTAAAGGTTTTAATTTCTCTATCGAATCTGAATGGGATCCTTGCTGGGTAGAGTAATCGTGATTGTACGTTTTCCCTTTCATCACTTTAAATATGTCCTGCCACTCCCTTCTGGCTTGCAGAGTTTCTGCTGAACAATCAGCTGTTAACCTTATGGGAATTCCTTTGTATGTTATTTGTTGCTTTTCCCTTGCTGCTTTTAACATTTTTTCTCTGTAATTAATTTTTTATAGTTTGATTAATATGTGTCTCGGCATGTTTTTCATTGGATTTATCCTGTATGCGACTCTCTGTGCTTCCTAGACTTGATTGACTATTTCCTTTCCCATGTTAGGGAAGTTTTCGACTATAATCTCTACAAATATTTTCTCAGCCCCTTTCTTTTTCTCTTCTTCTCCTGGGACCCCTATAATTTGAATGTTGGTGCATTTAATGTTGTCCCAGAGGTCTCTGAGACTGTCCTCAATTCTTGTCATTCTTTTTCCTTTATTCTGCTCCCTGGCAATGATTTCCACCATTTTATCTTCCAGCTCACTCACCTGATCTTCTGCCTCAGTTATTCTGCTATTGATTCCTTCTAGAGTATTTTTAATTTCAGTAAGTGTGTTGTTCATCACTGTTTGTTTGCTCTTTAGTTCTCCTAGATCCTTGTTAAATGTTTCTTGTATTTTCTCCATTCTGTCTGCGAGATTTTGGATCATCTTTACTATCATTACTCTTCATTCTTTTTAAGGTAGGTTGCCTATTTCATCTTCATTTTATTTGGTCTTGTAGGTTTTTACCTTGCTCCTTCGTCTATAATGTATTTTTTTGTCGTTTCTTTTCTTTTTTTTTTTTTTGATGGGTGGTGCTGTATTCCTGTCTTACTGGTTGTTTGCCCTGATAACCTCCAGCACTGGAGTTTGCAGGCAGTTGGATAGATCTGGATCTTGGTGCTGAGATGAGGACCTCTGGGAGGCCTTACTCCAATTGATATTCCCTTGGGTCTGAGGTTCTCTGTTAGTCCAGAGGTTTGGACCCAGAGCTCCCACCACAGGAGCTGGGGCCCAACCTCCAGCCTGGGAAACAAGATCCCACAAGCTTTGTGGCCCAGTTAAGAAAATAAAAAATAAAGAAAGAAGGATAAAAAGGAGCAGTGCAGTATCAAAGAATAAAAATCAAAATTAAATTAGAAAGATTAAAAAGCATATTAGGAAAAATAAAACTATAATTGAAACACCTGCAACAAGGTAAAATAAAAGAACAACATAGAAAGGAAAGAAAAAAAAAGGAGGGGGGAACAAACCAAAAGGAGGGAACAATAACAAAGTATAAAGAATAAAGTAAAATTAGAAAAATTAAAGATTTATTTGGACAAATAAAAATATAAAAGCGTCAACAACAATGAATCTACAAGGTCAAACAGAACCCCAATCTAAAAGAGGAGAAAAGAAAAAAAAAAAAAGCCTTGGCTTTGGGGGCAGTGTTTAGGCAGGGGTGGGGTTTAGAGTGGGGCAGGACCTAGGCCGGTGGGGTGGTGATGTTTGAGCATGGGGCGGGGCCTCTGCTTAGGACCTGCACAGAAGGGGAGAGGCAGCATGTGGAAATGAGGGCCTCTGGAGTGTGGAGTTCTGGAGTTTGGGTGTAGGGCCCTGAGTGAGGGTGTGTGGGTGGGGTTTAGGCCCAGCTCGTTGGAGGGGGTCTCAGTGGGGGTCTCCAAGTGTAGAGGTTGGGCCCTGGGTGGGGGGGTAGGGGCGGGGCTTGGGCTCTGCTCGGCAGGAGGGAGGCTCCAAGGGCAGGATTATGCCCAGGAGCCCAACAATCTCCCCCGGCCCAAGTGGAGAGGGAAAGCACTGGCCCTTCCCTTCTGTTCCTCCGCACCCCTCCCCCACCATCTTCCCCAGGATCTCCCCCGTCACCACTGGACCCCTAACTGTTGATGGGTCCCACTGGGTGTAGGAACTCCTCCCCTCCCCCAGCCCCCCCTCAGGGGTGCCGTCCCAGCAGTCTGTGCTTTACTTTTGCTCCCCCTTCCCTCCCTCCCACTCCCTCAGGACCCGCACAGCTGGGGGTGGCCTAGTTGGGCAGAGGATCAGGCCCGGGATCTCAGCAGGTTCCTGGGAGCCCAAGTGGGCAGGGAAAACCTGGCCACACTCCCTTTTGATCCTCTGCCCTCCCTGTGGTTCCCCAATTTCCCCCTTCGGGCATGGGATCCCTTCCCCTCCCCCAGCCACCCCTCGGGGACGCCAGTCCCATCCTGCCTCCACTTCTCCTCCCCCTTCACTCCCCCACACCCCACGTCCTACCCAGTTGCTGGGGTTTCCTCCTGTCCCCTTAGGTGTCTGTTGGTCCCCCACCAGTGCCTGGTATGTGCCCTAGTTGTGAGGAGACACAAATTCCACGTCCTCCTAGTACGCCATCTTGACTCCGCCCTCCCAATCTACTCTTAATCCCATCCAATGAATATTTTTTCTTTTCATATTTTGTATTTTTCAGTTTTAGAATCTTCATTTGCTTCTTTTTTGAGAGTATCTATTTCTCTACTGATACTCCCTATCTCTTCCCTCCTAGTGCTGATCTTTTCTTCTAAGTCCTTAAACATATTTATAATAGCTGTTTTAAAGTCTTTGTTTGGTATTTCCACCATCCCTATCATCTCAATAGAAACAGGTCTGTTTCTATTGACTTTTTCCTGATTATGAGTCACATTTCCCTGTTCCCTCACATACATGGTAATTTCTGATCGTATGCTAGACATTATGATCCTCTCATATTGAGAGTCTGGAGTTTGTTACTTTCTTTAAAGCAAGTCATCTTCTGTTTTCATAGGCAGGTAACTTATTGACCAATCCGTAAGTTTCTATGGAGTCTTGTTTCTATTGAGATTTATTTTTAAGCCTTGCTAGGGTAGTTCTAGGTTTGAGGCTAGAATGATCTTCTTTGAGTCTCAGTTGAATGTCCAGGGTGATGGGTGGGGTCTGTCTACTCTGGCTGGTCAGAGCTGCTATATCTCTCAGCACTGTATGACTTACAGAATCTCCATGCAGCTTCTACTCCCCAGGAGCCATTGCCTCCCAGGCTTCTCCATGAGTATTGGTCTGCACATTTGCAGCTAATGAGTCAAGAAGACCCCGCTGCTAAATTTTGTAGCCCTTTCTATGAACAGCTTCCCTCTCTCTGGTTCACTTCACTGCAGATTTCATCTACTTCAGCATTCCTGAATTCTAATTTCTGCCCCACTAGCCCCATGAGACTGCCATGCTCTACTTGGGCTCTCCCTCTCTGCCTGTGTTCCAGAAAGTATCTCCAGGCAAGGCATCAAGGTTATTGTGTGGATCACCTCTTGTGTTTCTGTTCTTCCTAGAATCATAGTCCTGCATTGCCTGTTATCTAATGTCTGAGAGCAGTTGCTTCCTGTATTTTGTTCAACTTTTAAATTGTTTACTGTGGCACCAGTTATTCCATCACAGCAGGAGTAGAAGTTCTCTTCTTTTTGTATTGAAACAATAGATTTTCTTAATAAATAGAAAATTCCTTATATTAAAAAAAATTAATTGCCATTCTACATATTGCTTAAGTGGTTAATCTGCAGCATCAGTTATAGAGATGGTTTTGTTAGTGAACTAAAGACACCTATAAGGCTTTCTTTGACTGTTGGCTAATATGTGTACTTCACTAACTGGTTGATGAGTTGGTGAAATTAATGCTGGTTGAAAACCTTTGGTTCTAAGTCAAAATGATGCCCCCCTTGACACATTAAGTTCTTTTTTCTGGCTTCTCTTGGGTTCCTTGCTGGAAGTGCTGGAATTCTTGTAATTTAGTCCTGCTGCCTGAGTTCTAGTTCTTTATGAGGCTTGAACACTCAAGCTTCCATAACTCATCATTAATCTAGAGATGTGTCTTCACCCAGTGTGTCTACACACCAAATTTTCTACTCCTATCTGTTATCTATCAAATAAGGTAAAATTTAAGCCTACCTCCTCCAATTTAAATATATTTATATCCATTACAAGTATTGTGGGGCAGGACAGATTAGTTACCACAAGAACAGCCTATTTATCTCCGCACAGGAATGATAAACGCCCTTGTAGTTGTTGGTCCTATATTATATATTCTAGTTTAGAACCATTTTCAATTTGTGCCTAGTTTAATGGATTTATTGGAGTGCATATCTTCAAAAATGTTACTGGTCGTCTTTGTTTCTGGGAGACAGCTTTAGAACTACATTATTTCCATTTCCCATATGGTTTTTACCTTCAGAAAAGGCTGAGTAATATCACATTTTTGCATATTTAGGTTTACTAAATTAGTCATGAAAATTATCATGGGCTCACATGAAAAAAATGTAAATGGATCCTACAAGAAATCTTGGTGAATAATTAAGCTGCTGTTAAAAATGAAATGATTCTTAGTTCATTCTTTCACTGAGAACACTGGAAGTCTGAGGATTTATTATTACTCTAAGTTGGTAAGTGTGGTCATGAAGAGCAAAAAGTTTATAGACGGGGCTTCCCTGGTGGCGCGGTGGTTGAGAGTCCACCTCCCAATGCAGGGGACACGGGTTCGTGCCCCGGTCCGGGAAGATCCCACATGCCGCGGAGCGGCTGGGCCCGTGAGCCATGGCCGCTGAGCCTGCGCGTCCGGAGCCTGTGCTCCACAACGGGAGAGGCCACAACAGTGAGAGGCCTGCGTACCGCAAAAAAAGAACAGTTTATAGACAGATAGCTTCTTAAGCAAAAAGTAATATAATTTTCCTTGAAATGTTACTCACTTTTAATAATAATAATACATTCACGTGTACAAATACAAAAGGCACAAAAGTATATTTATTCTTTCAACAGTGTTCATTGGGCATCTGCTATATGCCAGGCACTGTTCAGGGTACTGGAAGTATAGCAGAATCCAAACAGACAGAAAATCCCTGCCTTCATGGAGCTTACATTCTAGTGGAGGCAATCAACAAAATAAATAACTTATTTGTTATTATAAATATTATGTTAGGAAATATTAAGTGCTATGGAAAAAAAGAATTCTGGATAAAAATAGGTTGGGTGCTGCTGAGAAGCCTGGGATTTTAAATAGGTGTCAGGATCAGCTTCGCCGAGAAGAGAATTTGTGCTCAAACTTGCAGTAGGTGAGGAAGGGAGTCTTGCAGATATCTGGGAAAGAGCATCCCTGGCAGGAGGAATAGCTATTGCAAAGCTCTCAGGTGGGGCAGAGGCCTTCAAGGGACAGCAGAGACACCTGTCTGGATAAGAGCGAGTAAGAGGAGAATAGATGAGGAGGTTCCAAAGGAAATAGGTGACGGGGGTGAGGCATGGGGACCAGATTATCCACCATCATCGTAGCATACCTGCTTCCCTTTTAGAGCCAGAGATTTTCAGCCAGCTGATCCAGGGAGGTAAAGGCATTTTCAAACTCCCTGCTCAAAATGCGCTTCCCTCTGCTGCTGCTCATGTGTTGGAATGGATAAAAGATTGAGAAAAATGTCCTCCCCTCCTCTCCCCAATCCTCAGCCTTCCTTTTCCTCACTTTGTTTCACCGTCAAGCGTCTCCTTCTTGTTGCCCAGGAATAGAGAGTGCTGAGAAATGGTTATCAGAAAGATCTGACTCTAGAGGTTCCCATTTCCTGTTCTCTAGTCCTCACAACCTAAGGGTCTTAGGGCCTTTCAAATGTTTGGTTGTAGCAATGGCAATTTTTTGAACAGAGTCATCTCAAATTTGAATGTAGCACTAAGTAGTGTGGAATGATTTTCGAGAGTGTCTGCATGCTATGGTGAAAATTACATGGGGAAAAAAAGCCATCATTTCAAACTTATCAGCAAAACATTTTTAAAGAAGCATCAGTTATCTGAGTCATCCCAGAAGCCATTCTAAAAGTTTAAGGAGCCAAAAGAAATTATTTTTAACTTGATGCTAATAGGGCAAGTGTATTACCTGGGGAAAATTATGGTAGCTGTCTTCTTTATGTGCTGCTTGGGGTCCAGTAAGCATCCAGTTTGGCTGGGCTTTGGGGACCTCTGACTACAGTGTGTGGTGGAGAGATGTGTGCCCAACCTGATGATACTGTGCTGAGTTTAGACACTCATGTACAGTCAGAGAAGATTTTTGAAAAGGGTCTGCTAAAACTGGGCAAGCCCATACTTTGATTTTGTATTTGTAACAAGACAAATTACAGCACCCTGAGTCTGGTCAAAAGGTTTCCCTCTCTCTCTTCACTAATAAATGCAGGATCAGCCTTTTTTTTTTTAAAAAAAAAATAAATTTCATTTATTTATTTATTTTTGGCTGCACTGGGTCTTTGTTGCTGCACGCGTGCTTTCTCTAGTTGCAGCGAGTGGGAGCTACTCTTTGTTGTGGTGCGTGGGCGTCTCGTTGCGGTGGCGTCTCTTGTTGCGGAGCACAGGCTCTAGGCACGCAGACTTCAGTAGCTGTGGCGCGCAGGCTCTAGAGTGCAGGCTTAGTAGTTGTGGTGCATGGGCTTAGTTGCTCCGTGGCATATGGGATCTTCCCGGACCAGGGCTCGAACCCGTGTCCCTTGCATTGGCAGGTGGATTCTTAACCACTGCGCCGTCAGGGAAGCCCCAGGATCAGCCTTATTTAGATATTAGCAAGGCTGGTCCTGGTCTCGGCCTGAAGACAGGCTTTTTCAACAGTCCAAAGAACCCTGGGCCCCAGAGCTGGCGTAGCTCTCTCAGTAGGACAGATGACACACTGGTCACCTGCAAAAGAGAGGTGGAAGTATTCTGACTCCTCCTGTTGCTCTGCTCAGAGCCAAAATGGTGGCCCCTGGTGACCTCCAGTCACAACTCTCTTATCTCATTTGGGACCCTGGGGGGCCGTTTTCTCTTCATTCTTTTATAGAGACATAAAAGCAAGTGGGCATGATTTCTAAATAGGGAGACATCAGGCCAGGAATGTGAAGACTTCTGCTCCCTGGTGGCAGACATGCAGGCCATATTTTGGAAGAGTCACAGAGGTCATGGTGTGCCTTGTGACAGTCTCAGCTGTGAGGATAAAAAGCTGCAGTTGCAGGCTTCCCTGGTGGTGCAGTGGCGGAGAGTCCGCCTGCCGATGCAGGGGACGCGGGTTCGTGCCCCGCTCCGGGAGGATCCCACATGCCGCGGAGCGGCTGGGCCCATGAGCCATGGCTGCTGAGCCTGCACGTCCAGAGCCTGTGCTCCGCAACGGGAGAGGCCACAACAGTGAGATGCCTGCGTACCGCAAAAAAAAACCAAAAAAAAAAACTGCAGTTGTACCTGGGGTCCATCAATGGGATTTTTTTCTGAGAGTCACCCTGAACATGGGCAGAATCAATAGACGAGGGAGAATTTTGGCAGTTGGTTGAGTTGAGGGGTGCGCTCATGTGCTGGTGGGAGTGGCTGGGTGTGTGTGTGACGTTAAAGGAAAAGATGCTGATGCTGTGGTTGAGAATCCGCCTGCCAGTGCAGGGGACACGGGTTCGAGCCCTGGTCTGGGAAGATCCTACATGCCGCAGAGGAGCTAAGCCCGTGCGCCACAACTATTGAGCCTGCGCTCTAGAGCCCGCGAGCCACAACTATGGAGCCCGCATGCCACAACTACTGAGCCTGCGTGCTGCAGCTCTGAAACCCGCATGCCTAGAGTCCGTGCTCTGCAATGAGAAGCCACCGCAATGAGAAGCTCGCACACCGTGACGAACAGTAACCCCCGCTCGCCGCAACTAGAGCAAGACCCCGAGCAGCAACGAAGATCCAACGCAGCCAAAAATAAATAAATAAATTTATACTAAAGAAAAAAAGACACTGAGTCTTGTTAAAGGTAGTAAGCGGGGCTTCCCTAGTGGCTCAGTGGTTGGGAGTCCGCTTGCCGATGCAGGGGATGCAGGTTCGGGCCCCGGTCTGGGAGGATCCCACGTGCCGCGGGGCGGCTGGGCCCGTGAGCCATGGCCGCTGAGCCTGCGCCGTCCAGGGCCTGTGATCCGCAGCGGGAGAGGCCGCGGCAGTGGCACGCCCGCGTGCCGCAAAGGAGGAAAAAAAAAAAAAAACCTATTAAAGGTAGTCAGCAGACTTTATTCAGGGCCATTGAGTCAGGCATAGGGACTAGCACCATAGGAGTTTGCAGCAGGGGAGAGAGGTTGGGCTCAACTCCGAACACAGCATGGACAAGTGGCAATTTACAGCCAAGGAGCAAGGTGTGGGGGGTGGGAGGAAGTCAGTGGCTGGAAAATTACTGAGCGGAAACATCAAGGGTAAGGAGGATTCTGACTAAATTGACCCGACAGGATTCTTGCTGAAGACAAGGGTGATCCTATATCGTCTGGGGGAGAGCGGAGGATGAGGAACCCAATCGGATATGGAGGGTGGTCAGATATCAGGAGTGGGGAGGGTCTGGTTAAACTGACTTTTTAGCAAGGTTCTTGCTAAAACTGCATTTTACAAAGAAGTACACAGATGGGTCTAGGAAAAGGTTCAGGAGTCTGAACACACTTTGGTCAACAAAGAATCTTTATCCGTGTGTATGTGTGTGTTTGTATATGTGTTTGTACATATGTGTGTATGCATCTGTGTGTATACATCTCTGTACATATGGATATGCATGTGTATATCTGTGTGTGTGTGTTAGGAGGTTGGTGGGTAAGAAACTCATAGGGAGAAAAGTCAATAGAACAGGTCTCCAGGGAGAGGAGCCCTACTGACACCACATTTTTTAGGAATAAATGACGCAACAATGGTGGTACTATAGACGTAAAAAGAGAAACAAGAAAGAACTGATTTTAGGAAGAATTTACAATAGTGCCTTCATGAAGTCTTTGTAGAACTTGCATCCATCAGTGATATCTGTTCTTCTTCTGAATTCATATTTCCTTCTTTCCTATTTTAATTGCACTTCTTACTACATTTCACCTTGATAATTGCTGTATGTGTACAATTCTCCCTAACTCAGTTTGAACTTCCTCAGCGCAGGAACCATGCTCTTTGTATCACCCGAGTGCTTTCTTCTCTCATACAGACACGCAGATTGAATGAATGCATTTTCAACACCTTCTTTCTGAATTTTGTTGACGTTGTTGGGAAAACTTGTAATTAGTAAAGAGTCAACATTTCAGTATTCTAAGTGGTTAATAACCATATAATTAAAATAACATGATAAGTGGTAAACATCTTGAGTTTCAAAGACTTTTGATATATCCACGTCATCACTGGCATTATACACACATGATTTTAGCATCCTAATACTTACCTAGCCTCTGTGTAAAATGTTTTTTTTTTTTTTTTTTTTTTTTTTTGGTACGCAGGCCTCTCACTGCTGTGGCCTCTCCCGTTGCGGAGCACAGGCTCCGGACGCGCAGGCTCAGCGGCCATGGCTCACGGGCCCAGCCGCTCCGCGGCTTGTGGGATCTTCCCGGACCGGGGCACGAACCCGTGTCCCCTGCATCGGCAGGCGGACTCTCAACCACTGCGCCACCAGGGAAGCCCTGTGTAAAATGTTTTTGATGAACATTTCAAAGCCTTTTAAAAAGTTAATAGTGTTATGAAAAGGACGAGATTATCAAGTACGTATTGTTTGAGATCTTACTGTTGTTATAATAGAGAGAGAAAAATATACATGCACACCTATCTATAAACCCTTCCAAAACTACAAGAGAATTCTAATATATGTTTTTAAGCACTTTATTCGTTGCTTTCATCATTAAAAGGTCTTTGTGGCTAACGATCATGATGAAGCTGATGGTACTCATAATAAGAATAGCTTCTGTAGCCCTTTATAATTTGCAAAGCTCCCATGTATTTTCTCGGACTTAACAGTTCATTAGGAGTGGGGGCTAGCTCTTTATAATCCTAAGTTACTGTTAAAGCACAAGGAGACAAAACGAACCGCAAAGTCATTTTAATGCAAATGTATGTATTTAGCATTACACCCAATGTTCTGAAATACATTTACTGATCTTCAGAAGACATCTGGAAATTTAGAAAAAATACAAGTGAAGTAGTGGAGGAAATTAAGCATTATATACATTCCCGCAAGATGACAGTACTGTTACAACCCGCTATTGTCCATTTCTTGGGTGAGCCTTCTGTTCACGACTATGGGAAGGCAGCTGGGCAGAGAGCACTTTGCCTCCCTTCCCTCCTTTCCTTTCCCTCTTCATCTACTTCCTGCACGCCTCCCACAGGCCTGACTGCTGGGTGTTGGGATCCACTGTCCTGAAAGGTCCCCCAGAGATTCTCTGGGAGGGGAGGGGAGGAGGGGGGGGGCTTACTCAGCAGATTGGTCAGGGTGGGGCCCACCTCACGGCAGAGGATTTGCATATTGATTATCATATAGTCAAACAACAGAAGTCATCTAAGAGGAGATGTTTTGCTGATTTTATGGTTATTGTACATTTTTCCCCACAGATGCCTGTGTGTTATTATTTCGTGCTCTGACTAATCCAGAAACTGGTTAATTAGTCCCTAGATAATCCCGAGCTGACTGAATTAAGATTTAAGAGCACATTAAATTTTCACATTGCATTATAACACGTGGGCAGCACCTGGAATCCAGAACCTTTGCTATCCCTCCTACACCTGACTTTGGTAGTTTCCATGTTTGCCTTCTTTGTAGTAATACAAGGTGCAGCCCAGAATATTGTGGGTACCCATGTGACAGTACTTACCATACAGTATTCTAATTTTGGTTATGTGACTCCCTTCCCCACTGGATTGTGAGCTCCCGGTGGGTAGGGTTGGCGTGTTGCTCACCTCTGTTCTTCCAGGGAAAGGTATCTAATGTAAGGTAGGAAAGCAATACAGTTTACCGAATGGATAAATAAAATGAATGTGTATTCATGAAAGGATGTGTTTGGCGGAGAGTCATTTATAATTCCATAGATTTTGATAATTCATATTGCAAAGTTAAGTCTTATTTATTTGAGTGCCATTAATTTGAAAGGTAGATGTGATAAAAAGTTATAAATAAGTTGTTAAAACCACGCCTTTCAAAATCATAAACACATTCTAATAAAATTATCTTTTTTGTAATGCTAATAGGCATTATTTACCATCACAATTTATATAATACTTAAAAGGATTTTATTTTATGGACAATGGTTTTAGTTTGTGCCTTTTTAACTTAGATGGGTTAACCTCTGTCTGACCTTGCTGTCTGATTTAGACAGTTTTCAGTGACGGACAGTAACATTCATCCTGAAGAGCTAAAGAACCATGAGAAGAAAAAAAACAAAACAAAACCGGAAAACAGTGATGCAGTAGTTAATAAAAAATAAGATCCAAATAGTATTCACCAAATGAATGCATAGAAGAATGATGGTATCTCCAAGAAGACAGAAGTTGCATGCATGACACGTGAAAGAGTAAAATAATGTGATAAGATTCCAAAAAGAAATGATATCAATTGGACTTCAGAGAAGGATGAGAACGTTGTTAGGAAAAGCTCTGTGAGGGAAGTGAACCCTAAGCTGGTCATAAGGAACTGAGTCAGGGTGAGAAAAGACTTTGTGTCTGTATTCGTTTTCTATTGCTGGGTAACAAATCACCACAACCTAGTGGCCCAGAGCATCACACCTTTATTACCTAATCAGTTCTGTGGGGCAGGAGCCTAGGCATGCTTGTCTGCATTCTCTGCCGAAATCAAGGTGCTGACTGGGCTGTGTCCCTATCTGGACTTGGGGACCTCTTTTGAGCTCACTTGGTTGTTGGTAGAATTCAGTTCCTTGCAGTTGTAGGACTGAGGTCCCTGTTTTCTTGCTGGCTGTCAGCCAGGGGCCTCATATATTCCTTGCCACATAGCCCTTTTGCTACATGGCAGCTTCCTCCTTCAAGGCCAGCAAAAGAATCTCCTACTTTGGGACTTCCTTGGTGGCGCAGTGGTTAAGAATCCACCTGCCAATGCAGGGGACGTGGGTTCGATTCCCTGGTCTGGGAAGATCCCACATGCCACGGAGCAACTAAGCCCATGTGCCACAACTACTGAGCCTGCTCTCTAGAGCCCTCGAGCCACAACTACTGAGCCTGAGTGCCACAGCTACTGAAACCCGCGTGCCTAGAGCCTGTGCTCCGCAACAAGAGAAGCCACTGCGATGAGAAGACTGCACACCATAATGAAGAGTAGCCCCTATTCAATGTAACTAGAGAAAGCCTGCACTCAGCAGCGAAGACCCAATGCAACCAAAAATAAGTAATTTTTTTTTTAAATTGAAAAAAAAAGAAAGAATCTCCTACTTCTTCTACCCTCCTTTAAAGGACTTGCTTGATTAGGTCAGGCCCACTTGGGAAAAATCTTCCTTGTGATTAACTTAAAGTCAATTGGTTAGGGACCTTAATTATATCTGCAAAATCTCTTTACCTTTGCTTTATATTGTAACGTATCGTGGGAGTGCTATCTCTACACTTTTGCCATATTCTATTGACCAGAAGTAAATTCGAGCTTCTGCCTACCCTTAAGGGGATTATATAAGGATGTGGGTCACTGGGGTCACCCTAGGATCCTGCCTACCACAGTGTCTTCTTTTGTAAATGATTCTTTCTACTGCTGTTTGAACATGTTTTAAATGTTAAGTTTTTAGAAAAAGTGATTTAAAACACGGGTCCTGGGTGTCAGAGGGTTGGCTAAGGAAAATAACTTCTCTGAACTTGGAACGTTTACTTAGGGGACCAGATGTACGCAGTTATTAAGGAAAGGAGTGTAGAGGGAGCTATAATTAGAGAAACCTGCATCATCATTTTGAAATACTGCAAGAGCTTCCTGACTGGTCTCTTAGCTGTTGGTCTTTACACTCTCCCACCTGCCTTTACTTGCAGTCAAGGTGATCTTTCCAAAAGGTACATCCAGTCATGCCACCTTCCTGCGTCGAATACTTCTGCTGACTATTAGATGAAACCCAAGTTCTCCAACTTCCTAGGCCAGGACTGCCATGCCGTTCAGCTTGCTAGCCCAGTACGTGTTTCACGTGCCCTTCATTCACACTCAAGTGAGGCCGTGGCCGGAGGGGTTAAGAAGTGGAGATGGATTTGAGAGACACTGAGTTGGTAGAATTAGCTGGACAGGGTGAGAGAGGACGAGCCTGCTCCATGCGTGGCAATAAGGAGTGCAGGTGCGGTGGCAGATGTCGGAGAGAAGGTGAGTCCAGTTTGAGGTCGCTGTGGAACGTCGCATCCAAGGACTTCTTGTGTGCTTGGCCCTCTACTGAGTACCATGGGATCTATGAAGGAAGTACCAGGCATGACCTCTGCAGAGAGGAGAATGTATGTGGCATTAGGAAATCATAGATTCCCAAGAGAGGTGGGGCAATGGAAGGATTATCACCTGGGGTAGGTTGCAGAGGTGGGTTGGTAAAGATGTCCATTAATAGCTGAATGGAATTTTCCCCACTCCATGAATGTCAGAGAAAACATTGCTTTTCATAGTTTCTGTGGCTTAAATGTTTAAACAATGGGGGAGACATTATTAGGACCTAAATTTGGGGTGCCCACAGAAAATCTCAGGAAGAGAGCTTTCATGCTCGTCCCGGTTATCTCACATTAGCTCTGTCTTTCCAAGTGTCTTTTGTCACTGGGCCTCACACAATCTGGTTATGAATCTTGAAGTTCTCTTGTGCTTGTTTTGGTCTGTATGGAAGGACGTAAGTGCTTTTTTTTCTGCTGCTTTCAGTTTCTTCCGGAGAGTGTTGGACCAAACATGTTTTTAGGCCTCCCTGGTCTGCCTTCCTAATATGGAACATGCTCTGGGGAGAATAAACAAGGTGGGATGCTGCTTTCCCTCCTGATGGAAGATGGATTCTAATCTCTCTCTCTTTTCCTGTGTAACTAAGTCGAATCCACCATATCAATGTCCAGCCAATTTCCAGCTCATCTGGTCCTTGTGATTCCCCCCTCCGGTTGACTTAAATGTCGCCATTGCTTTGGGCATGCAGGCTAGTGCCCGCGCTTCTGTAGCGGAGCCCCGTGGGGTTCACACGGCTGCTTGCTGTGGCTGGGTGTTACCCCTGCTCGTGCCGACACTGCTTCCCATGAAGTGCGCTCCGCTGGCTAGAGCTGTCGAGGGTAGCCCTGCCGGCCACTGCGCCTTCACTGCTTGGGAAATGCTTTCCCACTGGACCCTCAAAGGCTCTCACTGAAAGGTGTCTGCACCCCTTCATTAACTGCTGAAATTCTAGCACCTGTTTCAGAGCCCCTTGACTTTTGAGAACGTGGCTTCTGGTAGGGAGTTGATAAGGCCCTTTCAACGGGACAAGGGGTGGAAAGAGGCCCTGTGCCCAGTGTGCTGTACCTTCCCCGGTAAGCCTGCAAAGCTCTCAGCTCTTCCGGACACTTGGTCATCTCATAAACTGGCACTAATGCATCAGGATTTTCCTCCCTCTTCCCTGGGAAGCAGAGCTCAGGCCCTTCGAGTAGAGGTTAATTGGGAGGCCCGCCGAGGTTGTAAGCAGATTCTTCGAATCTAGTTATCTTGGGCCTGAAAGTGTGACAGAGGTGGGGGCAGAGCCTCTCCATTAAACTCATGAAAGCTGTGTCTTAGGTCTTCCCCTTCCTGACGGGTCACCTGCTCATGTCCTCCAAAAATGTGCATCTCTCATGGTGGGATCTGTCTTCCTCTGATAATGTCTCAAGTTCCTTGGACTCTGGCCCGTGTAGTCCTGACCTCTATGTTAGTCTAGGTGATGCTGTATTGACAACACTCCCCCTCCCCCAACCAAAATCTCGGGGCTTCAGACAGTGGCGGTTTATTTGTCACTTCGACAAAGTCTCCATCTTGCGGCTGTAGCATCTGAAGCACCTGCCTCCTCATCAGTTTCCTAGGGCTACTGAAACAAGAGACCACAAACTAGGTGGGATAAAACAACAGAAATGTGTTCTCTTAGGATTCCGGAGGCCAGAAGTCCAAAACCAAGGTGTCGTCAGGGCCAAGTCCCCCTGAAGGCTCTCGGGAATATCCTTCCTCGTCTCCTTCCAGCTTCTCGTGGCTGCCATCAATCCTTGGTGTTTCTTGGCTTAGAGATGCGTCCCTCCTGCCTCTGCCTCTGCCTTCACCTGGCCATCTTCCCTGTGTCTGTTTCCAAATGTCCTTCTTTTTGTAAGGACACCAGTCCTTGGCTTATAGCCCACTCTAATCCAGTGTGAGTTCATCCTAATTTGATTGCATCTGCAAAGACCCTCTTTCCAAATAAGGTCACACTCATGGGTACCGGGTATTAGGGCTTTAGCATATTTTGGGGGAGGGACACAATAACCCACCACACACTGCAGAGTTGTGGCTGAGGCTGGCCCTTAACAGTTTCACCTCAGAAGTGATGCGTGCTCGATTTGTTCACAGTCCGCTGGCCAGAACGTGGCTCCAACATAACTACAAAGGAAGCCGGTGAATGTCAGGGAACACGTGGGAATTTGGTGAGCATTACCTGTCTCAGTCACATCCTGGCCCCCCTCGTTTCCTCTGATCCCAGAATGTTCTGGGGGCACTTAGGAGGTGAATATTTTCTGTAGAACGGGACATATCTATCAAAGAACAAATAGACCTGGAAAACGGCTCCAAGAAAGAAAATAGTTTATATAATCTGTAAAACTATCCCATTTTTGTTTACTTCTCCAGTTCGTCTTAATCCAGAAAGTACAAAACGGTGGTCAACAAGTTGGATCTAGTCCATAGATGTTTTGTGTGTGGCCCACACAATGTTTAAGAAATGTGAACAAACGTCTAGATATCTTTCCCTGAACAGCTGAAACACATGACGTCTGGCCCCATGTTTCCACAGAAAGCCAGTGATAAGGAAAATAGCCAATAAGGCCTGCTCCCTGTCGACAGCCCCACCTCTGCAGTTTGCAATTTGTCTTTGCTTTTACCACTGGTTTTGTATAGTAGATATTTTTTTCCTTATATTTGGCTCTTTGTATAATCATTTACTCTACCTAATAGGCCCCGGCAGGCATTTGTGTTTGGGACCTCAATTTTGAGTAAGTATAGCCATCTGTAGAGGAAAACTCCTCCTTCTGTGTTTCCCTTACCCTCATGCTACTACCATACTCCCTACACTTCTGATACCAGGTGTGTGGGTTTTCCACACATTATGCAATTCTGTGACACCAGCTGGCTGTCCTACAATTCAACTCAATTCTGATACTGTCTACCTGGAGATAACATCAGATCCCACAGGTTAAGGGCTCGGTCCCACACACACGTGCAACTTCAGATGTCAGCTGCAAGTCCAAGTTGTTATCTGTGCTTCTGACTGACTGGCTATAAATTGGAGGTTTCCACAAACCCCTCTTCGAGTTCGATGAATTTGCTAGAGAGCAGTTCACGGAACTCAGCGAAACAATTACTTGCTAGATTTACTATGAAAGGGTGTAGCTTGGGAACAGCCAGATGGAAGAGGTGTACAGGCGAAGTATGGGAAGGGGCATGGAGCTTCCACGCCCTCTCCCAGTGCCACTCTCCCCACATTTCCAGGTGTTCACCAACCCAGAAGCTCTCTGAACCCCGTTGTCTAGGGATTTTTATGGAGTCTTCAGTACTTAGGCATGCTTGATGAAATTGATTGGCCATTGGTGACTGAACTCAATTTCCAGCCCCTTCACCCCCACGTCAAGGGGTGCGGCTGAAAGTTCCAACCCTCTAATCACATGAGTGGTTCTCCAGGCAGCCAGTCTCCATCCTTAGGTTACCTAGGAGTTTTCCAAAAGTCCCCTCATTAACATAAACTTGGTTGTGGTGGAAAGGGGGCTTGACACCCATTTCACTTTTATGGCTCTTAAGCATTTCAGGAACTGAGGACAAGAGGCCAAATAGTATAACTGAAGAGGCCCCATGTGGCTCTCATATAAGAAATTACAAGAGTTTTAGGAGCTCTGTGCAAGGAACAGTGAACAATTTCTTATTTCTTACTATTTTATATTTTTTTCTTGTAAATCACAATATCACACCATCTGCAGTATTTGAGATTTAAGGTGAACAGTTGACGAAGGCCTGGAAATATTTATAATGGTTATAGGGGGATAAATATTTGCAGTAAAATATTTGCAATTGGTATATTTGCAAAATTTTAAATATAGTTAGAATAATGCATGTTGACTCGAGTAAGTTCTTTCTGATCTAGCCTTGTGCCTTTTCTCCCCTTTATAGGCCATTAGAACGATCCAGTGAAGATGTGGATATAATCTTCACGCGGCTGAAAGAAGTTAAAGCTTTTGAGAAATTTCACCCAAATCTCCTTCATCAGATTTGCTTATGTGGTTATTATGAGAATCTGGAAAAAGGAATAACATGTAAGAAATGCAACTCCAGTGGTGTGTTTTCATGTATAAGTTTGTGCTCATCTGTGGTTACCCTGTGGGGATGGATAGCAAATGGGGTATCTGTGTGCCAAATATGTGAGCTTCAGTCAAAGATATGAGGTTGACATTTCCCTCTCCTTTATTTATTCAGTTCCATGTAGGCATTTCCTTAACTCCTTCATCCACAGCACGTAAATGGTTCTTCCAGGGCAGCCTACTTTCCAGATGGAGCTGGAAGGATGTGCTGATTTATACATTCAGCAGTATCCTTAGAAATTCTAAAATATAATTATTTTCTGTAACCCAAGAAATATGGGAGCCAGCAGGATATTAAACAAGACAAAAGGTCTCTTAACTAATGATAATAGTAATTTAAAAACTTAAAGCATAGCTGATTTTACAATAGCAATGTTTCAAATTAACCTCAGTGATAACGTCTATTCCAGATGTGACCAAAGGGGTAGGGAGAGTAAAATGATAGGGTAACAGCTGCATTAAAAAAAAACCAGGTATTTTCTTATTAAGAAAGTAGTGCTATTCTATTTGTTGGGATGCTTTATACTGCAGTAACAGAAAACTCCCATCCAGCTGGCTTGAGTAATAACTCATACAAAGGGGGAAAATCAATTACTCATGTATAAGCAGTCCTGAGGAAGGATGGCTTCAGGGTTGGTTGATTTAGTGGTTCAATGACATTATTAAGGTCCCAGGTTCCTCCCATCTTTTTTGTTGGTTTATTTGTTTTTGCTCTGCATCCTCAGGTGTTGGCACTTGTACTCAGATTTGTCCCAAATGGTTCTGATACAACTAACTACAGCAGTTGGAGGCACTGTGTGCTGATACACAACATTCCTGCTGAAGGACTATTTCTTGTCTCTTTTTCAGAATCCCCCAGTAGACTTCCTGTATTGTTTCATTGGCCAGAATTGCATCATGTGCCCATCTTTAAACCAATCACTGGCAGAGATCATGGAGTCACCAGGGCTGATTTAGACCAATCATGGTTACCCCAGTGGAGCTAGGGAAGAAATACGTTCTTAGAATTTGACCCATTAGAGTAGGGTGGGAACTTGTATCAAATCCATGTTCAGTTAAATAGGAGGAAGGGAGGGCGTGATTCTGAGTGGGAACCTATCAGGATCTGTCACAACATCACTGTAGAAAATTTAGAAGACAAAATAAAAATCACCTACAATCCCCAAATCCAGAGATTGGCATTCACATTTTGTGTGTGTTCTTCAAGATGTTTTCCCATATGCACACATGCAAAAACATAGTCATACTTCTATTAAAAAAAATCATCCACACGTACGGTTTTCAAACCAATATTTTTATTCTTACTGATAGCGGGAACTTCATTCTTTTAGAGCTGAGACTCTGTTTTCTATTTCTTAAGGCCATTTTCAATGAATCTTCTGTGATGTGTAATATGAATTCGATTGGCAGATGATAACGTCTTTGGGGGCCAAGAAGTTCATGAAAGGCAAAGCCCTAACTCTAAAATAAGTCCCTTACAAAGGCTAGAGTTACTCGAGAGGCCAGCTATAAACTCAGCCATCCCCCATCTTAAGCTTATCATTGCACTTGGTAGGATGCTATTGTTGTTCTTGCCTTTCCACAGCATGTCTCAGTCAGAGAGCTCAGAACAGCTTGTCGTCATTAATTATGGCTCCCAGAAGCTTCCTCTTACGCACTGAGCACTAGCCTTGTCAGAACGTAACTGTCCCACTGAGTTGTCATGTGATTTTTCATTGAGCCACTTGACTTCTGACTCTGTGAGAAGAATTTTAAAATATCAGATCATTCCATCTAGTTATTTAGCTAGGATATTTAAAAGGATAGTTGGGTCTGTATGAGATTTTTGAACCAGTGTTTCAGAATGACTTTCCAAACTACTGGTCTTAACATGGATATGAGAACTAAGGTTCTCTTTAAATAACTAAATGTTTTCTCTCTGAGATTACAAAAGTAAAGCAAAATTAAGTTCAGAAATTTCTCATGAGAATCATTTCTAGAGAGTAGTTAACTCGTCATGCCTAAAAGCAGTGAATTTATAAAATAAACAAGAAAATGGACAATGAAAATACAGTAGTTAAAAATTTTAAAACAGATTTTATTTTTCTTAATCAGCCATTGGTTAGCTTAAAAGGAGACATTCTATTCTAGAAAGCATGTTGCTTTTAATATAAATAGATTTGGGAAATTGGGGTGGTGAGCTAGTTTTGTTGAGTCCCATAGTCTTATTAACACGCACCCCATCTAGAGTAATAATTTTCCAAGAATCACAATACAGTGAAGTATATTTAAGATAAATTACAGAGAATACCAGTCAATTCTTCTTACATTCAAAGGATCTTATAGCATTTAGGGTTATCATCCCTTATTGCTGCTCTGTAAATATGAAAGAGTTCTGTTTAATAGAGTTCTACTTCATGGAACGTTGAATAAATAGGATATAGCTTTGTTGATAGAAGAGGGAAAGAAAATTTTGGCATGTTCTGATGGGAACAGATAGAGGAAGGTTGGTAAGCTCATCTAGGTCCAAGTTAGGCTCACAATAACCAGTGAGAAACTATCAGGTTACGTGGTAAAACCAACTTACATTTGGTCTACTTACATGGCTGTTTCTTTTCCAGTATTTCGCCAGGGTGATATTGGAACCAACTGGTATGCTGTCCTGGCAGGGTCTTTGGATGTTAAAGTTTCTGAGACTAGCAGTCACCAGGTAAGATACCTTATTCTTTTTTTTTGTCTTAAAGTAAGAGTTATTACTTTTAAACGATACATTATCCCTCTGTCTTGGATGCCATCAAAATTACATTTTCCAAGCCACTTCCTCTTTCCCACAGTAAGGAGTTCAGCAAGTATGTGTTGAGTTCCTTTATTAAGTTACTCAAGAAACATATATAGTGAATGTCTTCCATGATTTGAGTGTGGCGCCGGGTGTGGGAACATGAAATGCAGGAGCACATGGGCTGTTCTCCAGGAGCTTGCTCTCTATTTGGAAAATGCAACAAGTCCATTGCAGTGAGAAACTTCAGTTACATAAGGTGAAATGTGGGCAAAGGGGAAGGAGAAGCAAGTCTTCCGAGGTTTGTCCTTAGATCCTCCTCCGTCTGGCTTCCTGACTTTTCTCCGTCCTAGAAGTGATCCCCTTGTCGGCCTTTTAAGAGCTCCAGCAATGCAGGGGAAATGTGGTTGGTGCAGTCCCCCAAATATCCCTCACTTTTTCTCTACCTCAACTTGTCAAATGTGGGAGGGCCAGTAATACTTTTTTTCCTAAAGTGCAGCACAGGCTTCCTTTATCCTAATCAGTCACCTCTGAGGAGCTTGGCATCCTAGTAGATAAAACTCATATTCTTCTTGCCCTCCATCCCATAATATTTGTGAATTTAAAATTGGACCCTGGGCTTCCCTGGTGGCGCAGTGGTTGAGAGTCCGCCTGCCGATGCAGGGGACACGGGTTCGTGCCCCGGTCCGGGAAGATCCCACATGCCACGGAGCGGCTGGGCCCGTGAGCCATGGCCGCTGAGCCTGCGCGTCCGGAGCCTGTGCTCCGCAACGGGAGAGGCCACAACAGTGAGAGGCCCGCGTACCGCAAAAAAAAAAAAAAAAAAGTTTTATATTAAACAAAGGAGCATTTGGAGCTAATGCCAAAATTTACACTTTTACATAAAAAAGAAACTTCTGGGCTTCCCTGGTGGCGCAGTGGTTAAGAGTCCGCCTGCCGATGCAGGGGACATGGGTTCGTGCCCCGGTCCGGGAAGATCCCACATGCCGTGGAGCGGCTGGGTCCGTGAGCCATGGCCGCTGAGCCTGCGCATCCGGAGCCTGTGCTCCGCAACGGGAGAGGCCACAACAGTGAGAGGCCCGCGTACCGCAAAAAAAAAAAAAGAAAATTGTACCCAGAGTCTCCTTTCATATCTGCAGTGACTTTTGCTCCGTCATTATTCCATGTGGCCTAAATGTGCAGAACCTTCCTATTTAGAGCCAAGACCCTCTCATCTCAAAAGGACACCCCTCTAGAGGCTACCGTCAAGCTTCAGTATGAGAATGTTCCAAGTTTATATTCACATATTCAGGATTCAGATAAAAACTGAAGGAAGAGAATTGGCTAACTACAGAATCAGAAAGAAATATCAAGAAACATCAAAGAATCAGTTAAAGGGACAAATAACCTCCAGCCAAGTACCATGTTTAAGACAGTGCTTCTGAGCCTTCTCCAGATGTGGCACACTTCGAATGTGAGAAACATCATGACGTCCTCAACTTGAGGTTTAAATTTTGTAGGAACTTGTGTGTGTGTTGGAGTCGTGGGCAGTTACCATCTAACAAGCGGATGGTCGGTAAGTGGACATGTGAAGTTTGGAGTATAGGTGCCTGTGTTCCACCCATTGTCATGGAGGCTTAGGACCTCAGGCCAGTGCCCAAGTTCTACTTAACCAATAGTGTACCTTTTCTATGCACCAGTGCATCAAAAGTTCCATGAGAAACTGCCCGGAATCTGTGCCCGCTAGCCTCAGTGGTACTGTCCCTCTCCCCTCTCTCACAGGGCCAGTTTCCTCTTGGATTTCAGAGCGGCCCAACGGGGGAGGTGGGTTTTGATTCTTGTAAGCTGCCTCCGTTTCCCAGCGGGACCGAGGACAGCTAGCAATTCTTGGATATTTGTTATGTGCTAGGCAGTGTTCTAAGCACTTAATAGGTGTTTACTCCTTTAAGCCTCACAATAACCGTATGAGGTAGGTCACATTACTGTTTCATTTTACAGATGAGGAAACTGAGTCCTCAAGGGATTAACTAACTTGCTCCAAGTAACACATCTAGAAATTAGGGGAACCAAGATTAAAACCCAAGGACTTAGGCACCTGAACATACGCTCTTAGCCAACACTCTGTACTATCTGACTCTGAAGAAACATGATGAAGCGTGTGATTTCCTTCTCTTGGCTACTTCTCATCCTTTCAGGTCACCCCATGTCCTGCCTCTCTGCACACCTTTTCCCCGCAGACTGCTGTCCTGGTTGGGTCCCCTCCGGCTCTCGTGGCTCACAGCTGCCCCTGATGCTTCCCTTCACCCGGTCGCACCTCCGTGGATGTGCAGAGGGGACAGGACCTAGAAGAGGATGATTTTCCTTCCTCCTCTGCATGGTCCTGAATGAGTAATGATGGTGTGGGTGGAAAGTTGAAAAGAGAAAGGTGAGGAAAGAGAGGAAAGGGAAGGAAGATGCAAATTAAGGAGGAGAAAGGTGAGAAGGCAAGAAATATAAGCAAGAGAGATGAGGAAAGAATTTTAAAAAGCAGAGCAGATGTTCCTAAGGGATGATAAACAGCATCAGCAGTGACGTGCTGACACCTCAGATGTTAAAAGCTGGCGTGAGATTTTGATGGTATTAGAATAGTATTTGGCCAGGGGCTGCTGGAGTGTTACCCTGGACCAATTATCTCTCACCATGGGGTGCCAGCCAAGAATAGCTGAGCAACACTTTGTTATTAGCTGTGGGTTTTTAAAAAATTTTAGTAAATTTTTGACTTTAGATTTTAGCTGTGTTTTTTTTTTTTTTTTTTTTTTGTGGTACGCGGGCCTCTCACTGTTGTGGCCTCTCCCGTTGCGGAGCACAGGCTCCGGACGCGCAGGCTCAGCGGCCATGGCTCACGGGCCCAGCCGCTCTGCGGCATGTGGGATCTTCCCGGACTGGGGCACGAACCCGTGTCCCCTGCATCGGCAGGCGAACTCTCAACCACCGCGCCACCAGGGAAGCCCCCAGATTTTAGCTGTGGTTTTGACCTCAGCTCCAATGCAGAGAAGTTTCCTGAGCTGGGCTTGCTCTTCTCTTACTTTGTTAGGAATTAGTTTTATACCAAAGCTGGCTTATTGCCTCCTCTGTGTACTTCACAGAGTCCAGCCATAATGTCCAACCAGAGTTTTCTGAATTGATTTGGAGAGTCACTAAGAAACAAGGAAAACACATTGACCTCTACATCCTCCAGCCCTCCCAAGAGTAGCCTGAGACAGACAGTGATCCTAGCCTTCTAGCCAGCTCTGATGGGCAAGACAGGGTTCCAGCCACACGGAGGGAAGAAGCTAAGGAGGATGAGTGAGATGGCTGAATCTTCTCTCGTGGCAAGTTGCTCAAAGGGGAGAAACAAAAAAAACCCATTTCTAGCTGCTCTAGCCTTGTAATGGACTCTGGTCTCTGCCCACTAGTGATGTGGCCACATCAGGTCTATGGGTTAGCCAATCAGAGTAGCATCCTATGTAAGTGAGGGTGCCAACAGGATGCCAAGCAATGCCAACAGGAGATAGATAGATAGATAGATAGAAAGATAGATAGATAGAAAGGTAGGAAGATAGATAGATGGATAGATGGATGGATAGATAGATAGATAGAGACAGATATTTCTTTTAAGGAATTGGTTTATGTGATTGTGGGGACTGCCAAGTTTGAAATCTTCAGGGCAACTGGCAGGCTGGAGTTTCAGGTGAAAGTTGATGCTGCAGTCTTGAGTCTAAAAGCTGGAAACTCAGGCAGAATTTCTATGTTGCATTGTGGAAGCAGAATTTCTTCTTTGGGAAACCTCAAGGGAGACCTATGTGCTCTCAAGGCCTTCAACTGATTAGATGAGGCCCACCCACATTATGGCAGGTAATCTGCTTTACTTAAAGTCTACTGATTGCAAATGTTAATCACATCTAAAAAAATACTTTTATAGCAAAATATAGACTGTTTGACTGAACAACTGATTACCGTAGTTTAGCCAAGTTGACACACAAAATTAACCATCCTATACCCCTATCATGGGGAGCAAAATGAGATTGGGCAATGGGCCATGGGAGGAGAAGCAAGAAAAGACCTGGAATTCCTAGAGACCAGCAACAGCATTGCTAAGTGCCTTCACGTGTCACACTGTGTGAGGGGTTCCGTGGATATTAACTGTCTTTATCTTCAGTTATTCACGTCCTATTTTACAGGGGCTCGAAAACGAGGCTCAGAGACCTTAGGTATAACTTTCCTGGGGCCACACATACGTACGTGGCTAAATTAAGAATTGAATTCACTCGACATTTCAAAATGAAGCTTACTGGGTTTTACAATAATTCTGTGTTTGGTAAAGGAAGATAAATTTCTGTGGCTTATAGAAACATTTTGGATACCTCCTAGATGCTTAACAAATACCTGTTGGAATGTGAGCAACTCTCTAATTTTGTTTACTTCCCGATTTCAAGGTTTTTTTCCAATTTCTTTCACTTAGTAAGTCGCCATGCATCATATGAAACCTCATGCAGCAGTATTAATGTTTTTGTAGGAAAAAGAACCCACTGCAAGTCGTCACAGTTTTCTGGCTAATTACTACGTTGACCGTTGTCTGCCCAGAGGAGTTGTTAATGTCCGCCACTAAGTAGGTAAAGCAGAGTCCTTACTGATGACTGAATGACAGTTTTATGAGGCCACATTTTTAAAAATTTGTATTAAATCTGTGGGTTTGTTTTCCCCCTGTGTATGTAAAGAAAGTTTGGTTACATTGTGGAATCTTTGCTGGGACTAACTTTATCTGCCTATTTTTGGTCTCTGCGGACCAAAAATGTCAGTGCTGGAAAATTCCTGGACAGTGGCTTTAGAGGTACATGGCTATAAAAGAGAAGTATTTCCTTCTTTTTACTGCTTGACTTAGCAAAATAAACTCATTTTAGTTTTATAAAATGCAGGCAAGAAAAAAAAAGAATTGAATTCACATCTGACACACTCCAAATTTCATGTTCTTCCTGCTGTTCACACACGAAAAAAGGTGGGCAGGGGGCAGTAAAAGAAAAAGAAGAAAAGTTAAAAGAGACTAAGAGAGAATTAAGGAAAGAAATGAGGTAACAGCAAAGAGTCAAATCTTCAAAAGTGGTTAGGGCAGTTTCTTGCTAGCCTGCCCCTCCATTTCCTTTCCTCAAGTCTCACCCTGCCCTGCATGCCTCTCTTCTCATCTGAGAGTCAGAAGTCAGAGGAGATGGTGGTGATGAACTGCCAACCTCATCTCTGAGTTGCGGCTCCTCAGTAGGGTTTTAGCTGAGCCGGGATGGTGAGATAAGGGCAGGAATGGCTAATGGTAACAGGGCGCCCACTAGAGGCAGCTTTGTGCAAAGCACTTTACAAGTTTTATTTCACTGGCTACTCCCTGCATCGCCTTCCCCATTCAGTGCTATTATTAGTCTCATTTTACAGATTACACAGCCATTAGGTGTCAGAGCCAGTTCTTTGTGATCCTAGGGCTCACGTTCTTGACCCTCAGGGTTGTACAGGTGCCATCCGGAGGGTGGGAAGGGGAAGGGATAAAGTGAGGGCTGAGCAGTTCAGTAATGACGAGTGTGCAGAGAAGCAGCTTTTCCCCTGCAGCTCCTGCAGCCACCCTCCTGCATTTCCGATTCCAGCTCAGAACTCAGAGCTCCACGCCTCACCTCCAAGCCCCCCTGAGGCGTGCTGCTGGGGAAGGCCCGCTTCTCACCCTCTGCTGGGCTGCCCCTGGCATGTGGGCCCTCCTGCACCACCTTTCAGGCCTGGACGCGCACAGTGAAATGAGCGTGGCCCATCCCTTCAAAGGGTTTCTGGGTTAGAGGGTGGGAGAGGTGTTGATGGGATGTGTAGGGGGTTGAGAGAAAAGGAGGAGCCTGACTTGGATGATGAGGTGGGCGGTGATGCCACTGATTGAAATAAGAAACATGTGAGGAAGAAAACCCTTCCCAGATTCTGGTACAGTATTTTTATGGCGTACATTTATTAGGTACTATTGATTTGGGGGGAATGTCTTCTGAAAAAAAATCACCCTATTTCTTATGTATGATAGGAAGATATAACTATAACTTCAAGAATACACAGAGCAGAAGTATCTTATTTGCCTCATAAATTCATGTTACTTTCCCGCCTGTTTCGATATATTACTTTTTCTCCCTTCCCATCATTCCTCTATACTTTTCTGCTCACCAGAGTAAGAAAACTCACTTCTTGCTCTCTGTATGATTGGTTTGGCAGGTTCTTTTCGAATTCTTTGGACCTCCCGTGGAGGGTCACCCTTATTTCTCATTGGCCATACACTACGAGCAGCGTAGTATTAAATCTCACCATGTGCAAAGCATTTCACTTGCACTCTTTTGTTTGAGCCGCTGTTAGGTCGACCCAGCTGTGTTGCATCTTGCTTAGGTCACAGGTGAATGAGTTGCCCACTCAGGAGGACACAGTGGTAGCCCATAGAGCTGGAAGTCACCTGACTTCCTTACCCAATCCGGTGCTCTGCCCGAGCCACGCTGAGGTTAGCCACACGAGGGACCATCTGCCTGGGGAGGAGGCTACGGGTACAAAGGGCGCTTGCTCCCAGGCGCTGCCGGTACGCGCGCATGGTGGTCACGGCGGTGTGTGGCGCCTTCTTCATACCCTGGGGTCACGCCGATGCCCAACGTTATAACAAAGAAAGCCCTTGATTCCGCATTTGGGAGGAGGAGGAAAACAGAAACACGCCGGTAGGTAGTAATATAATCTTCAGGCCCTTTCCTGGCATGGGAGGGCGGAGGGGAAAAGCCATGGGGCTGCGGGCAGCCAGATGGCTCGCCTCCTGGTCTTGTTTGGGGTCAGCCCGCCCAGTCAGTTTAGAAACACAACGTGTGCGAGCCGGGGAGGCACGACCTGGCGCGCTGAGGCTGCCCCGCCCTGTGTCCGCTCCTGGCTCGGGACCGGCACCCTGGGGTACAGGAGCCTGCCGCGCGCTGGCTGGGACCAGCTTCTCTGCCTCTCACGCAGTTAGGCCTACGCTCTGCTTCCCCGCCTTCTCTTCACCTGAGTCTCCCCAGTCTAAGGCCTCGAGCGCGGACCGGGGTAGGGGAGAGACAAAAGCCTCCGGATGAGGAGAGGGACGTGGGCCGTACCTACCCGAGACCCTCCCCGAGGAGCTGGTGTCACGGTGCTTTCGTTTCTTGCGTTACAGCCTTGAAACCAGGGGTGTGCTAAGAACTCTGGGAAGTACATGGATTATTCCATTCCTGTTATTATGGCGAACTTTTATTAGAGACCGTCCTTGGAAATGTCTTCCTGTAATTTATATTGATCCCACTACTCCGTAAAACAAAACCTACTTGGGAAGTGCTCCTGCCCCTGTGTCCCTGTGCGGCTGTCAGAGGCCCCTCTCCCAGCCGCCCAGCCGTTTTCCTGCCTGGCCGTGCGTTGTCTTACCCCCTGAAACTGAGAATGCCCAGCAAGGGGCCCTGCCCACGGACCGCCTCACTATCCCCGAGTATCCCAGCCTGGCTCACGTGCTCGTGTAGCACAGATGCTGCTGGGGATATATCCTCCAGTTCCCAGCGAGACCTGTCCCCACCCTCGGTTTCTTACCTAAGCTTAAGCAGGACGCGCAGGCCTTCAGATGCCCACAGCTGAACTCGAGTGCTCAAGAAGCTGCCTGTCTCCGGTGCCTAATTAACTTAACGGGCTGAAAGCCAGAGGCTTTACATTCCCACTGGAATGAATAATATCAATACTATGGGTGGACTTTTTCATGTTTAAGTGGATTTCAGGTTAGGAGTGAGCATTGGAACAAGTTATAAAACAAATAAGAAGCTTAAAAACAATAAATAGTTGTAAAAACCACACTATCTCAGACAATACCCAACTGTGTGTGTGGGGGGAGGGGCCAGAGAGACAGGGTCCTTCTTTTCTCTGCAGATTTTATAAGTGAGGAGCCTCTTTGGCATGGTAACTATTTAAATCCTAAAAAATAAAGTTTTAAACTAATCTTTACACCAAAAAAGTATAACAGTTCCCCAGTCATGTGAAAGAAGAATTTCTGATGGTTGCAGAGCAAATAGAAGTTCATACTGCAAAATAGGGAATGGGATGCTTTATTAATTCATTAAAAAAGTTTTATATTTCTATAACAGATGCTTATTTAAAGTGTTACTATTTACTTAATGCAGTGCACAATGGTTTAAATCAGACCTCTTTCGAAATCCTCAGAGCCACTTAATTGCTGAGTGACTGTGAGCAAGTTAGAGCACGTGTAGGTTAGAGATACTAGTTCCTGCCTTAAATTAGTTAATGTAGATAAAGCACTTAGTACGAAGCTTGGCAAGGAGCAGGGCTTCCGTGCTTTTTTATTACTACTTGGAAAGAAAAGTTGGTTGCCTGAAGTGGAATGCTGTTGGTTGCAATGTTGTCATTTTACCACAAGAGGGCAGTGCTAGAATAGAAAAAGCAGGAAATGCACTTGGTATTCGAAATGGCAAGTTTAACAGTGATGTTCAGCCATTTCATGGGATCAGAGAATAGGGCTGAGCTTGGCCTTGGTCATCACTTTATTCATCTTTTCATCAGTCTCTATAAAGTTGTCTGGCGATTTTTAGCCAAATTTTTGGAAAATGGTCTCTTACTGGTTCTCTCCCCAAAGTAAAATGTGCTTTTTTTTTTAAACCCTCTGTCTATACAACAAAGATGTTTTTAAGCGTTGCATATTTGTTTGTAAAATTTGGAGGGTAGGCATGTTTCTCTGTCATGTTGCTTTATCTTTCCCCGTCTTTGTTTTTGTCTGTCTGATTCTTTGGTTCATTCTCATTTCACCCCATTATTTTCAGACCTTGCTGTCATTTGGAAACATCTTCTGAAGCCATTTATCAAGCCAATAAAACCTGAAAGGTGCCAAGTCTAGAGTGGTAGTTTGTAATCTCTTACTACTTGTCTATGCTTAGGTCACACTCTTTGTTAGGATCTGATCAGAGTTTGTTTAGCATCCTGCCTGGGGCATCCGAGTACTGTATTTAGTTTTGTTGCATGTAATTCTGGGTTTGGGCGGAGGCAAGACAGGGCCACAGTGTAGTACAGACTGGCTCTCTGCTGAAACAGGGCTGGCCTCCCGGAGTGAGTTATCAGATGCTAATGCGAGTCCATTCTCACTGAACCTTCCAGCAGCCAGCTTGCCTGATCTCGTTTGCTGTGTCTAACACCGATTCCAAGGAAGTGCTCTCAAAGTAATAGAGCTTGTCTTTGCTGTTTGTTAGGAAGAAAAACACATTTGTCTTAGTATTTTGCCTTCCTGCTTGGTAGTAAATCCTTAAGGCTGCACATACGCCCTAATGTCTTGACAAATTCAGAGATTAGGTTCCATTAAACTTTTATTTTCTAAAAGGACTTGGAGCACTTCGTAAATTTCAGGACTAAATTCCAGCTTATGAAATAAACCCAGGCACTACCAGACTTAATGGCAAGTGTTGCCTATAGGCCTAAAATAGAAATTGTAAAACTACTTGTTTTGTAAAAATTTGTTTCAGGGTGTACACACTTAAAGGACTAGTTCCTTGATGTTAACCCAACATGTATCCAAAACAATAAATATGCGGTGAGACAATTAACTTCTTGAGCTACTAATAAGGAAGTGAGTTAAATATGCATGATTAAAAATAGGATACCCCTCTGGGCCTCCCTGGTGGCGCAGTGGTTGGGAGTCTGCCTGCCGATGCAGGGGACGCGGGTTCGTGCCCCGGTCCGGGAAGATCCCACATGCCGCGGAGCGGCTGGGCCCGTGAGCCATGGCCGCTGAGCCTGCGTGTAAAAAAAAAAAAAAAAGGCTACCCTTCAGAGTTACAGGGCAGTCAAAAAATTGATGTACTTAACACAGAATTCTTCTAATTTATTGTTGTAAATTTCATCAGAATGTCTAACTTATGTAAATTAGATTTCAGCTGCTGCTCATAGACCTCATGTGCAAGGTCCACGTTTATTAGCTTGGATATCAGTGACACATAACCGTGGACTTTCTTAACACCATTCCCATGTCCATACTGTAGTAATGTTTATAACGAAACAAACAAATAAAATGCCTCCTATGAGAATGCCTACTTTAAGGAAACCCAGTATACTGTAATCCAGACATTCAAAGCAGATAAATTAAGGGGTGATTAGTTGCAGTGCAGAAGGATTCTTTGATTTACAGCAGGACTCTTCAGAAGGGTTCCTTTGAATACATGCTCCCCCAGAGAGCTGAAGTGTTTTGCAGATCATTCAAACCACTTGACATCCAGACTGGGGGACAGAGAAACTTGGAATTTAAGTGTTGAAAAAGCCATCATTAATTGGAGATGAATGCAAAATGATTAGAGATTCTCTGTTACTTAAATAGTAGAAAAATACACTTTGCTTTTTAGACATGTAGATAACCACATTTATATACATGTATAGGTTAAGTCAGAAATAATATCTTCCATTTTTGATGGAGCACCTGTGTGCCAGGAACCGTATTGGACTATCTATCACGTATACTGAATTCTGCTAATAATCGAACGAGAAAGATTGTGCCCATTTCGCAAGTGAGGATACTGAGGCTCCTGGGAGCATTCTACCCAAAGCCCAGGATTAGTAATTGGCAGAAATGAGCTTTGAATCTAGGTCTGCAAGGCGCGTCCTCTTCTCCCTATGCTGCCTCCAGGGCACTTCCCGCTCGGTGTGGAGTGTGCCGACGCTGGTGCCTCCAGGTGTGTGTGCTTTGCCTGACGCTCCCTGCCTTCCAGCAGGGCCAGATTGTTGACACCTTTGTTAACTTACCTAACACCAACTTTTAGGAGCAGAAGTAACCAGACCCCACCTATTCTGCTGAAACACATACCATACCAAGATATTGCTCCTGACTTCAGTTGGTGCCCACCTGGGCAGGAGGAGAACCTGTAAGCTGGGGGCTGCCCACGGTGGAGATGGGCACCTTCTCGAGGGCCTGTGCAGGTGCTGCTGGGCAGGAGGTGGGGGAGGACGCAGGAGGTGGGAGCAGCACAGCCCCCAGGTGAGCAGGTGAAGGGCTGAGGCAGGTCTAGCTTGATGGGTGGGGCCTGGTGATGGGCAGGGAGGCAGGAAGCAGGCTCCGTGATGGAGATGGGTGGCCAGGCTGACGACGAGGCCCGGTATTAGAAGGGTGCCAGGGAGGAGCCAGGACCTGGGGAGTGCTGTCACGACGAGGCAGTCTACCACTTTGAGAAGAATTAGGATACCGGCAGGTTATCGGGACAGAGGCGCAGAAAGATAGAAACCCAGTTTGTCCAACTGATGCAGGAGCTCCGTTATTGGAACAGGGCACAGGATCGGAGTGGGCAAAGCAGAAATGCAGATGCGATTCTTAGTTTCTGGCTTTGGTCGCTTGCATTTCTCCTGAGTAAGGGGGTCAGAATGGACCCAGCCTGGAATGGATTTGATCCTCTAGGTGAGGGTCAAGTGGGCCCCAGTGTTGGGATTAGAGGGTTGGAGGGGGAGCAGTGCCAAATGTGTGGTATTTTCCTGGTGATTTGGAATTATTAGGTATTCAATCTGTGAATTGGCTGATTGAGAAAAGAACCTGTATGGATTAAAGTAATAATTAATCAGTTTTCCTACTGAACCTTAGAAAGAGGTTCTTAAATTTCATATAAGTTAGGAAGTAGATGGGAGGTAATTAGATTGGCTAGTTTCTAGTCTCAACTCTTCTACCTGTTAGCCACACTTCACAAATGACTGAATATCTTTGAGCCTGATTTTCCTCAACCTATAACATAACAATAATCCCAGTGTTGCAGGATTGCTTTAATACTACCACCAGGAAGAATATCTTTATTAAGCATTTCTCTTGAGTCAGGCATGGTGCAAAGCACTTAAATACATTATCTCCTTTAACTGTTGTGAAGAATTAATGAGACATCACAGTCAAGACACCTGGCCCAGTGCATGGCCTATAGTACTCCACTCACACACGTGGAGATCCACGTGAATACCGAGGCACGGGAGGATAAGTACTACTAAGGGTGACTGGGTAATTACGTTTTTAGAAGGTAGGAGGAGTGATCAAGTGGACTCACAGATGAGAGAGAGCTCGATCCGATTGCAGGAAGAAACCAGGTATCATATCAGTAATGTGTCATAGGTAATTCTTTGTTTTGAGAGCCCATCACTGCTAGTTATGTAGTAGAATTGGCCTTGGAGACCCAGGATGCTTTACTAATACAAGGAAGTCTTCCCAGGTGTCACCCAAGGGATATTGCACTTAGGATGTGTCTGATGCAAAGCCGTCAGTGATAAGCTGGTCTCTGTTGCTATTGTAGGATCTCTCTGGGATTACTGGTTAGGCCCAGTACCTCCCCAGAGGTCTCAGTTTAACTTGGGACTCAGGGCCACGTTTAGCTAACCCAGTCTCCTGTTTGCCCGGAAGCTAACCTGGAGACAAGGATTTGGCTGTAAGTGCTTTTTATGAGGAAACCCCAGGAAGTGTCGTAAGGGAGTGGGAAGTTGACAGGAGGAATGAGGAATGCCTATAAAAATGTGTAGGTAAGGAGTTCAGCTATGGGCACCTGGGCTCACTCCTTCCGGGGGACCCTCTAAGAACCTGGGTAGGGTAGGAAGCCGGCGTATTTATCTTGCTCCTCTCATGCCTCTTTGGAAGATACACCTTACAGGCATTAATTGCCCAGCACGCTGCCCTCAAGTGGAGCAATGCAGATGAAAGGGGAAGCCGAGCGTATATGTGGGAACTGTCCAGAAACCTACAGTTGCCTGCGAGGGTGGGAGAAAGGGGTGGGGGAATCTGACAGGGCTCCAGCAGCATCTGCTAAACCCACCTTCATACTTGAAGACACTCAGATTTTTAGATCGTCATTTCATATTTGAAAGTCCCCCCCAAATAAATTACCATCTTAATGTAAAATGGGCCATTCCTTCACTGTTGATGTTTCATAGTCCTTGCCGATTGCTTTCTTCAGTCTTCCTCACTGTAAATATTTCCTTTCAGGTAACCTTTCTGAACATTAATCTGCAATTGAGCAGAAAATAAATGTCTGAATAGTCCCTGTCTAGTACGTATTGAGACATGAGCAGATCTCTAGAGGATGTGTGAGTTTAAAGGAATAGTAGTGTTCCCTTCAGAAATGGGCACTTGCAGCTGCAGGCAAAGGCATGCATTTAAGCATCTCCGCAGGGTTTCAGGCTTGGAACTCTGACCTGCAGGGGTCTGGCGAGCTGGGAGTGTGCACTAAAATAAGAGTGCGTCGGCGACTCTGACTCACATTCCTGGGGCTCACGTTTATCCTGCCTTTCAGCTTATTGATACATACTGAGCAACCATGTTGGTTCTGCCACCTGAGAGAACATTTGAATGTCAATGTCTTTATTTGGTAATTATTTTCTACGCACATTGCAAGTCCCCACCTGGAATTCAAATGCAAACAAGGCCTCGCCCCTAGGGACCATAAAGGGAGTGATTCATCTTCAGGGTGAAGATGTTCTTCTTAGGACTTTCTTCTTCCCTGTGCCCAATTATCCCAGTTGCCCAATCCACACTTCCCAAATCCATTCAGATTTCTAAGTAAATTTGTCCTAAAAATACCGAGTCTGCTGAAAGTCAAGTTCGAAGTTGCAAGTAACGCTTCTTTCAGGTGAGGTTTTATAGTCCTACTTTCAAGACCATGTCTTGTATTTGTGATTCCCTGTCCTTACATTTGAGAGGATGGGGTCTGAAGGAGGAGAAGACAGGTCGGATCCCACACTCAGCTCTGGTGGGAGAGCGTGGGATACTGGGAGTGAGCCCAGGTGCTGGACGGAACGACGGGGGCTGGTGCCCCTCTGCACAGAGGTCCTGACGCACGGAGCTACACTGAGCAGGGCACTTGGCAGCACTAACGTGACTAAATGTTGTTACGTGTGAGCAGGCAGGTGTCATGTTAGACTCTCTAGGGGAAATCCAAGAATAATTTCAGTCTTTTGTCATCATTACAAGAGCTGCTCACCAGCAAGAAGATGGGCTCATGCGACTGACTTTCACAGGCTGTGTCTTTGTATACCTTTTGGTGACACATGGTGACAGGTGTCGGGGATAGGAGATGAGAGATGGAGAAGACAACTAATTCCGTAAAAGTCTACAGCAAGCTCACGAAAAACAGATCTGCATAGTTCTTGTGCATTATACTTTGTAGCTAATCGTAGATAATTGAGCTACATGGATAGTGGCAGTAGTAATACGTATGGTTCGTCCCTGTCAGGTTTTAAAATAGAAATTTACGCTGGAAAGTATAAATTAGGCTAAGAGAATTCTTTCTGAAGGGTCCAGATGATTGAAAAAAAAAATGAAGTAGGCTAGTGGATCTTTAAGCGAACCCGTCGTCTAAAGAATTTGTGAAAGTCTGTCATTTATCATAATCCATCTTGTGTTTTTACTAGAACCTGAAAATTACTCAGAAGTATCTGACGTGCCGGGTATTGATATTTCAGCCCTGGGGATATTTTTCTGACTGAGTTTGTTACCAGCTGCCTTTCTGGAAAATTTATTAACAGGCCATTTTTATGTTTCCCCCTGATCTTTCATTCTCTTCTGAGATATTATTGATTTTATTTTCCTGAACACAATTTTAAATGGTAATATCTGTGCAGAAGCAACTTGCTATGGTTCAGGGAACTGGATTCTTATGGGCATTTGTCTTAGTAATGTGATTACAAAGTCACTAACTTGATCTTAATAACATTTGCCTATTATCGTGTATTAGGTGCATGAAAGGAAAACTGTACTTTCTAACTCAGGATTACCCTTGTGTATCTCCCTTAGTTGATAGTACCTTTTGCAAAATTAACGTCCAGGTGATCTTGAGTGACTGCATTACTTGCAACTAGTTAGGATTAAATCCAAGTATCGTCGCCCATGTTGCATGCAGAAAGGAAATTACTTTTTTAGTACACCTTACACTTTTAAATCATTGATTCAGGACATTTTATCAGCCACACAGCACTTCACTGGGTGCTGCGTTTACTCTATTGTGGCTGAGGGGGGCAGCGTGATACAAGAAGCTGGGAATCTGTAGTCGGATAGTCACAATTGGAACCTGGCTGCGTTACTTACTATCTGTGTGAACTCGGGCCTCGTGAATCCACTGTTCTGACCCTCAGTTTCCTCATCTCTTTAAGACAGACTGACATAACCGTATCCCCGTTCCGGTTTCTTATTTAAATATTGTTAACTGTACTCTCTCACTAAAAAAGCTGAGTTCATCTTCAAACGATTTCCCCCGTTTTCTTAGAGCGAGTAGTCTTATAAAAAGATAACCATGTCCGCAGAAAGACGTGCACAAGATTGCTAGCAGCCTTATTCATAATATCCCCAAACCAGAAACAACCCAAATGTCCACGAATAGGAGAATGGATAAGCACATTGGGGCATACCCTTGCGATGGAAAACTATTCGTCAGCGAAAGGAAAAAACTACTGATCCACGCAACAACATGGATGAATCTTACAGACGTGATGTTAAGCAAAAGAAGCCAGACACCAAAGAGGGCATATTGTCTGATTCCTTTTACGTGAAGTCCTAAAACTGGCAAAATTCCTTTACGGTGATAGAAATCAGAGCATCAGTTGCCTCTGACTGGAAAGGAGCATGAGGGAACTTTCAGGGGTGATGGAAATGTTGTCTTGCCTTGGGTGGTGATTACACGGTGTATATATTTGTCAAAACTTGTTGAACTGTGCAAGTGAATTGAGTGTTATGTTGTATAGAAATGAGTTGACCCTTGAACAGGACGGGTTTGGACTGTGCGGGTTCACTCATGGCGGAGTTTTTTCCATAGTAAATACTACGGTACGACATGATCTGTGGCTGGTTGAATCTGCTGATGTGTAGGAACCACGATATACTCAGCTTTTCTGCTGTGTGTGTGCAGGGCTGGGGGTTGGCACCCCTAACTCCCCTGCTGTTCAAGGGTCAACTATATACTTCAAAGAAAAGACAACTCATCCACTGGCAAAATGTTTGCTTTTCTAATGACCAGTTTTTTGGATTCTCAGGATGCAGTGACCATCTGCACTCTGGGGATTGGGACAGCCTTTGGAGAGTCCATTCTGGACAACACTCCCCGCCATGCGACAATTGTTACGAGGGAAAGCAGTGAACTTCTCCGCATCGAGCAGAAGGACTTCAAGGCACTATGGGAGGTGAGCCCCAAGGCTGCTTTGTCAATTAACGTGGTTGCAGAAAAGAAAGAGAGCTGCCACATGGATAATGGCATTAGAGTCAAGCCTTAATGTGCTCTGTTCTGAGCCGGTGGATGGAATTTAATTTTCAAAACTTGTTTTTGAAATGAGTGAATGAAAAAGCCATTTTGACACAAGACGTCTTTCCTTTTTTTTTTTAAATGTAGTGCTTGCTCAATTTTCTGTGGTTTGACATACATTATAATTATTTCTTGAATGACCATAGAGTGTTTTATGTATAGAGTGTTTTTATGTATTTCCCCCCTCCTATTCCACAGATGTGTTCTTAACCAGGGAACAAAATACTTTGACATTTTCTTTGGCATTTTCAAAATCATCATTGACATGTTCCCTGGGAAAGTGGAATGGATGGGGTTAACATCTGCTTCATTTAAATGCTTTAAAGAATGATGTGCCCTGTAATAAGGTATGGGAAATGAGGGACGGAAAGATGGCTGGTTACTTGCCAACTTCAAAATGCACGGATAGCACAGCCGTGGATGGAGGCAGCGGGTCCTGGCGGCTTGTGCATTTCCCGCTGCTTACCAGCGCCCTTTAGGGTACCACGCTCATTTACAAGAAGGACGGGGAAGAAATCATCTTACACGCAGTCATGGTAAATGGAGTGCTTAGAAAGGCCCTTGTGTCCTTTACGCTCATTCCTTTTCAGTTCTTCAAGCTTCTGATTTTTACCTGTGGCTGTTCCGTATCTTTGTCCTTGGCTCAGTACGTCCAAGCGTTAACCCATCGAGCTGGCAGGCTTCGCCACTTGTCCCAGTGTGGCTGAGATTTTAAACCTGATCTAAAAAGAATTTTGTGTAATCAGATAGTTTCCTCCAGAGCCAAACAAATGACAGATGCGTTAAGGGAGCAAACCTGTAGGGGAGTGAGTGATGCTTTGCCTTGAAAGTCCTGCAAAGCCTTGGAAGGCCTTGGTGGTAAAACCTGTTACTTTTATTCTTGGCAGTAGTGAATAAATTGCAGGGTTACTTGTTGGAAATGTTCCTCTTAGAAAATATTAAAGAGCTCCAACTGCTCTGTAAAGTTCAGAGACAAAAGCGAGTTTTAGGAAGGTAGAGCTAAAGTAGGTTTGCATGAGGTGTGTGCGGAGAGGTTTTCTGTCAATTAAAAGGGACCAAACTTGAGGCAAATAAGCCGCTTTTTGGATCTTTCATTTGAAAGGTGAGCTGAAAACTCTTTTCCAAAAAGAAAATTCGGAAGACTGGGTTAAGAACAAAAATGACTCCAAATGTGATGTATGTCATCATGACTGCTTTTGTCTGTGATGACTTATTCAAGTTGCTGGCAGAGGATGGTTTGTGGCAATATTTAAAAATTTATTTTAATTAGGAGGCCTCAGTGCTGTGAAGAAAGTTCCTGAGAAGTTACCTGTGAACATTTTAAAAAATTTATTTTAAAAAATTTCGGGACTTCCCTGGCTGTCCAGTGGTTAAGACTCTGTGCTTCCACTGCAGGGGGCATGGGTTCGATCCCTGGTCAGGGAACTAAGATCCCGCATGCCGTGTGGCATGGCCAAAAAAACAATTTACTTAAGAAATTTTCAGACGTTCAGAAAATCAAAAAGGATAATACAATGAACGACTTATACACTCTCACCTAGTTCAGCAGTTGTTAACATATAGCCATATTTGCTTCATCTGATTTTGCTGAACCACTTTAATGTAAATGACAGGCATCACGACATTTCATCCTATATATTAGCATATTTCTCCAAAAAATCAGAATATCCTGCTACATACCCATAATACCATTATTTCACCTACAAAACTAAAGATAATATACTAATGTCATCTATATCCAGTCCACAGTTCAAATTTCCCCATAAATATCCAGAAATAAATACATTTATTCCGTAAGTATTTTTATATCTGTTTTATTCCAAACCAGACTCAAATAAAGAACCATGTGTTAACATTTGATTGTTATGTCTAAGTCAGTCTCTCCCCCCCCCCCACCCGCCGGCCTCTCTCTCTGTCTCTCTTTCTCTATGACACTGACTTGTTAAAAAGGCCAGGTCAGTTTCTCCCAAATTCAAGGTTTGTCTGATCATTTTCTCGTGGTATCTTTTTTTGTACCCCTACCCCAGGGTTTCCTGTAAACGGAAGTTAGAGCTAAATGTTTGATTAGGTCAAGCCAAACACTTTTGGCAAGAAGTCAAAGGTGATACTGAGTACGTTAGGTTGCTCTTAATGTCTGGATGCCTCACTGTAAGTGATGCATTGGTTTGATTTGTTTGATCCCTTGGTTGGATTGTATCTGAGTTATATTTTAGGGCTATTTTTCACAGAGGTTTCCCTTAGAGGAAAATTATTAAATGGGGCTATTGATGTTGAAGGTGGTCCTTGGCATCCCAAACCTTGCCATATGATTTTGTAGCTCCGTGGGTCCAACCCCTCATCTGTAACCTCAGAGCATGATTCTGGTCTTCCCTGTCAGTGACTTAAGTGAGCTGAAAAGGATGGAGAGAGTTTTTAGACTGACCTCTTATTTTACAGGTTGGGGTTTGGAACCTCATAGTGAGCAAGAGATTAGTAAGATATTTCATTTTTATTTACCTGTTCATGCAAGCAAGCACAGAGTACAAATAAGATGCTCCGTGAACGTTTTAACTGGCTAAAGTGAGAATGCAGGGAACTCCGTTATCTAGCAACCTGTGTGAGTCAGAACTTTATTAATGGGCACACCTGTGCATATACAGTACGTGATGAGCCTAAGAAATGGTGGAATTCTAAGTTACCTTTCGAGCAAAGAAGATTGACTTATGTTTATTCCACTGTTCATTTATTCAGCAAATACTTAGTGAGAATCTCCTGTGTGTCAGGTCTGGCTATAACAGTGAAGAAGATTGACAGGGTGCCTGCTCTCTGGGCCAGGGCTTCTGTTCTACTTGGAGGAGAGAGAAACTAGACTAGCAAGTCAATAATATTATTTCAGAGTATAATATATCATTATCATTAAGTAAATTCTATTTCTATTCTTTGAATATAGGTGATCCATTGATGGCATATGTAACACTAATCTGTTAGCAAAATATTGGATAACCAGGACACCTATTTCTTGATTATGTCAGATAACAGAGTCTATAATTCAGCCATTCATCACACTGGTACGTAATATCTGTAAGCAACATTAAAACCCAAGCTCGTGCTGTCAGCTGAAATTTAACTTAGATCTGGTAGCCAGATATCAAAAGGGAAGGATGACGTAGCTTCAGGATTCAGGGAGAAGCCTCACTGAACCATGAAATGGCAGAAAGAAGGCAGCAGAAAGCTAGGCTGGGTCCTGCCTCTCCCATCAGCACGGTAAGGAGCTCGCTGTTAGGCCATAGTTCCCACACGGTAGAAATAAGATCATCTGAATCATGGGTCTAAATTTGCATGTTCATCTCATTTGCTTGCTTACTTCTGAGGAATGTCCTGGTGGGCCCATGGTGTGGCAAGCACTCTCAGATTGAGGTTTCCCTCCTTATCTATGCCTTTGATGTCACTTAAAGTGGTTGACAAGGACCAGGAATCTGAGTTCCTTCTAACCAGGGAAATGATGGTGTGTGATCACTAACAGGTAGCACAGTCTACAAGTAGCTCTTTAATAGGCTGAGCGAATAGGCTATTTTAAATCTTACACCTGAGACTTTAATGGCAACAGAGAGCTAGGTAACCCTGCTTCCTTTCCTGACCAAAGGCAAGTTTCCTCAGCTCTCCGCAGATACACACCCAGAGAACTACACCTGAGATTTTGAAATCCTATTCAATTTCATCCCCAGTCCTCTTGCTTTATGTTGTCTCTTATGTTGTAAGTCAAATTGGTAGCACCCAGAGTATTTTTTAAAATTATTGTCATAAATGTGACCAGAGGCATTATTTCAGTCGTCTATATAAATATATCAAAAATAAATAAATATTCCCCAAGATGTAACTGAGGAAGCAGCTTGATGCTTTTCTTTGTACTCTGTATCTTTCCTAATGAAAACTTTCTCTCCTCTTTCCTTTCCATGTTTCAGTTGCCAATTTATGATCATATTTGAGGGAGCTGGGATCTCCATCTCAAAGTCAGGTCATATTTTCTTAGCTTAAGTGAATTACAGTAAATTTATTCAGAGTTGGTCAATAATGCTTCCCTCTTTTCATGCCTCTTTGATATTAGAACTTAATAAAGAATATTAACTAGGGTATAAAACGTCTCACTTTTCAGTAGCATCTCAGGAGGCAGAGTGAGTGAGAAAGGAGAAAGTTATTGAATTTCATTCAGAAAAATTGAATTTAAAAGTCTTGGAGTACCATTTTTAGTTCTTGAGAATTGTAATTTAAACTCTTTGACCCTAGTGGCATTGCATACCCTCAGTAAGGAAGTTAAATGGCAAAGTAGTTAAGTGTGGGCTTGGGAGTTTTAAGCTGTGATAATCTTGGATCAAGTGTTAATGAGTATCTACGGTTGCTGGTGGCTCTTGGAATAAATAAATACTGATTTACTGTCCAATTCCATGAATTTCTTCTCAGCAAATACAGTCTAATGTTTCCAGTGGTTAGAACAACGACAAGGAGTGTTCTTTGTTTGCTCCCTGACTTTCTGTCTAACATCGTGGATGAAGATGCTTTTAGGTTTGCAGCATGTCTTGTCATCTTTACATGGAATATGCCAAGTACATGGCCTTGTATGAGGAGATGAGTCCAGTGTGTTCAGAGAAGTAGATTGGAAAGTCACTCTCCACCAAACTCATAAAAGACACCACTGAGAGGTCCTTGCACTAGTGATCTACTACCTGTGTTCCAATTGCATGAACGTCATTCTGGCCAAAAACTTTCCTTCACTGTGGGCTATGTTTGAGCATGTGCAAAATAATACACACTTGTGAATGAATTATTTGAAATTTAAAGACAACAATGAAACTAGAGTCTTTAGAAATAAAAGCAATTATTTTAAATTTGTAGTCTGACCCATGCCACAATAAAAGTGGTTTCTTAGCTGTAATAGTTACCCAGAAGCTCTTGTGATTTTATTCTAACCAGGACATACAATATCGCAGAGAACCGTTGCTCGGATGTAATGATTGATCCCATAGAGTTTATTCCCCAAACGTGTCTGTGGCCTCAATAAATATTGTTGACTGAAAAATTTTTTTATGCTTTCTGGGATATAAACTGGTAAGAATAAGAAATATGTGCATGTTTCTGCCTTAGGAAAAGGATACAATTTGTAAACAAGAATATTTCTAAGAGTAGTGAATATTGTCAAAGAAATAGTTTTACATCTGTCTCTGTTCCCTAATTTTCGGTGTTTTATTTCTCGATTCTACCAGATACATTGGCAGTTGTTGGACTGAAAAGCTTTGTAGCTATTTCTGTTTACTGCCTCTTTTGGACTATGCAGGGAGAAAAAGCCCTTTTCCATTAATAATCTTTCAAGCCACTATGAGAATAGGAATTATTGAAATTACAGCAGCTTGGTCTTTGCTGATGCACTTTAAAAACCATATTGGAGTAATATACCTCTCAGAGGCATCTGCGCCTGCTTGAATAGATTGGATGTTCCTCTCTGTCTTGGGCTGTCAGAAAAATTAAAGCCCAGTGCTTAAAACATAGTATCTTCGAACATAAAAATCTCAGAAGCCCTTCGGGTGGGTTTTAATACTTTATTTAGCATGCAAACAGTTTCAGGTTGTTTCACTTTTGCATGAATGCTAGGCTTTCAAGGTAGACCGGTATTTCAAGTAAATGTTTAGTGGCCCTGGGTATTGAGGTTGGACTGCATGACCCATCCTCAGATGGGCAGCCCCTGGCCTGCCTGTTAATGTTACAGGGACCCACCCCCTCATCTGAGGCTTAACTGGAACCTAAAAGCCAAGGGACCTGCTTTCTCCCAAGTCAGAGGCCTGTACTTAACTTTTGGCGACTTCGGAGCTTGTACCGTAGGGTTACTTCCCAGGCCAGAAATTTGCATCAAAGGGCTAAGAAAAATACATCCAAAAATAAACATGAAAGCCAAGACTTCATGCCAGGAACTCCAGCCACACACATCCTGTTGGCTGGTTCTCTTGCCTCTCTCCTCACTGTTCTGCTTCTTTTAAACCGAGCCGGAAGCCTGCTCCGGTGACTCGGACCTCACGTCTGCCCCAGGGTCTCACTCCTCTGTCCTCAAGCTTTTCCATGGGATGCTGAAACGATTCAAATCCAGAAAGGAAGGGAGTGAAGTTACTAGGAGATAAGTAAAGTTAAAAATAATATATGTATATATAGGAAGTCTTTTCCTATCGCCTTTGACGGCCTGAGCTTTCCTGAAGAACCACCAGCCCCGGTTTTCTGTCTGGACTGAGATCCTCTTAACAGTAATAGATACTAACAGGATATAATCAGCGATGAAGGTGCATTTTGCTGTCCAAATAAAGCACAGTTCTTCATTGGATGTCTGAGAACGCTGAGAAAAAGAAAAAGAAGGACGTATGCCCTACCAGGTCAGAATGGGTCTTTTTCTATTCTTTAGTGGGGAGATATTATATGTCACCGTTGGCAGTTTAGTTCTAGGAATTATACTCTAAAACATCTCTGGCTTTTGTAAGTATGTTCCACCAGAGCTAAATATGTACCACGGCACTGACATAATTTGATTTCATCTTTATTTATGGGGTGGGGGGGGAAGGGGTGGCTCATCTTTTTCTGATTGTGAAGGATTTGTTTGTTTAGCCTGATGATCTTAAATGTTTCTAGGAGATAAAGATATTTGTTTATAAGTAGGCAGAGTTACATTTATCACATTAATATTAAATGTATGTATTTATCTGGTGAATGGCATTTATTAAAAATGAATTTGGGGCAAGGAAACAGATTGAGAGTGATGGTATTTCACCCTCTGGATGCCCTGGTAGGCACCTTGCCTGCAGCTCTCAGACTCTATGAAGTCCTTAGTGTTTATGGCAATTCTGTTACATTATTGATGACTTGAAGTCCGGCCAGCTCCAAAAGCTGTGATCTCACTCTTTCTCAGAAGGTGATCGGGGGGGTCTGAACAGATCAAGGCTTGGCTGGCAGGTGCCAGGAATGCCCAGATGTTGCGGGTGGGCTTGCTGGCAAGGTGCTGTTGTTGCTTCTGAGCTGGTATTCCTTTGGGTGTTCATTTCGGGAGTGTGCAGTGGTCCCTCACACCTTTTAGGAGTCGCTGTTGGTGGAGGTTTTGAAATCCTTCTCCTGGTTGTGCATTTACCTGCACGCTGTTGACACCTCCCCCCGACCCTCTCCCCGCACTCTAATCTCGCAGTGGCCCTCTTCACTGTCTCAGCTCACCTGCTAGGCTGCATGCCTGCTAAAGCGCTGTTCGACTCAATGTTAATCGATCCCACTTTGAAAATTTCATCTCTAGAAGCTTCTGTCGTATTCGACAAACATAGTTGGCTCCCACCACGGGGAGGTGCACAAGGCACCGCATCTGTCTTCCTGGTTTACGATCTAGTGGAGAAAACAGACAAGCATAAACACAAATCACCCTGATATCAGACAAACTGAAAAGTCCCATAAGATAAGACACAGGGTGCTGAAGGACATATGGCGGAGGGCAGGGAGAGATTCATTTCCACCCAGGCTATCATTTCATCCGAAGACAAAGAGATCTGGTGAATTCTTGTGTGGCTAACAAGGCTGTTTTTCAGCCTCCCACAAGGATTGGGGTCAGTTAACCAAATTACAGTGTTTGAGACAGGCTTGTCGCAAGGGACTGACCACACAGAAGAGGCAGGGCTTCCTCACTTGTGCTGTGCTGCCTGCTGCTTTCTCCTCCTGTCCTGCACCCCTGGGCAGGCTTGGTTAGGGGTCTGCCTGCCCTCTGAGGGTGTCATGTGTTGTATTTCCAAATGCCTGGCTTTGTGTTTTGTTTATTGTTCAGTCATCATCTGGAGAAATCTGTTCTGAGGTTTAACGGGTGCCCAGGGCAAAGGCAGTTCTAGTTGGGAAAACTTTTAAGAATTTGAGACTTTCAGAAGGAACACGTGGTATGCGCTGGGGATATCGTTAAGCTCTTTATGTGTCAGGAGCCCTCTGGTCATGGGACTTTCCTCCTCTCATCAGGCCAAATTCCACTCCTGTGTAGTCTACAGGCCACTGCAGAGAGGTTAGGGCACAGTCACTGGGGCAGGGTGTCTGACACCGAGGAAGGAGCAGCAGGAAATCCTGTCCCAAAGTCGGCAGCTCCGAATTCCTGCAGTCTTGCCCTGGGGTTGATCTCACTGACCTCAATGTTTTGAGCTGTCTAACTCAAACCAATAAATGCAAGACAGACCTTCTGAAGGCTATTGATGTGGTCGAGTGTTCTGGCCTGAAATTCTGATCTATTCCTGGTTTAACCCAACTTTGCTGAATGCCCTTTTGGAAAGCTCTCCAGCTTCCTAGGCCACCTGTCTGTAAAATAAATGTACCTTTACTGAAATCCTGCCTTGCTGACAGCAGTGGTTCAAGTTAATGTTGAATGTTAGGTGCCTTATGAGCTGAAAACTTTAGTGCCTCGTCCTTGCCTTTCGGTTTGCAACTTCAAGAAACCAGAGCCACAAATTATGTGAATGAAAAGGATAAAGTATAGGCAAAAGTTCATATTGTATCAAAATACATTATTTGAAAGGCAAGAAAAACGTTTTTTTATCTTTCATTTATAATTGTAATTCCTAAAACTAGTTCCACGTTAGAATGACCTGGGGAGTTATTAGAAAATTCCCGTGCGGGGGCCCTCTCCAGACCAGTGAAACCAGAGTCTCTCGAAGGTGGGGCCTGGGCATCATAGCTTCTTAAAGCTCCCCAGATGAGCCTGCCGAGAACCCCTGTCCTCCAGTTCCAGGCTCTGGTATCCACTCTGCCGCTCTGCACTGGCTGCTTCTGCATGTACCTGGTTGGCATCTTCGCCCAGTGCTAAGGCTCTACAATGGAATAATATGTTGGTTCCTTCCTAGTCTTTGTAAAATTTTCCGAGTGTAATTATTCCTTCCCTCATACAGACATTCTGCTTCCAAACTGGGGTTTCTGCCAGATGTAAGTGATAATGGCCATCAGTACTTCAGAGACAAGAGTGAGGGGCATTGATTTGAAGCTTTGTGATTAGAGGTGACCTCTGTGGTCTGCTTATTAAAAGTGTGAGAATAAGGTGCAAAATCACCCCCAAATTCCAGTCCTACAAGCACGCATTCTCTTAGTTGTGAGAACAGTGGTGTCATTATACATCACGTAATTCCTGGAAAATTCCACTGTGCCCTTGTGAGAGATAAGAGTGAAAAAGGCAAGTAATATCTTACTGTTATTATGAAGAGAGTTTTGAACTCATGGACTCGCTGAGAATGTCTAGATCTACCTCATCCCTGGACTATACTTTGAGAATCACTTCTTTAAGATAAATTCCCAGAAAAAGTTTTCCCATGAAAACTTTTATGGCTCTTGATAAATATGACCAAATTTATTTTCGGTGACTTTTATCCTGCCATCCAGAGTATTTGAGCATGCCTGTTACATCCAGCCTTGGTTAGCATGACCATTTTATATACATTTATATATATGTGTGTGTATATATACTTATATATGTTTATATGTTTATTTTCTATCATTGTTATCATGTTTGTTTGATTACTGCTGGGATGGTAGGGATTTTCTTAAGTATTTCTTTTTTTTTAACATCTTTATTGGAGTATAATTGCTTTACAATGGTGTGTTAGTTTCTGCTTTATAACAAAGTGAATCAGTTATACATATACATATGTTCCCATATCTCTTCCCTCTTGTGTCTCCCACCCTCCCTATCCCACCCCTCTAGGTGGTCACAAAGCACGGAGCTGATCTCCCTGTGCTATGCGGCTACTTCCCACTAGCTATCTATTTTATGTTTGGTAGTGTATATATGTCCATGCCACTCTCTCTCTTCGTCCCAGCTTACCCTTCCCCCTCCCCATATCCTCAAGTCCATTGTCTAGTAGGTCTGTGTCTTTATTCCCATCTTACCCCGAGGTTCTTCATGACCTTTTTTTTTTTCTTAGATTCCATATATATGTGTTAGCATATGGTATTTGTTTCTCTCTTTCTGACTTACTTCACTCTGTATGACAGCCTCTAGGTCCATCCACCTCACTACAGATAACTCAATTTCGTTTCTTTTTGTGGCTAATATTCCATTGTATATATGTGCCACATCTTCTTTATCCATTCATCCGATGATGGACACTTAGGTTGCTTCCATCTCCTGGCTATTGTAAATAGAGCTGCAATGAACATTTTGGTACATAACTCTTTTTGAATTATGGTTTTCTCAGGGTATATGCCCAGTAGTGAGATTGCTGTGTCGTAAGGTAGTTCTATTTGGAGTTTTTTAAGGAACCTCCATACTGTTCTCCATAGTGGCTGTATCAATTTACATTCCCACCAGCAGTGCAAGTGTTCCCTTTTCTCCACACCCTCTCCAGCATTTATTGTTTATAGATTTTTTGATGATGGCCATTCTGACTGGTCTGAGATGATATCTCATTGTAGTTTTGATTTGCATTTCTCTAATGATTAATGATGTTGAGCGTTCTTTCATGTGTTTGTTGGAAATCTGTATATCTTCTTTGGAGAAATGTCTATTTAGGTCATCTGCCCATTTTTGGATTGGGTTGTTTATTTGTTATTGAGCTGCATGAGCTGCTTGTAAATTTTGGAGATTAATCCTTTGTCAGTTGCTTCATTTGAAAATATTTTCTCCCATTCTAAGGGTTGTCTTTTGGTCTTGTTTATGGTTTCCTTTGCTGTGCAAAAGCTTTTAAGTTTCATTAGGTCCCATTTGTTTATTTTTGTTTTTATTTCCATTTCTGTAGGAGGTGGGTCAAAATGGATCTTGCTGTGATTTATGTCATAGAGTGTTCTGCCTGTTTTCTTCTAAGAGTTTGATAGTTTCTGGCCTTTTATTTAGATCTTTAATCCATTTTGAGCTTATTTTTATGTATGGTGTTAGGGAGTGTTCTAATCTCATACTTTTACATGTACCTGTCCAGTTTTCCCAGCACCACTTATTGAAGAGGCTGTCTTTTCTCCACTGATATATTCTTGCCTCCTTTATCAAAGATAAGGTGACCATATGTGCGTGGGTTTATCTCTGGGCCTTCTATCCTGTTCCATTGATCTATAGTTCTGTTTTTGTGCCAGTACCATACTGTCTTGATTACAGTAGCTTTGTAGTATAGTCTGAAGTCAGGGCGCCTGATTCCTCCAGCTCCATTTTTCGTTCTCAAGATTGCTTTGGCTATTCGGGGTCTTTTGTGTTTCCATACAAATTGCAAAATTTTTTGTTCTCGTTGTGTGAAAAATGCCAGTGGTAGTTTGATAGGGATTGCATTGAATCTGTAGATTGCTTTGGATAGTAGAGTCATTTTCACAACGTTGATTCTTCCAATCCAAGAACATGGTATATCTCTCCATCTATTTGTATCATCTTTAATTTCTTTCATCAGTATCTTACAATTTTCTGCATACAGGTCTTTTGTCTCCTTAGGTAGGTTTATCCCTAGATATTTTATTATTTTTGTTGCAGTGGTTAATGGGAGTGTTTTCTTAATTTCATTTTCAGATTTTTCATCATTAGTGTATAGGAATGCCAGAGATTTCTGTGCATTAATTTTGTATCCTGCTACTTTACCAAATTCATTGATTAGCTCTAGTAGTTTTCTGGTAGCATCTTTGGGATTCTCTATGTATAGTATGTCATCTGCAAACAGTGACAGCTTTACTTCTTCTTTTCCGATTTGGATTCCTTTTATTTCTTTTTCTTCTCTGATTGCTGTGGCGAAAACCTCCAAAACTATGTTGAATAAGAGTGGTGAGAGTGGGCAACCTTGTCTTGTTCCTGATCTTAGTGGAAATGCTTTCAGTTTTTCACCATTGAGGATGATGTTGGCTGTGGGTTTGTCATATATGGCCTTTCATATGTTGAGTTAAGTTCCCTCTATGCCTACTTTCTGCAGGGTTTTTATCATAAATGGGTGTTGAATTTTGTCGAAATCTTTCTCTGCATCTATTGAAATGATCATATGGTTTTTCTCCATCAATTTGTAAATATGGTGTATCACGTTGATTGATTTGCGTATATTGAAGAATCCTTGCATTCCTGGAATAAACCCAACTTGATCATGGTGTATGATCCTTTTAATGTGCTGTTGGATTCTGTTTGCTAGTATTTTGTTGAGGATTTTTGCATCTATGTTCATCAGTGATATTGGCCTGTAGTTTTCTTTCTTTGTGACATCTTTGTCTGGTTTTGGTATCAGGGTGATGGTGGCCTTGTAGGATGAGTTTGAGAGTGTTCCTCCCTCTGCTATATTTTGGAAGAGTTTGAGAAGGATAGGTGTTAGCTCTTCTCTAAATGTTTGATAGAATCCTTCTGTGCAGCCATCTGGTCCTGGGCTTTTGTTTGTTGGAAGATTTTTAATCACAGTCTCAATTTAAGTGCTTTCGATTGGTTTGTTCATATTTTCTATTTCTTCCTGATTCAGTCTTGGAAGGTTGTGCATTTCTAAGAATTTGTCCATTTCTTCCAGGTTGTCCATTTTATTGGCATAGAGTTGCTTGTAGTGATCTCTCATGATCTTTTGTATTTCTGTAGTGTCAGTTGTTACTTCTCCTTTTTCATTTCTAATTCTATTGATTTGAGTCTTCTTCCTTTTTTTCATGATGAGTTTTGCTAATGGTTTATCAATTTTGTTTATCTTCTCAAAGATCCAACTTTTAGTTTTATTGATCTTTGCTATCATTTCCTTCATTTCTTTTTCATTTATTTCTGATCTGATCTTTATGATTTCTTTCCTTCTGCTAACTTTGGGTTTTTTTTGTTCTTCTTTCTCTAATTGCTTTAGGTGCAAGATTAGGTGGTTTATTTGAGATGTTTCTTGTTTCTTAAGGTAGGATTGTATTGCTATAAACTTCCCTCTTAGAACTGCTTTTGCTGCATCCCATAGGTTTTGGGTCATCGTGTCTCCATTGTCATTTGTTTCTAGGTATTTTTTGATTTCCTCTTTGATTTCTTCAGTGATCACTTCGTTATTAAGTAGTGTATTGTTTAGCCTCCATGTGTTTGTATTTTTTACAGATCTTTTCCTGTAATTGATATCTAGTCTCATAGTGTTGTGGTCGGAAAAGATACTTGATACAATTTCAATTTTCTTAAATTTATCAAGGCTTGGTTTGTCATCCAAGATATGATCTATCCTGGAGAATGTTCTATTAACAATTGAGAAAAATGTGTATTCTGTTGTTTTTGGATGGGATGTCCTATAAATGTCAATTAAGTCCATCTTGTGTAATGTATCATTTAAAGGTTGTGTTTCTGTATTTATTTTCATTTTGGATGATCTGTCCATTGGTGAAAGTGGGGTGTTAAAGTCCCCTACTATGAATATGTTACTGTCGATTTCCCCTTTTATGGCTGTTAGTATTTACCTTATGTATTGAGGTGCTCCTATGTTGGGTGCATAAATATTTACAATTATTATATCTTCTTCTTGGATGGATCCCTTCATCATTATGTAGTGTCCTTCTTTGTCTCTTGTAATAGTCTTTATTTTAAAGTCTATTTTGTCTGATATGAGAATTGCTACTGCAGCTTTCTTTTGGTTTCCATTTGCATGGAATATCTTTTTCCATCCCATCACTTTCAGTCTGTTTGTGTCCTTAGGTCTGAAGTGGGTCTCTTGTAGACAGCATATATATGGTTCTTGTTTTTGTATCCATTCAGTCAGTCTGTGTCTTTTGGTGGGAGCATTTAATCCATTTACATTTAAGGTAATTATCGATATGTATTTTCCTATTCCCATTTTCTTAATTGTCTTTGGGTTGTTATTGTAGGTCTTTTCCTTCTCTTGTGTTTCCTGTCTAGAGAAGTTCCTTTAGCATTTGTTGTAAAGCCTTAAATATTTCTTTACTGATTATACTTTCTCTTTCAGGACGTGGTACTCATACATACATTGGCATTTACTTACCAATTTATGTGAATGCTTTATGCTTTATTTGAACAAGACATTAACCTTTTTTTGTAATTCCTGCAAATATTCTTGTCTTGGTCTGTTTTCATTTTTCATAATATTTAATGTACATAAATTCTAAATCCATTAAATCTACCATAATTTTCCATAATTACCAAAGGTTTCATCAAACATAGCAGATAGCATATTAAACAAGGTGCTCATTAGTAAATGAAAATTAATAAGTTAAAATCCTTACATGAATTCCTGGTAATAATAATTGTACGCATGTTCATAATCATCCTAGTGAGTCCTGGTTTTGTTAATAAACTTTTAGGGATGTTTTAGCACAGTTGGCAATTAATTCCTTCAAATTCTCTTTCTTGCTTTCTGCTTGTTGCTTTATATTTTCTTCTTCCTCATCCTGGCCCCTTCTCCAGACTTCTTTTAGGTCTGAAATGTCAAACTTGTCTTTTCTCCCCTCTGACTATTTATTCAAACTTTCAAACACTCAGAAAAATTGAAACAATTTTTTCTCTCTCTCCATATATATATTTACATTTCTCTGTGTGTATATATAGACATGAATACATATGCTCATATATGTTGTTTTGCTAAACCATTTGAAAACATGTTATTGATACCATGATACTTTACTCTTCAGTACTTCAGTTTAACTTTGTTCCCCTGCTCCTTCTTGTGCTAGCCAGTCTCCCTTTACAAGCAACTGTTTATTTATCTCTTCCTTTCCAATCCCATCCCACCACCGCTGGTGTCTCACCTCAAGTTCAGCCAAAGTAAGGGAGGCAGTGCAGTGTTTAAAGGCCGTGGACTGGAATTGGCTAGATCATGACAGTCCTGGCCTTGCTTCCCACCAGCTCTGTGTCCTCAGGCATGTTACACAGTCTCCCTGAACCTCCTTCCTCATTTGTCAAAAGGGGGGTACAGTAATCCTATCACATATGGCTGGAAGAAACGATATGATGTCATCAATCTCTTAGCTCCAAAGAAGCATCCAGTAAATGCCTTGAGAGGCAGTGAAGGATGGACACACGGACAGAGCAGGAGTTCAGACACACATGCCTGCTCACACACCTGGTGCTGCTCTCACTGCTGCCCGGGGGAAAGTGTAAACTATCTACTGTGGCATTCGAAGTTCTCTAAATGTGTCCCTATATCCTTTCCCAGCCATACTGCCTCTACTAATTTATACACATACTTTAGTCAGCGTAAATCAGGTCAGCAGGCGTATGTGGTGCATCCCCTAAATGCCCGTGGCTGCTCTAGGCACCGGGACACAGACCTGAACAGAGTGTGGCCCTCAAGGAGCTCACAGTCTAATGAAGAGAAATATATGAAAGTAAATCTTACCATATGAATAGATATGAGCTACAGCAGAGGTGCACGCAGGGGCTGGAGGTGGGAGGAGGACAGAGTATCTGCCAGGGTGAGTCAGAGGGTTTCCAGAGAAAACCTCCTCTATGCGTTGTCATCATGAGGCTGATAGGAGTGTGACTGACAGAAAGATGCCAGCTGGACGCAGGCTAAAGGATACAGGTGCTGCAGACAAAACACATTTGTGTTCTGAGGGGACACAGAGAGGGTCATAGCAGCCTTCTCACTGCGAGGGCTAGCTTCTCTCATCCTCAAGTTCTTCATGGAGACAGGAGCCCACTGGAGCCTCCTGGCCTTTCTTGAGAACAGAACAGGGATGTTTTCGTTTTTAATCGAAGCCTGGTTGATTTACAACGTTGTGTTAATTTCTGCTGTACAGCAAAGTGATTCAGTTATACATATCTACATTCTGTTTCATATTCTTTTCCATTTTGGTTTATCACAGGGTATTGAATATAGTTCCCTGTGCTATACAGCAGGACCTTGTTGTTTATCCAACCTATATATATAATAGTTTGCATCTGCTAATCCCAAACTCCCAACCCATCCCTCCTCCACTCTTCCTCCCCCTTGGCAGCCACAAGTCTGTTCTCTACGTCTGTGAGTCTGTTTCATAGATAAGTTCATTTGTGTCATATTTTAGATTCCACATACAACTGATATCATATGGCATTTGTCTTTGTCTTTTTGACTTACTTCACGTAGTATGATCTCTAGGTCCATCCATGTTGCTGCAAACGGCATTATTCTTCCTTGTGGCTGAGTAGTATTCCACTGTATACATGTACCACATCTTCTTTATCCATTCATCTGTCGATAGACATCTAGGTTGTTTCCATGTCTCGGCTATTGTGAATAGTGCTGTGAACATGGGGGTGCATGTCAGAACAGGGTTTTTATCTCCTTCTTCCCCTCCCTGAAGCCCTCCTTCAGTTTTTCTAGAGACTAGCTTTGTACCTGTTTGCTCCCTGGAGCAAAACCACATAACAAGCCCAGAAGTGTTAACTAAGAGCCTGAAGGTCACATCCTCAGTGAAACAGCCCCTAGCAGATCCCAGCTTCAGGTCTGCTGACTATTACTCCCACCCTGCCTCCCAGTCTCTTTGCTGTGTGTTCCCTTTGCTTCCAGTTATCTCTCTTCCCCACCTGTACCATGATCCAGCCCAGACGTTGTCTCCTTTCTCACGTCTCCCAGACCACCTTCTCTAGATCAGGTGAATAACATCAGGAGAGAAGGACGGCAGCCCGTTCACCTAGGTGTTACCTGTTGGCAGTTCATTTTCTAAATCAGATCTGCCTGCGAATGGAAGGCTGGGAGGAGGCCGAGTTTCCTCCTGAGGAGTTGAAGATCCAGATGATCAGAAAGAAAAGGACTCTGAGAAAGACAGGTTGAGATCGGATCAGAAAGGCCAACATCTGGGATTGCTCAAGTTAAAGGAAAAGGAAGGCCCGGAATGCTGCCATTCTTCAAACAGACCAAGAAACCTGGAAGCTGAGAGCTGCTGGGGCTGAGAGAACCCTGAGCAAGAGGCCACATGTTGCTTCCAGACTGACGCAGAGGAAGCTAAGGACTGGTCTGGGCATGCTGAGGGGTCCACTTGGCTTCTGCTGTGTTTGGAGGCCTGCAGGGCTTCCTCAGTTGGGGCTTTCACTGGGGGCTCTGCTGACCCTGATGCAGCATGAGTTCCTAGTGACAATCAAGCCTGGGTCCTTGGGTCACAGGAGGTGTTGATGAAGATAATCAATAAACAATCAATAAGAAGAACAGAAAAGAGTTTTATCTGAGCCAAACTGAGAACTAGCCCAGAAGCCAGCTTCCCAGGTTACTCTGAGAAGCCGCTCCGGAGAAGCAGGGTTTTCAGCACAGTTTCATATCTTGTCAGAACAAAGAACCTTGAACAAGTCAGGGATACGTTTCTTCCAGGTTTCAAAAACAAACCAACCAGACTAGCACATATACAGCGAGTCAGTGTGGCCTTGGCACCTGGGAAGGGAGTCTTATCACTGAAGGAGAACCAGCAATGGCGTCCCAGGAAGGGAGGCGTTTAATCTTTATTTTTAATATGGACATTCTTCTCTTCTGGTCAATGCACCTTTTTCTTTAATAATTGAAGCAGATGTACAATGTATGTGTGATAGGCCTCAAACAGGCTGTTTTAGTTAGCATAAGATTCAGGTTAACTCGTGTATAAGCCAGAATGACTTCCCTATATCTCAATACGTGAAAATTTCTTTTATCAAAGGCATAGAATGTTCCACTGAGTCTTTCATCTGTGTTCCCCTGGGACTTGGGGGAATCTTCTCCGGTCTCAGGTAAGAGGCAGGTGGGCCCTCTAGAGCATCATGTTTGAGGCATCCATGACATCTGTGTAAAGGCCAGATCTGATTGCAAAACGTCGTGCTCATTTGTATTTTACATTTACATTTAGTCTCAAGAATATAGCTTAGGTATCCTGAATTCAGTTATGGGGAATTTGGGCATAAAAAGAGCTTTCCGTTTGCTTAGGAAAACATTAGTTAGACCCAAATGTTCGTGTTTTGCCCTGAAGTAATAGAAGAACTTATTTAGTCCATTGACACATAGGTCTGTGTGTAGAGTGTCAGGAAAGAGGAATTGTCCAGAGCAGGTGCTTCTACTCCGGGATTTGTGATCCCTGGGAGTTCATGGAGTAGCTACTGAGAAACCTGCAAACCTCTGATATTTTTTTGTGTGTGTATTTTCCTGAAAAGAAGGTCCATACTTTCATCCTAATCCAAAAGGGGTGTGTTTTTCCAGGGAGATTAAGGACCATTTTCCATAGAATCAAAAGGATCCAGACCAGATTATATAGCATGTTCCTCCTTTATGTGGGAGAATATGAACATTTACACTTAATTTCATGCATCTTTACAGAATTTGTGATGGTGGGAATGGAGATGGAAAAATAAATTTCATTGTGGTTCTAAGGCTTTGCCATTGGTATCCAGAAACTCTTTGTAGTGAAAAAGAAATAGGAAAAAAATGCCAAGTTTTAGGCTCAAAACAGAAATGCTTTACTTTGAGATTTTCTACCAAAGCCTGTTTTAAAATAGGTATTTCTCATTTATGGATCCATCACCCATCTAAGTAGAGCACATTTGAATATTTTGTATTTAGTTCCAAAATGATTGAACTTTAATAATTTTTCATGGAAGTGTGGTTTATGTTCTTTGTTGCATACCTCCTCCCCAAACCATCCACATTTAATAATGACCATAAAACTAACTGAACAACTTCAGACAATGGTACTTTTATTTATTTTTCTTTTCCTCATTCTTTTTTTTTTTTAATTGGGGTATAGTTGATTTACAGTGTTGTTAGTTTCAGGCGCACAGCAAAGGGAATCAGTTATACATATACATATATCCACTCTTTTTTAGATTCTTTTCCCATATAGGCCATTACAGAGTATTGAGTAGAGTTCCCTGTGCTATACAGTAGGTCCGTAGTAGTTATCTATCTTATATATAGTAGTGTGCATATGTCAATCCCAATTTATCCCTCCCCCACCCCTGTTATCCCCTGGTAACCATAGGTTTGTTTTCTGCATCTGTGACTCTACTTCTGTTTTGTAAATAAGTTCATTTGTACCCTTTTTTTAGATTCCACATGTAAGTGATATCACATGATATTTGTCTTTCTATGTCTGACTTACTTCACTTATTATGACAATCTCTAGGTCCATCAATGTTGCTGCAAATGGCATTATTTTGTTCTTTTTTATGGCTGAGTAATATTCCATTGTATATATGTACCACATCTTCTTTATCCATTCCTCTGTTGATGGGCATTTAGGTTGCTTCCATGTCCTGGCTATTGTAAATAGTGCTGCAGTGAACATTGGGGTGCATGTATCTTTTGGAATTATGTTTTTTCTGGATATATGCCTAGGAGTGGGATTGCTGGCTCATATGGTAGTTCTATTTTTAGTTTTTTAAGGAACCTCCTTACTGTTCTCCATAGTGGCCATACCAATTTACATTCCCATCAACAGTGCAGGAGGGTTCCCTTTTCTCCACACCCTCTCCAGCGTTTATTGTTTGTAGATTTTTTGATTATGGCCATTCTGACCTGTGTGAGGTGATACTTCATTGTAGTTTTGATTTACATTTCTCTGATAATTAGTGTTGAGCATCTCTTCATGTGCTTTTTGGCCATCTGTAGTCTTCTTTGGAGATATGTCTATTTAGATTTTCTGCCCATTTTTTGATTGGCTTTTTTGTTTTTTGATATTAAGCTGCATGAGCTGTTTGTATATTTTGGAGATTAATCCCTTGTCAGTTGCTTCATTTGCAAATATCTTCTCCCGTTCTGAGGGTCAGACAGTGGTACTTTTTGCTTGTTTTCTTTTTTGGTGGTACGCGGGCCTCTCACTGTTGTGGCCTCTCCCGTTGCGGAGCACAGGCTCTGGACGCGCAGGCTCAGCGGCCATGGCTCAGGGGCCCAGCCGCTCCGCGGCATGTGGGATCTTCCCAGACCGGGGCACGAACCCATGTCCCCTGCATCGGCAGGCGGACTCTCAACCACTGCGCCACCAGGGAAGCCCCAGACAGTGGTACTTTTAAAAATTAGCTATAGCATGGCCCATTATGCAAAGCAAAAACTGTCTTATTTTGTTATTTTAGAGAAATTTAATTTATTGACGTGATGCATGCATTTGGAAAAAAGAAAAAAATTCTAAAATTAGTACAGGGTATATATAATAAAAAGTATATTTTTCTTCCATCCCTGCCCCCAACCACAGCTCTCTTCTCCAGTAGCAACCCCCTGTTTGGGGGCATCTTCTGTAGAATATTTTATGCAGAGTATTCTCTTTGATTGGTTATTGGGCAAGACTTCCAAAGCTGATATTTGACTCTTCTTCTCAAGCCCTTAAGAAAGAAAGAAAACAAGTTTTTAAATTTCTATATGTATCAAGATATTTTGAATAGCAGTCTTTACACAAATTGACCGTAAAGTACCTCCCAGGGTTTCAGTTTACTTTCTCCTTTTGCTTTACTATTTCACTACATTCTAACGACTTGAACCTCCTATGGCATTGTCTTCTCTTTTAAATTTGAGAACATTATTGCAAAATGCAACTATGGTTCAGATAGAAAATTTTAACCAAGCATGTCTTTGTGGTATAATTGTAATTTTTAGGTATTAAGAAATGATAAGTTTGTTGAAAATTCAAACTAATATACATGCTTAGTAATGTTAAAAGTATAAGAAGTATAAAAATACTTCTTTCAATTTGAATAGAGATGTTTAGTAATTATGACTACGGGATACCACACTGATATCATGCTAGTAAATAAAACATGGGAAATTATTTCTGTAAATAACCTCTATCCTCTGCATTTCCTGAGTTGATGTATATGTACCAATGGAGGCGAGTGTCCCTTGTGGTGTAGATGACCTTGCATCCGTGGCCCTTGAGAGGAGAAATATTTATGTTGACAGTGCAGCTGTCATGAATTGAGTTCATAAAATTGGGTTTGGGTTTTTTAATCTGACATATTATTCTTGCTTAATTTCATTGTGCTGACGATGGTCCCAGTGCTATAAATCAGGGAGTGTTTTGCCCACAAAAGAAGAGTAGGAATAATATGAAATATGGCCTTTGTTTTTATTAAAAGTGTTTATTCATTCGGGTACCTGTTTTTTTTTTCAGCTGCTAGTTCCCTGGATCTTATTTTTTTTAATGGATCTATGATGATTTGAATGTGAAACAACTGAGGGGTATTGTTAAAAGAAAAAACAACCTATTTTTTAAATATATAAAAGTAGGACACATGTATGCAAATTCAAACATACAGTCAAGGCCGACTACATAAGTTTTAGGGCCCAGTGCAAAATAAAAATGTAAGGTTCCTTTCCCCAGAGGGAAAAAAATGTCATTAATGGTGCTAAAATATAAAAGCTTTTTCCTTTCTTCTTCTTTCTCTATCTCAACTCATCATGTTTCTTATTTGCTATTTAATGTTGTTCTAAGTAAAGAAAAATTAAAAATTATTAGCACAGGTTTACTCTTTATCTTTCTGTGGTGCAATGTCATTTAACTTGTATGTGGAATCACTGAAATTACATAATTTGTATTTCCTAGCTTGTACATGCATATGTGTTTCATTTTTTACCAGAAGAGTAGAAACCGTGCACAAAGCTGATTCAGCTGTTTTTATTTCTTTAGTTCTTGGTGCACACACCTACCCACACTCTCCCTCTTCAGCTTACAGATGAGTAAGGAAAGACTTAAAGGAAGAGGACTGTGGGTTGCCCTAGCTTTCCTTTCTCTTCATACTTATTTTCAGCGTGATTGGCTAATACAGGGAAGTAACGTGAATAAGAAAGGATATGATAGCGTTCCTTTGTCAGTGCCACTGCATTCTTAACTGTGTTTAGAGCAAGCTCTGGTTAGAACAGAAAATGGGAACTTGGGCGCTGTCAGCTCCAGGATTTACTCATTGGAAGATGTAACTTGCTTACCTTGTACTTGCTTTGAGTCATGTTGAACTCCCGGGCATCGTGAGTCCACCCTGATTCTGTCCTCAGGAGGCATGGGGAATGCTGGATGTAAAACAGGGCCTCAGGGAACAGTAGACGTGCATATTGCACTGTCTCCTTTGCTCATGCACATGCACCACTGTCCCACTGGACTTACAAAACACACGTTCAAAGATAAAATTATTAAGAACTTCAAGATGGTGACAGCAGAGCATTAAGCTTTCCAGAGCCTGAGCATGGGCCCTGTGCCTCCTATAGGTCTCATGCCCATGGAGCCAGTCCTGAGCGTAGAAATGCATGAAACAGAAAGTAAGCCTCTTCCTTTTCCGTCCCCACTCACACTCCCAGCTCCTCTTACCAGAGGAAATTATCTTGTTTCTTCACTAACATTTCAGCTGCTACTTAACGATGGACATAGCTATAGATAGGTAGATATAGGTATAGATAGGTAGATACGTGCACGTAAAGTGGTAGATTAAATATGACCACAAGTTCTTTGCAGCTTTTGCAATCAAGGGGTGGAGGCTGCTTTCCTCTTCTTGAAGCCAGACTGGCCTTGGGACAGGCTCTGACCGAGAGCGAGAGCTATGGGAGTGGTGTGACTTCCGCGTCGGCCTGGAGAGGCCCTGTAGTTTCATTCTCGTGCCCTGGGAGTGCTTCCTCCGCTGTGCAGAGATGCCCAAGATGAAGAACGATGTGGTCCATCCCAGTGGTCTCAGCCTCACCAGCTGAGGCCGAAATGAGAAGTGAGTCCATAGCCCCACCCTGCTGATGGCAGCCACTTGAGTAAGCTCAGGTGATGCCAACAGAACTGCCCAGGGAGCCCAACAGAATTATGAGAAATAATAGTCATTGTTTTAAGCCATTTTAAGTTTGGCCGTGGTTTGTAATGAGCAATAAAGATATAAGGGCATATACATTAAAAACATTTAAACTTGTATACGTCCATAAATGGGATTACATCATTCATGTTGTATCTTGCTTTTTTCCACTGAGAGACCCTTCTGCCTCAGTCCATTCAGATGAACCACATTATGCTACAGAGTTTTCCATTGGCTGGATTGCTATAGTTATTCAACCTATTACCCTATTGACAGACAGTTATTTTGGTTTTTGTTCTCATAAACAGTGCAGCAATGTCTGTGTATACGAACATTCTTGTACGTATATCTGGGTGTACTTTTGTGGAGTAAATTCTTACCTATGGAATTATATGGACATTATGTGAAATTTAAAATCTGGTGAATGTTTTCTCATTACACTCCAGAAAATCTGCACTAGTTTGTACTCTCCTCAGTGTATGAGTATACTGTGTACCATTTCTTCAACACTAATTTCAAAGTTTAAAAAATTTGCTGGGGAAAAAGAAGGGGTCTTATTATTATTTTGTTTCCTTAGTCATGAGTGAGAGAAAGCATCTTTTAAAATATTCCTTGGCAGTTGTTTTTTTTTTTTTTTAATCTCTGAGTGGCTGGTTCATATCCTTTGTCTAGTAGTCTGTTGGGTTGTATTTACAGTTAAGATTGTAAGAGCTCTTTGTAAATTAATGTCTCCTTTTTTGCTAGATGTGTTAAAATAGCTTTTCCAAGTTTTTGTTTGAGATATATTTTGTGACCAGGCATTTACGACTGGAAAAACATTTCCTGACTTGCTTTATGTTTTTCTTCCTCAAGACATTTCATTCATTATTTTTTTTCCTCTAATCTCTTTCCCTTGAACTATGCCCCAGTTACACATCCCTAAAGACATATTACTATAAAGCAAAACTTTTTAAAAGGCATTTTGTTGTCTACCACTTCTGGAAATTAATTCATCCAGTTAGTGTTGTTTTTATCCTTTTGCTACCAGTGAGATGCTCCTTCAGGAAGCTAATCCCAAGTTAGTTAGTTGCTGGATCTGTTGGCTGCAAAACACAGTTCCCAGCAGTAATTCATCCTTATCTATTAGGGGAAAACTAAAGGGGAGAATGCATTTTAAAATTATATCACATGCTGTTTTTCTTGGCCAGATCAACGATAGGCGTTCTGTACAAGGTCCCTCGTTCTCTTTACAGATCAGATACTTGTTGTGGGATTGTCTTGTTAGGGTTGAAGCTAAAAATCCTGGGTAAAGAGTTGAAGTAATTCTACTTTCGTGCCTGGACCTGATCATTTCCAGGTGCTCAATGCGTTGCCCATCAGTGGTTCTAGAAAAACAGGATCAAACCATGTGTGGAAGACAGCAGAGGCAGCTTCAAAAACCTCAGAGGAAGGAGTGTTTAAGACAGGGTGTATAGGGACTTCCCTGGTGGTCCAGTGGTTAAGACTCCACGCTTCCACTGCCGGGGGCACAGGTTTGATCCCTGTTTGAGGAACTAAGAGCCCACATGCCACGTGGTGCCGCCAAAAAAAAGAAAAGGACAGACAGGTGTACATTATGAAGGTGGAGGAAGAGAACTACTCAATTAAACACTTGATTTGGAGACTAATGCTAACGTGGTGGTGAAGGGTGCTGGTAAACAGGCCAACAGAAGTTACTGAGATCCCCTTCCAGAAAAGCTTGGAAACCTTTTTAAATGTACAGTAATCCCCGTGTGAATAGATGTTTATTTGTAAAACAAACAAAAAGTCCAAACGGCTTTTAACCTCTACGGGAATTGAGAAACTCTTCAAAAGATTGGTTTTCAGTAAAGGAAATATCCTTCCTTTAAACATAAATATCTTTGAAAGTAATTCTTGTAAATTTATGTTCTACTTGCATTTTTTTCTTAGAGGAAAACAAAATTTAATATTTTACCAAACATAATGACTGTGTCACCCTTAGGAGTTTGTGACTTTATTCCCTCAGAGGCTTCCGAGCTGAGTAGGAGTTTTTACCACCACCCTGAATGGCACCGGTGTGTTCTGGAATTCTGTTGTTCTTCTGTTTTCCCCCTTGCTCCAAATTGCTAGCTCTGAGTGTTTACCGACGTCAATATCCTTGTTACTGGAAACCCCCTCTCGCCTTCCCCTGGTGCTTTTTCTCTGGCAAAGGTTGGGGAACCATAGGGCCACCCTTTTTAGCATGGCGTCTCAAGCAAGGGTAATCAACCCGAAGGAGTGAGCTGTGCACACTCGTGATGTATGAAATAAACGTCACATTTGTTTGCGTGGCTGAGGTGACTTACGCGCAGCCCTTCATTGCATTCAGATTGATTAGGAGATCTGTACAAGAGACCTGGATTAGTGACGTATTGCCGAAGTGATTTATAGAATATCATTGCTACATTGTTCCTCAAGCTGCAGACATGTCCCATCCTAATATGCAAGCTCATAAATGAATAGAGGGGGGCAGTTTCTCGGGTGGAAAGCACGTGGCCTGGGTGTCAGACAGACTAGGATCAAATGAGATTTTACCGCTTCCTGGCTGTGTGATATTGAGCCAGAGGTTTGCACCCCAGTTTTCTCACCTATATAATGAGATAAAACATAGCTTGTATTGTTAAGAGTGTCTGAGTGTCTAGCCCATAGGTAAACACGGAGTGAAAGAATTTCATTAAATGATAACAACTTTAGACATATAACTTGATATTAAATATGCTTTATGAGTGTAAATCATTAGAATACATTCTAAATGTTTATGATAAATTGATCTCTTACCCTTATTGATACATAAATAAATATACAATGATAAATTGCTTTAAAAACCCACACAATTCTTTAATAATAATATCTCTTAACCATTATCCATTTCCGGTTCAAAAGTCAAATTCTCAGTGGCAGTGGAAGGTTGGGGTCATGAAAGAGCTAAGGCTAGCCAGGTTTTCGTTGCTCTGAGGTTTTCATTTTCAGATTAGAATGTGGCTCCACAGCTGGAAAGAGGATGAGATTGAGCATTTTTCTTCCAAACTCTGAACTTGAATGAGGGTGATCTTTCTGGCCATTCCGGACCTTCTGAATAGAAGTGGAAGGTGGTGGGGTAACTCCTGACCCATAGTAATGGAAATATACTCTCCCTGCAAAGAAAGATGTCACAGCTGGGGGTAGACTCGGCTTATTTGAAAAATGCAAATTGATAAATAGCAAACAACCTTGGCAACAAAACTTTTCACAGTAGCTTTCTTTGGATGCCTCCGAACTTCTCATGGGTGGACATGTATGTCTGCATAAATATGTGCAAAACACACGCACTTCTGCCACCTACACTGAGTTCCACACCAATGACTATCACTCCCAAGAGATACGCCAGAATAAGCTGAAGGGGGATTAGGTCTCTGTGCTTTGAGATTGGAGCTTTGGTGCTTTGAAACCACCAGAAGTCACCTGGGTTATGGGGTCGGTGGAACAGGCCCTTGGTTGTAGCTCTTTGTTACATGATGTCTCAGATGTGAGACACTAGTGTAAGCTCACAGCCTCGATCTTCCTTTCTGATGGTGTGATTAAACATGCTCTGTTTGGGCGTTGCCTGGTAGTTGAGAAGAATAACACTGCTTGGGTAGGACGGGTATTGTCCTGAGGCATGGCATCCTTTTGACTTCCTCCCCCAAATGGAGCGCTTCCTGCTCTCCAGCTGAATGATGAGTCACGTGAAGAGACTTGAGGATGTGACACAGGAGATCACTTAGGCCATAATTATTTGAGTGGCATGAATGACAGATTGCTTTCATGTGCACATATCTCATCCAGGTAGAGCCAGGAAATGCGAGAAGGGCTGGAAATAGCTCATGGCTACATGGGAGCATCTTTGATGCTAGTGCTTTCAACATCCAGAAGTGTCACATCAAAGTAGTAACGTTTACCAGCATTCTTATTCCTGATCTGAACATTCTGATGTTTTTTTTCTATATCTTGTGATTTCTGGCAACTGGGAAGCACTTTTTAGAGTTAAATCCGAGTGAGAGATTCATCAAGTGTTTGATATATGCCCGAAATAGACCTATATGTGCTCAATGGCACAAAACATGTGGCCAAGAGAACGGTCATGTGAAAACCCCATGGGGTATGAAAGGAAGATGGCTCATATCGTGTGTTAAACTGTGTCCTTCTAGAGCGTGAGCATTAGCATTAATTATATGTCAAGAACCATGGTAAGTGCTTCTATATATTATTTTGTTTAATCCTAACTATGACTTAATGAGGTGATAATAATAAACATAAGATTAGCTACACGCCTAATGCTTACTGTGGGTTTGTCATTATGCTAAGTAGGCACCATGTATATATTGTCTCATTTAATCCTCCTCATAACCCTGGCCAGTAAGGATTATTAACCCATTTTATAAGTAAGAAATCTGAGACTTGGAGAGATTAAGGGACTTGCCCAAGGTTGGATGGCTAGTAAAGTGAAGGAGTTAGCATTTAGTCTTTTCTGACTTTATCTGACTTTAAACCTCATGATTTTGTACCACATTGTGTCTCTCTTGCTGTCCTGTGATAAAGCAATATCAGCAACAACCCAGCCAAGCAACCAAACAGACAAACTGATAACCAAGTAAACCAACCAAAAAACCCCGCCAGTTTCCATCTGCTTGAATGCAATATATGTGAGAAAAATACTTGTATTTACTTGGAGGGCAGTAGCCCAAATGCGGTGTAGTGTTTCATTCTCACTGACATTTATGAAGAAGTTGGAATCTCTAGCAGCGAGTTAAATTCAACAAACATGAAGCGCCTACTGTGCCAGTCAGGCTTCTTCTAAGACCCTGAGGTGAAAAATCAAGAGATACTTAAGAAAAGAACACTTTGTACACAAGATGGCTGTTTTTAATAGCCTTTCATGCTATTACATATTGTTTCCTACATACATATCATTGGAGGGTCTTCCCTCTGGTTTCCTGAGAGATGAGATGTGTTTATTTCTCTGTACAAATCATGATGTGAAAGACCATCCTCCTCAAGAATTTCTTCCCCATTTCATTCTCCGCCCACTTTGTAGGGAGATCAAAGTCCTGGTAATGGTCCATGGTACCAAGATGATCAAATAATCCAACCTCTAAATGCACTGGGAAATGAGGGTGAAAGATAATCTACCATTTCCCACCTTCTTTTGCCCTGCATTTTGTTTTCCTTCTAAAGTGATTGACTTAGAGAAAATGAAGTAATATACTATTATACATCAGCTTTTGGATATTTGATTTATGACCAAGAGAAAGAAAGAATCCAGAGGCAGTTTTGTCTAAGGAATCTCATGTGTGGTATAAAGTGAAGATCTTAAATAAACTTAAGATCTTTGTAAGCATACTGGTGATGAGTACCATGTTTAGTTCTTTTTACCCCATAGATACGTTTTTTTATTGTAGGGTCTCCCTTGTTCTGGAGGTGATTCCAGAAGACTTTATATATACATTTTTGATACAATTTGAAGAAACTGTGCACCCCAAATACTTTCTCTGCCCTAGACGTTTTGTTCACACATGTGCGAATTTATCTAAAGTCTAGAAAGGTATGGTATACACAGTACACCAAACACGCACTCGTGGGGAGGTCAGGAGGAAAACCAAACCCAATTTACTTGTACCATATGTTGTTCTTTACTGCGCTTATTTTTTCTTAAGCACAAATTAACCACAGTTTTCAAATGTGGGCCATAAATAAGATTATCTCCTAACCTTTAACCTGATCCCCACACACCAAGCAGAAAAAAGCCCCTTCTCGTGTAGAGCTCCATGTCGTACCTCAAATTATCAGCAACAAGCTGAGTATCTCCATTTATACTTTTACTTTTAATGAAAGAAATATAGATGTTAATTGTGGTAAGTTAGAAGAAATGATTCAGCTTCCTTATAAAGCCAGGTCACTGAGTTTACCAACATTCTAGGCTTTAGGAAGAAACTTTATTTACTCATTCATAGAATAGTTATTGAATATTTAGTAGGGGCACATCATCATTCAAATGACATGCAAAAAATATAACATATGGGCATTGGGCCCAAGAAGGTGACTGTCTAATTCAAGAGGTTAAGTCATACATATATGGTTAGTTAGTAATAAGTATTAATGTAAAAGTTAAAAAATACATTAAGGGGACCAAGAAATGATGGAATAATCAATGTCATATTTTTCATCCTCTTAAGTGTTGACAACCTGTTGGGTTTTTTGTTTTTCTTTTAGTACTTTGTCTTGTGTTTTATCTGTAATTCAAAGCTTTTGTAAAATCTTACTTCCCGCATTGAAACCCTTGAGCATGAGGAGAATTATGTTCAGATTATCCTTGGGTACAAATGACTCATCATATGTCTTCTGTTCCATTAAGTGTCTGTGTTTGCTTGCTTTTTGTTTCTGACTCTCTATTCCTATGAGAGCTGGTTCAGAGGTTCTGAGAAGGAGAGTAGCTACTTCTATGTCTTTAAAGAAAGAGTTTCCTCTAAGGAGGAAAGCTATTCTCTTAACTGAGCATGCAGTTCTGGAAGGCGGAGGAACAAGTGGACACGCAGCTGGTAGGACAGATCAGGCAAATCAACCTGGTCCGTAGTACTCTGTTTCTACCACATCTCTTGCATCATCCCTATTCTACCCACTTAATGATGAATCCCTTGATTTTTTGGTCCTCTGTGCGATTAGTTTTTTATATTTTTATGGTCCACTTTATCATCTAGACTTCCGTGCAGTGTTGGGGTGGTCTACTCGGTAATTGCCAAGTCTTCAAGGACTGAGTGGAAAGTTCATAACCAGTGGCTCTCACATCATAGGCTCTTAATATTTATTAAACAAACAGTTGTAAATACAGATGTATATTTTAACCAAAATTAATATTATTGTTCTTTTATAGTAAAGAAAATCCAGTGGAAAAACACCAAATGAAGCAGCCTTCTCCTTCCTCTTTAGGCCTTTTCAGGGAAACTCTCTTGAGATGTTTTGGTAGCTCTAGTGCTTCTAACTGTTTTTACAGTTGAGAGGTAGATCCAGAAGCAGATTCAAGGTGCTTATAAGGATTTCCCCAAGGCCACCATGCGAGGCAGTGGCAGAGCCAAACCGGCCTCGGTGTTTCCCCATTGCTTGCCCAGGGCTCCCCCTTTAGCAGAATCTTTGAATAAGAGTTAAAAGCAAATGTGTTAAGGTAAAACATAGAATGAACCACGTTTCCGCAACTATTAAGAATCTGATGAGAGTTGTGGACCCTCTCCTTAGAAGAATGCAAATATACACAAAATTTTGTACATACTTTTGGGCATGAACTTCATGAAGCCCATCCAGTGACAACCATTGAGTGTTCATGCTCCCCAGGTTAAGAGGTCCTGATACAGATGGTTATTCGACAGGAAATATTCTGCCTGTTTCTAAACCCTCCCGTGCTCTAATTCTCCTGGAGTAAATTACAGGACCATAGAACATGGATGGTTGCTACCACTTCTCAAAATGCCCATTTAGCATTTATTAACAAAGGAACCGTTCCCAGAGAGACATCCAAATCTACATGTGTGTTTGGCTGGAAACACAAATGCTCCTGAACTTAAAAAGTTAAAAACTTTTAACTTTTTAAAAGTTTTTAACTTTAAAAGAACTTAAAAAGTCATTTATAAAGCATCTACTTTACTCAGTAGAAAGGCAGTTTGAAGACTTGAAAGGTTTGAATTTCCTACAACTACCTGATCCTCCATTTAAAAACTATTGTTTTTCTTTTCCCGTTTTTTTTTGTATTAAACACTTGTCATAGTGTGTATCATGTATTAAGTACCTACTGTGCGCATTTTACTCTGGAGGCTAGAAAATTAATTATCCATGTAGTGTATATATAGACCATCTGTTGTAAGGTATTCTGAGAGATGATAGGAAATGGTTCCCAAGAAGACATAAGCATGGCCTTCTCTCTTAAGGAGATTATGGTCCATTCTGGTAGGTCTTTATTGAGTGCTATTCAGGCTTCAAACAAGAGAGGGACAGAAATCACTTAACATCATGAAGGAGGTGAGATCTGTACTGAGCTTTTGAAAGCCAGGGAGGATTTGAGACAGCCAAAAAGAAGGGGGGAGGGCATTTTAGTCTATTCCAGTTACCTATTGCTACACAAGAAAGCACCCCAATGTAGTCCCTTAAAACAATCATACTCTTTTCTTTTGCTCACGAATCTGCAGTTTGGATCGAGCATAGTGGGGATTGGGGCAGGGGGATGGGAGAGAAGAGCTTGTCTCCACTCTGCTTAGGATCATCTGGGGCAGCTCAGAGGATGGCTGGGGGCTAGAATCAACCGAAGGCTGCATGTCTGTCAGCTGGTGCTGGCTGTCAGCTGGGATGAGCTGGAGCGAGTGACCAGAGCACCTACACACGGCCTTTCCACGTGGCTGCTTGGCTCCCTCTTAGCATGGAGGCTGGGCAACAAGAGCTAGTGTCCCAAGAGAGCCAGGCAGAAGTGCCTTCCGTTTTATGACCTACCTTGTGAGTCATCCATTGCCACTTTGGTCACAGTAACAAGTGCACCCAGGTTCAAGGGGAGGGAATATAGACGCAACCTTTTTTTTTTTTTTTTATGTTGAGCCTTCTTTTTATTTATTTTTATTTTTGGCTGTGTTGGGTCTTTGTTTCTGTGCCAGGGCTTTCTCTAGTTGTGGCAAGCGGGGGCCACTCTTCATTGCGGTGCGCAGGCCTCTCACTGTCGTGGCCTCTCTTGTTGCGGAGCACAGGCTCCAGATGCGCAGGCTCAATAGTTGTGGCTCATGGGCCTAGTTGCTCCGTGGCATGTGGGATCTTCCCAGACCAGGGCTCGAACCCATGTCCCCTGCATTAGCAGGCAGATTCTCAACCACTGAGCCACCAGGGAAGCCCTAGGCGCAACCTTTGACACATTAAAGTCACAGTGTGGGAAGAGCAGATGGGGTAGGGAGATACTGTTGTGACCGTTTTGTAGAACACACTCTGCCCCCAGGCCATGGGATTGTAGGGGTGAGGTTGCAGAGGTGGTAAAGTTCAAGGCATTTGAGGAATCAGTTTGGGTGGAGCAGAGAATCTGTGGATGGGGACGTGGGAAAATGGGCAGGAATCTAAGCCCAGGAGTCTGGACTCGGTCCCGTGGACACTGCCTTGTCTTTAGAGTTTTGATGTCAGCACAGTGATTATGAATGAGAATGACCTGACTGAAGAGCGCAGGATTGTTTGGGGAGGCTGCACCTGAACTAGGAATGTATGACGGTGGTCTCACATGCCATGATAAGGCCTTGCTGGGGTGAATATAGACTCGGAAAAGGTGACAGGTCTGAGAGGCATTGTCAGGAAATATAGGATGTAAAACAATAATTGGATAAGAGGAGTAAGGGAAACAGAATAAGACAGGGATGATGTCACTCTTTTGAGCTAAGAAGAAATGTAGACTCTACTCTTAAGGACAGGAGGCTATTTATAGTCTCTCTTTATCCCACTTAGTGTGAATATATTCCATTGCAGGCATCTCATGTGTTTGAGATTGTGGCCCTGAATTCCCATTTTATAGATGAGAATACAGATGCTCAGAAAATTAAGTTACCCAAGGCTCCCACACGAGGGTCTCTTTTCTGTAAAGGCCAGTCCATGCAGACCTTCTCTGTGACCACCAACTCAGTCTCAAAAGCTGTACGCATGAAATGTTTGCAGAAATAGACCTTGCTCTGACACCAAGTGGTTGGCTAGCTTATCTCCAACAGCTGCTAGTAGTTTTGCCATTAGCTTGTAAATCCTTCGAAGTCGGGTCAGTGTGGTATCTTTAAGGTTGAATGCAATTGGAGTAAATGCAAGGCAAAAACTTTCTTGCACATTCCCCAAGTTAGGCTGTATTTTACTGTTGGTCATTGTGCACCACCGGGAAAGTCTGGGTGCCCTGTGTGCGCCCAGTGCCCTGGGAGACTCGGAACAGGCACAGTCTCCCAAGGGCAGAATGGATGTGGCCTCACCCTGTCCTCTCTTGGAAACCTCATCTCAATGTCCTAAGCTGGGCCTGTGAGACCTGGGTCAGAGGCCGGGTTAAACCTCTAACACCTGTTGATGGTTTTCAGGTGCCACCTGGGAGCGTGGGCCCTAGAGAACAGGGCAGTCGGGAAGTGAAAGCACGCTTCCATCCCAGGCTTCTCCACCGTGAAGGCAGGCTCTGCTTTACGCGGAGGGAAAATCGCTCCTGGACTTCCTGCCCCCTTCCTCTCCTACACCTCACCGTGAATCAGCTGTGTGCTTCTCGAGCATGAGATTCAATTACTTTTATTGTTAGGTTTGGCTGTGATTGTCTTTAATGGTCAGAAAATGATCCAGTGTCTAAAAAACACAATTTAAAAATTCAGCCCCAGTGTGTCCCTGTGATGTTTGGCTGGCAGTAAGGAAGTATTTCCTCGGAGGAGGGCTTTTAGACGTCTGGCATTTAGCACTTGCTCTCCAAGTACCGTTTCACAGTTGGAAACCCGAAGGTTCTTTTTTTATTTCCTAGTTCATTCTATACCAGGCATATTTTAAGCAATTCCAAAGTGAGAGTATCAGCTTGATGTCGTCTTTGAGGTAGAAAATCCTTTACAGCTGATAATTCTTACTTCCTATGTACACCAATCAAACATATGAACCCCGAGCACATTTATACCCTGGTTCTAGCTCTAAATCCTTGGGCTAAATGCTTTAGCAGCTGTTGTCTTGTTGGGGAAAAAGGAAAGAATATTTTAACACACCTTACAGATTGTCTGATAGGAATACTGAAGCCAGTGATATTGGTGCAAGAAGTAATCCAGGAATCATCACTGCTCCCAGTGACCTAGGACGTTTGCAGTAGGAACCATATGGGAGTGATTCCAGGCCAGGCTGGCGCTGCTTTTGGCTCCTGTGGAAGCAGGGAGTTCTAGAGCTTTGTGAACCTGCAGAATTTCTGACCGAGCGGCAAGTGTTTCATCATACGCTGCGGCTAAATACGTGCCAGGAGGCGTCGCCGCCCTTCTGTGCTGCCAGGGAGCCCGGTAGCAACCCTTCAAGAGATGGCCTGACGGCTTTGGGAACGTCTCTTTGTGTGTTGTTTTGAACGAAGCCAGCCAGTTTCAAGTGGGCAGGATTAACCCGCAAACCAAGCCCAGATTTCTTTTCATTAACGTCTGACGTTTGCCAAGCCGGGGAAAGGTGATGAGAGCATGCAGCAAACAAATTGCTTAGAGTTACACTGTCACCTGGACTGAGACATCCTGATATGAGGTGTCTGGGGACAGGAGCTGGCCTCTCTGTGGCTACTGGGGAATGGATTTAGCAGAGGAAAGGGAAATGTGAAAATGTTCCTCAAACATGTCCTTTTTAAAAAGAAGAAGTAGACTTAAAACATTGTGGTAAAATACACATACCATGAAATCTACCACTTTAACCATTTGAAGGGTACCATTCAGTGGCAGTAAGTACATTTATAATGTTTTGCACCCGTCACCACTATCTAGTTCCAGCACTTTTTCAACACCCCGTAAGGAAACCACGTCCCCGTGAAGCAGCCCCGGCAACCAAGAATCTGCTTTCTGTTTACAAGCAGACTTTTTAGAAAGAGGAATGGCAGGCTCTGAGGGTGGGGTTAGGAGATGGGGGGTGCTTTCAAATCTGGGCTGCTTTTTTTTTTTTGCAGTACGCGGGCCTCTCACTGTTGTGGCCTCTCCCGTTGCGGAGCACAGGCTCCGGACGCGCAGGCTCAGCGGCCATGGCTCACGGGCCCAGCCGCTCCGCGGCATGTGGGATCTTCCCGGACCGGGAAACGAACCCATGTCCCCCGCATCGGCAGGCGGACTGTCAACCACTGCGCCACCAGGGAAGCCCTGGGCTTCTTTGTTTTTGTCTGCAACATAGCAGCCCCCTCATACCAGCATGAGGGTAAACGTATAACTTACTACTCCTCTTGCAAAACTTTTTAAACAACTTTGAGGTATATTTTGTATGTCATAAAATTCACCCGTATCACGTGTACAATTAGTCTCTATAAATTTGCCTTTTCTGGACGCTTCATATCAGTGGTACCATATGCTATGTGGTCTCTGTGTCTGGCTTCTTTCCCTGAGAATCATGTTTTTGAAATTCATCCATCGTATAGTATGTGTCAGTAGTTCTTCTTTATTTTTTAATTGCTGAACAATTGTTCGTTGACTTAGATCTGCACACTTTATCCACTCACCTGCAAACATTTCATGGGCCCAGCACACTTCCTCTGGGCAACTCTGCTGTGCTGTGCAAACATTTTAAAAGAAGTCTCTTGTCTATAAATTCTAGAAGGTTGGACAATTAGATGACCTCTAAGATCCTCCTTGGACAGATCCGAGATTCTGTCCAAAAAGTTCCAGGGGCAGATTCGAATCCTTAGATCATTTCATTCACTCAGCAAATATTTCTTGAGCCCTCGTGGCACACCAAGCCCCAGCACTCTTGGAATTTTTGCTCTAATGCGAGAGACAAAGCTCTTGGCGTGTCATGCACAGCTCCCCTTCTGGCGGGTCAGAGGAGCAGACACATTCCAATGGGACTGATGTTCTGGCACTGGCAGCTTCCTCTGTTCCCTCCCCCGACCTTCTCACTCCTCCGATGTTCCCGTTCCATCCGTTTCCAGCACGTTATTTTGTAATTGCTTGCCCGCGTGTCTCACCTGACTGTGGAACGTGGGCAGCTTGGGAACAGAATGGTGTCTTGCTCTGTGCCCTGAGCACAGTGTAGGGCCTGACATGTCAACAGTGCCCGGTGGTTATTGGATGAATGAATCCAATTCTGGCCAGGGGCGGGAGCAGGTAGAAGGAGAGGGACACACTGGCCTCTTCAGTTCTCCTGAGTTCTTCCCTCCCCAGTTGCAGAGTCAGCAGTTGCACGATTACCTCTCTAGAGTGAAGGCACAAGTACAGAGGAGAAAATACAGTAGTCTGGAGTTCTGTCTGCTCCTTGGAACACAGGCTTGACACCGACTGCTTGCCACTGCCATTAGTATTTCAATAGTGTCCCTAGGGTCGTCCTGAGGGCAGACTATTTAGGGAAACTGTGTGAAAAAGGTCTTGCATGGCAGGGCGACTGGGTCTAGATGCCAGAGGTAGTGACTTAGAATGGCCTCTCCAGGCCCCTCCCTGCTGTGTTCCACCACCGCCCGGCTCCTGTTCTTAGCTTCCTCCTTGACTCCTGCCCTGGGTCATCCTGCCTGACCAGAAAGCCGGGAGCGGAGGGGACAGGACGCGTTGTGTGTATTCCTGTGGGACGCTGGGCTGAAGGTGGAAGAGGGAAGACCCAGGAGGCTAAAACAGGAGAGCTGCTTCATGTGGAGAAGAAAACAGGTGGTTCTGTGAGGGCTTTACTGCTTGCCAGGGCTGGTGGGTGGGGTCCAGTGAGAGTCCCATTAACATTACTGGGACAATACATTACAAAGGGAAGCTACGTGGATACGTCTAGTCTCAGAGAAGACTTGATGCTTTCAAAATAGATGGTAATTATTAAGATTATGTTATTCTGTAGGACTAAATATGCAAGTATGATCTACTTTAATAGGACCATGTTTTAGCCTTGTTCATCTCAGAACAGCTCTGGAGATGTTTCTCCCTCTATGGGCACCTTTATTTCCATGGTTATTGATTAGGGCCCATTGGTTTGATCCATCATGCACATGTATTTTGGGTTGGTGGCTATCATAGCTGTGGAGGTTCTACTGTGGGTCACTGTGTCCCCCTAACCCCTATGAAGGACTCTTAATCCCTAGTGGGCTACAGTCTGCTGGGTTCCCTTTCTTAATGATAGAGAAAGTTTGAGATGCTAGTTGGAGAGAAATTACCTTAGGTTTGGGTTGATTCTAATTTTGCTTAGCATCTTTACCATTTAAAATGCGTTCATGGGCTTCCCTGGTGGCGCAGTGGTTGAGGGTCCGCCTGCCGATGCAGGGGACACGGGTTCATGCCCCGGTCCGGGAGGATCCCACATGCCGCAGAGCGGTTGGGCCCGTGAGCCATGGCCGCTGGGCCTGCGCGTCCGGAGCCTGTGCTCTGCAACGGGAGAGGCCCACGTACTGAAAAAAAAAAAAAAAAATGCACTCATGCTATAGGCACCCCAAATACTTTTTAAAAACATTTTTTAAAAAGGGAACTTTATTTTTATTTATTTATTTATGGCTGTGTTGGGTCTTCGTTGCTACACGGGCTTTCTTTAGTTGCAGTGAGCGGGGGCTATTCTTCATTGCAGTGCATGGGTTTCTTATTGTGGTGGATTCTCTTGTTGCAGAGCACGGGTTCTAGGCGTGCGGGCTTCAGTAGTTGTGGCACTCGGGCTCAGTAGTTGTGGCTCGCAGGCTCCAGAGCACAGGCTCAGTAGTTGTGGTGCACAGACTTAGTTGCTCCGTGGCATGTGGGATCTTCCTGGACGCAGGCTCAAACCCGTGTCCCCTGCATTGGCAGGTGGATTCTTAACCACTGTGCCACCAGGGAAGCCCACCCCAAATACTTTATATCAATTCTAAATTCATGCACAAAAATACCTCTCTCTGAGCTAGCTCCAGTGAAAACAGTGATACCTGGTCCTAATCTGGTGAATCAAAAGTCAGAGTGTATTTTCTTTTTGTCCCTTCTTGACACACTTTGCCTTTTTTTTTTTTTTTTTTTTTGCGGTACGCAGGCCTCTCTCTGTTGTGGCCTCTCCCGTTGCGGAGCACAGGCTCCAGATGCGCAGGCTCAGCGGCCATGGCTCACGGGCCCAGCCGCTCCGCGGCATGTGGGATCTTCCCGGACCAGGGCACGAACCCGTGTCCCCTGCATCGGCAGGCAGACTCTCAACCACTGCGCCACCAGGGAAGCCCCACACTTTGCCTTTTAATTCACACTGTATCCCTTCTGTTGAGTTAGTAGGTTCATTTTAGTATAGAAATCAAGTTTAATTAAAGCTTACTTGCCATTTAAAATAATAATTTATTTGACTTAGCATTCTTCATTACCTTGAGTAAGTTGCCTATAGAGGCTCACCTAATTCATTTGTTTGTTCACATTATTACTGTCATTTGCATATTTTGAACGACACCACTTTAATGAAACACCAGGGTGGAGTCAGGGCAGATGATACTTTCCGTGGCAAATGCTAAGGAGATGGTCTTTCTGCCTAGTCTGTTTGTTCAGCTGGAAGCTTTTTATTATCCTACTGAGTTTTTCACAAAAGATCAAAGTTTTAGAAAGCTTTTGTTTTGGAAAATCATTAGTAATGAAGTGTCTGAGAGGGGGCTGGGGGCAATATAATAAATGTGAGTAGCATCTATGTCTAGCCAGGGGCTACCACTTATGTATCCTCCTTTAGCTTCTTACAGTAAATATAGGTGTGCCTCTCCTTAACCCCAAGATGTATTCCTGCAGATTTGAGGGTATAAGTGAAGGAATATTTCTAACGCATTCGAGGAACTTACAGTGATTTGTTGGAAAGCTTGTCTGTTATTAGTGGGAAAATGTGATGTTGGATCAAGGCAACAATTTTATTATTCTGAGTTAATAAATAACCACCTATAGGAGGTTTTAGAGAACTTATATTGATAAATAGGTAAGAATGATTTCTTGTTTGCCTATCCATATCCAATATGGATTTTAGCTCATTACCTTGGGGAGTGCTATCATGACTGTTCTTTGGGATTTTTTTCTTTTCTTTTCTTAGCAGAGAGGAATGAAGGGCGCCTTTCTGGTTCTGGACAGGTTTGCAAGGCAGTTTGATTAAATCAGTCTCAGATTTATGGATTCTAAGTAATTCCAGAGCCTAATTGTTCACCTCTTAAACTCTAGAAACTGATTTATAGTTCCCACTATAAAAAAAAATATATGTTAGAGCATAGTAGTACACATTGCATTAATTTAAATATCTCCGGGTTTTCTATTGCCTGTAACCAAAATGTGGAAAACATTCTAACAAGAGACCTTCATTAGTGTTAGTTATATACTAAAAGCATCTCTGAATGATGTGCCCAGAAGGCACATCTCAAATAGGAAACATTCGCTCTTTTATACTAATGGATTATTTGTAGAGAAAGTGTATATGCATTTTATGGAACACTAGTAATGAGAGTAAATGAACAACAGAGTCAGTTTTTGATGTTTGCACTCCAGTTTGAAGGTCTGCGATAAAGGCAGGAAGATTACTCCCTTCCGCTCCTGGTCAAGCCTGCATCCTGGTATACTCTGTTCGTGAAGGCACAGCCCCTGGTACAGCATCAGTAGGACCTTTTAGACCCTCTCTCCATCATCACAGAAAGGATGCTATCCTGACCTGCTGTGGTCACTTAGTAACCCTGTGACCTTGGGCAATTACATCTCTAGATTTCTGTTTCCTTACCTGGAAAGTGGTTGTCTGTAGATGAATTCGACATTTTCTAAGGTCATTCTGCTTAAAATTCTGTGCCTCCAGTGGTAATGGGTTGTCTCTGATCCAGATTCCTCTCCGTGGTCTCCACGCATCCAGGGATGGGAGTAGGGGAAACCGGTTCCCGGATTGATTCAGAAGTCAGAAGTCATGAATTATGGTGAAGCCGGCTCGCGGGGGCGCAGGGGCCTTCTCAGGGCTCTCTGTTTTGATGAGCCTGCCAGTGAAGACAGACTGAACCTTTGACCTGACCTGGGTTTTTAATTCTCCCCACTTTCCACTTGGTGGGGCTGCTGGGAGGGATCTCAGGGGCAAAAACATCTGGAATATGCTCTTGATGACTAAAATAAAACTACCTTAGTTTAAAGAACACAAAGGAAGAATCCTTTTCATCTCATTTGACTTAGAAAACAAATAGACTCTAAACATTGTGACTTTTAAGTGTTGATACATTTTTTGCTTTAGTAAGGGATTTTTATGTTTTTAATTACAAAGTAAAAATATTATTAAAAATTCAAACAATATGCCAAAGATATTAAGTAAAAAATAAAAGTCCTCTCTACTCCACTATCTAGAACTCTCCACTATTAATTAACACTTCTATTTGGGTATTTCCAGAAATTTTTCTATGCACATGTCAATGCAGTTATCATATATGCATATCTTTTTTGCACTGAAAATTAAATTCTACTGTAGATACGATTATGCCAACTGCCTTTTTTCCCCTACGTACGTGTCTCTCATGGACAGTCTGCCATAAGAGTACTTACAGATCAAGCAAGTTATTTGTTCATTAGACACAACAACTGGATTTGTTTATATTAACTGTATAGACATTATAGATCCCATATTAAAGTAGTAAATCTGTAGACAGTGTCACTGTAACAGACTTCATCTTTCTATTTTAGAAATGTCAGAACTGGCCATTCTCCAGGCATCCCAAGTGTTATTTGCCCTGAAATTTTTCATAACCTGGGCCCCCGACCAAACATAATCTTATTCCTTAAAGTAGCTCTCTTTAAGCTCTTCTGACAAATAAACCTATACTCATTGTCACTCCCAGATTTTATATTTAGACGTATTTTTAAAATTTTACTTAATGCTTATATAGTGCTTACCGTGTGTCAGGCACAGTTCCGAACTTCAAATTTAAATTTATTTGATTCTTATAACAACTATATGAGGTAGGTACTATTATCCCATTTTAGATTTCTTATGATTTTTGTATAGAAACAATTGTGTTATCTGAAAACAATGGGAGTCTTATTTCTTCCTTTCTAATCTTTATGCCTATTATTTATTTGTCCTGCCTTATTATACTGTTTACGACCTGTAGTACAAGGGTAAAGAGAAGTGGGGAGAGTGGACATCTTTTCCTTGTTACCGACCTTAGGGGAAAAGCATTTGACTTGCCACCGTTGATATGATTTTAACTGCAGATTGAGGAAATCCCCTTCTGGGTTGTTTTTTTTTTTAATCATGAATTGGTATTGAATGTTATCAAATGCCTTTTCTGAATGTATTAAAATTCTACATGGTTTTTCTCTTTTATTCTGGTAATACAGTAAATTATAATAATCGATTTTTAAGTGTTAAGGCTGCATTACATTCCTGAGATAAACTGTATTTGGTCATGATGTAAAACAGGTTGATTATCCTCTTTATTGCTAGAGTTTATTTGCTAATATTTGTTAAGGATTTTGGAGTCCATATTGAGCTGTAATTTTCTTATAGTATCTTTGTTGGTGTCAGGGTTATGCTGGCCTCATAAAATGAGTTGGGGAGTGTTGCATCCTACTCTGTTTTCTGAGAAAGTTTGTATTAGAGTAACATTGTTTTTTCCTTAAATGTTCTAGAATTCACCATGAAATCATTTGTGCTGGGGTTTTCTTTATGGGAAGGATTTTGATAATATATTCAATTACTTGAATAGATATAGAGAAGTATATCTATTATATACTTCTCTAGATTTTTAATTTCATATGTCAGTTTTGGTAAATTCTTTCTTCAAGAAATGTGTCCATTTCATCTAAGTTTCCACATTTATTGACACAAAGTTGTTTAGTTGCTTATTATCCTTTCAACATAGTAGGATCTCTAGAGAGGCCTTCTTTTTCATTCCTGATACTGGTAATTTGTATTCTCTCTTTTAAAATTTTTCTTGATCAGTCATGTTAGGAATTTATCAATTTTGTTAATCTTTCAAAGAACTAACTTTGGGTTTTCTTAATTTCCTCTATTTTTCTGTTTTCTATTTCATCAATTTCTGCTCTTTTAAAAAAATTAGTGTTTCCTTCCTTCTACTTACTTTGGATTTAGTTGGCTCTTTTTTCTAGCTTCTTAGGTGGAACTTAGGATCATTGCTCTTATCCCTTTATTATTTCCTACTATAAATGTTTAAAGCTGTAAGACTCCCTCTAAGCACTGCTTTAAATGTGTCACACAAATTTTGATACGTTGCATTTTCCTTATGGTTTACTTTAAAATATTTTTGTCTTTCCCCTGTGATTTCTTCTTTGGTCAATGAGTTCTTTAGAAATGTGTTGTCAATTTCCAAATACTTGGAATTTTCCAAATATCTTATTGCTTTGAGTTTAATTGAATTATGGTCAGAACACATACTTTGTAGAATATCAGTCTTGTGAAATTTGTTGGGACTTGTTTATAGTGCACCAAATTGTCTATCCTGGTGAATGTGCTGTGTACAGTTGGAAAGAATGTGTATTCTGTAGTTAGTGGAGGTGTTCTATAAATGTGAATTAGCTCAGTGTACTGGATGGTGATGTTCAAGTTTTCCATGTCCTTACTATTAATTTTATCTTGTTGTCCTATCAGTTATTGAGAGGACAGTCTTAAAAATCTCCAACTGTGATTGTGGATTTGTCTATTTATTCAATAATTTTGTCAATTTTTATTTCAAAATGTTCTATAATTAGGCACTTATGCATTTATTATTTTTATTTCTTCCAGGTAAATTGCCTCCTTTATCATTATAAAATCTCTCCTTATTTCTGGTAATACTCTATGCCTTGAAATCTAGTTCATATAATGTTAATATAGCCACTCGAGCTTCTTTACGCTTTCTCTTTTTTTTAATGCTTTTATTTTCAGATTATCTGTTCTTTGTATTATACATATAAGGAGACCATATAGATTCGTTTTAATTTTTATCCATTCTGGCAATTTTCTTTTTAATTGGAATATTTAGTCCATTTACATTTAACATAATTGTTTATATGATTGGATTTAGATTTACCAGTTTGCTCTTTTTCTCTTTGTCCCATCTGCTTTTTTGTTCCTCTTGCTTCCTTCCCTGCCTTATTTTGGATTAATTGAGTATTCTTTAGAATTCTGCATTAGGTTGGTTCTTCAGGAAGCAGATGCCAAAATGGCAGCACTATAGGTGCAAGAAATTTATTGGATGCAATGCCGACAAAAGATAAAAAAGAGAGAGAGTAGGCATCTGACACCTGTGAAGGGAGGGTGGAAGAAAGGAGGGGTAGGGTAGAAAGAGCCTCAAACTGTGCTGTGATTTTGAGAAAGTCTCTTCCAGCCTGTTGGAGGGCTTTGGTGCAAAGACTGCCTGTAAACAGTTTTACACTGGGCAGAAATGGCCAAGTGCTAGTATCCCTGTCATGTTCAGTCATTGACTAATGGTGAAGAACATGGCTTTGATTCACAAACAGTTGATCCCAAAGGTGCTGCCTTTGGATGCTGTCAGCGGACTGTGCTCCTTACAGCTCATTAGCTTGTTTCTTCTGGAAGGGAGACCTAAGCGAGGCACATTCATGGCTGCCGTGAATTCCATTTTAATTTTTCTATTGGCTTTTAAATTTCTTTGTATTCATTTTTAGTGGTCGATTGGGGGATTACCATATATATTTTTAATTTTTCACATTCTACATAGAGTTAGTATTGTAGTGCTTCATGTCAAGCATTGGAACATTGCAACTGGGATAGTTCCATTTACTGCCCCCTCCAGCCTTTGTGCTGTTGTTATGTATTTATGTTACAAACCCAACAATACAGTGTTATAATTTTAATTTAAATAGTTGTATGTGTTTTGAAGAGTTTCAAAGAAGTGTGTGAAGTGTGTGTGTGTTTTATATTTACTCACATATTTAACACTTTGAGTGATCTTCATTCCTTTCTGTAGATCCAAATAACTATCTCGTGTCATTTACCTTTATCCTGGAGAATATTTCTTCAACATTTCCAATAGTGCAAATCTGCTGGTGATTAGGTTTTGTTTTTTCTGAAAATGGCCTCATTTAGCCTTCGTTGTCTAAGAATATTTTCTGCCAAATATAGAATTCTAGCTTGTCAGTTGTTTTTCCTATTGGTACTTTAAAGTTTTCATTATGTTATCTTCTAGCCTCCATTACTTTTGATGAAAAGTTAGTATAGTTTTCTCTTGTTCATGCCATTTTCCTCTAGTTGCTTTCAAGATTTTACCTTTGAATTTTAGCAGGTTGAATATGATGTGCTCTGGCATGAGTTTTTTTTGAATTTGCAAATTTATGTCATTTTTTAAACCAGATTTTGGCAAATTTGGATTATTTCTTCAAAATTTCTTTTCTTGCCCATTCTTTCCTCTCCCATTTTTCTGGGCTTTCAATTACACACATATTAGACCTTACGCTATTTTATTCCATACTAGAATGTGAGGTTTTGTTCATTTTTAAAGTTTTTTTCTCCAGATTGGATAATTTATATTGTTCTATTTTCAAGTTCACTGATCCTTTTTTATGAACATTTTTAATCTATTTTTTAAAATTTTATTGGAGTATAGTTGATTTACAATGTTGTGTTACTTTCAGGTGTACAGTAAAGTGAATCAGTTATACATATACATATATCTGCACTTTTTTTTTTCTTTTAAGATTCTTTTCCCCTGTAGGACATTACAGAGTATTCAGTAGAGTTCCCTGTGCTATAGAGCAGGTTATCATTAGTTATCTATTTTATATATAGTAGTGTGTATATGTCAGTCCCAATCTCCCATTTTATCCCTACCCACCCCCCTTATCTGCTGGTAACCATAAGTTTGTTTTCTACATCCGAGTTCACTGATACTTTTTATTGTTTTCTTCCAATATGTTGTTAGGTCTATCCAGTGAATTTTTTTTCAGTAATTGTATCTTTTAGTTATCAAATTTCCAATTGGTTCTTTTTTATAGTTTCCCCTTCTCTGCTGAGATCTTTAAGTATCCTTTAGCACAGTTATAATAACAGCTTTAAAATCCTTGTCTGCTAATTCCAATAGCTGCATCATCTCAGAGTTGGTCTCTATGGATTACCATTTCTTTTGAGGATGGGTTAACATTTTTTTAATTTCTTTGCATAACTAGTAGTTTTGGAATGTACCATGGACATTGTGAGTGAAATGTTATAGAGCTTCTGAATTTGGTCATAGGCCTTTAAAGAGTGTTAATTTTTTTGTTTTAGCAAGTAATTTGTTACTGATGGAACTCAAATTCCAAATTTGTCTTCCCTGTGATAGATAGCAGCAGGATCTGTTTAGTTCTTTTCACCTTAGCTGGGCTGCTTGAAGTCTACTCCACACATGTATAGTATTGGGATCATTTGGAGATTTTATCAGATTTTGTGTATTGAATTTGGAGCTTCCCCTCTATGACTTTCTTCTCTCTGGATTTCCTCCCTCATTTTTCAGCTGCTCTCTTCTCTCTGAACTCGACTCCCCAACCAGTAAGATGGCAAGTTTCTACCTGAGATATAGCTGCCCTGCAGAACTGATTGTCTGGGCCTGCCCTTAGTTGAAAAGCTGTTAAAAAAAAAAAAAAAAAAAAGGGTAACTTATGGAGAGCCCTTCTTCCAAGTGTCAACCCCTCTTTAGTTTCTGCCTGCTCTTGGTCATTCTTCAATGTCCTCAAATAGATATTGTTGTCGTTTTAATATTTTATCTGGAGTTTATAATTGTTATCTCTGAGAAGGTGTTACTTGCACGATCAGAAGCAGAACTCTCTAATATCCCACTTTACAGATGAATTTAAAACACACCCACACTATAATAAGTTTAAGTACCTTACCTAAGGTCATACAGCTGGTAAGTGGCAGAGCTGTGAGTTGAACACAGTAGTTTGGTTCCAGAGTCTTAGGATTTCTTACAAGGGGAGGTTTTAATGGTATAAATTATTAGGACAATGGCAAGAAGCATAGGACATACTCTGGGACTCATGAGGCCTTGTGGTGTCAATTCCTTATGCACTGGACTGTCTCAAGATTTCATTACTCAGTGGATGCTTCATATGTCTTTGGGGTTTTACATTATTTTAAGATCTTTAGGTTATGAAAAATCCCATATTTTCAGGGTCCTGTGGTGTTGGGCTCCTTGGTCATCTTACTTGGAAACTGGTGAAGTTTATCATATGGTTGTTTTAGTGATTAAAATAAAGAGAACTTTTGAAGGAGAGTAATGTCAACAGTAATGTAATGAAAGTATAGGAATTGTTTATTGAAGAATCTCACAATAACAATCATGGGATTGTTGACTTGAAAAAGTATAAGACTATTTAGCTGATGTGAGCCATAGGCCTTGGAAGCATAAGAATACCAAGCTCGAGCAATACTTGTTTTGGAGTTTCTGCTTCTTCTTATTTGTCTCCTTTTTTCTCCTCTAGCCTAAGTCAGTTTCAGTTAACATTCATCAAATATTTAATTTCATCTTATTCTTCTTACCTCTTGATTTTATCTTCATTTTGCATTTTTGAGTCTGACTTACTTCATACTGATTTTGTCATAGTTTGTAAGCTGATTTGTGAAATAGTGAGATCTTATTCACGTATGTTACTTTCAAACTAAAAGAAAAGGCCTATGTGTTTGCTTCTGGAATTCTCTCGGCATCCCACACCAGTGCTCGGATACCATGCTCAAGCTGACTGGCCAGTAAAGAGCAGGGGTTCAAGACTACATTGATTGATGATTCTGAATCCCAGCCAGTCAGTTCTGGGAAGGTGGGCTTATCTTCCGAGTGAAATAAAACTAAGTCCTTGAAGGCTGTGATAAAGATTTTGGCTTTCCTCCTAAGAATAACGGGAAGCTATGCAGAGTTTTAAGCAGCCGAGTGACAAGCCCAGATTTAAATCTTTTAAATCGTTACTCTGGATGTTTGTGGAGCAGTTCATATAAACAAGTTCTAGAGTGTAGAAATGCATATAAACGTGTAAATTTTTTTAAATTTTATTTAATTTAGTTTTGGCTACGTTGGGTGTTCGTTGCTGCGCACAGGCTTTCTCTAGTTGCGACGAGCAGGGGCTACTCTTCGTTGTGCTGCACAGGCTTCTCATTGCGGTGGCTTCTCTTGTTGCGCAGCACGGGCTCTAGGCACACGGGCTTCGGTAGTTGTGGTTCACAGGCTCGGTAGTTGTGGTTCACAGGCTCGGTAGTTGTGGTTCACAGGCTCAGTAGTTGTGGTTCACAGGCTCGGTAGTTGTGGCTCATGGGCTTAGTTGCTCCACAGCATGTGGGATCTTCCCAGACCAGGGCTCGAACCCGTGTCCCCTGCATTGGCAGGCAGATTCTTAACCACTGTGCCACCAGGGAAGCCCTAAATGTGTAAAATTTAACCCAAGGATACAATCTAGAAGAATACCCTGGCTAGTCTTCAAGCAGCCCTCCTGAGTATTATCTCTCCTGACTACAATTCTGAAAAGAGCTGGGAAGCAGAAAGTTCCAGATTGAACCAGAAGCAGAACTCTCAATATCCCACTTTACAGATGAATTCAGAATACACCCACGCTATAAATAAGTTTAAGTACCTTACCTGAAGTCATACAGCTGGTAAGTGGCAGAGCTGTGAGTTGAACACAGTAGTTTGGTTCCAGAATTGGGGGGTGCAAGGGCCTGGAATGTGAGTATTTTGAATTTCTGACAAGAGGCATTGTTTCAGTAATGAAAAATTGAAGCAATGCAAATATCAAGGAATTAGAGACTTTAATATTCTAAATCTACGAAAAGTGACAAGTCTATATATTATGTCTATGTGGAAATACATATGTCATAACTTGTTAATTTTCAAAAGCAAAATTAAAAATGGAATATACATGATTAAAATTATTAAAACAATCATGTTTTAACAAAAATACACAAAAATAGAGATGAAACTTATTATACTTGGTTATCCACCAAATGCTGCTGCTTAACAGCTGTCAAAAAGTTTTGTTGCTTAAAATGTGAAAACAAACCTAGTATTATTTCAGTAATCATTGGAAACCCGAGTTAAAAGTATTGAGATGCTGCTAAGACAGCAATGTTTTCAAGAGATTAAAAACTTTCATATGAAAAATGTACTGATAATATCTCCCCTTCCCAAAGATTTGTGGAGCTCAAGAAAATTTTAAATGTATCTTGAAAGAACTGACAACTCCTGAATTAAATAGAGCCTTTTGCTTCAGCTTCAGCTAGTTTGTTGATAGACGGTTACAACAAGGTTAATAATGATTTGTTTGATTTTTTTTCCTCCAGTTTTTTATAGGATTTTATGCTTCTTGTGCGCAACTTGCTAAAATCGTGGCACTCATATTCCACATTAAAATAAACATTGAAGCGTGCATGTGTAAAATAAACATCGGTGGGGAAAGGAAGAGATTTCTTAGGGAAAGAAAAAATCACCGAAAGGTGTGCTGCACCCTGGGCAGTAGGTTGAGGACCAAGTTACTCTGTTTTTGTAAATAGTGTCAATCCTGTATTCTGGGCTGAAAAACTGGCAAATGACAGCTTTCTCTAGTAATTCCTGAGGCCATCTCTACTGTTTTAGAGAATAAATCATACATAGACATTTGAACTAAGGCAGTCTCGCCGGACCTCTCCTTTTGCAACTGACTTCCAGTCTCAATGGGATATTGGAGACGAGGCTCCATAGAATAAACAGTGGAATCCTTGTCCGGGAATGACTGCCTGGCAATTGTTTCATGGAAAACAGGGAGGGGTGGGGGACAACAACCCTGCTCTGTTCACTGGCTCTTTAATTTAGATTACCAATGATAAAGCCGGGGCTACGGCTAAAGAAAGGTAGGATGCAGACGCAGGAACATTAGTGCTAATATGCTGCAGAAAGACGAGATAAATCAACCCAGCTCTCATACATCACCGAGAAGCTGACTGCAACTTGACCATGTGCCTGAGCAGTCCCATCAGTGAGAAGAGCAGAACATGGATTAAAAAAACCTAGAATGTACCTTTAGGGGCAACGGCCGAGCTGGACCTGGGAGAAGTGTCTGGTGTAAGTTTCAGCTTGTTGTATCCACGTATTTGCCAGTGTGTTCCCACGCAGGGAGCTTGTTTCTCTTTCTGTGTTTTCATGGAAGCCTCAAGCATGTTTATTTACAGTCCTAGACTTCATTTTGTGTAAATGGAATACCAACCTAATAAAGTTCTGAACAGAGAACAGTGTAGCCCAGGGTTTATCCAGGAGAGAAATGTGAAAAAGTGATGTGATCATTACTGTCTATAGGAAGCCTGTGGGTGAGTTTTGTTTTTTTGGTTTTTGTTTTGTGGGGAGGTGAGGGTTAGAGGGATAGATTTTAAACTTAAAAACTCAGTACTTTTGCCACTCATCTGAAAAGACGTGTTGGTAACCCAGCTTTTCACTCCTCCTGTGGTCTTTTGTTTTGAAAAACTGTTTGAATATGTAAGCCAGACTGCTCGAAACGCATTATATTTTTATGACTGGGATGTTTGTATTGTTTCATATCTGTTATTAGACAAAATAATCATAACGGGTGTTTTCTATGGACCTTTTTATATTCCAAAATTAAGTACAGATGGTAATTTCCAGCAGTTTTAAAAATTTGTCAATTATTTAATTTAGCATCACTTAAGCATCTGCACAGGGAGAAAGCTGAGATGGTACAGAAACTGAATAAGCATTGATTGCTCGCCTGAATTGCATCTTTAAAGTTTTTGCCTCAAATCTCTGATTTCACAGTTTATTTTTACCAAATTAGATTATCATATTTCATTATCAAGGCTGTGAATGGGTGGAACTCTCTCAGATAGCCTACATTTCCCGTTAGAACAGCGCATAAGGCGCCCGCTGATTGTTACTCAGAGGGATCTTCTCATGCCGGCTTCACCGAGAAGATTGCTTAAATAATGCATGGGCAAGAGCAAGGCAAGATGGAATTTATGGCCCAGACGCTGAGTTCAGGCTTTTGTTCGGAGGAGACACTACATAAGCGTGAGCATGTAACATCCACCAAGGCTCCAGGGGAAGGGCGTAACTGAATGAAATTAGTGGCCACATGGTGCTGTCCATGTTATATCAAAACAAGCCTTAAAGCAGTCCACTGAGTCTCTGGTGTGGTTTGAGGGAGGGAGGAAGGGGCAACTGGAAATGTCCATTGCAAACAGAATCCCCTGACCGAAAATCCCACGGGACAGACACAGGAAGTGACTGTGATACAGGGAGCAGGGTGGCCCTAGGGAGGGAGGGGCTGTTTGAGTGATGAGAGGCGGTATGGCAGCCTTGTTAGGAAAGAATAAACCTTGACCAAACTGCAGCATTCTATATACCGTGTCTTCCATCTTGTCCTAATTAGAGGAGTTCGTCTGCTGAATCCTAATCTCTTTAATTGTTGATAGAGCAGGCACGTGACTTGCTATAAATACACACGAGCATTCATTTCTGAAATAATGGCTGTTGCCAAATATATTAGACCAACAGGAGTGCTGGACTAAGGAAGGCTGTGCTGAATAGTTGAGTTTTGGAGGTGATGGACCAGTTGAGAATCATCGCACAGCTGGGCCAGCAGCTGCACCCAGTGCTCTGTCAAGTTTGGCCTCCAATTTCCTTGAACGTGTCCTTGTTTGCCAAAATGTTGAAGGTAGCAAGAACTTGTTTCAAAGGAGCCCACCACAAGTGAAAAAGACCTTTTACAAGGAGTCTTTGTTGAGGTGTGTAGTCAACAGCAGCAGTGGTTAAATGAGGGGTTGATTAGGCAATGGGAATTTTGAATAATCCTAAAAATAAAAACCAAAGACAAAGTTGTAGAATGAGGTAAGCTGGCAGGAGACCAGAGTACATTAAAAGGCTGCTTTGGGTCATCACTGCCCTAACTAAAGGACGTATGGAAAAATCCCATAATAATATCCAGCAATAATTATCTTGTAGTTAGGAAAAAATAAATAGGCCTGTGGTTGGAAGGCAGCCCAGTAATCTCCACGTCTTTGTTTCCTAACAGTGTATTTTGGTATTCTTTGGGACTAGGTCAGGAGGAAGTGTCAGAGCATTTTATATTAAGAAGCATCCTAAGGAGAGAATAACAAGGACTCTCCTTCCATTCCCTGGTCCTGGCTTGAGCAGGTATTTATTTAGCATATGCTATGTATCTAGCGTGTACTAGATACACACTCTGACCAACTAGATTATAAACTGTTTGGGAGCAGACCCTTGGATTTCTACTTCTCTGGCATAAATTCTGTCTCTTGAAACCCATTGCCCTTGATATGGTACTAATTGCACCTGTGTCTAATTCCTTGACTTTAAAGAGATTAAGTGTAAAATCTTTGTTATGTAAATGTTTTATTTTGCTGTTATGACACAGGCACCTCTTCCCTCTTCAAATTTGAGGGCCAGTGACTGGAACACTTACAAGTTGGGTGATTTGGGACCAGATGCTTAACCTTTGGGAGAGTCAGCTTCCTCATTTGTGACATGAGGAAGGTAACATTTATCACGCAGGATTGTGAGAATTAAGAGGTGCGCCTAAATGCATAGGAGGTGCTTTCCTGCCCTCACAGAATATTAAAAGCCGGATAATTGACCGTATGGACTGAGTCATGGTGGGGCATGGGTGGGGGTGTGGGGAGAGGATGAAGAGGGGCAGGAGAGCTGACTGGGAGAGGGTAACAGGATCTTCAGTGAGAATATGACCTGAGACGGCATGATGCCAGTGGGAACTCAGAGGAAAGGATGAATCCGAAATACGTTTTAAAGGGAAAATTGACAGAATGTGGCAGCCGATTATGTTAAAGTAGGGTAAAGAAGAAGGAAGATTATAAAGAAGAAATAGTCATGGTGCTGAGGGAAAAGGTCATGGGTTTGTGATAATGGCAAGGTATGATGTGTATGTGTGTGTGTGTATGACGATGTGTGTGTGTGTGTGTGTGTGTGTGTGTGTGTGTTCCAAAACTCAAAAAGCTAAAACAATACAGTCCTTCAGGGACTTAAGAACTAAGAGAACATAAGAAGAGAAGAGAAAATTAGAGTGCCTAGTTAACTCATGTAAAGGGAAAGAAAAAAAATCAATAATAAACCAATAATAACAGGACTATTGCTGACAATAGAGTGAGAATTCAAAGGAATTGCTTAAAATGGCAAATCTATGTTTGGAGTTTTTCCCAGACAAGACCCACAATCATCAAATAATAAGGCTTTTCTGCAATCTTGGAACTCATTTAAGTTTTCCTGAGTCAAAAAAAAAAAAAATAAAGTGCCACTGAGGGGATACGAATAGGGTCAGGGTTGGGAAAGAAAAAGCATGAGGAATGGAAATTCTCAAAATAGCTTGGTTTTAAGGAGGAGATGGGAGCCAAAAGATGGCTGGTTGACCTTTCGGGACTTACCCATTCATTATGACTTGTCAAAGTTTGGCAGCTGTCTTTTCTTAAATAACTTAATGTGATTTTTCAGGAAATTCAAGCAGGAATTAAAATCGTGCCAAACCCCCAACTGGCAAGTAGGTTGTCCAAGAGCTCATCTGCAAATCCTTTATCAGAACAATGCTGTAAACATCTTTGGGCTGCTTTTCAAAAGTCTGCCTAACTCATCCTACAGTAGAAAGCATGTACATTTGTGATAAAAAATTAATAGCAAAAAGACTTACTAATTAAAATATAAGCAATACCGTAAGAATGGAAAATGTTTTGAATGCGAGTACTTGGGAAACGCAGGTTGGTTACAAGATGGTCTGCGCTGTGGCTATTTTTAAATCTGTGTCCGTTTTCACTGACTGTAAGAGACTTTGACTTCTTCGGTTTTGAAACGTAAGGATTTCCTTTGTCCTCAGTTTCAGGCATATCATGAATTTCATCTTTAACGATATGTGCTCTGACCAGGATTGTTTTCACAAATGGAAAAAGGAAAGGGAATGAGGATGAGAGAAAAGGGGGAGAGAAAGAAAGATACTTATGGTAGCTGGGGCAAAAGTTCAGAAACAGAGGAGGAAGAGCACGTTTAAAGAATGAATGAGAAAGTTATTGCATGAAGGGAAATTAAGGGCGTTTTGAACATTGAAAAGAGGAGTATGGCCAGCCCTCCGATACAGGTTCCGTATCCGCAGATACACAGGGCCGACTCTACTACGCCGTTTTATATAAGGGATTCAAGCATCCGCATAGTTTGGTATCCGCAGGAGGTTGGGGTGTGCTGGAACCAATCTCCCGTGGATACTGAGGGAATGACTGTATATAAGAATGTACTTGCTGCTTTCGAGGACTAAAACATAAAGGCAAATATCGGGCCTAATAGCTTCCTGGATCTGCCACTAGGGGGTGCTTTAAGACTTAGAAGTTTCTTGAGTGGGTGATGCTGCTCATGTGACTGGTAGACCTGAGAAATCTCCTAGGAACCTTTGGTCCCCTTGAGTTTTACCCTTTTAGCCCCCTCTTGTCTCCACTTCCTCCTCTATTCAGTGTGGATACCAGGGCCTACTATAATATTTCAACCGCCTTGTTACCAATATTTTCAGTTTTCCCGTTCATCCAGTCACTAAAGATCTATTGAGTGACTCCTGTTTGTCAGTCATTATAGTATTGGATATGTAGAAATGAACTTTTCTAGTATTGGATAGTTAGTTAGGATCTTGACACCTACCAGGCTGGATACCAACCCTTAATCCAGTTGTGTGCTTTCTCCTGCTTCCAACCGGACTGCTAAGCACTGCCAGAGAAGATCATACCACTGTCCAGATGGATGCTATGGTAAACTTTTGACCTCCAGTCTCTACTGGACCCCTCAGCTCAGTGAAAACTTTTCTACTTTCTCCCAGTCTTTGACCAAACCGCCTCTCCGCGGCACTTTCAGCAGATAGTCTCACCTCTTAACCATGCAAGATGTCAACTTCCTGCCACCACATCTGTTACCTGCATAACCCAACTAAAGCCAATTGCCTTGAGGACAGTTCAACATGGTGAAAGTCAAACCTGGCCCAGAAAGCCTTGGAAGACAGAGTCTTTACTGAAAAGTTCTTAAGGAGTTAACCAAGACCAAGAGGAGAACTAATCTCAGAACACATAGCCTGATTTTTTAACAGTTGTTTGTACACCTTTTCCCCCCCAAAGTCTGGCCCCTCGTGGCAGCTGTCAATTTATTCTTTCCCTCTGTCCTCCTCCTCTGCCCCACGCTAATTCACCTCATCATACTCCTGTCTGTCTTCTCTCATCCCCTCATAGGTAGAGCAACCAGTCTCTCTTGGTGTCGGCCATTTTCCTCCCACCTCGCACCTCAGTCAGCACAAGTCGTAAAGAGTTCAGCAAACAAATTCTCCTTTATCTGAGTGAGAGGAAGAAGGCATTGCAAATATGAGTGATCTAACATATATTAATTAAAATTGTCCATTTGGGCTTCCCTGGTGGCTCAGTGGTTGAGAGTCCGCCTGCCGATGCAGGGGACATAGGTTCGTGCCCCGGTCCGGGAAGATCCCACATGCCGCGGAGCGGCTGGGCCCGTGAGCCATGGCCGCTGAGCCTGCGCGTCCGGAGCCTGTGCTCCGCAACGGGAGAGGCCACAGCAGTGAGAGGCCCGCGTACCACAAAATAAAATAAAATAAAATAAAATAATTGTCCATTTGTATTCATCCATCCTACCTTTCCTCAGGTTAGAATAGAAGAGGTTTTCCTCTTCTGATTCCTCCACCTATGTACAGTTTCCTCTATTTCCTGTAACTTTGAGCTTTTCATAACTAGGGGATCCTTCTCATCAGAGTGTACAGGGGCTCCAGCCACTCCAATCTTTAAAAAAAAAAAAAATAGGACAAAACCTTCATCTTCCCCATATACTTTTTTATCTATTCTTAGCATTTTCTCCCCCTTTAGAGCCAAACTTCGTAAAAGGCTTGTCTACATTTGTTGGGTCCGTGTCTTCCCTTTCTAAACACTCCTCAACCCACTGTGATTTAAAGTCTACCCTGACCACTTCATGGAAACCCCTCTAGCTAAAGTCATCTACCACCTACTTGTTCTGAATGTGAAGGAGATTGTCATTTTTTAATCTTTCTACAGCACTTGGCATCAGAGATCATCCTCTTCTTGAAATAGAGCTTTCCATTGACTTCTTTGTGCTCTTCTATTTCTTGATCTCTGCGGGCTTATCTTTCTTTACGTGCTATTAAAATACAGGTGATATTCGGGGTCACTGTTCTTTTCTGACTTTGGGAGGAATAGGGAGTGGTTTCCATCCATTCATGAGCCTTCTGTTAGTATTTGCATGCTAATGACTTCCACGTTTGGGTCACACTAGCCCTCAACTCAGGAAGCAAGATAGAGATTTGTGCTTACAGATCCCCTCCTCACTCAACTGGGATTTGACCCCAGAATGGAGCAGTCAGGGGGTGGGCCTCTTTCCCTGACCCACACCAATAATTTGCTGAGTTGCTCTTCTCTCCCAAAACACCTCCCTCAAACATGCCCCCCCCCCATCAATTCTGTTGTATTGATCTCCTTGGGGGCTGAAACACTAACTCTGACATCATACATTCTTCCCTACTCTATTGTTTATATTATAAACCACATAGAATTTGTCCTTCTAATTAAGCCAAAGTTTTGGAACTCAAAAGCCTTTTCTGTCCCCCAAATGGTTAGTAAGACAAAAGATGCTTTGACTTTCTGTGCTTTCGATTTTTAAAAAATTTATTTAGACACTCAGTTGGTTTTCTGTTTCCCTCAGGTCTTCTTGTGTCCTTGGGGGAATATTGAATGATTCTGAGGCAATGCAGGGAGGGAAGGGGGCAGAATGTCACAGGGTCAATGAGATACAAACTCTTTAGTGTTTTAACCTACACTGGAAAGTAAAAGAGAAATGAGTTAGTTTTACTTGTGGTCCGTGGAATCATCCAAGAGAAAAGACTCTTGAACCTAAACACAAAGGTCCGAGAACAGACCCCTTTGCTTTATCTAAACAGATTCATCATCCACATGTACGTATATCACTTTAAAACCAGAAATGATTGGAAGCTTCTAATTTTTCAGCACTTTGTGAATAAAATGGATTTATGGCTGAGGATATGGCTGTGTGTTGGATCTTCTAATAAATTGTGGTGAGAGAGAGAACTAAATCTATTGGCCTTGTCCAGTTTCATCTTGATTAAATAGGCACAGACTATTGTCCATCCCGGCCAATCTATAAAGGTAAAGGGTGTAACATTTAAGAAATTGTATTGAACCTTTGAGCTCTAACTATATTTTGGAAAGGTTTCATGTGACATGGAAGAAGTCTGGTAGTCTGGGTCAGAAAATTTTTTACATTTTTACTAAACATCTTTAAAGCCATGTTGGTTGAAGAATCTAGAATATATTTGAACTTCATGAGAAAAAGAAAGTGGAATATGTTTCATAAATTCATATGTCATACCTAAGTGAATCCAAATTTTAACTGTTAATCAGTGACAGAGAAACTGGAGTGGGTTTGACGTGCTTCAGTTGTTGGGCTCTTATCCTCCAGGCTTGCAACTGCATTGTGAACAGATTGGAATCAAATGAACAGATTATTGGACCACCTAACAAAACAAGCATCCCAGTAATCAATCTCTGAAATAATAAATGCATGAATTAAATGTTTTTTGGTCAATATTATTCACACAACTCATGTCCTTAAATGATAATACTTAACTGAAAGAAAGACCTTTGCTTCAAGGTTCGTTTGCAATCCACAGAAGACTCTAAATTTCTTTTAACATCCCAGTGCTTCTGGAAAATACGAGTCCTGTATTTCATTTTGCGAAATTAGAGCAGACTGCATAATAATAACCTGCTTTTAGATAGCACAGACCGTCTCTGCTTTTTCATTCTAAATTTTAATAAGAGAAAACCTAGGGGGTGCAGGCAGAGGGGTAGGAACCTTCGGGCTGGGGGGAGGGGAGGAGTCATGTGCATAATTCTCTCCTGTTAATTGTGCTCCTGCTTTCTTGAAAGGTGTACCTCTTGCACAGAGATCCATACCATGGAGGCAGCTGTTAGACTTTGACCCTCCCTGTTACTTCAGAGGACAAAGTTGATAATTCCAGTACCATCTTGACTAAGTAGGGGTTCTATAGTTTTCCTGTTCTAAAAGGGGAACATAGGAAGTGCTTTGGACTCTTAAACACAAGAACAAAAAGGCTATCTAAAAATCGGTGGTGGTAAAAATATGAGGGTCTGTTGAGCCACATTTGGAGCCATGCAGAAGGAAAGGTTTTCCCCAAACATCAGTGTCAGGGCAAAGACGTCAGCAGCCTCAGCCCTGTCTGCAGCCGAGTGCTGTGTTGAGCTACAAAGACAGGCAACTGATCTCCACTACTTACTGTTTCCAGCAGAATTTACCGAGGTTGCAAAGTGAGTCCTGTGGTCTTCAGACCATCCTGTGGAGGGCAGTTCTTCCAGAGACTCGGAGCAATGCCCTAATCATTCACGCGTGTCATTTTGCCTTTAGACCTAACTGTGATCCTCCACAGCAGTTTCTGATATTTGTTCAGAGATTGGAGGGTTGCTGGCTGGAGAAGCATTTTTCCAAGTCCATGCAACAGTTGAGAGCTGGTCCTAAGTTCGAATAAGAGAAAGGCCACATTTTCCTGCCCCTGGTAAACCACAGGTCATAGCATAAAACTAAGATCTATAATTCATTTGGTCATTTTTTAGCATAACAAGCACAGCATTCCCCAGCTAACTAGTATTAGCCAACTGACTTCTTTCAGGTGTGAGGAGAGGTGATAAAACCTTTGTTCTTTGAGATGGTCCTCAGTCTTGGAGGGACTGGCCTCAGTTACCCTGTGTTCCTGTAAGTTATTCATTTGCTTTTTTCCATTCATCCATTAACTCCTACTGTTTGCCAGGCATTATTCCGGGCACATCTTTAGAGCAGTGAGTAAGACAGATTTATGATGATGGTAAAGTGTTGACCCAAAAAAGCCTCTTCAGAAGGCACTTTTATTAACACAAGAGCTCAATATCTTCACTTTATATTGTCCATAGATTTGTGGACAAGGAAATTTTTCTTCATCCGAGTCATGTACCGTAGATGGAACAGGAGGTTTGGGATCCTTTGTTTATAAAATCGCAGAAATGCTTCTTCAACTTGAGACTATACAAGGACATTTACATGACACAACCTAGGTCTCATTCTTGTTTCTCCATCTTTAATATGAAAAACAATTTTTTTAACATCTTTATTGGAGTATAATTGCTTTACAATGGTGTGTCAGTTTCTGCTTTATAACAGTGAATCAGCTATACGTATACATATATCCCCATATCCCCTCCCTCTTGCGTCTCCCTCTCACCCTCCCTATCCCACCCCTCTAGGTGGTCACAAAGCACCGAGCTGATCTCCCTGTGCTATGCGGCTGCTTCCCACTAGCTATCTTATCTTACGTTTGGTAGTGTATATATGTCCATGCCACTCTCTCACTTCGTCCCAGCTTACCCTTCCCCCTCCCCATGTCCTCAAGTCCATCCTCTACATCTGCATCTTTATTCCTGTCATGCCCCTAGGTTCTTCAGAACCTTTTTTTTTTTTTAAGATTCCATATATATATATATGTTAGCATACGGTATTTGTTTTTCTCCTTCTGACTTACTTCACTCTGTATGACAGATTCTAGGTCCATCCACCTCACTACAAATAACTCAATTTCGTTTCTTTTACGGCTGAGTGATATTCCATTGTATACATGTGCCACATCTTCTTTATCCATTCATCTGTCGATGGACACTTAGGTTGCTTCCATGTCCTGTCTATTGTAAATAGAGCTGCAATGAACATTGTGATACATGACTCTTTTTGAATTATGGTTTTCTCTGGGTATATGCCCAGTAGTGAGATTGCTGGGTCATATGGTCGTTCTATTTGTAGTTTTTTAAGGAACCTCCATACTGTTCTCCATAGTGGCTGTATCAATTTACATTCCCACCAACAGTGCAAGAGGGTTCCCTTTTCTCCACACCCTCTCCAGCATTTATTGTTTGTAGATTTTTTTGGTCATGGCTATTCTGACCGGTGTGAGCTGATACCTCACTGTAGTCTGATCTACACTTCTCCAATGACTAGTGATGTTGAGCATCCTCTCATGTGTTTGTTGGCCATCTGTATATCTTCTTTGGAGAAATGTCTATTTAGGTCTTCTGCCCATTTTTGGATTGGGTTGTTTGTTTTTTTGGTATTGAGCTGCATGAGCTGCTTGTAAATTTTGGAGATCAGTCCTTTGTCAGTTGCTTCATTTGAAAATATTTTCTCCCATTCTAAGGGTTGTCTTTTCATCTTGTTTATGGTTTCCTTTGCTGTGCAAAAAGCTTTTAAGTTTCATTAGATCCCATTTGTTTATTTTTGTTTTTATTTCCATTTCTCTAGGAGGTGGGTCAAAAAGGATTTTGCTGTGATTTATGTCATAGAGTGTTCTGCCTATGTTTTCCTCTGAGAGTTTTATAGTGTCTGGTCTTATATTTAGGTCTTTAATCCATTTTGAGTTCATTTTTGTGTATGGTGTTAGGGAGTGTTCTAATTTCATTCTGTTACATGTAGCTGTCCAGTTTCCCCAGCACCACTTATTGAAGAGGCTGTCTTTTCTCCATTGTATACTCTTGCCTCCTTTATCAAAGATAAGGTGACCATATGTGCATGGGTTTATCTCTGGTCTTTCTATCCTGGTCCATTGATCTATAGTCTGTTTTTGTGCCAGTACCATACTGTCTTGATTACTGTAACTTTGTAGTATAGTCTGAAGTCAGGGAGACTGATTCCTCCAGCTCCATTTTTCTTTCTCAAGATTGCTTTGGCTATTCGGGGTCTTTTGTGTTTCCATACAAATTGTGCAATTTTTTGTTCTAGTTGTGTGAAAAATGCCAGTGGTAGTTTGATAGGGATTGCATTGAATCTGTAGATTGCTTTGGGTAGTATAGTCATTTTCACAGTGTTGATTCTTCTAATCCAGGAACATGGTGTATCTCTCCATCTGCATCATCTTTAATTTCTTTCATCAGTGTCTTATAGTTGTCTGCATACAGGTCTTTTGTCTCCTTAAGTAGGTTTATTCCTAGGTATTTTATTCTTTTTGTTGCAGTGGTAAATGGGAGTGTTTCCTAAATTTCTCTTTCAGATTCTTCATCATTAGTGTATAGGAATGCAAGAGATTTCTGTGCATTAATTTTGTATCCTGCTACTTTACCAAATTCATTGATTACTTCTAGTAGTTAATATGAACAACAATTGAAAGAGCATAGAACAGCCTACATGGAGAAGAACTTCTCTCCAGGCAATGTTTTCTAAAGGGCCGAGCTGTCTACTTTTGACCCACCTTGAATTGTGACTCCTAAGTTTTTGCACACTTCAGAAAGGCTTGACTTCCTGCTAAAGTGTTTGCCAAAAGATGAACAGTAACACAAGAAAAAGCTCTAATCAAGGTCCTGCATCTTGCAGGTGCTTGATTAAGTGTTTGTGGTTCAGAATCTGAAGCCAACCAGAATTTTAATCAGAAAGCCAAAGGTTAAGTTCAAAAACAAAACTGGCTTTCCTCCCCTCTCAGCAAGCCTCTGGAACGATTCATTTCCTTTTCGGTATAGTATGAATGCCGATCCTTACCTCATGATGTTTTTAGCGGCCTAAGTAAGATAACGAGGGCAAGTTCTTCATCAACAGTCGAGTTCTATTCACATAGAAAGTTTACGATGGAAAAGAAAGCAAGCTGGAGGCCTCGATAAGTTCTGTATTGTGTTCTTGTTGAAAAGCAATGAGTTTAAAAATAAATAAATAAACACTAACAGGTACTATTTTGAACCCCTCAAAATGAAAATATTGGAAATCTTTTCATTAAAAGTTCCTTACCTGTGGGTAATTTTTCTACTTGTATATTTGAGGAAATATACTTGTATATTTTGAGGAAAATAGTAGAAAGCAAAGGAAGTCCAGAATCTTGAAGAGACCTAATGTTAGATTTTGTGTTGAAAATCACGGCAAGTTGGTTGCTGATGTTTGGGTATCTTCCCCCGCATTGCGGTGGGTGGAATGTGGGGTAGGGAGTGTGTTCAAAACAATTTGCCCCAGTCTTCAGGTTGTCAGCCCAATCTCTAAGCTAAGCTCTAATCCCTAAGCTATTGGGCCCCTTACTGCGTTTTGGTGATTTTTATTAAGTTAAACCATGCAAAATGGCTGGGGTTCAACCACTTCTGACCTCCAAACATGGTCATTTCATAAGTTCAGCCTAATGTAATTTTCTTTCTGTTACTGAATGGGCGTTCACTTGTTTATCTGCTCAGTCTGACGTAGACATCTGGAGGGCAGGGGTTGTATCTGATCCCTACATGGAAGTCTGGAAGTCTGAACTCAGGCAGCGTGAAGTATGAATGTACAGGGAGAACGTCTTTCCATGTGAGCTGCAGATGCTATCACTGACACCTTTCATGGAGACAGTGCAGAGGAAATCATAGGTGCTTAATAGCTGGGGGGCCCCTAAAGGTGAACTCTTCGCTACAGGGGAGTGTTTAGCTCAAACTAGGGGCAGTCCTGGCAACTCCGGTACCCTGAGTGTGCTGCATTACCCTCAGGTCACCTCATTCCTCAGTCCCATTTCCTTCCCTATGGCCTCACTTCCCTCTGCTGTTGGCACCACTGTGCAATTACGGATGCTTCTGCCTGCAGCTTACCCAAACAGAGGGATTTAGGGTATCCTACTGCACTGCTTTTCAAGCCTTTTAAAATCATATCCCGTAATATGGTAACCCGTCGTAGGAATACATTTCATATTATGACCCTGTACACTATACTCTATTACATATTACATATCTATCCATACAGATATATCTATATCATATACACATATTGCCAGGCCAATTCCCAGTTTTGAGAAGCTGTCAGTCTTGTCTTTTTGGAAATGAGAGTCCAGTTAAACTTGTGGAGACTTTTACGCCTCATGGGAGAGGGGGAAAAAAAAGCCAGCTCAGTCTTTACGCTTTTTATCCCTCTTACACAGCCGTGTGGTCTGTATCAGTTTATGTCAGGATTTGTTTTCTTTTGCCTGTTTTGAAGAGGCCACAACCTTGCATATGAGCCCCCAAGATGGGGCTACGGCTACAGTCACGACGCTCTGAAACCCATATATTTAATTCTAGGTGTTAATGCCTCATTTCAGTTGCTGTGGAATGTTTTAGGATAACCACGAATGTCACCAGCAATCTGCTGCCATAGGCATGGATATAACCGTGTGCGGTTATTTCTCTTTATGCCTGTTTCTTATTCCTAAAATGACTTTATGGTTTTATCCTATAGGTTGAGATTTAAGTTTATTAAAAATCCTATGGAATGCCATCTAACTGAATGTAGCCTAGGGATTGTGCTAGTGGAATCAGCAGCTTGGGAATATTTAGGTTTTGATCAAAACTGCTGAAATGTTTTGAAAAGAGCTATAGCACCTTTGACTCAACTTTAACATCTGGTATAAGACTTGTATATTATTCAAATTAAGAAAAAATTCTATTAGAATTAAGAAAAGTACACATCACTTGCTGCCTTCAGATTCAGATAACCTACTTAAATGTGACTCTGCTAGTGGCTCACCTCTTGTAATTCACAGAGAATCATATATTTGCTAGGGGAAAAAGGAGGCAGTTACTTCTCTCTGTAGGGCTCCATCATGATCACACTAGGCTGTATCAGATCTGAAACGCCGCTCATCAGGAAGGAACGAGAGGCATGAATAAGACTTTCTTACTTGGGTGACTTCAGAATGGATTCAGAATGTTGCTCAGGAGAGAAACTTGTGAATTCGCCTGCCTTCCATTTCCCCTGATTTTTGAGGTGTCAAGGCTGTCAGCAGAGTGTTTTGATGGGTATTGGCGTGCCGTCTGCCAGTGAGAGAGCTGACTCAAGTGAAATGTGGCAGTCATAGGAAATTTCTTTTCAAGAACTTGGAGAAATGCCTCACAGAGTCCAGGGTTAGGTGGAGTGTAGTGAAGGGCAGGGCAAAAAATGTAGGTTATTTATCTCAGATTCTGACCTGTTTTATACCCTTCAGTCAGTCATTGAATCCCTCTGTGCTTCCAGTTTCAGTTGTAAAATGGCAATAAGGTCCGCATTTCAAAGGCCTCACAAAAATGGATATGATACATTTTGACAAATGGAGGAGACTGGACTTCCCTGGTGGCGCAGTGGTTGAGAGTCCGCCTGCCGATGCAGGGGACACGGGTTCGTGCCCCGGTCCGGGAAGATCCCACATGCCGCGGAGCGGCTGGGCCCGTGAGCCATGGCCGCTGAGCCTGTGCATCTGGAGCCTGTGCTCTGCAACGGGAAAGGCCACAACAGTGAGAGGCCCACGTACCGCAAAAAAAAAGAAGGAGACTAATTGCTTTTGGCACTGAAGGCAATTCTAAAAAGGGGAGTTGCAACATAATTTTGAAATGACCATATTATTTAAATAAGAAAATGACCATCCAAGGCAAATATGTATTAAAACTAAGGTAAGTCCTTCGGATCCAAAACACATGCATTGAGAAGCTTCTGTATTCCAGACGCTTTCTAATGTACACTTACATGGTTATTTAATCCTCCCAATAGGGCTGGGTGGCAGTTGGTTACTGTCCTGTTTGAGATTTTTATGAATAAAGAAACTGAGGCTTAGAGAAGTTAATCAACTTGTTCTGAGTCACACAGCAGGAAAGTAGCAGAGCCCAAGTTCAAGTCTTCTGAGTTTGGGTCCCGCATTCTTCTCATGTACCTCCCCTGTCTTTGATGTGGTATTAAAAGATAATAGAACTTCTCTATCTAAAATAAATCCCATTTCTGAGAAAACTAAATAATTGAAGTACCTGTACTTTAGTTTCTAAATTATATGTTTCCAAATTTGCTTCATTCTCTACTGAAGTCAACTATTCTTTAAAGTGTAGATTACCATATTGTTTCAACCTTTTTGTTTCTATCAGATGCGTTTGTTCATTGTCAACGGTTTTTACTGGTACTTTTAGCATCTGTTAACAAAACTCTTCAGGGGCTTATATGTACAATAATATTATTCTTTTTTAAAATGTATCACTGCCTGACTTCTTGTGAGTAATCTTAGCAGCTTCATTTTGCCGATTTTAATAATTTACAACTTTTAAGTTAAGGAATTTTTCAAGCCAAATGGATGGGCTTCTAGTTGCCAAGCCCTGATTGTATATACTTAGGATATATTATTTAATACTTAAAGGGGGTTCTCTTGCCATCATGCTGTCCTACAGAAGCAGGTAGAAGTTATTGTTTCACCAAACATGCCCTCCCTCTGCCGTGAGTTAGATGCCATGTTTTTGAAATCTTGTCTGAGAGCATGAAAAGCGGAGCACATTCCTGCTGTTCCTTCCACCTTCACAGGCAGCAGTGGTGTTGCAAACGCGTCTCACCCAGGTTCTCTTTGTCTATCAACAGTTCAGACTGACTGGAGCACATTTATTCAATGCCCATTATTTGGGTGCATTAGTCAAATGTAACTGATTGTTCTAACACACCCCCAGCTCAGGTGAGGTAATCAGGCTCTTTAATTGAAGATGCTGCTTTAGAGGACAGCGTGTAAACCATTGAATACGAAGTCCCATAATTTTTTCACGGTGAATACAGTGTGTCTATGATTGCATCCTTGGTACAGCCAGACAAAGACAGAGATGGCTGGTGTTCACGAGCAGGCGTCCGGAGATTCCTAAGAACCCTTTCTAAGAGTCATCCTGTTTTTCATCTTGTCTTGAAATCGTCTCATGTTTTCTTACTAAAACCTCGATTCGGAGGGACGTTGCTATGTATGTGCATACGAGTACATTTAAGATTACAAGTAAAACATAAGAGAGTTTATTAGAGAATACTTTGGAAGCCAAGACGTCTCAGCTGTCATCCATGTGTTACAACCTTGGCATAGTCATTAGACTGTACTTCGTAGCCACCATCAGAGCAGCCGCAAGTCTTTCCTCCTTGGCCCTTCGGCTGCCACCCTCTCTTTCCTAATCCAACAATAACATGTCATCATTTAGCACAGACTCAACCTATGTACAGATGCAATGGTTTAGATAACGATGTCCTAAAGAAGTTTGAGTTTAAAGAAAAGAGTTGAAAGTTCAGCCCGAGACCCGCACTATGAACGGCTCCCGGCTCCAGCCAAGCCTCCCTCTTCCAGGCTTCTTTGTTCACCTTGCTGGGCTATGGCACCGACCAGACACAACCCCTCACCCACCTGGGAGTGACTCTCAGATAAAAGACCTCCCCTCCGCCCTTGCTGCCTGCACCCCGGGAAACACCCAGCCAAGCGCTGGTCTGAAGCCTTGTCTTCATTACTGATTTTCAGCCCTGGAGAGCATTAGCTATGAGGGACCTTCTGCCTTGGGAGAGCAGTGAAGCTTCAAACCATTGCAGAGATGGTGCTGTGTGATTCCAAAAGACATGCTAAAAGTCTGCGATATGAATAGATCCTTGTTATGTATTGTTGTCTCGCTCTGAGATGATTCCTAAGGGTAGAGGCAAATAGTCTTGAAGAAACTGTCTGTGACCCCCTCCGTGACTCAGCCAGCATTACTAATTTGCTGTGGGAGTTAGGCTTTGAATATGTTAGAATTACTGAAGTTGGTGCTCTTTGCGTTAAAATCGGCACTTCCAGTGAATTAATTATGCACCCACCTCATGTGAAAAACAAAGCGTAAGGTTAGAGAGGCGGGACACAGCTAGAGACAGGGAAGGGACAGTGGGGCGGTTTTGCCTCCATCATTTTTGTCTGGGTCCTTTCTGCCCAACCTCTTTGGTTATCGACAAGGTTTCCTCCCCCAATCATTTTCTTTTCCCTGGTCCCACTCACTCACAAAGTGATGATAAACGGTTGCTGACAGACCCAATTCACATCCTCACCTGTTCCCTGACCTCACGGCATTCTGATGTCCACGTGAGGTTGTATCCAGAAGGATTCTGTGTGTGCTGACTTGTGGGAAACCTATTTCCAGTCTGTTCATTTCTAGGAAGGACTAAAATTACAGCTGGGACCCATGGTGACTTTCCAGATTGCAGTGTGACTATTTCTGTGGTTGACATTCAAGTTTGCATCACCTGGATGAGAAGGCTTACACCTTACTTTACCCTCTAAAAAAAAAAAAGAGAGATCAAGTATCTTATCAATCAACAAGGAAAGGCACTAACTAGCTAGAAAAATGGGCAAACAGTATGTACAGGCAATTCACAAAAGAAGAAATATAAATGGACAGTAAATATGTAAATACCACGAGTAGTAAGAAAAACATAAAACAACAATTAGATATGCTTTCTTTACCCATCAGATTGGCAAAAAAATGGAAATAATTGATAAATAGCCAGTGTTGAAGAGGTTGTGGAGAAACAGGTGTTCTCTTACTCTGTTGGCAGGAGTGCAAATATGAATTAAAATTTGTAGCCAACTTGGCAGTATCTATAAAAATTTAAAATAACACCATTTGGGACAATCGTTTCTAGGTGTAGATATTTTCCCTCCAAAAATACTTGGACATGATGGATACTCAGCCATGAAAAAGAATGAGATGTTGCCATTTGCAGCAACATGGATGGACTTGGAGGGCATTACGCTTAGTGAAATAAGTCAGACAAAGAAAGACAGATATTGTATGTTTTCACATATATGTGGAATCTAAAAAATAAAAGACAAATAACAAAACAGAATCAGACCCACAGATACAGAGGACAAACCAGTGGTTACCAGTGAGGTGAGGGGTTGGGGGCAGGGGTGAGATGGGGTAGGCGATTGAGAGAGACAAGCTACTAGGTATAACATAAGATACAAGGATATAATGTACAGCACAGGGAACATAGCCAATATTTTACAGTAACTTTATATGGAGTATAATCTATAAAAATATTGAATCACTATGTTGTAACATGAAACTAAATTGATATTGTAGGTCAACTATACTTCAGTAAAAGAAGAAAAAGAAAACTGAAAAAAAACTTTAAATACTTGCACATGTTCACAAAGATATTTGTTTGAGTCTTCTTTTCAGTATTGTCATAGCACATCATTGGGAAAGCCCTAAATGTCCATCAGTAGAGGACTGGTTAAATCAATTAAAATTCATCCATAACTTGAAATACTGCGGTGCTGTTTCAGAAGCTAAAGGAGATCTGTGTGTAATGATATGGAAGGATCTCCAGGCCATATTGTTAATTCAAAAACAGGGAGCTACAGGACAATACATATTGAGGTGATTCCATTTACTTTAAAGATGAACCTAAAGCCATAGATCTGTCTAGATAGGTAGATATGTAAGTAAATGCACAAAGTTGTGGAATAACGTATACTAAGCTATTAACAGTGGAGCTGGCAGACGGGTTGGGGTGCAGAGGTAAAATGGGACTGTTAACTTTTTACTCTGCATACTTCTGGTCATTTGACTTTTTTTTACAATGAGAATGTATTATTTGTATAATTTATCAAACAAATATAAAAATAAGGTCGCAACTAAGTTTTCTGGGAAAAGCACACTGAAGTGCTTCCCAAAGAGATGGTTCAGGAAACCAAAGGTGGGTGTAATGGAAGTTTTTCCTTTTTTATTTTGGTAGTTGCTGGCCTATTTATATAATGAAGCAGGAGAGAGTTTTTTTCCGTGGACTTTTTGGGAAACGTACCTGCATAGCTTGCAGGTGAGGTGGGCATTATACACAGCTGGTCAAGGTAGCTACTTACCGGCAGATTAAAGAGAGTGGACGAATCTCATACCCCCTTGCTGACTGGAACCAGAGGCTCCATCATTAAAGATGGGTAACATAAGGGTTACTCATGTACTGTCCACCTCCCTCCCTGTTGCCCCCTGAGCTTTGGTGGACTTAGGGCTCAGGGAAGCTTAGGGAGGCTCAGGGGTCAGGGCTATTATTAGTTTCCTTAGAGCTCACACTCCATAAAAAGCGCTGCTCTAGGCTGCTAACCACCAGGCATAACATTGCATCTGCCTTGAAACCAGGGTTTCCTTCCGTAAGTGCACATTGTGCGGTAATTCACTGTTTATATGTCTGTCTCCCTCCTCCCCCGTTAGCTTCTTCAGTGCAGGAGTTGTATTTCGTTCATCTCTGTGTCTCCCTGTACAGTGTCTGACACACACAGCTGGTGCTCAAGAAATGATTGTGGAATGAATGATGGGAAGTCTGAATTCCAAATGACTGACTTATAAATGAACTTTGGAAAAATGAGGTTTGCCTGTGGTTGGATATACCAGGCCCAGAAGCACAACAGTTAAAAACTGGTACAGTGGAATCTTAGCCAGATGGCCCATTGGCTCCATGTTTTGCCTTCGGAGCGAATAGCCTATGTTCAAATCCTGGCACCTCCACTAACTAGCTGGGGACTCGGGCAATTTCCTTAACCTCCCTGTGCCTCAATTTTCTCGTCTGTAAAATCCAGAGACCAAAGTTACCTACCTTGTGCTCTGGTTGGTAGGATTCAGTGACATAATTAATGCAGAACTTTAACAGCAGGGTCTGGCGCACAGACAAATTCATTCATTGTTCATTCATAGCAATTGTTATTGTCCAGAACCTTTAAGACCTGAGTCATCCTAGTTGGTTAAGTTTTCTGAATACCCCTCTAAACACCCAAGTGTTTCTTATTTAACTAATTTTGAAGCATATCTTTTAAAAATGGATCCTATTTCCTGAAACAATGTGATGAGCACCTTGATGTTTAACTTGGGAACGTTATCCTCAGCAGGCATTATTCTCCTGTGCGTAACACAGAAGTACCGGCCGAGCTTGTAGAGGTGTACGTAGTTGTCATGCCTCCCAGCTGCTCTGCTCTTTGAGTTCTTCTGTCTGACCTTCCTAAATGGTCAGCTGTCAGTTCTTACTAATCTCAATGGCCTGCTTTTAGTTCCTTCTCTCACCTTTATCATTTTCTTTTGTAATATGGTGTGCTCTTGGGAATCAGACAACCAAGCATGTTTCAGTTGTGTGTGAATAAGAGTGATGTGATGAGGCTTCTTGAGCTCTTTAATGACTAAATTGAGTGATGTTTGCAACTTCCATATTGGTTATCTCCTATTTGGCATCAATAGTCAGTAGGTTTAAGACAGATGAAGTCCTTACCATCCACAAAAAAGTTTTATTCTATATTCTATTCTACAGTTTTAGCTGAAATTTAACATAATGCCCTTGAACTGGGCTAGAGCTTTTAGCACTTCCTCCAAACAGAAGGAAGCAGCCTGTGCTCCTGGGTTCAAGTCCTGGATCAGCTACTGAATTTTGTCTTTTCTAACAAGGAGCTCTCAATTGTCAGTAGGGTTTAAATGAGATAGTATATGTTAATATAAGTGAAAGGACTTTGTTATTATAAAGTGCTGACATTTTATTATTAGCATTACTATTACTCCAACACATTTGCAGGTGTTTTTTTAAACTGTACTTCCGTGGATCTGGATTGAGAGAGAATACTATGCATGGCTTATGAGAGAAATTCATCAGTGGCTTTTAAATGAAGTACCTTCATTTAAAATATTTTGTAAGACTTTGTGAAGCTGCTGTCTAATGGATGATGGAGAAAGGTGGAGGAATCGGTAATGAAAAATGCCACCCTGTGGTGTTCAGTGAGCTGAGAACAGGGAGAGAAATCCTTTTTCCTAGTAGATTTTGTTGATAAGCTCTTTGGTACATACAGATGGGAAAGCGTTAAAAATACATATGTGGTGTGTTCATGGGTTTTAACAAGGGGCTGTTGATAATTAAGTAGATCTAGTATTTTTCTTCTAAATGTATATTAAATTTCTCATATTAAATTTATTAAATTGATTTCTGCCCTGGTGTGCACAGTGTGAAATGCTTAGAGAATGTTTAGCTAATGTTCTTTTTCCTTGATTTCAAATTTGTTTTAGCTGACACTTTTTTCTCTCTCTCCTCTCTCCTCTCTCCTCTCTCCTCTCTCTCCTCTCTCTCCTCTCTCTCCTCTCTCTCCTCTCTCTCCTCTCTCTCCTCTCTCTCCTCTCTCTCTCCTCTCTCTCTCCTCTCTCTCTCCTCTCTCTCCCCTCTCTCTCCCCTCTCCCCTCTCCCCTCTCCCCTCTCCCCTCTCCCCTCTCCCCTCTCCCCTCTCCCCTCTTCTCTCTCTCTCTCTCTCTCTCTCTCTCTCTCTCTCTCTCTCTCTCTCTCTCTCCACTTCTTAACCTCTTTAAACCTCTATGGTATCCACCTGAAATGAATTCCTATTTGCAGTCCAGTGTCCTCTGGGGCTTGCTAAACCCATGGATGCCTTGAGTTGGGACCCAGTTTTGCCTTCTTTATATAGTTAATGGGCCTCTCTCAGGGCCTCTTTAACTCTACTGTTTAATGCAGTGCAGGAACTTTGGAGAGATGTCTAAGGCTAAAATTCATGTATCTGAAAGACAAGGAGGTTTAATTTCATCCACAAGGAAATTCAAAAATGCACTATGAGAAATCGCCGGAGGAGGAGAAAGTAAAAGGCCACATGATATGAGGGAAGAATCTAGAATCTCAAGGTCTGTGCTTATATCTTGGTCCTGTGATTTATAACTGTATGAGTCACTTAGCAATGTGCAGGTCCCTTCCTCTCTGAGACGCATTTCTTCATGGACAAAACTAAGGCTGTCTGTTCTAGCTGTATTGTAAGGTTGAGTAAAGTTTAAATGAGATGACACGTGAAGGTGCTTTACAGATTGTCAGGTGCTAGCAAACGTTAACATCATCATCATCACGACCTTCGCCATCTCCAGCACCATCATCGTCATGGTAACTTGATAGGAAGGAGGAATGCTAGATCCAAGAATTCTGAAGCACTGCCTACTTGGAGCATCAGGCTGTTTCCCTGCTTTTAGCTGCCCTGTGTCAAATTGTTGTACTTACTCATGTTATATCATTAAATCTTGAATTGGTTAACTTCTGATTATCCGCTGATGTGGAAGGATGGAGTCGGGGCAGGGTAGCAGATGACCAAGCATATGGTGAGCCTAGGACGAGGCCAGTTTTAAAGCAGGGTGTTCAATATGTGTAAATAGCATGTTTTATAAAAAAGAATGTATAAAAAAGAAGCTAACCCAACCCTGAAGATATACCTCCTCTCCCAAAAGGCCCAAAACATTCGTATCAGAGATGGATGAAGACCCTTAAAGGAAAGCTGAGCTCATTGGTCAAACATATAATAGACGGAAGATAGGGCCAGACATTAAGAAAAAGTCTGCTACGTCAATACCTGGTGAAACCCAGATGTTTGAACTCTCCTTCAGAAAAGGTGAGGTTGATGGGAAGCCTGCTTCCATTAGCAGTGTCTGAATCAATTTGAGCTTGGTTCTCAGGACCGTGGAAAACCCAACCTAGATCTAACTTCAGGTGGTGTGAAATGAGACGCAAAATAGGATGTGGAAGAAGGCAAGAGTATCGAGCCCTTCCTTAACTTGTACTTAGGTGAGTGAAAAAGAACAAACCGTGTATGAGTCATTTCTGAGTAGAGAAGGGGAATGATATATATAGTCCATGAAATAATTGGACTCCTGGAGTCGGGACAGCGGCTCTGGTACCAGACCAATTTTTGTCCTCATCGATTAGGCTTCTTCCAGTAACTAAACAGCCACCACAGCAATTTTGCTACAACAGTGACCTGTGATCACAGTGTTTAAATTCTACTATACCCGTGTAACTCCACCCCGGGACCAGGGAGCCAGCAGTGAGCTGTTAAAATGTATGAGGCCGTTCCTTGCTGGGATGACACCCCACCAGCAGTGTCTCCAAGTTGGAAGCCAATGAAAACGGCCTGAAATATTTTACCTTCAGATACAAGACCTTCATCTCAGGTTGACCTTGGACTGTAATTTGGATAACCAGTACTTTTAGTCCCCATTTACAGCAGGGAGGTAGATTGGTTAGAAAACCTATGTTTGCAGTCAGTAGATCATGTTCAGATGTTGGAACCCACGTACCTGTCTTGGGTTCACATTTGTAATGTCAGTGCTCAGTTTGCCCATAAGACACGCTTTTTCTTGAACGAATTTACTTGAGATCGCCTCTGGCTTTCTCACGCCACCCTTGTGGGCGGTACTTTCTTATTCATGCTTTATCTAGCTGGAGATCCAGAAACTTTCCCCCTTACGTGGAAATTCTGTGCTTGTCCTTGAGCCGTGCCCCTTCTGTTCCTACCATACAACAGAAGCATCTTTACTGATTTATTTATTTTTGGCCGCACCGTGCGGAATATGCGATCTTAGTTCCCCGACCAGGGAGCGAACCTGTGCCCCCCTGCAGTGGAAGCGTGGATTCTTAAGCACTGGACCGCCAGGGAAGTCCCTGGAAGCATCTTCAGAAAGAGCGGCGGGGCTGGCGTTCAGCTGGCCCACGCCTGTATGCCTTGAAAGAGCTTCTAAGGTCAAGGTCCATGCTGCCTTTGCTCTTTAGTCGTTAAATATTTTGAACATGGCCCCTGTGATGATAGGGCATTCATTCTGTCTGGTAAAATGCATATGAAACACACTGCAGTTTAGCATCCTTCAGTCTTCGATAAAAAGGGAGAGATTTATTTAAGAAATGTTGACAGAATTTGAAAATCATTTGTATTTTTCTTGACTTATCTACTCTCTGGTGATATGGAAAAGTTACTTGTAGCAAAGGTAATTGATACCCACTCCATATACCCTTGGCCCATTTCTGAATTCATCTGCAGCTGTAGTGGCCTGTCCCCCTGTGCCCGGACTTCTTTCCACCTCCAGCACCTCTGTCTCTCTGCCTGAGGATTTTCCGCTGTACTGAGGGATCTTCACAGCCAACGAGCCAGCTCAAAAGTGTCAGGGATTTGATGCTCCCAGGGGCAGCATTCAACAGGTGAGGGGCAAGCGTTGGTGAGAAATACCCCAGCTTCCACATCCCTTCATGGGACTAGGTTGAGGTGTGTTCGACTCACTTCCTCAATGCGTCCTCAATGCGTCCTCAACAGGACAGAGCCCCAGTTGCCCATAGCAGTAATTCACTCATCAATATACCCACTATTGGCTTTTCTCTTTTCTCTGCCTCGCTTTTCCCACTCGCTGACATGTGCTTCCTGAGATCACCTTGCAGATACATTCCTGGAAGCCAAGACCTTTCTCAGGGTCTGTTTTTGGTAGAAGCCAAACTAAGATTGAATTTTCCCCTGGTTTGGGCTCCCAGCTGGTCTCCCTACATGGCCTCTTGCCGCTGACACCTCTAAATCTGTTAGAAATGCAAATTGATCAAGTTCTGCCCGAGCGCCAAACCTTCAGTGGTTTCCTCTTGCCTTAGAATAGAATCCAAGATCCCTGACAGCCTGGCTGCTTCTGCACTTCAGCTGCATCTGAGATGTACTGTGTAAAGTGTTTTCCAGATGCTCCACCTGGGGCTTCTCTCCAGTCCTCATTCCCCCTTCGTCCGTGCCTCCCTGCACTGCTGTTGCTCTGTCTGGGTTGTTCTTCCCCACTCTCTTGTTTGCCCACTCCACCTCCCCTGCAGCTTCCAGGAGCCTTCTTGGACCTTTCCATCTAACATGTGTTTCTAGAGAACCCTGTGCTTTTCTTTGTAGCTCTTTGCATATTTGCAACAATGTAACCTATTTTCAGAGACGCCTCTCTTTCTCTAAGCTAGGGATCTGTAAACCATCACAGTTTTATTAGAACACAGACACACCCATTTGTTTGCATATTACCTACGGCTCCTTTTGTGCTACATCGGTGAAGTTAAGTGTTTGCCAGAGACCACAAGGCTCACGAAGTCTAAAGTATTTACTATCTAGACCTTTACAAAAAGTTTGCTAACCCCTACTGTAGACTATGAACTCTTTGACAACAAAGTCTCTGGCTCACTTTTGTGACCTGGCACCTGGCACAGTCTCTGACCAGAAAAAAGCCATAATATAGTTTTTGTTTGTTTGTTTTTTTTACTGGATGACTTGAAACAAAGTTTCTGCAAATGTTGCCATTCTTCCTTCCTAATTATTTGCCTTTGTCTTGTGAATTGTGTGCGTGTGCGTGTGTGTGTTTGTGGGGGGGGGAGGGCAGTACTATGCATACCAAGTAAAACATTTCCTCTGTGAGTATGCAGTACCACTTTCTTAAAGCTCTTTATCAGATAGAAGTCAGATTCCTACTTCCACTGTAAGGTTTATTAGTTTTATAGACAGTGCTTTTACTAAAGAGGTAAAGCTGTTACTGTTTCTTTGGCCAGGTGTTTCAGACCAAGTGGGACAAGATGTACTATGTAAAGTGTTTTCCAGATGCTTACTTGGTTGAAAAGAATCCCATTTCTATATTTTCTTGGGAAAGCATGCCCTAGCTAGATTTAATTTGAGGATATCAGAGTACAGTGAAGTAAAGAAAGTTAATAGGTTTTCTTTTAATGATACAGGATGTGAAAATATCCATATGCCATGCTGCTATTATCATTTTCAGCATACAAATGTTGTCATCTTACTTTTTTTTTTTACATCTTTATTGGAGTATAATTGCTTTACAATGGTGTGTTAGTTTCTGCTTTATAACAAAGTGAATCAGTTATACATATGTTCCCATATCTCTTCCCTCTTGCTTCTCCCTCCCTCCCACCCTCCCTATCCCACCCCTCCAGGCGGGCACAAAGCACCGAGCTGATCTCCCTGTGCTATGCGGCTGCTTCCCACTAGCTATCTACCTTAGGTTTGGTAGTGTATATATGTCCATGCCTCTCTCTCGCTTTGTCACAGCTTACCCTTCCCCCTCCCCATATCCTCAAGTCCATTCTCTAGTAGGTCTGTGTCTTTATTCCTGTCTTACCCCTAGGTTCTTCATGACATTTTTTCCCCTTAAATTCCATATATATGTGTTAGCAAACGGTATTTGTCTTTCTCTTTCTGACTTACTTCACTCTGTATGACAGACTCTAGGTCTATCCACCTCATTACAAATAGCTCAATTTTGTTTCTTTTTATGGCTGAGTAATATTCCATTGTATATATGTGCCACATCTTCTTTATCCATTCATCCGATGATGGACACGTAGGTTGTTTCCATCTCTGGGCTATTGTAAATAGAGCTGCAATGAACATTTTAGTACATGACTCTTTTTGAATTATGGTTTTCTCAGGGTATATGCCAGGGTCATATGGTAGTTCTATTTGTAGTTTTTTAAGGAACCTCTGTACTGTTCTCCACAGTGGCTGTATCTATTTACATTCCCACCAGCAGTGCAAGAGTGTTCCCTTTTCTCCACACCCTCTCCAGCATTTATTGTTTCTAGATTTTTTGCTGATGGCCATTCTGACTGGTGTGAGATGATATCTCATTGTAGTTTTGATTTGTATTTCTCTAATGATTAATGATGTTGAGCATTCTTTCATGTGTTTGTTGGCAGTCTGTATATCTTCTTTGGAGAAATGTCTATTTAGGTCTTCTGCCCATTTTTGGATTGGGTTGTTTGTTTTTTTGTTATTGAGCTGCATGAGCTGCTTATAAATTTTGGAGATTAATCCTTTGTCAGTTGCTTCATTTGCAAATATTTTCTCCCATTCTGAGGGTTTTTTGGTCTTGTTTATGGTTTCCTTTGCTGTGCAAAAGCTTTGAAGTTTCATTAGGTCCCATTTGTTTATTTTTGTTTTTATTTCCATTTCTCTAGGAGGTGGGTCAAAAAGGATCTTGCTGTGATTTATGTCATAGACTGTTCTGCCTGTTTTCCTCTAAGAGTTTGATAGTTTCTGGCCTTACATTTAGGTCTTTAATCCATTTTGAGCTTATTTTTGTGTATGGTGTTAGGGAGTGATCTAATCTCATACTTTTACATGTACCTGTCCAGTTTTCCCAGCACCACTTACTGAAGAGGCTGTCCTTTCTCCACTGTACATTCCTGCCTCCTTTATCAAAGATAAGGTGACCATATGTGCGTGGGTTTATCTCTGGGCTTTCTATCCTGTTGCATTGATCTATCTTTCTGTTTTTGTGCCAGTACCATACCGTCTTGATGACTGTAGCTTTGTAGTATAGTCTGAAGTCAGGGAGCCTGATTCCTCCAGCTCCGTTTTTCGTTCTCAAGATTGCTTTGGCTATTCGGGGTCTTTTGTGTTTCCATACAAATTGTGAAATTTTTTGTTCTAGTTGTGTGAAAAATGCCAGTGGTAGTTTGATAGGGATTGCATGGAATCTGTAGATTGGGTAGTAGAGTCATTTTCACAATGTTGATTCTTCCAATCCAAGAACATGGTATATCTCTCCATCTATTTGTATCATCTTAATTTCTTTCATCAGTGTCTTATAGTTTTCTGCATACAGGTCTTTTGTCTCCTTAGGTAGGTTTATTCCTAGATATTTTATTCTTTTTGTTGCAGTGGTAAATGGGAGTGTTTTCTTGATTTCACTTTCAGATTTTTCATCATTAGTGTATAGGAATGCCAGAGATTTCTGTGCATTAATTTTGTATCCTTCTACTTTACCAAATTCATTGATTAGCTCTAGTAGTTTTCTGGTAGCATCTTTAGGATTCTCTATGTATAGTATCATGTCATCTGCAAACAGTGACAGCTTTACTTCTTCTTTTCCAATTTGTATTCCTTTTATTTCCTTTTCTTCTCTGATTGCTGTGGCTAAAACTTCCAAAACTATGTTGAATAAGAGTGGTGAGAGTGGACAACCTTGTCTTGTTCCTGATCTTAGTGGAAATGGTTTCAGTTTTTCACCATTGAGGATGATGTTGGCTGTGGGTTTGTCATATATGGCCTTTATTATGTTGAGGAAAGTTCCCTCTATGCCTACTTTCTGCAGGGTTTTTATCATAAATGGGTGTTGAATTTTGTCAAAAGCTTTCTCTGCATCTTTTGAGATGATCATATGGTTTTTCTCCTTCAATTTGTTAATATGGTGTATCACGTTGATTGATTTGCGTATATTGAAGAATCCTTGCATTCCTGGAATAAACCCAACTTGATCATGGTGTATGATCCTTTTAATGTGCTGTTGGATTCTGTTTGCTCGTATTTTGTTGAGGATTTTTGCATCTATGTTCATCAGTGATATTGGCCTGTAGTTTTCTTCCTTTGTGACATCCTTGTCTGGTTTTGGTATCAGGGTGATGGTGGCCTCGTAGAATGAGTTTGGGAGTGTTCCTCCCTCTGCTATGTTTTGGAAGAGTTTGAGAAGGATAGGTGTTAGCTCTTCTCTAAATGTTTGATAGAATTCGCCTGTGAAGCCATCTGGTCCCGGGCTTTTGTTTGTTGGAAGATTTTTAATCACAGTTTCAATTTCAGTGCTTGTGATTGGTCTGTTCATATTTTCTGTTTCTTCCTGATTCAGTCTTGGCAGGTTGTGCATTTCTAAGAATTTGTCCATTTCTTCCAGGTTGTCCATTTTATTGGCATAGAGTTGCTTGTAGTAATCTCTCATGATCTTTTGTATTTCTGCAGTGTCAGTTGTTACTTCTCCTTTTTCATTTCTAATTCTATTGATTTGAGTCTTCTCCCTTTTTTTCTCGATGAGTCTGGCTAATGGTTTATCAATTTTGTTTGTCTTCTCAAAGAACCAGCTTTTAGTTTTATTGAACTTTGCTATCGAAACAAAGTTTCTTCAAATGTTGCCGTTCTTCCTTCCTAATTATTTGCCTTTGTCTTGTGAATTGTGTGCGTGTGCGTGTGTGTGTTTGTGGGGGGGGGGAGGGCAGTACTATGCATACCAAGTAAAACATTTCCTCTGTGAGTATGCAGTACCACTTTCTTAAAGCTCTTTATCAGATAGAAGTCAGATTCCTGCTTCCACTGTAAGGTTTATTAGTTTTATAGACAGCGCTTTTACTAAAGAGGTAAAGCTGTTACTGTTTCTTTGGCCAGGTGTTTCAGACCAAGTGGGACAAGATGTACTATGTAAAGTGTTTTCCAGATGCTTACTTGGTTGAAAAGAATCCCATTTCTATATTTTCTTGGGAAAGCATGCCCTAGCTAGATTTAATTTGAGGATATCAGAGTACAGTGAAGTAAAGAAAGTTAATAGGTTTTCTTTTAATGATACAGGATGTGAAAATATCCATATGCCATGCTGCTATTATCATCTTTAGCATACAAATGTTGTCATCTTATTCTTTTACTAAAAAAAAATAAATTAATATTTCTCAAGCATCTCTGTAGTGCCCATTGGAACTTCTCCAGTCTGGTTTCCAACTTTGTATTCGTATCTCCTGTCATGCCCTAGGATAGGGGTTGTAAAACTACGTACGGCCTGTGGGCCAAAGCCATACTGCTGCCTGTTTTTGTAAATAAAGTTTTATTGGGACACAGCCACACTCGTTGATTCACATATTGTTTATGTCCACTTTTGTGTTACAGTGGTAGAGGGGTAATTGCAAAGGACACTGTATGGCCTGCAGAGCCTAAGATATTTACACTCTGTCCCGTTACAGGAAAAAAATTTGTTGGTCTTTGTTCTTGGAAACTCTTATATTTACCATGACTGTCTGCTCTCACCATTTCTTCTGCTAATCAGATTTTTTCATGCCTCTGAGCCTTTGCACATACCGTTCCCTCTGCCTAGAAGACCACTCTCCTCTTTCCTGCTTAGAAAACTCACACAAGCTATCAAGGCCCTACTTGGTTTTTGTCTCCTTTGTAAAGCTTCTGAATTTTCCCAATTTTTTTTTCCTTTTCTGAGCTCCCACAGCACTTTGTAGAGATGTGTATTAAAGCATTTATCATTGCTAGCTGTATCATAATTCCTAGTTTTATGTTTACCTCCTACTAGAATATGAGCTGTAGAGGATGGGCTTCTGTATCTTTATTCAGTGCCTCAACCAGGTGCCTGGCACTAAGTAGATGCTCAAGAAGTGACTGATTAATATTGGAGTGTTGCATGTTATAACCTTTGCACAGGAAAGGCATGGGGTTAATCAGAGACACATTCAGCAGTTGGAGGAATTATAGAATTTTTATCTGTAAAGTACTTAGGAATTATTTTTGTCCCACTTTTCCCCAGTCATGCCCTTACAAATGGAAAAAAAAAAAAATGCTGAGGCTCAAAGAGGGGACTTGCCCAAGTTGACTGAGCTCTCCCACATCTCAATCCATTGCTTCTTCAACTGTGCAGCACCACCGTACAGAAACCCTCCAGTGGAGGCTGACTAGACACCGTGTGTTAACTGGAGAGTTAAATGCTTAGTAAAAGTCCTTAATCCTTATTACCATGGTGAAGGAAGCGGGGTGTTTGTTGGTGGACTGGCATCCAGCAGCAGGGAGCAGATTAGAGAATTTTATTATTCCCTCCATCTTTCATTTGCAGACGAATAAGTTGATTCTGTCTCTCCGTTTTTCCTTTTGGAAAACAAGGATAATTCTTAGTCCCTGATATGGCCTCTACCTTACCTGTAAAATGTGCATGTTGTTAAAGCTGTTCTAATTCCATAATGGCCTTTGCAGTAGCAGTTTAGTGATCTGGCTTGTTATGATCCACTTAATATTTTTCCCCTTTTCTATGAACGATCAAATGAAAAATGGAAAACAGCATTTTTCAAGAGCTTCCCATATTTATCTGAGTGACGGTGATTTCACGTTACTAGAGCCAGCTAACTGCTGGGTGCTTCGCAGCCTCCAGCTGCCCGAGAGGGAAAATTCGATCTGGCAAAGAGCCCAGTTGTCCATCTTCCTGGGGCTGGTAACCACTTACGGTGTGAGAAGGACGCGTGTTCATAGACTTCCTAGATGCCTCCTCACTGAGGGGAAGGAGAGAAGAGGAAAGGAAAGAGTGAGCGCTGATGAGCAGTTTCTCACATTGATAGGCAATTTGGACCTAGTTTTAAATACCAGCAAAATCATATGTATCACGTCAAAGGTCTATTTGAATGAGAACTCACAAACTAGAACTTCTCCTTTGATATTTATAAAGTTATGTTTTAAGGGTTGTGGCACTTTTTTTTTTTTTCCCTTACCACTTAGCCGGAAGAGATCCTATGACACTGTCCACGTTCAAGTTAATGGGCTTTTAACATCTTTGGGGCATGTTTTATAGTGAAAGAAGTCCATTTGTACTGGACTTCCACTGTTCGAGCTTTGGCAATAATACTTACGCATAGTAATAATGTCAGTAAAGAGGTCTTGTTTTCTTACAAACAGATTTCAATTGTTGAGAGACCAAATTGTGTCCTGTTGCTAGAAACATGGGCAGTATTTGGTCTCTGTTCATCCAGCTACTTTGTAATTAGGATCGCATCCAAGTAACAAGTGCCTCTTCTCCCATAGAGGTCATTTCAACTTAGAATTTCCATTGACAGAACAAGGTTTCACAGGAGGACACGTCTATACACAAGGATGAGCTTTAATCAAATGTATGTATGCATATATTCAGGCTAACCAGTGCATCTCTGATTGTCTGCCTTACTTTTTTTTTGGTTTGTTTTTGTTTTTTGCGGCAGGCCTCTCACTGTTGTGGCCTCTCCCGTTGCGGAGCACAGGCACCGGACGTGCAGGCCCAGCGGCCATGGCTCACGGGCCTCGCCGCTCCGCGGCATGTGGGATCTTCCCGGACCGGGGCACGAACCCGTGTCCTCTGCATCGGCAGATGGACTCTCAACCACTGTGCCACCAGGGAAGCCCTGCCTTACTTTTTAATGTCAGCAAGGAAAAATTTTAAAATATGGATAGACATTTTGTAAGATTCAGATCCAAGCCAGTATTTAAACTTCTAGATAATAAGTGTCTTCTTTTAGCACATTTTGAGAAGGACAGCTTCCTACAGCATGCAAAGCCATTTAAGTTAGACTGTACATCTGGGATTATATCCACCAGTTTGGGGGAATGCCCCATGGTGCACTGAGTATTTTTCTGTAGCCCTAGGAGAAGAAAGGGATTGTGTCTCAGTATTTTACAGCTGTCAAGCTAAAAAGCCACTAGGGTGAACTCCTGAGGACTGAAAGCAAGACTTGAACAAGCTTCCTAGTGGTAAAAAGTAAATTGAGAACATGTGAGGAAGGAAGGTCCAATGTGAACTGACAGTCATTTAGAGGGTTTTTATTTTGGCAGCTGGAGTTCTGACGCCAGACTCCTGAATTTATCCAAGGAAGGCTGGTGGTGACATTTGTAGTGGCTCTATTTAAGGAGAGGAAGTTTGATGGCTGATAAGAGTTCAGGCTCAGAGTCAGGAATTGGAAGACTGGCGACAGCCATTTCCACACTTGTCCCTGGGGACTAGTGGGAGACCTTTTGTTGCCTCTTCTGCTCTTTTTTAGGAAAGTAGATTTCTAATCCGGCAGAACTACAGATGACTTTTTTAAGGCATTTTCCTCACAGTGAAGTTAGGCAGTGTACGAGTGAATGTCATTTTGAAGAGTGATCGTCGGTTATTTTTTGAGGTATTATTTTCCCACGTCTGCAAATAAGGAAGCCAGGGAAGGGGGTTAGGATCTCATCCATTTAGAACTTCTCCATTAAGACCTCTTGCTTTCAGCACTCATCAACCAGGGTACTGATTCACTCCTCCCATCTCCCCACCTGTCCACTGAATGCATGGGACAAGGCACAAGGAGGTCTGAAACTGCTCAAGTCTTTAAACCAAGAGAAACAGTTTAACGTGGATCAGTAAGAAGGGGAGGAGTGCTTTGAGAATGTTCCTGCAAATACATCCGTGCTGTGCTTTAGCCTGCAAAGGAAAAATCTTGTCTCACAATTCCTATTATCCTACCCAGGACTAGATACATAATTTGTGGGGATCCCATGCAAAATGAGAACACGGGGGCCTTTGTTTAAAAATTATTAAGTATTTCGGGATGGCAGCAGCAGAACATTAAACCAAGGGCAGAGCCTTTCTTAACACGGGGCCCCATGTGACCACATGGGTAGCACATCCAAGAAACCAGCCCTGATTTTTTGTCCTTCCTTCCCTTCTTTACCTGAGGTCTTCCCTGACCTTAACAAATACTGCCATGTGACATCTGACAGATATTAAATTTCAGGCATGTGTCCCTGGTCTTTTCTGATTTCTCTCTGTTTCGATATATGTCTCCTTTTTTTTCCCTATTCCTTCTCTTCCTCTTTTTTTCCATTTATCCATTTTTGTAAAATAGACTATTTTTTAGAACAGTTTTAGTAGCTTTACAGCAAAATTGAGCAGAAGGTACAGAGATTTCCTGTATATCCACCCCGCCACACACACACACACACACACACACACACACACACACACACACACACACACACACACACACACACACACACACACACACACACACACACACACACACACAGCCTCCCCATCATCAGCATCCTGCACCAGAGTGGTACATTTGTTTCAACTGATGAACCTTCACTGACACATCATAATCACTCAAAGTCCATGGCTTACGTTATGGTTTACTCTTGGTGTTGTCCATTCCACGAACTTGGACAAATGTATCAACGTGTATCCACCATTATGATACATAACAGTGTATTTTCACTGCCCTGAGCAGTTCTCCTGCTGCTGCTTCTTAAAAGACATTTGTTTTAGAAGCCAGCTCTGATTTCTGCTTTTATGTCCCTTTTCCTCATCTCACTGCCATGGCATCTGTTTATCTCAAAATTCTGGGCCAGTATTAAGCTAAGAGGCTCATGTAGGAAAAGTGAGACTGATTGCAAGGAACAAAGGGCCAAATTCATTGACAGTTGTTCCGCGTGGTGGGAGCAAAAGCAGATGGGCTGCATCAATGGAGGGTGCACGTGCACTTGGGAGGGATGGGCGGGTGCCTGACGTCATCCTTACCAAATAAAGAAACAGTGTGTTCAGAGATTCAGGTAAAAAAATAACAAAGGCACTGCAGTTGGTCTGTCCTTTTTCCAGTTGGCTTCGAAAATTATGGTGACGGTGAGTACAAAGAGCTTTATCAGCTATACTTGCAGAAAGCTAAATAGTATAAGTTTACTCACATTTGTAGTGGGTTCTCCCAGCAGGTAAGGTAGATGGGAATTCTTTCTAATCAATTATCAGAGCCCAAGAGAGGGGAGGGGAAGCTATCTTTAAATGATTGAACTTAGGTCAGCAAGTCCCTCCTCCTTTCTTCTTTGCTTCTCCCTCCACTCATTTTTATAAAATGGTCATCGAGACCAATTTATATGGTGAAAAGAAGTCACAGTGAGTGAGAAAGTTGTAGGGCAATTCTCAGCCCTTTGTTTGCCCTGCGAACGGGATAGAAGGCAAGGTAGAGGGTTGGAGTCAGGGCTGGTTGGGGGTGGGGGAAGATATAAATCTTGGCTATTACTGATATTATCAGCCGGCAGAGTCACCTGGTTTCCTGGGAACTCTGTCCCCAAGGCCCAGCTAGGACATCTTCATAGCCCCATTAAGCATTTTCTTTTCATCGATTAATGGACTATGTGTTGGAATCAGGTTTTTAATTTAGCTGCATAATCCAGGAATACATGATATAAGACTTTATCAATATTTACTTATGCTGCCCTTTTCTTAGCTATAGTTAACCGTATGCTGTGGCCTACCTTCCACGTCAGCTGCAGCTGTGATGGACAGTTCCTGTGCACATCCATGCCCCACCTCCGCTATTCCCAGCCTCTCTGCTTCTTCCTAAACCACAAGAGCTTGTACAACCTAAACTCTGGATAGTCAGGAAGTCTGGGGGGAGTTAATGCCTCTGGGGACACTCCTCAATTAATGCGGATGGGAGTCTGCAAATAAATTCCCCAGACTCCTGTGCTCTAGGAGGCAGAATTCTGCGATGCATTCTACCTGGGTCCCCGGTGGGATAACCAGCTCACACAGGCTTTACTGTCTTTTCCTCCTTCCTTGTCTGTTTTCCTGTCCTTCCCTCTTGCTTCCTGGGATCACCTCCCAAATGAGCTGCATCCAGGTCCTAGTTTCAGGCTCTTCTTTCAGAGGAATGCAAATTAAGAGATGCATAGAATGAATGACTAGGATGCGGTGTTGGCCAGGCTAGCATGCATATATGGCAGCCTTCCATATGGCTTGGTTCAGCTGTGGCATTCTTTGGAGTACAGTTCTTCAAACTTTGAACTGATGACTAAAAGAGAAAATTGGAACTTTAAAAATATTCTCATGCTGCACATCTTCCCATATATTGATGGCATCTTATTGTATATTCATCTATGCAGTCAACTTTACTGAGGTCCCAGCTTTCGTCAGGCACCATGCTACAGGGTGGTGTCAGAAAGAGAAATAAGGCATGGTTCCTGCCTAATGGGAATGTACGGTCTATCAGAGAGAGATGATGCTAGAAATCTGCCCAGAGTATAGTAGGACTCAATGGCAACAGTCAGTTGTACGTCTGTGATTAGAAGCTGTGAAGGATGAATGGGTAAGACTCAGTGGGGCAGACCAAGCAAGGGCATGGCCAGGCAGGAGGAAGCCTGAGCAAAGGCACCGGCAGCTCCGTCCTGGGGGAGAGCCACACGCAGTTGGGGCACAGTATCAGAAGATGAAAGCACCTGCCTGATGTCCCCTATTAAAGACAGTGGAAGCTGGTGGGGGACTAAGAAAGCGTTCCTGGGGCTTCCCTGGTGGCGCAGTGGTTGAGAGTCCGCCTGCCGATGCAGGGGACACGGGTTCATGCCCCGGTCTGGGAAGATCCCACATGCCGCGGAGCGGCTGGGCCCGTGAGCCATGGCCTCTGAGCCTGCGCGTCCGGAGCCTGTGCTCCACAGCGGGAGAGGCCACAACAGTGAGAGGCCCGTGTACCGCGAAAAGGGAAAAAAAGAAAGCGTTCCTGAAACCTTGTAACAACAGCACCTGCACTCCTGCAGCCCTCTGCACCCAAAGCAGATCCGCAGATTGCTGCCCCACACCGTGGGGAGGTGAGCATAAGACTTTTGACTCAAGATTCTAGGATCTTTTTTTTCTTTTTACTGTTATAACAACTTTATTTCTATTCTTAAAAAATGAGTTTCTTGATTTAGTTAGGCTCTCAGGGGCCTGTTGGCCACTGTGCTAGTCAATATGATGCATTTGTTCAGGGCAAATCTTAACGTTCTTGTGTTCTTCAGAAGAATGGGTTCCAGGAATGCCTCAAAGACTTGAAGAAACGTGACTCTAAAATAAGTTTACTGAAACTTGGTTGCTTTCATCATGGCCAGGTTCCCAGCCACTACCAGTATGCTTTTCACTTCCAAATGCACCTCCAGTCTTAGCCCCACTCGTTGGAATATTGCTGTTCGCAGTGTTACAGTCTGATCCTTGAGGTACAAGGCAACAGAGAATTCTGCTCAAATGCTTGGTGAGGATGCTACTTATCTGTGCATCCAAAGGACACGTCGTGGGCAAAACTTGTCACAATTGTCAGTTGCATATAACTTCTAGGGTGATCCATAGCCTTGTCCCCATAAACCACTGTGCTACCTTCTTTCTTCTTCTTCCACTGTTCCAAGGCACGTGCTTCCTGCCCGTTTGGTGTGGAGTGGTCTATGGAGAACATTAGAGTCTGATGAATTGCATATACAGATCTGTGCATAGGCCTTTTCAAGTTCATTCACAACTTCATCATGGATGCTTTCGTGTAAAAACAGGCACTTCACAGTAGTACACCTCTGACCAGAGGTTTTAGGCTCTTTGCACTACACAATATTGCTTCCCTGTAATGACTTCAAGAGTCTTTATTTACTTGAGATATATTTGACATATAACAATATATTGGTTTCAGGATTACAGCAGAATGACTCAATACAGTATATGTATATATTGTGAAATGATCACCACAGTAAGTCTAGTTAATATCCATCACCATACACAGTTACAAAATTTTTTTTCTTGTGATGAGAACTTTTTTTTTTTTTTTTTTTTTTTGCGGTACGCGGGCCTCTCACTGCTGTGGCCTCTCCCGTTGCGGAGCACAGGCTCCGGACGCTCAGGCTCAGCGGCCATGGCTCACGGGCCCAGCCGCTCCGCGGCATGTGGGATCTTCCCGGACCGGGGCACGAACCTGTGTCCCCTGCATCGGCAGGCAGACTCTCAACCACTGCGCCACCAGGGAAGCCCCGTGATGAGAACTTTTAAGATCCACTTAATCTCTCAGCACCTTTCAGATACACAACACAGTATTATTAACTCTAGTCACCACGCTGCTCGTTACATCCCTATATGTACATTATATAACTGGAAGTTTGTACCTTTTGACCACCTTTACCCATTTTGTCCCCCTTTCCCCACCCCTCCCCCCCAGCAACCATCAATCTGTTCTCTGTATCTATCAGTTTGGTTTCTTTAAGATTCCACATATAAGGGAGGTCATACAGTATTTGTCTTTCTCTGTTTGACTTATCTCACTTAGCAGAATGCACTCAAGGTCCATTCATGTTGTCACAAATGGCAGGATTCCCTTCTTTTTTATGGCTGAATAATATTCCAGTGTGTGCGCACGTGCATGCACACACACACCCCATGTTTTCTTTATCCATTCATCCATTGATGGGCATTTATTGTTTCCATGTCTTGGCTATTGTAAATAATGCTGCAATGAACCTCAGAGGTGCAGATATCTTTTTGAGTTAGTGTTTTCATCTCTTTTGGATAAATACAAAGGAGTGGAATTGCTGGATCATACCATAAATCTACTTTTAATTTTTTTGAGGAACCTCTGTGCTGTTTTCCATAGTGACTGCACCAATTTACATTCCCACCAAGAGTGCACAGGGTTTTTCCACATCCTCGGTGATGTTAAGCACCTTTTCATGTATCTGTTGGCACCTAAATGTCTTCTTTGGGAAAATGTCCAAATCCTCTGCCCATGTTTTATCAGGTTGTTTGGTTTCTTGCTATTGAGTTGTATGAGTTCTTTATATATTTTGGATATTAACCCCCTATCAGATACAGGATTTGCGAATATTTTCTCCCAGTTGGTAGGTTGCCTTTTCATTTTGTTGATGGTTTCCTTTCCTGTGCAGAAGCTTTTTAGTTTGATGTAGTCCCACTTGTTGAGTTTTGCTTTGGGTATTAAATCCAAAAATTATCACCATGACTGATGTCAAGGAGCTAACTGCCTATATTTTCTTCTAGGAGTTTTACGGTTTCAAGTCTTACATTCAAGTCTTTAATCCATTTTGAGTTAATTTTTGTGTATGGTATAAGATAGTGATACAATTTCATTCTTTTGCATGAGGCTGTCCAATTTCCCCAACACCATTTTTCTGAAAAGACTGTCCTTTCTCCATTGTATATTCTTGGCTCCTGTGTCGTCAATTAATTGACCATATATGTGTGCATTTATTTCTGGGTTCTCTATTTTGTTCCATTGATCTTTGTATCTGTTTTTATGCCAACACCATACTGTTTAAATTACCATAGCTTTGTAATATGGTTTGAAATCAGGAAGCATGATACCTCCAGCTTTTTTTTTTAGGAGAACAACAAATATTTTATTATTTTATATATAGTATATGAATCAACATAATTTCACAATTGTCTACTGATCTTATTTATCATGCTGTGTTTATTTTTAAGTGGTTTAAAATAGTGTTCATATTTCTTTGGGCTCAGAAATGTATCTCTCCTTTCTTTGGGGCCCCATTAGATTCCCTCCTAGCAATGGCTTCTTTTTTTTTTTTTTAACATCTTTATTGGAGTATAATTGCTTTACATTACTGTGTTAGTTTCTGCTGTATAACAAAGTGAATCAGCTATACGCATACATATATCCCCATAAACCCTCCCTCCTGCGTCTCCCTCCCACCCTCCCATACCTCCAGCTTTGTTCTTTGACAAGATTGCTTTGGCTATTTGGGGTCTTTTGTGGTTTCAGACACATTTTAGGTTTCTTTGTTCTATTTCTGTGAAAAATGCCATTGGAATTTTGTTAGGGATTGCATTGAATCTGTATATCGTTTAGGGTAGTATGGACATATCAATTCTTATTAACAATATCGATTCTTCCAATCCATGAGCATGGAATATCTTTCCATTTATTTGTGTCTTCTTCAGTTTCTTTGATTAACATCTAGTAGTTTTCAGTATACAGATCTTTCACCTCTTTGGTTAAATTTATTCCTAGGTATTTTAATTGCAATTGTAAATGCAATTGTTTTCTTAATTTCTCTTTCCAATAGTTCATTATTAGTGTATAGAAATGCCACACGTTTCTGTATCTTGATTTTGTATCCTGCAACTTTACTGAATTTGTTTATTCTAACAGTTTTTTGATGCAGTCTTTAGGGTTTTATATATATAATATTTCATGCAAATAGTGACAGTTTTACTTCTTTTATGGTATAAATGCTTTTTATTTCTTTTTCTTGCGTAATTGCTCTGCCTAGGACTTCCAGTACTATGTTAAATAAAAATGGCGAGAATGGGCATCCTGATCTTAGAGGAAAAGATTTTAGCTTTTTGAGTATGATGTTAGCTGTGGGCTTGTTGTGTGTATGGCCTTTATTATGTTGAGGTGTGTTCCCTTTGTACCAACTTTGTTGAGAGCTTTTATCATAAAAGGACGTTGAGTTTTGTCAGATGCTCTTTCTGCATCTATTGAAATGATCAGATGATTTTTATCCTTCATTTTGTTAATGTGTTGTATTATATTGATTAATTTGCTGGTATTGAATCCACATTTTAAACTACCTTTTACTGCAAGGCTTACAGTAGAAAATCAGGGCTAAGCTTTATAAAAGTTATCATCCTAGTTCTTACATTTTTCTTCCTTGCCTTCCTTTGCTTCCTTTGCTTCCTTTCCTCCCTTCCCTCCCTCCCTTCCTTTTAGGGAAAAGGATTTAGTGGGAGAGAGTAGAAGAGTCATTTTGTAAAAAACCGAAGATTTATTTTGGAAGTGCATATAAGTGACTATCTGGAGAAGTAGGAAAAAAACGATACATTCATTTCAATCTGAATAGGAATTTAGCCATGAGCTTTGAGATTGACTGCAAAAATTAAAATTTAGGACTTCCCTGGTGGCACAGTGGTTAAGAATACACCTGCCAATGCAGGGGACGCAGGTTCGAACCCTGGTTTGGGAAGATCCCACAAGCCATGGAGCAACTAAGCCCGTGTGCCACAACTACTGAGCCTGTGCTCTAGAGCCCATGAGCCACAGCTACTGAAGCCGGCGTGCCTAGAGCCCGTGCTCTGCAACAAGAGAAGCCACCACAATGAGAAGCCCGCGCCCTGGAATGAAGAGTAGCCCCCGCTCGCCCTAACTAGAGAAAGCCTGCACGCAGCAACGAAGATCCAACACAGCCAAAAATAAATTAAAATAAATTAATTTTTAAAAAATTTAATGAGAAGAGAAAACTCAACTGTGACTTTGGAAGAGGTGGGTGCTGAAATCTTTGCTCTGAGGGAGCATTTCAGAGAATCCAAAAATAATGGCATAGATGTCTTGCCATCTGTTTTCTTATTCCAGTGTGTGCCAACCTTTTGGAAAATGCTCATACTTACATAGGCATGTGCACACTCTATTTTGGCCTTTGAAGTGGGCAATGAACATTGCATAATAATTATCGCAAAATTGAACTTGAACTGTCTTGAACTTTCTATGTGTTCCTTGGCTGATTGATGCCTTGTACTCTGAACATCTTCAAAGTATACCAAACAGAAGAACAGTTTTTGAATTTTCTTTAGAGTGCTCCCTATGGCTTCTGGTATGTGAGGGAAGGTGGTGGAGAGGGGAGAGATTTGTTGTTACTTTCTGGGTCTGTTTTAAATGCCCCCTTGGCAGCATCCCTGCAACCATTTTGCTTTAATGTTTTCAGTTCTTCTTTGTTTTTTATCTTTTTTGAGACAACAGCTGGGTTCTACTTTTAGTACTTACTCTTGAGTCCCTGTCCTGTTGTGAGCCGTTCTGATTTTTTTTTTTTAAGGGTTGTGGCATCCTACTTTTCCGTAGTATTTAATTAAAAGTTTGGCTCTTTGGAACTTGTCATTGGCAACTGCTAGAAAACAGAGCCAGTGAATATTTTTAAGCCATCTGAGACCCTTTTTACCACTTTTGCAGCCTCCCCTATCCAAGGGTTGAGTGCTTTCTACCAGCTCCCTGCTTTTGGTGAAAGTTCACAATGCATGCTTTACCTGAGATAAACTGTATGTGTTGATTTGTAACTTACATGAACTTGCCAACAGAGGCGTATTTCCTGAGTTATTGTTCATAATTTTCTGTGATTTTTAGTTATTACTAAAATGGTTTAATTTTCTATATAGCAAACCTACTTCTGCCTCTGTTCTCTGAGACTGCCAGTTCTGAATTTTATGCTGACATAATTTGTCCCCAAAATACGTATGCTCAGGTTACCAAGGGCATTCAGAGATGAATATCTCATTTTGCATATGGGAGGGAGAGAGTTAGGAAGGGTAGGGATAAAAATAACACTTTCTCCAAAAAAAAACAAAAAAAAGCAGAATTTGCCCCAAAGGCATTTAGAATGATTGGCTTGTCCAGATCATGAATTTATAGAATGAGCTGTATATTTATGACAATTAAAAAAATTAACCCACTGTTGATCAGATTTCTCATGCTCCCCAGTGCCGTGGTATCCTCTCCTATCAGAGCCTTATCTAGAAAAATTACAGTGAAATGGAGCTCTTTCTGGGAAATAACCCAGCAGTGAGGAAGAGATACCATTAAGACATTTTCTGAAAAGCCAAGTTTTAAACATTTTTTTAAAATCCTCCATTTTATGCCAGATTATATGAACTTTACACAGAATTTAACATACAGTAAGAAAACAGCCTGTTGAAACTGTCAAGATTTATTAACCTTCCGTTTGAGGTCTTTGATTTGAAATGTCCTTATTGAGATAGGACAGACCAAAATTACCCAGTGAAGGAAGCGTCTCAGGATTCATGAGAAAAGTTATCCTCATCAGTTTTTTACTTTCTTTTTGAGATAACATAATTTTCAGGATAAATCATTATGACACACTGAATTATAATCTACAAATTAGAATATAATTGTGCAATTTGGGTATAATTCGCTTGCTCACATTTTATATTAGGCTTATTTCTTTGCAGACGTACAGTACTGTGAGTTTTTCATAAACAGCTATTTAAAGCCATTCACATGATCAAAATAATATTTATAGATATTCAGAAAATGATTAATCTTAAGATTGTGGCAAAGCAGAAAATCTCACTGTGTGGGTTTGCCACCTCCCCCAAGAAAAATGCAAGTTTTGGTTAAGTTCCCTGAATGAGTGTAGTGAAAATTCATTTCTTTGGGAACGATCATACAATTGAAAGGCTAATTTAAATTAGGAGGGCACACTGGGCTTGCCTGAGGGCATTGTGGGAAAGCAAAGCATAATTTTCCTCCAAACAAAGACAAGCTTGTTGGAGAGCATGCTTTATTGCCTGGAAATTCTATATATATGCAAAGTTGCTCATCAATTCACTGTTGGGTTTTATGTGCTTGGTTTCTCCTTTTGTTTGGAAAAATCAAATGCTGAAAAAAGTAGGCATAGCTCTGCATGCTATAGGCACCAAGAAACCTACACATGCCAGTTCTCTTGTTGTGCAGCGTTCCTGTGTGAGGAGCTGCCTGCAGCAGGGATGGACAGACTGGGGCTTCAGGCAGGTGACATCAGGGTATATACTTCAACAGAGCCCACCCAGGATTCCTGGAAAATGACATCTTTTTCTGATCCCTCCCTCTGACAGCCAGGTGGATATGGTGGGTAAGGTAGGTTCACATCCTGCAAGGCCATTCAGTGTTTTCTCTTTTCTTCAAGCAGCTTTATTATTGTGACACAATGCACAGACCGTACAATTTGCCCACTTACAGTATACAATTCAATAGCTTTTAGTATTTTGTACAACCATTTCCACGATCAATTTTAGAACATTTTTATCACCCCAAAAAGGCAAACTAGACCCCAGTTAGTGTTCTCTGCAGACCCAGCTTTGGGTAAATTAATGAAAGGAAGGTGGACATTCTCTAGGATGCTTCTAAACGGAAGTTCGCATCTTTGGAATTGCCTGCTCCAGTCTGTGTCTTAGTTTCATGGCATAACAGCCGTATTCAATACTCATACACAGCATCTGCATGGTACTTTACAGTGTGCAGAGCACTTTCTGTCAAACTGCAGCTGAGAGGCAGAAATGGCAGCATGACGAGCTTGGGGCTGGGAAGTTTCCAGGTGACTGGCCTGGAGGAGAGGAACCGTGTTATTTGGCAACATCAGAGGGGTAGACCTGTAGGCTGGAACCCGGGCATTTGAGCAACCTGAGCCCAGCTGTGTGAGGTCTGGTGGAGGGTGGGGACAGCAGGAGAGCCAGTGGCCAGAAGTGGATCCAAGCTGAGAAGAGGGATGGAGGTACCCGAGGATTTCCGTATAGGAGGTTGGGGGCTTGTGCAGGTTCAAACATCGAGATGGAGGGTTGTCAGAACAGGAGACAAAGATCTGAAAGGGAGGTGGAGGTCGTGTCATGGTAGACAACCAGACGGGGAAGAGGGCCACCCTTGAGGGAGGAGAAGCTGGAGTGGAGAGCACAGGAAAGCCGGGGAGAAGTCCAGCGTGGCTGCCCAATCCTGCACCCCTGAATGCATCCACCAGCCACACAGCGTACCCTTTGCACTCAGTCAGCATCGCCCAACCACCTCCTCTTTGCTCTGAGTGACTCTGATCCGTGCTTCGTACTTTCCACCGTCCCCCCCTCCCCAACTCCATACCTTTCCTCAGGCCCCCCGCACTCTCTAGACCCATTTGGACAGGCCCCTCTGGTCAGCATTTTTGTTCAGACTCATATACTGCCCTTTGGCCAGCTCCCTTACACCCATACGTGAGATGAAGAGGCACTTGGGCAGATGTCCCAGCTCGTTGGGATATAGACAGGCTGGACCTCTAATTGGAGGACGAACCAGAATGTCATCGTTTTTTTGGGGGGGAGCGGTGTTGAGGGTGGGCAGAGAAGGTTCAGATAAGATTCCCATAGGTCCTGGGGTCCAGATTCAGAGTCCCTCACTTGGCTGCCACATCTCTCCTTAAAGGTGTCATTTTCAGTTTGACATTTTCACTGGAGGAAGAGGCATCCTTTTTGTCCACATTAGCTGTGTGCTGTGTGGAAAAGCGGTTGGCAATATCTCCTTTCCCAGTGAGGCTTATAGGAATTTTTAATAAGGTGCTCCTCCACTCCCTAAAGTTTTCTTTCCAGATTGTTCTAACTCTCTGATGCAGTGTGCTTTAATTTTCCCCCCAAATTTAAATGTACCTCAATGTATTTGATGGATGTTATTAAAAAACCATGTCCATGTTTATTGGGGCAAAATGCAATGATATTTTCAAAACATCAGGAATTTTATTTAAACCTACAATAAAATCAAGAATACCTATATATTACAAATAATTGGGAAACACAAATTCGTGTCTTATACTTTGGGTTTCCATAAGCATGGCACACTCATATCATATTGTTTAGATTTTGTGTTGACTGGTGGAAAGGTTGTTCCTTTCCTTCTAGCACTAGAGAGAGAATTTATAGGAAAGCCCGATGTAGCTATTTTCTGAGAATTGACATTTGAAGTTGAGTTTCTAGATTGCAGCAGAAATCAGTCTGTGTTTGTGTGTGATCAGAGGTTACTCTGTGTAGGACTGTTAAACTCCTCAGCTCTGCTTACAGTGGAGATGAGACATCTGGTGTCCTCCGGCCTCAAGACAGCCCAGTGTGGAGAATGCAAAGAGGCCAGAAAGCAATTCCCAGAAAACCTGATTACAAAAAGGCTGGAAGGCTGGCCCCTGAGGGCAGTGGCCAACAATCAAAATGACAGTGCTCGGAGAGCCTAGCAAAGTCCGCCTTGATCCAGGATGGCATTGAGACCAGGAGGGTCCTCTGGTCTGATGGGTGAGGCCTGGATAAAAGGGTTGCCAGCAGAGAAAGAACAAACAAAAACCGGACTAGGTGACTGCATTGCAGTTTTGTGTCATCTATCAAGGTTGGGCAGTATTTCAGGCTAGAACTAGAGGTGCAAGGGACAAGAAATATCCTCTAGGGAAGGAGGCAGGCAAGGGCAAGCAGGCTAGCCTGCATTGAGGGCCGGACTCGAGTCCCAGCCGAGGAGTGGACACATAAGGAGTCAAGGTCAAAGTCCAGCCATGGGGCCAAGCACATGAGGTGGGATTTGGGGAAGGCTGTCGCTCTGTAACCCTTTCCACCCCTGCACACCTCCTCCCCACATGCCAGATACCTAGACACATGGCACCCAGGGACCACTGTCCCTGCTGGTGGGGACAGAGCTTCCACTTGGATAAGGACTTGCTGGAGAGTCAGAGGCAGCTGGACCTACAAAATGGGAGCAGAGCCTGTAACTGAGCCGAGTTGGGGAAGGCAGATGTTGACAGAATAAATGCACTAAGAGTAATCACTTAGAGTTTCAACTCTGACTCCTTGTCATTTCTTGGAAACTTTTAATTTTTATATAATTTTAAATATACTCAGAAAAAATGCAAGAATAGCATAAAGAACTCCCCTAAGCTTTTTACTCCAATTCTGCCAATTATTTACATTTTGCCTCGTTTTCTTTGTCATTCTTTGTCTTTTTCATTTGTTTCTGAATCATTTGTAATTTGAGACATTGTATTCCTCTATTACTAAATATTAAATATTTCAGGGTATGTTTCCATAGAACAAGGACATTTTCTTATATTACCACAACACAGTTACCAAAATCAGAAAATAATACTCAGACACCATCCATAATGTTTTGCTTTGTTTTTAACATCTTTATTGGAGTGTAATTGCTTTACAATGGTGTGTTAGTTTCTGCTTTATAACAAAGTGAATCAGCTATGCATATACATATATCCCCATATCTCCTCCCTCTTGCGTCTCCGTCCCACCCTCCCTATCCCACCCCTCTAGGTGGACACACAGCACCGAGCTGATCTCCCTGTGCTATGTGGCTGCTTCCCACTAGCTATCGGTTTTACATTTGGTAGTGTATGTATGTCCATGCCACTCTTAACTCCGCCCCAGCTTGCCCCTCCCCTTCCCCATGTCCTCAAGTCCATTCTCTACGTCTGCGTCTTTATTCCTGTCCTGCCCCTAGGATCTTCAGAACCATTTTTTTTCTTCAGATTCCATATATATGTGTTAGCATACGGTATTTGTTTTTCTCTTTCTGACTTACTTCACTCTATATAACAGACTCTAGGTCCATCCACCTCACTACAAATAACTCAATTTCGTTTCTTTATATGGCTGAGTAATATTCCATTGTATATATGTGCCACATCTTCTTTATCCATTCATCTGTCGATGGACACTTAGGTTGCTTCCATGTCCTGGCTATTGTAAATAGAGCTGCAGTGAACATTGTGGTACATGACTCCTTTTGAATTATGGTTTCCTCAGGGTATACGCCCAGGAGTGGGATTGCTGGGTCGTATGGTAGTTCTCATCCATAATGTTTTATCATTTCTCTTCTATTATTTTAAACTGTCAGAGATTGAAATTTAATTAAATTTCTTTTTTCTTCTGACAGTGTTGGGGGAGGGAACACACACAATATTTTTTCTTTCAATGGATGACATGGAAGCCTTTTTCAAGTTTACAGAAAATACAGTTGGCAGCCTATGGCGCTACAACATAACAATAACAATTAGATAAGCCACCAGAGAGATCAGAGACGTTTCCAAGTGATATGCTTGCACATTTGTTTGCCTTGGAATTAAATTTTTACAGTGCTGTCTGATTTTCAAGAATAAAACTGAAATCACCACTTGGTAAGAGCTGTATATGTGATCTTTATCTTTTTGTCTTAAACTCAGGAAAGATCTATTGACAATGCAAATTCAATATATTTTCCAGATCTCCCCCAGTTGAGTTAAATGGAGGAGTAGCCCCCAAGTGAGGTGTCTAACAAGAAAGCGATAGTGAAATGTGTTCTTATAGCAAAAGCTATCCAAAATGTATTATTAGGAACAAAAGGACAAAATATCATGTACCGTATGATCCCTTTTGTTTAAAGCCAATGGAGAGGTATATGTTGGCATGAGCATAGAAAAACTCTGGACCTTACAGAAGAAATGAGTGTCAGCAGTGGTAAACTCAGCAGTAGCCTGGGTAGGTCAGTAGGTGGGAGGGGAGTGAGAGGGGAGAATTATTTTTTTTCATTTTACAAACCGTGTAGTTTAAATTTTTTGCCATGTGCTTTTATTTATTTTATAGCAATAAAAATTTTTATACTAGAGAGGAAGAATGGGAGAGAAAAAGGGACAGTGGTAGTTAGAACAAAATAAAAAGGCAAACTTATTTAAAAATGATGTGGCTTAGAAAGCGACAGCAATAGGCAGAATTATGAAAAAAATAAGTTGGATATATAAAATGAATCATTTTCTACCATCATCTATTTATATATGGCTGCCAGTTTTTTTCAGCTAGATTCATACATGGGTCTCTTAAAACTAAATTTTCACTAACGAGTGCATTTTGGTGCTAATTCTGGTAGAGAAGACTGGCTGCTCTATCCCTCTGTACTTTCTTTTAAATTACAAAATTGATTAGTACTTAGAGATTTTTGATGAGTTAAGTTTAGGTCTTGTTTTATCAGCATCAACTGATCTTCATGCTTCTCCTGTCCCTTCTCTAAAAGCAAGAAGCTTATTCATAAAGAGCAAACAAACATCACAGAGATATTTGACCGTGGACATCATGTGGTTTCAGATGGTTTCTTTCATTGTATCTTCAGATTATCAGATTTATTTATTTTTTTTTTTTTGCGGTATGCTGGCCTCTCACTGTTGTGGCCTCTCCCGTTGCGGAGCACAGGCTCCAGACGCGCAGGCTCAGCGGCCATGGCTCATGGGCTCAGCCACTCCGCGGCATGTGGGATCTTCCCGGACCGGGGCACGAACCCACGTCCCCTGCATCGGCAGGCGGACTCTCAACCACTGCGCCACTAGGGAAGCCCCAGATTTATTTTTGTAGATCTTCATCCATTAGGCTTATTTCTCTTTCAGGCATTAATTTTTTAACTGGGAACGTAGCCCTTGGCCAAATCAGTATGAGAAGAAATCATGATGTACAGGGAATGGGGACTAGTATTTATTGTGTGCCTGGGTTGTGAGGTGCTTTACCCGGGTTATCTCATTCAGTCCTTCCATCAACCATGAGGGGTATATGGTAATATTTCTGGTTTATTACTGGGGAACCTGAACCTCAGAATGTTTGAGAAATACTATCAGTAATTCATTCACTTACTCATTTGCTCAACAAATATTCATTGAAAGTCTGCTATGTTCCAGGCCCTGTGCTGGGTCTTAGGTACACAGTGGGGGAATATAGATGTGGTCCCTGCCCTCCGTTAGCCTATAGTAGAAAAGAGGAGAGAGCCACTGGACCAGCACACACTCAGATACAGTACAGAACCACACAGTACTTGCGCACACTGACAGCAACGGTATGACACTGGGAGAGAAAATAACAAGAGACTCCTGTAAACTAGGAGCTCAGAGAAGGCCATGCGTAAGTGCAAGGGAGTAGAAATTGGCAAGGATGAGCAGTGGGAAGTGTGCTTCAGGCAGCAGGAGGCCTGGAGGGGAAAGCTCAACGTGCTGGAGGATCTCAAAGTGCCAATGTGATTGGAGACGAATAAAGGGGAAGAGTGTAGGAACTGAGGCTGGAGGGGCAGCTGGGGGCCAGGTCCAGTGAAGGCTCAAAAATCTTGTTAGCACCAGTGGCGGTTTGCAGGACCGGGATGGGAATTCATGTTTGCCTAGATCCTAAAGCTTATATGCCCCCAACTCTTTCAGCCTTGCCCTTTCTCATGCTCTACCCCCTAGGATACGAGCCACTCTAGTGTTTTCTTCCACACTGTTTTCCAGAATGGCGAATGCACCGCTTTCATTATTGACACCTCCTAGTGCTCGTGAGGAGAGAAGTGGAGGCCTAGTCTGTTACTTGATGATACAGAGGGGATTAGAAAGTATGGGCCTGGGCGAGACGCCTAAGAGCACAGTCTGCAAGGAAAACAGTTCAGGTGATCTAGAGCAGAGAGGTGACAGGAACCAGGAACCACTCAAGGAATTCAAGGAGTACAGTATTCCACAAGAAACAGAAGCTTCCAGAACGACACAGAGCTGTTAACTGGGATTCCCCAGATATAGGCAGTCAGTATATATGGGATTGGATTGACAAGGATGTTTCAAGGTTGTTGACAGCACCTTGGAGCAGAACTAGTAGAAATGTTACCAGTGAAGGGAGATGAAGAAAGTAGGCACCATATGTGTGAGCAGAAAAGCTGCGGGAGTTTGCAATAAATTCAAGTAGAAAGAATCCAAAGGTCAAGAATGTTTGAAGGTAAGAAGCAGCCGACTCCAGGCTGTCGAGTTCCGTCAGTGTATGAAACAGGCAAAAGTCACTACCCTTGTATAGTTTCCATTCGTGGATGTGGCAAAAACCGGGATCCTGTATGCACAGTGGGCTTTCAGGTAGGATTGGGGTTAAGGAGGTCAGGTGAGAGAAGCCTGTGGATGCTTCTAGAGAAACTCGGTCAGAAAATAGCCACGGAAATGCATAGTACTTACGCCCCAGTGGTTTCGGGTTTTGAGGGACAAAGCCGGAAACTAAAGAAATGCCTCTAAAGTGGAAGTTCAGATACCTGTTTGGGCCACGAAAAGAGCCCCCTACCCCACTGTCTTAGTCTGTTCAGGCTGCTATAACAGAATACCACAGACTAGGGGACTTTGAAACAACAGAAATTTATTCTTTCCGGTTCCGAAGGCTGGAAGTCTGAGATCAGGATGCCAGCATGGTCGGGTAAGGGCCCTCTCCCAGGCTGCATAGAAGAGTACTGAGCCCATTCACGGGGGCTTCCCCCTCCTACGTAAGCACCTCCCAAAGGCCCCGCCTCCTAATACCGTTACCTTGGGTGCTAGGATTTCAGCATATGAATTTGGCGGGGACACAGCCAGACTATAGCACCTCCTGAATCACTACTCACCAATCCCCCTCCTACGCTGCCTGCTGCCCTTTGTAAGTACATGGTAGAGCAAGAATGCAAAGTCAAAATGCTGGTAGCTTGTTCTAATGGGATGACAGTCAGGGCTGTTACTTTCTGCGAAATGATCCTTTATTTTAGGTTTTTAAATGATTGATGCATCCTAATTTTGTATGATCAATATTTAAGCACTTTCTTGGAATTTGCATGTTCCCATGGTATGTAGGACGATATTCCTGTTAGTGTTATAAGTGCTGGGCTTCATCATTTTAATTCAGGATAACTATACTTAATAGTCATCACTTTGAAGACGAATATGTTTAAATAAAATGTCAATCAACAGGTTTTTATATAAACAAGGAGGTAGCAGTTATTTAGAGACAATGTTCATAGTCTCATTTATACATTAGATGGACTGTAGTAGGTTCAGGCTTAGCAAAAAGAGAGTTTAGGAGGATTTCCTGTGCAATAACAGCTCCAGAACAAATTATTTTATGACTCAATTAAGTAGCATTGACCTACTGTGTGTGTATGTCTTCCTCTCAATTTGAGTTTTTCTAAGAGAAGCTCACGGCTATTTCAGTCCCTCAAAGATGCAGTGTGCACTAAAATTATAATCATTCATGAGCTCATTCATGAGCCTCCTGAAATCGCCGAACCTTTTAGTCATATTAAAAGCGCACGTGTGTTGAGTGTGCTTTGGCAAGAAATCCGAGGCTTTATCATCAAGTCTAAGTACTTGGAGATTGTTTGGCCTTGAGGAACGAAGGGTCTTTACCACCCCTGCTCCCCGTCTCTCTCTCTTCCCTCTCCGCTAATCTCAGGCCCCTTTGAGGGGCCACATCCAGGCCTGCCCTCCCCTTAAGGGCTTAATGCCTTCCTTATTTTCCCATCAAAACTGTTCTCCACACAGCAGCCAGAAAGATCTTTTAAAAACACATGTCTGTTCTTGTCACTTCTCCACTTAAACCGCTTCCAATTATAGTAGGATGATGTTCCAAATTCCTCTCATGGCTTCCAAGGCCTCGCCTCTTTGGCCCGTGCACCGCTCCGTCCCCACTGCCTTCCCCTCTCCCGACACCCTCATCCTGACTCTCCTGCCAGAGACACGTCTTTGTCTGCACACCACCCCTGTTCCCCCTCTACCTGGAAGGCCCTCTGGCCCTTACCTCCAAGCCCTCTCAGCCTCAGATTTCACATCCTTGCCCTGACTCCCAGATCTGAATTTGCGCCACGCTCTACCACCCAGCCACGTGTTCAGTACCTTTTTTACTTCTATCCCCTGGGACCACTGCACTGAGATGATTGTATGATCACGTGAGAATGGCTGTCCCCATCCCTAGAAGCAGATGATTGTATGATCACGTGAGGATGGCTGTCCCCATCCCTAGGAGCAGATGATTGTATGATCACGTGAGGATGGCTGTCCCCATCCCTAGAAGCAAAGCCCCTGGGGATCCCACTGTGAGGACCCCACTGTGCTTCTCTTTTCCCCTTGACTGATTTAGTGAATGCATTTTTCTCTCCCTTTCCCTCCGGGCTAATCTGACTCATCTCTGTGACTGAGTGAGGGCTGCCTAAGCTGTATTCCTCACCGCCCTGCTCTCACTTGAGGGAATCTGAGGGACCCTCCACCTATGGGTTGGGATCTCTGCACCTTCACAGGCCAGGAGGAGAGAGAAGTTCAAACAGGAAGTTTCTGTGGGAGACTATTTGCTTACTTGCAGCATCATCTTACTCGGGCTTCATTCTAGAATTCTTAAGCGATTCAGGTTTGGGAAACTTCCTCCATTAGAGCTATAGTTGTGATTATTGCCCTCCAAACTACAGCTCTTGCAGGTTACTCATGAATTAAAAATGGCCGGGAGCTGGCAAACAGATTTCGCCTCCATTTAGGTATATCTATATTAGAGCCGAAGGATGAATTAAACATCACTGAAGAAGAGGCAATAGAAGTTCTCTGTGCCTGTTAGGTCAATGCTAGAGAAATCAAGAAACAAGGAAAAAGAATAAGCCGGCAGTAAGAGGTAAACTCGGTCCAGCCAGTGATCTGCTGTGAGAGAAGCAGTACATATGGCGCTAAAAGGGTAAAAAGAAAAATTCTGCATGAAGGTTTCCCTCTACAACTGCTTTACTTTTTCCCCTTCTCCTCTTCACATGTTTAAGAATTTTCTAGATCTCTGGGATTTTAGAGCAATGTGCCATGTCTGTTTTCCCACCATCCATTACACATACAGAAGTTGTGAAAGAACTCTTGCCAAGAAACAGAAAAGGGGGGGGGCCTATACTTTACCTCCCTATTCTAAGTTACTCTACCGCATAATCAGGATACTTTCAGAGAAAGTACAGGCAACCTGTTTGTCATTACATTTCATGAACTCAGCTTTAATACTTTGGGAGACCCTAGTACAGATGTAATGAATGGGACATGATGACACGACATATGATGACATGACATATGACATATGATGACACCCCTGGTAGAGTCCCCTCTATGCTTCCCCAACCCTGGACACTGCCCACCATGAGCTGTCATTAGCATGTCCCTGTTCTGAGCACATGTGCATCGCCCCGACCCTCAGGTGTTCACAGCAAGGCCTGTCGATCATCCTCATGGCTTCCTGTTTTTAATGTTTTTCTAGAGTTGATATCCCAGCCTAAGGATGTTATTTATGTTTTTCCTGAAACCTGAAGATCCCCTAGGTGGATGGGGTTGGTGGCAAAAGGCAGGGGACAGTTGCTGGGAAGGCTTGTACCCAAAGCTGAGGTCCGCACCTGGCTGCTGCGGAACGTGGTGACAGTTGCGTGCTGGCAGCCTAGATGCCTTGGCAGTGGGCAGCAGCTCAGAGAACACCCAGGAAAGCCCTCAGTGTGTCAGGAAAGCCTTGACTTCCAGGGTGGGGAGTTCCGCCCCACTGGGACCCCTTCTTCTCTTGTCACAGAGGATCTAGCTAGGGTTCAGGCTGCCGGCCTTTATTCTCTGTGTGTCCTGCTTGGCAAATTGAGACTGGCCTTTAGAATATGACATATGTCTACTATGCCCCCTCCTCCAGCAGACACCACCCAACTTTTATATCTGGCTCCTAGGCTACAGCTGGGCCATGTGGGGCCATTGCGCGGAGTAGAGAAAGGTACCCCCGGCTCTGGGTAGCAGCAGCCCCAGCCTGGGGCTCAAGGCTGTGCAGCCTCCCTCGGCCTGGGGGCTGCTCTGCCAGCCTCCCAGCCAGCCTTCCTCGGTGGCTCTGGGGGGGACAGTGAAGGGGCTGAGACATGGACCAGGTTTTAACCTTCCTAAGACTGTCATCTTTTGTCTTTTCTCAGAAAACATTAGGATAGCCAGTGGCATATCTCCACCTTGATTTAAGAACAGGCTTCTGGCCTCACTAGCCTGAGGATTTCTTCCCTGCACTGACTTTGCTTTGAAAACTGGCCAATTGTAAGTTAGAGGTTTTTTTTTTTAAGATTTTGTTAACCCAAATCAGTTCTGATGGCTGAAAGGCTTTACTTACTTTCGTTCAGTTATTTCTGGGCTTTCTCTCCTGGGCTCTTCCCTTCTCCTTGGACTCTTTTGCCATGTGGGTATGAAAGTAGGCAGTATATTATAAAATTACTTTAGAACATCTATTCTTTAAATTCTTATTTCTCCATAGCTCCCTTTAGCAGACAGGTCAGTGGATGTATTGTGGGTCTTTATATTGTGTGTATCAACAGCCTCAGTAATAAGAAGTCACTTAGAGAGTGTTCTTCCCTAAAGCTGGACACTCTGCTTGGGAAATATCGTCAGATATATTGGGATTAGTTTGACCAATTCTTGATCGTTTCTTACTACTACAGTAATCATGTATTAAGTGCCTAATATGTGCTGGGCACTTCTCTAGATTTTATTTCTCATCCTCCCAATGGCCCTGAAAGATGGGTGATATTATCCCAGGAAACTGAGGTAAGTAACTTACTCAGGTTCACACAGGTGGCACGTGGCAGAATCAGAATTAAGACCCCTTTCTTGTGTGATTCCAGCATCTACGCGCTTTCCGTTACATCAGAGGCGCTTGGGTTTTTCCACTGAAGTTCTCTGAATGTAGAGGAAATCAATACATAACGCCTTGGGTCTAGACCCTTTGTAGCTAGAAGTAGCCAGAAGCAAGCTCAAACTTCCTTTGAAGTCGCATGTGCTTTAATCTTTAAAATTTATGCAGATTTAGTTTTCTGCTCCATAATATAAAAGTAATGCTTTAAACTATTTGACATAGAATAAAATGTTAAACTCTAGGAAGAGCTCCTGTTAACCCTTGTCACATACCCTCTTGCCCTTGTGACAAGGGTTAACTGAAGGCAAACTGCCCTCAGTTTGAGAAGGGCAGCATTGCACCATGATGCATCTCAGTTAAATTCTTAGTTCTACCGGTTTTGTTTGTTTGTTTTTTTTGTGGTACGCGGGCCTCTCACTGTTGTGGCCTCTCCTGTTGAGGAGCCCAGGCTCCGGACGCACAGGCTCAGCAGCCATGGCTCACGGGCCCAGCTGCTCCGCGGCATGTGGGATCTTCCCAGACCGGGACACGAACTCATGTCCCCTGCCTCGGCAGGCGGACTCTCAACCACTGCGCCACCAGGGAAGCCCTCTACCGGTTTTGTTGATAACCCTTTCAGGTATGGAGCAGCCTGTCATTTGGCCAATCTACAACCATAGACGTCTTTCTAACAGAGAATAGAATCCCTAACACTTCATAGGCAAATCCTAATTTGGTCTTTGTTGATTCTTCATGGAGATCTTTGAGTGACATCTGTCTGGTTGGAAGTTGAGAGATTATTTAATTTTGTGGTTTGTAAACTTTTCTTTTTTAGGAGCAAAAGTCATCTTTCAAATGAAATTGCTCTTAGAACTCTAAATTATATATCAGCTAAAAATGAAGACACTCTAGTTGAAGGTTCTGCTTCCATGGTACCCTTGCCTGAGGGTCCTCCAAGGAGCCCAGGGTTCTGCAGAAATAGGTTTTAAAAACCCATTGCACCCACTCCCCACCCTCCAGCTCTGGCAACCACCGATCTGTTCTCTGTATCTCTGAGTCTGAGTTTTTTATATTTATATATTTTGGATATTAACCCCTTATCAGATATATGATTTGTAAACATTTTCTCCCATTTAGTAGGTTATTTTGTTGATTGTTTCTTCTGCTGTGCAAATACTTTTCAGTTTAATGTAGTCCCACTTACTGATTTTTGCTTTGATTGCCTTTGCTTTTGCTGTCAAATCCAAAAAAAGTCATGCCAAGACCAACATCACGGAGCCTACAGCCTATGATTTCTTCTAGGAGTTTAATGGTTTCAGGTCTTACGTTCGAGACTTTCAACCATTTTGAGTTAATTTTTGTGTATGGTGTAAGATTGTGGTCCAGTTTCATCCTTTTGCATGTGGCTGTCCAGTTTTCCCAGCACCTCCTTTGTTGTAAATTAAGTGACCATATACGTGTGGGTTTATTTCTGGGCTCTGTATTCTGTTCCATGCATCTGTGTATCTAATACATTATTTTTAAATTCAATTCAGCAATGACATTTATGAAACAGTTAGAAATTTGCACTTGACTGGATATTATGGAGATGTTGTTACATTTCTTAGTTGTGATAGTGGTGTTATGGTTTTGTTTGGAGGAAGAAAAGAATCCTTACCTTTTAGAGATTCCTACTGAAATATTTATGGATTAAATGATATGATATATGGAATTTGCTTCAAAATAACTCTGAGAGGGGCAAGTGGATAGGATTGTAGATGAAATAACATTAGTCATGAGTTCATAATTATTGAGGATGGATGTTAAGTATGCGGTGTGGTATTCTTTCTATTTTTATATATGTTTGAAAATGTCCATTCACATTCCCGAAGTCAACGATAAGTGTTAATATCCTCTTATGTACAAGACAGGGTACCCTGTTTTGCAGGAGATCGATGTTTCACAAGTGCAAGGGGCCTTGTTTGCTTGTTCTCTGCAGTAAGCCCAGTGTCTAGGACACAGTCTGCACATAGTAGATGCTCAGTACAAACACACGCGGAAGCCCAGCCCGCACTCTGCGCCCCAAACGGCTGCTCTGTTTTATGTTCCCAGGAGTGGCAGCCCTGGTAACATGTTCCAAGTAGGTCTGAGCCAAGCTCAGACCTAGTGCTATGGAGTTGAAGGAAGGCGGAGTCCTGTTCATTTAGGAGTCAGCAAGGTGCTTCCCTGGAGTTCATGGAAATTGACATTGAGGTGCCTGAGACAAATTGCATCCAAAACAACATCTCTAAGCAAAGCAAAATTGCTCCTTTAATTTAACATGAATTATATCTTTCAGGAGCCTGTTAATGTAGTTGCTAACAGTGACAGGAATAGGTCAAAAGGCTGTAGGGGGTCATAGAACCTTCTTAGAACATAACCTAGCCCATCTGCTCTCTCTGAGCCTGTTTTGTTCAGAGTCCAGCGTAATATTATGCCCAGAAGTGTGCTTTGATCAGTGCTTTCTCATGAGGAAGAAAAGTAGATAGTATCATAAGAAAGTGGAAAAGCAGAACTGGGGAATTATCAAAGGAAATGTCAGGAATGCAGGGTGATGGATTGGTCCCATGTGTACGTTGGAGTGATTAGTTAACTCAGAGGCAGAGAAAAATCATGATTTTAAATGTTTGCGTGCAGGTGTTAGTATAGTTGCCTCAGAACGAGAAGAAAACAGGATTAAAAAAAAAAAAAACTAGTCACATCTTGACTAGAAGAAGGCTCTTTTGAGAACTCGTCAATGTTACTTTACAAACACCATTCAAATCTACCAAATGGGCCAGATGGCTGCTCAAATACTGCATGCTGCCAGCTGCCCATTGCTACAGATGAAGTCTTTTCTGCTGACGTTTGTGTAACCCACAGGCACGTTATAGAGTGTTGATTCCTTTGGTGCTGTTTAACATTTATGTGTCATCATAATTATAAACCATAAATATACATGACACCACGCAATAAATAAAATTGCCCAGCTTTTCACTCTGAAAGGGGAGGAGGCTGTACTGATTACCTGAGAAGAGACGATGTCTTACGCTCACTTTCCATTCTTCATAAATGTCACTCCTCTCTTGTTGGGTGCTCTACCTGCATGCTTTACGCTCGCCAAGCCTTATCCCTTCCAAACAGCACAGACTCCCAAGGCTAATGTGTATCGCTGAGCCCCAGGTTTTAAAGCAGGCCTGGACCAAAAGTTAGGGGGAGACAATTCAGGGGAATCCACGTAGTTCTAAATGAAGCCGAACTATTGTATTTGACAACGAATCGAAAGTTCTTGGGAGGTCACGTAACGGGCAGGTGTACCGTGTAAAAGGAAGTTGGTAAATGGCGATGAATCAGCTTCTTTCAAAACAGACATTTTCTAGAGATGCATTTCTTTTGGCTTTGAAAGACAGTTGATTCAGTGCTATTCACCTGTTAAGAAGGCGGCACTTTTATTCGTATCTGCATCTGCAAAAACCAAATGTCTTTTCCCTCCTCAAAATCCTGAGCGTGTGTTTGAGAGCACGAGAGGCTTGGCGAGAGGTGGAGGGGGAGGGTAAGAGCCCGCACCGTTTGGTTAATCAGCCGCAAATACATGGAGGAACGGGCTGTGATAGAACTCCCTCCCCAACAGGGGCTCTTTCAGTCTCATCCGGGAAGACCTCTTTAGAACACAGCATTTTTATTTTAGGCCCCAGAGCCCAGACAGCACGCTCCATGGCTCTATAAATACAAGACTCAGATGCTTCCTGACACCCAGCGTTTCTGCTTCTTAACATGTAAATACGTGAATGTTCAAAGTGAGTAAATATCCGTACCCTGAGTTTACAATCTTGTCTTTCAGAAGTATCGACAGTACATGGCAGGACTTCTGGCTCCTCCTTATGGTGTTATGGAAACAGGCTCTAACAATGACAGTAAGTGAAAAACACGAACATTTTGTATATAAAAGTCTGTTGTGCGGCATGTGTTTCCATGTGACACAAAAATACTTCCTACACCAGCTTGACAGTAAGTCTCCAGACTCTCTTGTGGATAAACAGACCCACCAGCCCACACTTGAGTTATTTTAAAAAATTGTTCCTATAGTATCATTTCGTGGTCTGAGCTGATAGAGGGAGGTGTGCTCTGGTACTAGTTGGAACTTCAGCATGCGTTCCCAAAATACCTTCATTTTAAAGTGTTGTTTCTGGGCTCTTTTAAAAATGGGGTTCAAGAACTGTGTTTGTCGTAGACCCCTGAGAGCCACACCTCTTGCTTCCTTTGATGCTACTGATCAAGGAGAGAAGCAGCGGGATTCGTTCTTTCTTCTTCTTAAGTCGTGGCCTCTTCCAATTCCAGGCCTTTTGTAAGAGATCTGGAATCAGCCAGATGAGTCTCTGGCTGATCATAAAAGAAAGGAAGTTTTTCTCTGTGATGCTCTTTTCTAATGGGTGCCCACGAGACTCGAAGAAATACTGTGTCCTGAGTCTGTTTATCTGTTCATGCATGTCAGAAGCATCTTTTTAGCACTCGATACCATCCCTGGGAGTTGCTCGTTGAGGCTCTGGGTCCCCTTACTTGGCTCTTGTCCATATATGTGTTACGAGGCAGCGAGCCCTGGGGTTTCTGAAGCTGTAGCACTTCAACACTGACACACTGATGGATCGAGCAGTACTTCCACTCCAAGCGTCTTCAGAGCCAGAGCCACCCTTCCCATCCTCTTCCTACCTCCTTGAATTCCCACTCTCATTTTCACGCTCAGACTTGTCACTCTCTACAGGTGACCCTCCTTCCCGCCTGACCAGGATCTTAAGTGAGCTTCCGTCCCCTCTGTTTCCCAGTTTCTGGGCAGCCTGTGCCCTCTCTTTCTCTGTTTCTCTTCTGTCCTTGGAGAGGTGGGTGTTGGAGGGCAGATCTCTCTTTCCTTTCATTTCTTCCCCTGTTCTTGATTTTTCTCCCCTGGCTGATCTAGGGATGACCAGTAACTGAACTGGAAATCCCAGCTGTGCTGTCTCCTAGCTGTGTGACTTCCGTTAAGGCACTTAGTGTCTCTGTGCCTCGGTTTCCTCATAGGATGGTTGTGAGGATTAAATGAAGCAAAACGTGTCAAATGTTTAGAAGCAAATGTGCCGGGCGTATAATAAGCACCCAGGTGATGTGAGCTATTATTTCCTCACCACCAGTTACTCTTTAACCCCTCAAAGTCTTCCTTCTGCCGTATACTTCTTGACTCAAGCCATCTGAATTCTCCAGTGACCAACCAATAGCCAGCCTCAGTCATTACTATTACACACTCTCTATGACTGGGTAAGATTTTCCATGTTCGGACGCCATCCTCCCTTGGGTCCCAGCCTCCACTGCATTATCCTGGTTTTCTTGTATCTCTCTGGCCCCTTGTATTCTTTCATGGGTATTCTTCCCCTCAGCTGGAAGTTCAGACAGCCTTGGCTATTTTTCTCTTTTTTCCTCTATACTGACCCCTCCACCATTGCATCCTTTCTTGCAACTGATACAAATCTGTTTGAGTCTTACCAAGGGCAGCCTAACTTTCCAAGTGACTACTGATCTCATTCTCTTTCCACCCGGAAGTCCTCCTGGTCTCATGCACTCAAAATATCAGTAACGGAATACATCGTGATTCCCACAAACCATCCTTCCTCCTGAAAGTGTATTTGCATTCATAACTCCACTGTCCTCCCATACCAGGTACTAAACCTCCACTGTTTTGGGGTCCTCTTTTCTCTCACCTCCACCCCCCTGAAGTTAATCACTTGTCCATCCCTTGTTCCTTCCTCTGTAGTGTTCATATTCTTTCTTTTCTCTCCCCTCTGCAGCCCCCTGGCTGAGGGCCTCATCACCCTTGACCTGAGAGCAAAGATGGCTCAACTGGCTTTGAACCTTCATTATTTCACTCTTGGTGTACCCTACACCTGACTTTCACAGAACTTCTTTAATTTACTTTTTATTATGAAAAATTTCAAGCATACAGAATGATACAGTTAATACCTGTATTGTCATCACTTTAATTAATATTAAACTTTAATACTTAAATAAGATTAGTAATAATTTGATAGGTATTTTCATATTATTATTTTGCCATATTTCCTTCTTCTAATCATATATATACATTTCACCCCAAATACTTCAGCAGGCATTTTTGAAAATACAGACTTTTCCATGCAAAAACCACACCATTATCATACCTAATTACTGGTATGATTTTCCTTAATAATATCCACCACTCAATCCAAGTCCGAATTTCCCCAACTGAATGTCTTTGTAGTTAGTTAATCGTTCAAACTGCGCTTCCATGAAGGACCGTGCCATTGCCTCTGGTTTTTATGTCTTAGGTGTCTTTTAATTTTGAAAAGTCTCTTCCCTCCTTTTTCTTGATCATACCACTCTGTTGGACAGAACCTTTAATGCTGGTCCACGGCCAGGCATAGAAGGTGAAATTCCAAGACTTCTAATGCCTTAGCCCAACTTGCAAGTTCCTGCATGGCCTGAGAGCACGTTTTCAGTATTATTTCTCTACAGATACCCTAATTTCTATCCACTCTGATACGATGATTTGTACAACTGTGTGTTTATCTTATTAAACCTCCTAGAAAGTAAGCTTCTGTTACAACCCTGTATCTCCTCATTAGTCAACTCTAGTCCTTTCAAATGGTCGTTGGATGGATGGATAAATGGATGGATGAGCTCAAGACGAATTTCAGAGTGCTGACATTGGGCCACGCTTACTCTTTCTGGCAGATCCGAGAACTGATGGCAAACATGTTCATTAATACTCTGCTCGAGAGGACAACCCTCTCTGTCCCCTTGTTTCCTGCCTGCGCTGTTATGTCCCGATACTATCCCAGGTTGGGGGTCAAAGTTTAATTAGGGTATGTTTCCTAATAATCTATTCTTTTCTTACCCCTCCTGCTTACTGCTGCCTATTAGGATGGGCACTCGGTGCTTTTAATGCCAATATTTTAAGTCCTGTATGGCCCCTTATTAAACACATAAAGTCCTGCTTACTCAGAATTTGGATGTACTACATTTTTGCATTGCAAACCCCCTCACGCCACCCCAGTAGTTCTAAGCTAGGTGCAAGCCACACATCAAAACCACCTGGACTTCTGTCGCTTCAGTATAGGGCCACTTGTTCTCACTGTCCTGGGGCCAGTAAGCTCTGCTGGGGCTGGTGACCTTCCAGTGTGGCCGCCCTTACCATGGCAGAGTAGCAGACCCAAAGGAAGTGCAAAGGACCAGTGCCAGCCTGGACCGAGTGCTCATGAAATGTGTGTAAATGAGTGAATGGACGAATGATTAACTTATTTGCTAAGAAAATTGAGACACCCCTGGAAACAGCCATTGCCTGCTGGGACCTAACTTGGAAGCAGCAGTGGTTTGCTTTGCCCAAAATAAAAGTTGTGTGCTAGTAGTAGTCTTTATGTGCGACCTGCCCCCAGGTTCAAATCCCTGGAGCGGTGTCAGGGGGTTTGCCTTGGAAAAATACAATCCGTGCAACTTAAGAGTTGATGTGTTCGTCTAAAATTCTGAGTGTTCTGGTGCCCAAGACAGAGTAATTGCTCTGAGACAGTTGCTCACATGGTGTAAAATAAGCAGGGCTGGATTTTCACCTCTAGGAGAGTAAAGCGTATGGTAGAAAAGCAAAATAAGTATGAGATTTTCTTGTCTGGTACCCAGCCCTGCTCCTGATTCATTGATTTATTTATGTTACAGGTTTTGGTAGGTGCTGCTACGTTTCTAAGCAGCATTATGTACGTTTTTATGGAAAGACATATTGAAAACACCAAAATGTTACTTGGTTTGATTCAGCAGGGGATTTCATTGCCATTTTGCAAGTTGATCTTACAGCTCATGCTCTTTCTCTCTCTCTTTCCTCTTCTAGGGATTCCCGACAAGGAGAACGTGAGTAGCTACTCTGTCTCTGCCTAATTTCTAAAAACTGTCGTAAGGTAAAAAAATAATTGTGGTAACGCTACCATCAAAGAGAGCTCTTTATCCACATTCAACAGAGCAGTAAATATTTTTGTAATCTTATTCTGGCATCTTTGGTGAGTCACTTTGAAATACGAAGGGGAGAAGTTTGATTGCTCTGACGTGGTCATCACATGTCCTTGATGTTAACTAGTCCGAAGAAAGGTTATTCTAGGGACAAACAGTATAATTGATAAGTGTTTTCCTTTTCCCGTGATGCATACATGGCAGTAGAGAGAACCACTAGTTTAATAGCACATAGAAAATGAGCTGTTTTTCCTTAGTAGGAATACAAAATATGAGATTTCAGGCCAGTTGATTTTATAATTGTATCCAAGTGCACTAGAGTCAATATTTCTCTTTGAAGTTGAAAATAATGAATTGGTCAGGGCGAACAGGTAAGAGAGTAGGTGCTTTAGGATAAACCTGTCACCAAGAACCAGTGCCAAGTACTCCTTCTAAGGCTGGTAGGGGTGTAGCGGCATTGTCTTTGCATGCAAATAATAACGACATTAACTGGAATCTAAATTTAGACAACAACATGGAAGGGTTAATACGGAAGTGTGTAGGGATTAACCTGAAGTGGTACCTGGTGGCTCTCAATTGTATTGACTTGTCATTGTGTTCCACAGTTGCTGTACCCAAGTGACAGTGTTACAGAACTGTCTCCCTTTTCTGTCCTTTCCCTGCTTCGGGGCTGGTGTCTGTGGTAATTTCAGACTATTTCTGTATCGCTTTTCAGAGGTCTGACTCTAGCTTTCTTTAGGTCCTCCTGTTTTCAGAATGTTGGTTTTAAAGGGCTGGGTGGGAATTCTGGTCCACTGCTATACCGCTACAAATTTGGGTTCGGGACCTAGCAACGTCACTTCAAATGTCACACCAAATCCTCGTTGACTTGGTTCAGCGGAGGACTTCAGTTCCTAGCTGTGGGACTTTGTGCAAGCCACTTGGCTTCTCTAAACATCCTCGCCTCGTCTTGAAAATGTGGGTGTTGGTTGTGACTACCTTAAGAGGCCATCGTGAATACTGAGTGAGATAATCTGTGGAAAGCATAGAGAGTCATATAATAGAGCTCAGTAAAGGTGAGGACTGTTGCAATAATTATTATTTTATCAAGTCTTGTATCATTTTCTAGCTGTCTTTTCTCCTCTGAAAAATGCCCTACCCCTTATAAAGTGACTGTCCTTTTACATCTTATGGCTCTCCTTAACCTTGAAGGACATTTGATCTGGTCCAAAAGCATCTATAGAGACATTTGGTCCATGCCAAAAGGTCCTTGATATTTGCCCTGCCCAAAACCATTTGTCATGGACCAAATATGCTTAGGAATTTTTTGGATACAACCAAATTTCAAGGACCTTTTGATGTGGACCAAATGTCCAATGGACATTTTGGACATGATCAAATGTCTACTAACCCTCCGTAAAATGTCTGTGTTCAGTGAACCTTTGTAATGCTATTTTGCTATTTAAAAAATGTATCTTTGTATGTTGAGTAAAGCTGTAGATGATCAGGTTCATGGAGAGTCTAAAACAATAGGCTTTAGATGCTAAAGTAACTGATCTTAGCACCATTTTGGACATGGATGTCCCAAAGCACGCTGTAACAAATAATACATGGATGATTAGCCAAATAAAGATGATAAAAGGGCCTGGTGCTTCCTCATCAGGGGACTGTCAGTGGTGTGGAGAGCACACACAGAATGGCCGGGCCCCAGGAGGTCTCAAATGTTCTAAGCTTCAAAAGGATGCTCTGTCTCTCTTAGGCACCCGGTGACCTTTAGGTTGGACCTCCCCACAGTGGAACGACAGATACAACGTTCTAAGCAGAAAGCCTGCCAGCTGTCATGTAGCTCACTTCATGACAAAAGAGGAGTTTGGAGTTTGCAGAAAGTCAGATACAATGAATTTAACAGCGTCTTGCCCTCAGAGATTTAGGGGGCTGGCCAGCCTGTCTCCCCAATAACTAGTCATAGTATATACTTATTTGTATTTGTTTGGGTCATTCTATAGCAAACTCACTAGCAAGAGGAAGCATACTTTTTCTCTGTCAGCAAGTAGAGTGGATACAACATCACCACATGCTATTAGGAAAGCTCTCCAATGCCATCAGTCAAAATAAAGCAAATGAGATGAAAGACATTCATGAGTAGAGTTGAAGCTCTAGAAAGATAAAAAGAAGCCTAAGAGCCTTAAAGTGGTGTTAATGTTAATTGAATTTTTTCCTTTATAAGAGACAAGTTGGGGACTTCCCTGGTGGCGCAGTGGTTAAGAATCCGCCTGCCAGTGCAGGGGACATGGGTTCGAGCCCTGGTCCAGGACGATCCCTGGTCCAGGACGATCCCACATGCCGCGGAGCAGCTGAGCCCATGCGTCACAATTACTGAGCCTGCGCTCTAGAGCCCGTGAGCCACAACTACTGAGCCCGCGTGTCACAACTACTGAAGCCCATGCACCTACAGCACGTGCTCCACAACAAGAGGAGCTACCACAATGAGAAGCTGCGCACCGCAACAGAGTAGCACCCACTTGCCGCAACTAGAGAAAGCCTGTGTGCAGCAATGAAGACCCAACACAGCCAAAAATAAATAAGTAAAATAAATAAATATATTTTAAAATAACAAAAGCAAAAACAAGCAATACAGAAATGTCTTACTTGAAAAAGAAAAAGAGAGCCAAGTTGTGTTAGGATGATTTCTTTCATCCGTTACCCTCTTTAACTACATGCTGGGCAATATTATATTCCCTTTATGTTTCTCTAAATAGCAATAATATGCCTGTGGACTGAAACAAAAGCACTTAGACTATTGTCTCAGTGTCCAAACAGATTCTTTATGGAAAGAATAAATTCTTTTTTCTAGCTCTACTCCTGATTTTGTTAATCACCATGTTTAACTTTCAATCAAATATGCAAACGTCAGTAAATGGTGTTTTGAGCTGCCTTGCCAGCTATATTTTATTTCCAGACCGAGCCTTACCTTTCATAAAAAGAACTTTCTTTTCATAAATTGCACTTCCATAGAAACAAATAGGTCGGCAGTTAACTTGCTGGATTATTTTGTCTACTACTTATTATAATTCATAGGGACATCATTCAACTTTAGATGACACAGGATACTGGAACCTGTAAAATAATTGATAAAAATGTTAGAAAAATTAACATTGAACCAATAAAGCAAGAAGACCATTTTGTCAGGGTTGCAATTGTTTGGGCTTGTTGGTTTTATAGATTCTTCTCTTTGATCTGTTTAAATTTTATTTTATTTTTCTGTCTCCTATAAGTGGCATACCTGACTGACCATGTTTAACACAGAACATAAAAATTGCAATGAAAAGAACGCTTTCTAGTTGAATGTTACGGTTGCCCTTTGACGGAATGAGCTTGTCTATAATATTTTGCTGCGTAGATAGACTGTTGCTTACTGTGCTCCATTCTTTTGAGAGGCAACTGCTAAGGAGTTTTGTAGTTTTAGAAGTTTATACGTTTCTTCCTCAGTGTGGAAGGAGCCAGAAAATAGACTCAGGAAGATATCAAAAGAATCCCATTCTCTGATTTACAAACATCTTGTTTCCAAAAGGGTCATTTGAGGTCTTCATTTTTTAGGCAGTGATAACGTTGACAGTGTGATTAGTAAGCTTCTTGTGAAATACGCAAGGATACATTCCCAATATAAAGCACTATCAACTCAGAGCCCAGAGGTTTCCCAAGCACTGGAAGAACTGATGCTAGATGCTAAGAACAAGCAAGACTGGGGGTTTTGTAAAGCTATTTGGTTGGTCTCCTTTTAAGAAGATTACTTAAATCTTCCCAAACTTTTAAAAAATCATGGGTTATTTATATGAAGAATAATTTTTGGCAATTATTATAAAGACATAAGGTTTTAAATGGCAGATGGTAAGGACAGGGTTTACATGCTTTGTGAAAATTCTCATTAAGGAGAGAGCAATAATAAGTCATTACTAGGGTCAATAGGTTAGCAATTTTAGGAATTTTTAGGGACTATAGTAACATTTATCTCTATTGCTCTTTTTCAAGGTTAGAGAAAACAGATTAGAATATTTTCCACCAATTAAATGATGATGTCTTATTTTACCATTGTAGATTGGCTACAATTCTGGGTCAGATGGAGAAAAAGGAAATTGTGTATCCTTATAGAGACTTAAAATATTAAAAAAAAAAAAAAAACCTAGAAAACCCCATAAAACTCTGTAAAACCTTTCAACTCCAGCTTTCAAATTGAATTCAAACCAACAGTTTATGGTGGAACACAGTTTTTAAAATCCTACTTTAAAACATGACTGGTAGGCGTCCAGAGCTGATTGGGACATCCGGCCAGAGTTCACAGCTTTACCCCAGCAGCCATTTCCCTCTGGTCTAGGGTGAGAATGTTTTAACCAGCACCGTCACCACACTGAAGCAACACACATGTGACTGGCCGAGGGTACGAAGCTCTACACAGGAGAGCAAACCAACCAAACGCTTGAAGGCAGAAAACCCTGAGCGGCTTGTTTTCATTTGAAGGACAAGTTGCTTATCACCCAAGAGAAGATTAGATTTAGCAGTGTTGCTGGCCCGAAATTACGTGTTTGTAGTGCGTAAATACTCATTCCTTAGCTGGCCTATTAGAACGCGTAGCTCAGCAAGCCCCACCTCCCGGGAAAAAACAGCCTGTTAATGTCGAAGGTGCCAAGGACAACTTCAGCTCTTGGTCTCTGAAGAAATGTTTGTTTTTGTGTTTGTGAATTATGCATTTTATGGGGCAAGAGGCCCTTGCTGAATTTCTTTCTGCTTTTCATTCCATCCCTTCCCCTCCTCATATAAAAGCTGGCCTGTGCCCTCTCTCTCTAGCTTCTGCAGTGGCATACTGATTGAATTTTTTTTTCTCTCTTTTTAAAATTTTATTGGCGCGTAGTTGATTTACAAAGCTGTGTTAGTTTCAGGTGTACAGCAAAGTGACTCAGTTATAAATATACATATATCCATTCTTGTTTAGATTCTATCGGTTATCACTGAATATTGAGTAGAGCTCCCTGTGCGATACAGTAGGTCCTTGTTGGTTATCTGTCTTATATATAGTAGTGTGTGTACGTTCATCCCAACCCCCTGATTTATCCCTCCCCTCCACGTTCCTCCTCTGGTAACCTTAAGTTTGTTTTTTATATCTGTAAGTCTGTTTCTGTTTCTGATTGAATTTTTAAGATGATGTGTACTTGACCGTCATCTACATAGTAAGTGCAGGGAACTCTCTGAACATCTGATCTTCTGTTGTCAATTATGCCATGTGTTTGTTGCCTCTGAATGTTCTTCGGCAGTGTTCACAGGACCTGCGAGCTGTGAGTTTGCTTGATGAAAGAGCACCTATCGGGGTGTATTGGGGTGGTGGTTCGCAAATATATTTTAGAGTTATTTTTATAATATTACAAATTATATTTGGTGACTGAGTCAGTGTTCTAATGTCGGTGTCTCTACATTTTTAGGAGGAGAGCCTTTGAGTATTGCTGCCATGCTGATCTAGGGCTGCCGCTGAGTTAACCACATAACCTTGCTTTGAATATGTTCTCAGTGTTTTCTGTAGTCAGAATTTGACTTGGGCAAGATATCACAGAGAACCTGGGTAGTGTTTAATGGTTAAAAATAATAATCATAAAAGAAATGATATTCCCCAATCTCTCTAGCCAGCAGCCTCTCCCTGCTCTCACTTTAACAAATGCCATGGCCTTGAGGTGAGGCTGTTCACTATTGGCATTCCTGCTGAGAATTAGTTCCACTCTCAGCAGGGCCAGGAACATAATGTCATGTTGATAGTAAGACACTACACTGCTGATTCCAGAGTTATGGGAGAGTACACTGCTGTCTTCAGAAATATTTTGTTCTGTGCTGCAGGCAATTATGTTCACCACCAGTCACTTGGCGCTGCTAGCGTGTTATCTTGATTGACTGTGGGAATAAAATATATAGTATCTTTTATGTTTGATGTATTTGAATGTTTATTGTCCTTGTTTTGACAAATTGAAACCAAATTATTTGCAAAATACATCTTAGGTTTAGGAGAGAAAATTGTAGTGTTCTCAGATTGGATAAATTAATCTAGTGATTACATGTCACTTAGGATTTGGATTCTTTTCTAATAATTCGGTGTCAAGACTGCCCTGAGTCCATAGATATTAAAATATTCCATAGTTGTTCTCTTTACCTTCAGGTAAAATTACATTATAGATAGATGCACATGTACACACCCATATGTACATATATGGACACATGCAGATGTATATATAAATTTATATTTAACCATTTTCATTCTGTAGAATTTTCAGAAAAGAAAATCGTAACACCAACTTTTCGTCATATGATCAGGCTTTGTTCAGAATTCTTATTGCCAGTTTTTATAAATGTTCAAGTTCTCTCCAGCTTTTGTTTTATTTTCAATTTTCCTTCAGTCAGAGAGTGATTCAGAAGTACCCGTAGAATGTGCTGTCTAGTTGCTTGAAGACCTTTAATCGAATGCATATGTATTGATGGATCCCAGGCGCCGCGTGGAGCCATGAAAATAGTGTAGGACCTTCAGGGAGTTGCAGCCGGGGACGGAAGCAGACGTGTGAACACAAGCCAGCACGCTGCAGCGCTGTGGCACGTGTGGTCGGGAGGCCGTGGCGTGACCGCGTGGCCTTAGAGGCTCTGCGGGCTTGAGTTAAGTCCAGCTCTGCCACTTACTAACCATGTGAAGGTGGACAAGTTAGTTAACCTCTTACTCCTCTGTTTCCCCAGCTACAGGGTAAGAGTAACGGTAGTGTGGGAGTAGTGGCATAGCGGTGGAAGCCGAGGGGCCTGCCAGGAGGATTAGTGAGATGAGGCAGGCCAAGCACCAGCGCTGGCGCCCCTGCATACTCTCAGGAGGCACGTGGGGCTGTGTGGTTCTCAGGAGAAGGGGAGGGGCTCAGAGCAGGCCTCTCGGAAGAGGAGGAAACGCCTCCGTGCGCTCTTGATGGAACGTAGATGTTACCCAGGTGGAAGGGAAAGGAGAACGATGCATGAACAAAGGAACAGAGTACCAGAGCTTTTCAGAACCTTTCAAAATAAAAAACTTTTCATTATTTTGGACTCTACTTGCTAGGAGCCCTTGCAAAGTTGTCAAAATCTGACTTCGAAGCATCAGGCATTTCAGGGTTCCAACAAAACACCTTTTTTTTTTTCCGTTAACTAAAGGTTGATCTGTTTTGAATGCAGATGGGGAATTAGCTTGAATTTCCCCCTATTTGTACATCCGAATATCATGCCTTCCTTTTAAAAATGACAGATCTGGAGCTGATGCCTTTGAAGCCTATTGTTCACTCTGATCTCCAGCTCCTTTTCTGCTATAATTGCCCAGTCAGTGCTCTCTGATTTCTGTGGTTCTCCTTTGTTTTTTTCCCCCTTCTCTTGAATGAATCACTCTGCAAAGCTTTCAGTTGAATTTTGACCTCTTTTTCCTTTTCCATTTGTCAAGGTTATTTTAAATTTCATTCCAGTTTTCCTAAGTGCCAGCCACCCCACCCAACTGGGTATCATTGTCAGATTTAATAAGAATGCTTTTGATTCCATAGTCAAGGCTTTAATCAACATGTTAAATCTAGCAACGTTCAGCAGAGGATCTAACCTTGTGGAATTTAATCTGGTTTCTGCTAATTTATTTGCATACATGATAAAATTATCCCATTCGGACACGAAAAAGAAACTTAGGAAAACATACTATGAAAATACCCTGTAAAACAGGTGCTAAGCCATTAAATTCACTTCCATCCGACTTTCTACCTATTCGTAATTTGACAGAAAGGAAGGTGAGAATTTTATTTCTGTCTCAGAATATACTAATATGACTGGATTCAATACATATTCATTGTTATAGTCTGTGTCCCCAGAGGTGCATCAGCTTCTGTCCCTGACGCTTAATAGCCAGCAACACTGAACAAGTCTTAGCACTCTGACCCTCAGTTTCCTCATCGATAAAACGGTGATTTCCCCAGTGAACCACAGCAAAAGGATTGTTGGGAGATCAAATAAGGTAAAGCAGGGGGGAAATTCCCAAACTTTACACTGCTCCCAAACATAAAACACTACATTAAGCTTCCCTGGAGGTTCATTCCAAAGGAAATCACACCCTTGTTGGTAACCTCAGTCCAGGGATATTATCCTAGACTGGGGATCTCTGAGGCTGTCCAGTAGGTTCTGGTTTAGGAGGAGATTGGGTCTGGGAAACCTTATAAAAGCTTGCGTCCTATTAGGACTTGGTCCAGTGCTCAATTCTGGGAAGACGGCAAGATGCCAAATGAAAAGTCATTCATCTTAATGTCCTTGTAACTTAGCTCAGCTAAGAGAATGAACAATTCCCAAGTCACACCAAGCACTGATTTGGTGCTGTAATTTGATAGCCCAATCCCAAACAAAGTGAGGAAACCACACCCAAAGTTGACTACAAAGACGGATGGGGTAGAGAGTAGGAGCTGTAAGAGAGTAAAGAAGATAAGCTGGAGAAGGCACCTGGCTCGTTTGGGGGCCCAGCAGAGAATCATGGATGTCATCATGGCAGTCCACCCTGCACCTTCTAGTTTTAGGGTATGTGAGCTTTTTTAATATTATATTAACAAATTCTTCTATTTAAATTTTCAAAGCATTGCAATGTACAACTACCTAGTAAAGGAATTTGTAACATATTGCAAAAATGGCTGTGTCATTCAACAAGATATTCTTTTGACTGAAACCGGTAATGGTCCCTTCCCCTACACACACCCGTCCCCTGTTCCCCCAGCTTTATATTTTATGTTTTCTTTTTGGTGTCTGGTATGTTCAGAAAAACACTTGGGCTCCCTCTGGTGGCCATTCCAGTGTTTCTAACACGTCTAACCTTACAGCTGAAGTTTTTAGTTACATGGCGCAAAATGTTTGGATGAAAGTGGAAATATTAATAGTAAATTTTATTTTCTTTTGTAAGATAACTGGCACTTGGGAACCTCTGAATTAGCCAAAATATCCAACTCATTTATTCATTCATTCATTCATCCATTCATATATCTTCCAATCTAATATGTTGTTGATAATTTCACTTTACTAAATGAAGGGGCATCTGATCTGCAAGTCCATAGAAAGATATTAAGTCCCAATCCTGTAAGTCAAACAGCTTTCCCCAAGAAGTGATTCTATTAACTAGCAAGTTTTTATAGAATGCTTACTGTGTATTAGCCCAGAGTTGGACATTATGGGAAATATTTTGTTACTCATCATTTTAAAAATATATGAATAAGCTCTTCTGTAACAGTTGGCAATGTTATATTACTTCTTTTTCTCCTTTAAACTATATTCCCATTCTATTTGCCACGTAGAATTTTATCCTATTGTAATGAATCTTTGTCCAGACCTGATTACTTTTAAATTACGACAATGTATTAGTCAATATACAGATTTAGCTACAGTAACGAAGACCCAAACATAAGTGTCTTAAATAAAACGGAAGATAATCTTCCTTCGTGTTAAGTGTCCAAATGTGAGCTGCCCAGGGTTAACGTGGCACCTCCAAGTTGTAATGTATTTTTACGATTGAAAGTCTCTTATTGATCACACTCTTATACTTTCATGTATCAAAAATAAGTATATATTTAAAGCTTAATGTTTTAAAATTTCTAATGACCGTAAGTTTCCTTTAAAATTTTTCTTCTGAGTTGAATGATAGTTAGTAGTAGTATACAATTGTCAAAACAAAATAAATATTTTATATATATTTAGAAATAATTATTAAATATTAAATTATAACTGTAAAGGCATCATTGAATGACTTGGGTGCTTTTTAAAAATGAATTTGTTATCTATAGGCAGCAGGGGGTTAACATCAATTCTCCACTTCTTGGTTTTTAGATATGTAAGCACTGGAAAAGCTTGTTCACGTAAATCAGCAGGTGAGAATGGAAATAGTTTTACATAGCAATGTCACTAAACTCTGACTCCTGAGCAGCTCATGTGGTGCCTCATGGGAAGAGAGAGAGATTGTAGTCACATTGGAGGCCGTGGAAAGTGTTACATTCTGGGTGGATTTTGAAAATGGAGGCCTAGGATCTTCTGATGAATTAAATGTGAGGTGAGAGAGAAGGAGAGAAGTCAAGGACGACTTCAGGGTTCTTGGCCCAATCACGCAGAAGGATGCAGCTCCAACAGCTAAGAAAGGGAAGACTGAGGGTGAAGTGAATTTGGACACCTAGTTTGAAGGTCGTTATACTGGACAGTATCCAGGAATGAGGTATGAGTAGGCTTTTGTACTGTACCCCTGTCCAGTCAATCGTTAATGATAATAAACATTAGATTAGAGAGTGGTAATGAGATTTGATTTTAGGTATTTATACTGAGTAGTATATGCCTGGGGCATGAATAAAATTAGAATGTTTCTGAAAGAGTTAAATACAAGACAAAAATAAGCAAGAATTTTATTAGGTTTGGCTCCCCCCTTCTGTTATATTTTGTAGATTTTAAGAGAATTTATGTTTGTGAGCAAATTTTGTGTATAACTCCAGGTATCACCTTTCAAATAAAAGGTTAATGAAAAGTTGATTTATAGAATATTTCAGGTAGAAATAGTAAATGAATCAAGCTAACAAAGTGTGACTTAATAGACATCCTCAGGGACCTAGGATGAATAGGTAGTGGCATATTATTTGTAACTCAGCCCACAAATTATTTCTATATGATTTAAATGGCTATGACCTGCTTGAAACAATTCGTTTTCTTAATTAGTTTAATCATTCTCTTTGTAGTTTCTTATGCTACTAAATGGGTTAATAACCCCCTTTTTCTTAAATAAATTAAGTTTTCCAGCCAAGCCACAAATTTCCAATTAAGTTTGAAGGAGTGAAGTAATTCCATAATAGGGGAAAAATGATTATATTTAATTCTTTTAAAATCAACTGACATGTGTTAAGTGCCCCCTGTGTGCCACGCAGATACAAACTTTGGTTCTGGAGCTACAAAGTCCAATAAAACGAATTCTTGACTTCAAAGAGCAAACAGCCTAACAGCTTAAACAGCCTAGGACAGAGACTGGTTAAACGGATAATTGTATCAGAATGTGGTACTGAGAGAGACTGGAGTTAAGTGCCAAAATACCTCACACATTGTAAGAGCCACGTCACTTGAACCCAAAGGATTTCTGAAAAAAGAAAGTTTCATTATTCACCACCCCCAATGTTTTCCTGATTCAAAAGAATGCAGTTACTAAGTTACTATATAACTCCAAACTATGGAGGATACAGGTGGCAGAAACGCATTTTAAGCCAGTTCAAAGGCAAAGTCCACAGGAAGAGCTGGTGTGGCGCTGGCCTTGGGCTAATAGAGGCCAAGGGCTCTACTTCCACCTCTCCCCAAGCCTGGAAACATGGTCACCAGCTATTCCTGTTTTTTTCCCAGCAGCTACTGTTAGAAAACCTTGGGGAAGGACACGGACTGATCTAGTGTAGGTCCTGCGGTCCCTCTACCCCAATTCTGAGTCAGTGTGGGTGAGATACCACTGTGGGCTCAGCTCTGACAGTGGGGAGGTCTGGCCCTGGAAGAAGGCAGGACAGGAAATAGTAGCTGTTCACTATTCCTCCCCGGTGACGCACATTCAGCTGACTTCTGAAATATCAGTCTCCTTCCTCTGGTGTACTCAGATAACAGCATAATGCAATCAATATCACATTTGGGGGTTAGTCTTCATCCCTTGTTTATGAAGAAATAGGACAGAAGCAGTTAGGAGAATAATGTTGACATCACATTTTGCAACAGGTTTAATTGCACTAAGCATTGTGCTTTAAAAACTACATGCATTCCCTTCAATCAGAGTCATAATTTCTTTTTCACTGTCTTCTTAACACGTATGATGTGGAAATTAACAAGATTTGATCTTGTTCATAAGTCTTTTGAGATACTTAGATGTGGGTTCTGAGCCAGTAGATGATAGCAGCAAGCCTATGTGTCCTAGGATATTACAGGAATTCTTCTTTTTTATCTATTTGGTTTAAAGTCTGTGAGCCAGATTTACATTCAGATGAGTCATTGAAGCTTATATTGTGTGCCTAAAGGGAAATGTTTATGCCAAGAGTCTAAGACGAAGTCCAGCAAGACGGTGGATTTTTAAATCATGGTTATCTTTCCCTGATAATAAGTGTAATAGTACTTCTGTTGAACATTTGGAAACATAAAACTGTTTTTTAAAATCTCCTAAAATGCCACCACCCAGAGCTCTGAGTGTTTCTATATTTAATACATAGAAACAAATTTTAGTTTACACTGTATATATAGTTTCATATCCTACCTTTTTCAGTGAAGTTTTTGAAAGGACTTTAATATTGTCCCAACCATATTGGAGAATGAATTTCCTCTGCAATAATTTTTTTTTTCAAACAGCCATCTATATCTTTTAAAGTCAGTTTTCACTTCATCCCCTTTCCATTTTTGGAATTATTTTTGGTTACGTTGCTGTTGTTCTTCCTTCATTTCTGATGTTCTAAGTTTCTGACTGGTATCATTTCCTCTCTGACAGAAGAACTTCCCCTAGAAATTCTCCTAAAACAGGCCTGCTGGCTACAAATTCACGAACGCTTTTCTTCGTTTGAGAAGGTCTTTCTTTTACCTTCATTCCTAGAGGATATTTTAAAGGATAGAGAATTATGAATTGACAATTTTTATCTTTTAGCATTTTTATGAGTCAGTATTGATGCACTATTAGTAACGAAAGTCTATTGTTTATTCAGACTTCCTTTGTTTTTACGTAGTGTCCTTTTTCTGTTCCTGCACCCCTTCCAGGATATCACTTCATATTTAGTGGTCCTGTCTCCTTAGACTCCTTTGGTTGTTCCAGTTTCTCAGACTTTCCTTGTTGTTGACGAACTGGCCAATTTGAGGGATACTGGTCAGGTATTTAGGAGAATGTTCCTCACTTGGGATTTGTCTGATATTTTTTCAAGATCAGACTCAGATGATAGGTTTTCTGGGAAAGACAACAGATGTACCATTTTCATCACACCATATCAAGAATATATACTGTCAAGGTGATTCATCGTTGTTAACATTGACTTTGATTATTTGGTTAAGGTAGTATTTTCCAAGTTTCTCTACTGTACAGTCATCCCCTTTCCAGACTGAACTCTTTGAGAGGAAGTCACTATGCACAGCCCACACTTGAGAAGGGAGTTATGCTCTACCTCCTTGATAGCAGATATCTACATAAATCATTTGAAATTCTTCTCATGGGAGATTGTCTCTTCTACCACATTTATTTATTTATTTATTTATTTATTCAACCGTTTTTCATATCAGCATAGACTCATAGGTATTTATTTTATATTTTGGGTTATAAGCCAATATTACTTATTTATTTTCTTAGTCAAGTTGTTCCAGCATTGGCCACCGGTAGCTCTTTAAGTTGGCTCCTGTGTTTCATTGACATATTCCATAATCGTGTTTCGTTCTGGTTTATATTTTTGGACATTTTTTGACACAACTAGATGCTTGTATATTCGCTGTCCCCATCTTAGCAGTAGCCGTTTTGTCAAGGATCCTTGGTTCCTTTTATTGAAGATCTCGGTATTAGAAACCAAGATCTGGGTGGTATGTGTGCTTGTTACTACTGAGATGTTATTGCTTCTAAGCCCTCTCAGCTAAAAGAGCAAGGAAATATATGTGGGTATACTAACTTGTGCATAATGCATATCTATAAATACATATATATATACACACATCTATCTGTATCTATATTTAGCCAAGTATGAGTTCATACCGATTTCTCTAACTGTAATCCATTACCAAATGGATCATTCTAGCCTTTTCTTCTTGCTTGTTTGAAACTTCTCACTCTAACATTGAGAAATTTGACTTGTACCATCTGTCATCTATTTAATTGTCTAATTCCAGCATATATGTATCGTGGTTTTGATTACCTGTACCTCTATGAGAAACAAACTTTATCAGTTAGAATGGAGTGCTTATGTATAGTGTTTTGCCTTTAGTCTTACAGACTGCTCATTTCTAAAACTATCTAAGTCAGCACCTTCCCTACCTCCTTCACCCTACTCCCTTCATGGAGGTTATTTCATACATTTGTAATACAATCAAATTCTTTTGTCACAGTATGCATTCCATCCTGGAATCCCTAACCTCCTAAATCGTAGTTTTAATCTTCATATATTAACTTTCACTCCGGGTGCTAAGTTCTATGCATTTTGACAAATGCATAATATCATGTATCGACCTTTACAGTATCACAGAACACTTTCATTGTCCTAAAAATTTGTCTGTTTCACCTATCCATCCTTATCTGAAGCCCTGGCAACCACTGGTTTTTTCTCTCTATAATTCTGCCTTTTTCAGAAAGTCAAATAAATAGTATGCAGACTGGCTTCTTTCACTTAGAAATGTACATTTAAGATTCAGTGTTTTGCATGGCTTGAGCATTTGTTTTATCACTGAATAGCATTCCATTGTATAGACGTACCACAGTTTGTTTATTCTCCTATTGAAGGACATCTTCGTTGCTTCCATTTCTTGGCAGTTATAAATAAAACTGTTATAAACATGTGTGAGCAGATTTTGTGTGAACATAAATTTTCAAATCAGTTGGGTAAATACTTAGGAGTGCAATTGCTGGATTGTACTGTCAGACTATATTTAGCTTTGTAAGAAACTGCCAAACTGTCTTCCAGAGTAGCTGTACCATTTTGCATCCCCACTAACAATGAATCATAGTTACTTTGCTCTGCATCTTCACCAGCAATTGGTATTGTCTGTTTTCTGTATTTTAGCCATTCTAATATAGGAATGTAGTGGTATCTCATTCTTGTTTTGATTTTCATTTTCCTATTGACAAATGATGTCGAGCAACTCTTCATATGCTGTTTGCCATCTGTATATCTTCTTTGTTGAGACATCTGTTAAGATCTTTTGACCATTTTATTTTTTCAAGCTTTTTAAATTGAAGTATAGTTAATTTATAATGTGTTAGTTTCAAGTGTACAGTAAAGTAATTCAGTTAGATATATATGTATGTATCTATATGTACATATGTACACATATATTCTTTTCCATTATAGGTTATTACAAGTTATTGAATATAGTTCTCTGTGCTATACAATAGGTCCTTGTTGTTTATATATTAAATATATAGTAGTTTGTATCTTTTAATCCCTAACTCCTGACTTATCCCATCCCCCTTCCCTTTTGGTAATCATAGGATTGTTTTCTATGTCTGAGAGTCGGTTTCTGTTTTGTAGATAAGGTCATTTGTATCCTTTTTTAGATTCCACAAATAAGTGATATCATATGATATTTGTCTTTGTATGACTTACTTCACTTAGTATGACAATCTCTAGGTCCATCCATGTTGTTGCAAATGACATTATTTCTTTCAGTTTTAAGGCTGAGTAATATCCATTTTATATAGGTACCACATCTGCTTTATCCATTCATCTGTTGATGGACATTTAGGTTGCTTCCATGTCTTGGCTATTGTAAATAGTGCTTTGATGAACATTGGGGTGCATATATCTTTTCTAATTAGAGTTTTCGTCTTTTCCAGATACCTGCCCAAGAGTGGGATTGCTGGATCAGATGGTAGCTCTATTTTTAGCTTTTTAAGGAACCTCCATACCGTTCTCCATAGTGGCAGCAGCAATTTACATTCCCACCAACAGTGTAGGAGGGTTCCCTTTTCTCCACACCCTCTCAGCATTTATTATTTGTAGACTTTTTGATTGTTGCCATTCTGACCAGTGTGAGGTGATACCTTATTGTAGTTTTTGATTTACATTTCTCTAATAATTAGTGATGATGAGCATCTTTTCATGTGCCTCTTATCCACCTGTATGCCTTGTTTGGAGAAATGTCTATTTAGATCTTCTGCCCATTTTTTGATTGGGTTATTTGGTTTTTGGTATTGAGTTGTTTGAGCTGTTTGTGTATTTTGGAAATTAAGCCCTTCTTGGTTGCATTGTTAGCAAATATTTTCTCCCAGTCCATAGGTTGTCTTCGTTTTGTTTACAATTTCCTTTGCTGTGCAAAAGCTTATAAATTTGGTTTAGGTCCTCTTTGTTTATTTTTGCTTTTATTTCTTTTGCTTTGGGAGACTGACCTAAGAAAACATTGCTGCAATTTATGTCAGAGAATGTTTTTCCTATGTTTTCTTCTAGGAGTTTTCTGGTGTCATGTCTTTAAGTTTTTAAGCCATTTTGAAGTTATTTTTGTGTATGGTATGAGGGAGTGTTCTAACTTCATTGATTTACATGTGGCTGTCCAGCTTTCCCAGCACCACTTGCTGAAGAGACTGTCTTTTCTCCATTGTATATTCTTGCCTTCTTTGTCAAAGATTAATTGACCGTGGGTGTGTGGGTTTATTTCTACGCCCTGTATTCTGTTCCATTGATCCATATGTCTGTTTTTGTGCCAATACCATGCTGTTTTCATTACTGTAGTTTTGTAGTATTATCTGAAGTCTGGGAGGGTTATGTTTCCAGCTTGGTTCTTTTTCCTCAGGATTGCTTTGGCAATTCTGGGTCTTTTGTGGTTTCATATAAATTTTAGGATTATTTGTTCTAGTTTTGTGAAAAATTCCATGGGTAATTTGATAGGGATTGCCTTAAATCTGTAGATTGCTCTGGGTAGTATGGCCATTTTAACAGTATTAATTCTTCCACCCAAGAGCATGGAATATCTTTCCATTTCTTTGAATCATCTTCAATTTCCTTTATCAATGTTTTATAGTTTTCAGCATATAATTCTTTCACCTCCTTGGTCAGGTTTATTCCTAGGTATTTTTTTGTTGTGATTTTTTTTTTAATTTTTGAATTCTATTTTATTTTTTTATACAGCAGGTTCTTATTAGTTATCCATTTTATATATATTAGTGTATACATGTCAATCCCAATCTCCCAATTCATCACACTACCACCACCACCACCACCCTGCCACTTTCCCTCCTTGGTGTCCATATGTTTGTTCTCTACATCTGTTTGACATGATTTTAAAAGGGATTTTTTTTTTTACTTTCTCTTTCTGATATTTCATTATTAGTGTAAAGAAATGCAACTGATTTCTGTATGTTAATCTTCTATCCTGCTGCCTTGCTGAATTCATTTATCACTTCTCATAGTTTTTGTGTGGAGTTTTTAGGGTTTTCTATATAGAGTATCATGTCATCTGCATATAATGACAATTTTACCTCTTCCCTTCCAATTTGTATGCTTTTTCTTTCTTTTTCTTGTCTGATTGCTATGGCTAGGACTTCCAAAACTATGTTGAATAGACGTGTTGAGAGTAGGCATCCTTGTCTTGTTCCAGATTTTAGTGGGAAGGCTTACAGCTTTTCACCGCTGAGTATTATGCTGGCTGGCTATGGGTTTGTCATAAATAACTTTTATTATATTGAGATATGTTCCCTCTATACCTATTTTGGTGAGAGTTTTTATCATAAGTGGATGTTGAATTTTATCAAATGGTTTTTCTGCACCTCTTGAGATGATTGTGTCATTTTTGTCTTTTCTTTTGTTGATGTGGTGTAATTGACTTATGTATGTTGAACCATCCTTGTGACCCTGTGATGAATCCAACCTGATCATTGTGTATGATCCCTCTGTGTGTTGTTGGATTCAGTTTGCCAATATTTTGTTGAGGATTTTTCTTTTTTTGGTAGTGTCTTTGTCTGGTTTTGGTATCAGGGTAATGGTGGCTTTGTAGAATGACTTTGGGAGTGTTCCCTCTGCTTCAGTCTTTTGGAAGAGTTTGAGAAGGATTGGTATAAGTTCTTCTTTGTATGTTTGGTAGCATTCCCCAGTGAAACCATCTGGTTCTGGACTTTTGTGTGCAGGGAGGTTTTGTTTTTTTTACAGATTCCATTTCACTTCTACCGATTGGTCTGTTCAAAGAATCTGTTTCTTCTTCCAATCCATGAACATGGAATATTTCTCCACTTATTTAGATCTTCTTTGATTTCTTTCGCTCATGTTTTGTAGTTTTCTGCATACATATCCTGTACATATTGTGTTAGATTTATGCCTAAGTATTTCAATTTTCTTTTGTTGCTATTGTAAGAGGTATTTTTTTACATTTCAAATTCCAATTGTTTATTACTGGTATATAGAAAGGCAATTGTTATTTATTTATGACCTTATATCCTATGATCTTGCTATACTCACTTATTAGTACTAGGAGTTCTTTTGTAGATTCTTTGTGATTTTCTGCATAGAACAGTCGTGCTGTCTGCAAATAAAGACTGTTTTATTTCTTTCTGTCCAACCTGAGTACCTTTTATTTATTTTTCTTATTGCATTAACTAGGATTCCCACTATGATGTTGAGTAGGAGTGAGAAAGGATGTCCTTGCTATTAGGTTTTTAGTATAATCATTTTTACCACGTATTTTAACCCTTCCATGAAACATTATTTGTAATGGCTACAAAATATCCCCCAATTCTGATATATCATCACTTATTTTTAACCATTTGTATAATGTTGCATATTTTGGTTGTTTCTAACTTCTCTATTCTTTAGTTTTCTTTAAAATAAAGAAGAAAAGTGTCCACCTCATGAAGTTATTGTGGAAAGTAAATAATCCATGGAAAGTTCTTATTGCCTTGTCTGACAAAAATAAACACTCGACAAAACGCTTTTTTTGGTTTTAAGTATTATTGAGGCTTATGAAAAATAAAGGATTAGGAGAGCTAGGGTAGAAACTGTGTTTACGGGCAGAGATTTCTCTTTATATGCCTGTGGAAGCTGTATTATGGAAATATACCAGAGGAGTAAACAGACAAGGAGGCTGGAACCAGACTACTTGAGTTCAGATGCTGGCTGTGCCGCATCCTAGTTATGTGGCCTTGAGCAATTTACTTAACCTCTCTAAGACTCAGGTTCATCATCTGAAAAATGGGTTGATAACAATAACACCTACCTCCTAAGTTTGTTGTGAGGTTTAAATTAGAACACGCATATAAAGTTTTCACAGCACGGTATGTGGCACACAGTGTGCGTTCAACAAATGTTTTATTCTTTTGATCATAAACAAGTTAATTTGCCTCATTTATATCTCTAATATATTTTTTAATTCTGTTAGCCCAAACTCATAACCACCATCTTCTTTCTCTCTTTCTAACATCAAGATTTAAGGACCACATTCACATTTTGTGCTAAAGAAGATAGTATTTTTGCTACTTTCCTTTTTCCAACTGGTCCCGCCTTGTTTTTAGCCTTCGTTATTTCGACAGTTCAATTTAAGTACGCTATGCCAGCTGCTGTGGTTGGCACTGGGGCACCAGGGGGAATAAAACAAACATGGCCCTCCCTGTTAGACCTTATAGCCTGGTAAAAATGTCAGATAGTAAACAAGTAATTACAGCTGTACCATGTGCTACTAAAGGAAGTGCAGGATGCCCTAAAGCGGCACTTGCGCATAGACATATGAGTCACATATGTAATTCTAAAATTTTCTACATTTTAAAAAGAAAAAGGTAAGATTAATTTTAATAATTAGCCCAATAAATCTAAAGTATTCCCATTTCAACATATTACCAATATAATACATTATTACCAATATATTTTACTTTTTTTATTCTTGTACTTCAGACTCCAGCATGTATTTCCCACATCTCAATTCAGACTAGCCACATTTCAAGTGCTCCATGGTCACATCTGGCTAGTGGCTACCATATTGGACATTGCAGCTCTAGCAGCAGATGCTAGAGCCTGGTACATTTTGCTGAGACTTGAAGGATGAGGACATCAGGAAAAGGGAGAGGAATACATGTTATAAGCAGAGGGAACAGATTGGGCAAAATCTGTAAAACAAAAGAGTTTGGCATATTTGAGGGACTGGAAAACATTCTGAGCGAAAAGAAGGAGAATGGAAAATGAGGCTGGAGAGGTAGGCAGGGGTGAAATTATGAAGAGCCTTTTGAATAGTGTTAAGAAGTTTGGATTTGTTCCAAGAAGAATGGGAAACTACTGAAGGGTTTTAAATAGAAAAACGGCATGATCAGATTGGCTCTTTTTAAAAATGAGCCTTACCCCAGAGGAAAGAAGGACAAGGACATTATCCATAGAAGGCAGAATAGCATTGGGGTTAACTAGAGGATTCAGGTACCAAAGCTGCCACCTGCCAGCCATGTGACCCAAGATAGGAGACTTAACCTTCTGTAGTCTCAGTTTCCTCATCTGTGAAATGGGAAAAATACAAGTACCTCATCAAAGGGTTGTTTTGAGTGTTCAGTAAGATAAACCAGTTAGCATATAGCACTTAATAAATCTTTGTTCTTATCCTCTCCTGAGACCAGAACAGTCCCTTATAGGATGAATTTGCAAAGCTTCCTTCTTCCTCTTCTTTTCTGGAATCCTATTCTGAAGCACCTTAAACATATGAGATGAGGAAAGAAGGGAACAACTTCCCCTACCTGACAACCCAAATCAGACAGGAAAACCACTTTCACTATCTTGTCCTTCACTCCAGTTTGTGTGTGCTTTTATATTCTGAGAACAGTTTTTATAAGAACTATGTAGTCTTAGAGTTTTCTCTGCTCTGTATCTTCATAAAGAATCCCACATGTTCCTTCTTTAAAGATACGGTAAGATCACTGAGGTGTAAACTCCTAATGATAGAATAAGTCAGAAAAAGCAATGATGTTACCAACTGATAACGGACCATTTATTTATGGTGTTTTCAGGTGTAGTGAATCATCCAGGGCATTTTACTTGCAAACTTTTGAAATAAGATATTTTAATACAAAGATTAAATCGCATGGAGAAGTGTTTCCCTCACTTCTAGCCAAAACATGAACATCTGAAGCTGTCTCCTTCACCTTCCTCCCCATTCGTGGTACTACACCCTCATCTGCATTCTGGAGAGAACCCCACTGTGTAAAAAGAATGAAGTTTTTGGTTCTCAAAATTTTTCAGGTTTTAAGCAGTAAGACACTAACATATTAAAAGTTTACTCTTTATTTGGAAAGCAGGTTTACTTTAAAATGCAGCCTGTCATTGTTTTAATTTTTAAGCTGCACAAAACAGAGATTTGTAGTGTTTCCAGTGCCAGATAGAGGCAGAGACAAGAAAATAGGTAAGCAGTGGAGTGTTATTATCTTGGGTGGGTGCCCAGAGAGGGGTGTAGCACCACTACCTCAGATAGTGACTACCTTCCTACACTTAGGCTGTTTCCGTTTCATGGCTGCAGACCCAACCCTTCCAGAATCTGGAGCCTCATGTAATTGAAACAGATGGGAGCAAGATACTTGGTACTTTCTCTGAAAACAGCCTGATCTTATAAACACCAAACCTTATAATGATTAACCCCAGTCGGGCTGAACGCTTTAATCAAGGGGCTGTTGGAGCTTTGTGATATGCAGCTGAACGTTTCTCCTTTCTTGAAGGGATACTGTGAAAATCTGTCCTGAGGGTGAGCTAGAATCGTCATCTTATTTCTCCCCCAAAATCATGTCCACAGTTTTAAGTTTCTAGTCAATAAAAGAACACAGTAACGTTTGATTCCTTCTCATTGTACTTGCAGATGTTTCAGGTATTTCTAAAGCCTTTCAAATTACTTTGAATAAAAAACCACGCCCCAGAGGTAGAAATGCCACGTTTCTAAAGTATGCTTAAGGCTCCATCAGCTTATTATACCTTATAATACCTTATTATACCTTGTAATAGTAAGGCCTTAAAATTTGGGTTTTTTTCCTTCTTAGGCACACTCTAGGAAATTAGAAAAATACAGAAAGGGGAAGAAAGAAAAATATAAGTGCAATCAAATTTTAAAAGTTTAATATATCACACTACTTATTTCTTTGGCCTTTCAGGATATGCACTTTTCATATCTAATTGAAAACATCATCTGCATCAGAGCAACTTGGTTTAAAAAAAAAAAAGATGGCTGGGTTTGGGGAACCTGGTTTACGAGCCAGATGTGAAATGAGTTTGATGTCTAATGTAGTATGCTACTTTTCTGCCTTGTTTTCATATTTCATATGCTATGCCTTTTAGGCCTTTGATCATTTTTGTTTTGATGAGCTTTGTAAAGGCTTAATTCTTGAGAACATTAATAGGTTTTTGCTATTATAGGAATTTTGCATATCATAGACCCACTATATGGCTGTTCTCAGGTTCCTGAGTCCCTAAAGAGTATCAAAATCATTTGAATGCTCTTGTCCTGTATTGGTACTAAGATTGTATTTATTGTAGCTTTAGCCTACTAGGTTGTTTGAGGCAGAAAAAAAGTATCTTTTAAATTTCCAGACAAATACACCTACATGCAGAAGACCTGCAAAAGTCAACTGAGATCATGATTTCCATTTCAAAGTGAAGGATAAAGAACTCTTTTTCTCATGGTAATTATCTTACATTTTCCAACTGGGAGTTACTATGTTATTAAAATTATGGCTTAGGGCATTTTGCAAAGCATGCATCTCAAACTTAGGAAAATGTATTTGTTTTCCTGTTGGAAATTTTTGTCTTAATTGATTAATTTGTTCCACATTAATATTTGTTATTCTTAGTACAAAAGCCAATGGCTATATTCAAGAGGCCAATGATAGACCATTTTTCTAAGAGTTTATCCAGAAGTTTATCCAGAAATGTCCTATCCAAAATTACCTTCAGACCTACAAAAACAAACCCAAAACAATTAAGAAAATGGTCATAGGAACATACATATTGATAATTACCTTAAATGTGAATGGATTAAATGCTCCAACCAAAAGACACAGGCTTGCTGAATGGATACAAAAACAAGACCCATATATATGTTGTCTACGAGAGACCCACTTCAGACCTAGGGACACATACTGAAAGTGAGGGGATGGAAAAAGATATTCCATGCAAATGGAAATCAAAAGAAAGCTGGAGTAGCAATACTCATATCAGACAAAATAGACTTTAAAATAAAGAATGTTACAAGAGACAAGGAAGGACACTACATAACGATCAAGGGATCAATCCAAGAAGGAGATATAACAATTATAAATATATATGCACCCAACATAGGAGCACCTCAATACATAAGGCAACTGCTAACAGCTATAAAAGAGGAAATCGACAGTAACACAGTAATAGTGGGGGACTTTAACACCTCACTTACACCAATGGACAGATCATCCAAAATGAAAATAAATAAGGAAACAGAAGCTTTAAATGACACAGTAGACCAGATAGATTTAATTGATATTTATAGGACATTCCATCCAAAAACAGCAGATTACACTTTCTTCTCAAGTGCACATGGAACATTCTCCAGGATAGATCACATCTTGGGTCACAAATCAAGCCTCAGTAAATTTAAGAAAATTGAAATCATATCAAGCATCTTTTCTGACCACAATGCTGTGAGATTAGAAATGAATTACAGGGGAAAAAACGTAAAAAACACAAACACATGGAGGCTAAACAATACTAAATAACCAAGAGATCACTGAAGAAATCAAAGAGGAAATCAAAAACCACCTAGAGACAAATGACAGTGAATACACGGCGATCCAAATCCTATGGGATGCAGCAAAAGCAGTTCTAAGAGGGAAGTTTATATACAAGGCTACCTCAAGAAACAAGAAAAATCTCAAACAATCTAACCTTACACCTGAAGGAACTAGAGAAAGAAGAACAAACAAAACCCAAAGTTAGCAGAAGGAAAGAAATCATAAAGATCAGAGCAGAAATAAATGAAAAAGAAATGAAGGAAATGATAGCAAAGATCAATAAAACTAAAAGCTGGTTTTTGAGAAGATAAACAAAATTGATAAACCATTAGCCAGACTCATCAAGAAAAGGAGGGAGAGGAATCAAATCAATAAAATTAGGAATGAAAAAGGAGAAGTTACAACAGACACCGCAGAAGTACAAAGCATCCTAAGAGACTACTGCAAGCAACTCTATGCCAATAAAATGGACAACCTGGAGGAAATGGACAAATTCTTAGAAAGGTATAACCTCCCAAGACTGAACCAGGAAGAAATAGAAAATATGAACAGACCAATCACAAGTAATGAAATTGAAACTGTGATTAAAAATCTTCCAACAAACAGGGCTTCCCTGGTGGCACAGTGGTTGAGAGTCCGCCTGCCGATGCCGAGGACATGGGTTCATGCCCCGGTCCGGGAGGATCCCACATGCCGCGGACCGGCTGGGCCCGTGAGCCATGGCCGCTGCCCCTGCACGTCCGGAGCCTGTGCTCCGCAGTGGGAGAAGCCACAACAGTGAGAGGTACACGTAACGCAAAAAAAAAAAAAAATCTTCCAACAAACAGAAGTCCAGGACCAGATGGCTTCACTGGTGAATTCTATCAAACATTTAGAGAAGAGCTAACACCCATCCTTCTCAAACTCTTCCAAAAAATTGCAGAGGAAGGAACACTCCCAAACTCATTCTATGAGGTCACTATCACCCTGATACCAAAACCAGACAAAGATACTACAAAAAAAGAAAATTGCAGACCAATATCACTGATGAATATAGATGCAAAAATCCTCAAAAGAATACTAGCAAACAGAAACCAATAGCACATCAAAAGGCTCATAGACCATGATCAAGTGGGATTTATCCCAGGGATGCAAGGATTCTTCAATATATGCAAATCAATCAATGTGATATACCATATTAACAACTTGAAGAATAAAAACCATATGATCATCTCAATAAAGCTTTTGACAAAATTCAACACCCATTTATGATAAAAACTCTCCAGAAAGTGGGCGTAGAGGGAACCTACCTCAACATAATAAAGGCAATATACGACAAACCCACAGCAGACATTATCCTCAACAGCGAAAAACTGAAAGCATTTCCTCTAAGATCAGGAACAGGACAAGGATGTCCACTCTCACCACTATTATTCAACATAGTTTTGGAAGTCCTAGCCACGGCAATCAGAGAAGAAAAAAAAAAAAAAAGGAATACAAATTGGAAAAGAAGAAGTAAAACTGTCACTGTTTGCAGATGACATACTATACATAGAGAATCCTAAAGATGCTACCAGAAAACTACTAGAACTAATCAATGAATTCGGTAAAGTTGTAGGATACAAAATTAATGCACAGAAATCTCTTGCATTCCTATACACTAATGATGAAAAATCTGAAAGAGAAATTACGGAAACACTCCCATTTACCATTACAACAAAAAAGAATAAAATACCTAGGAATAAACCTACCTAGGGAGACAAAAGACCTGTATGCAGAAAACTATAAGACACTAATGAAAGAAATTAAAGATGATACCAACAGATGGAGAGATATACCATGTTCTTGGATTGGAAGAATCAATATTGTGAAAATGATTATACTACCCAAAGCAATCTACAGATTCAGTGCAATCCCTATCAAATTACCAGTGGCATTTTTTACGGAACTCGAACAAAAAATCTTAAAATTTGTGTGGAGACACAAAAGACCCCGAATAGCCAAAGCAGTCTTGAGGGAAAAAAACGGAGCTGGAGAAATCAGACTCCATGTCTTCAGACTACACTACAAAGCTACAGTAATCAAGACAATATGGTACTGGCACAAAAACAGAAACATAGATCAATGGAACAAGATAGAAAGCCCGGAGATAAACCCACGCACCTATGGTCAACTAATCTATGACAAAGGAGGTAAGGATATACAATGGAGAAAAGACAGTCTCTTCAATAAGTGGTGCTGGGAAAACTGGACAGCTACATGTAAAAGAATGCAATTAGAACACTCCCTAACACCATACACAAAAATAAACTCAAAATGGATTAGAGACCTAATTGTAAGACCGGACAGTATAAAACTCTTAGAGGAAAACAAAGGAAGAACACTCTTTGACATAAATCACAGCAAGATCTTTTTTGATCCACCTCTTAGAGTAATGGAAATAAAAACAAAAATAAACAAATGGGACCTAATGAAACTTAAAAGCTTTTGCACAGCAAAGGAAACCATAAACGATGAAAAGACAACCCTCAGAATGGGAGAAAATGTTTGCAAACAAATCAATGGACAAAGGATTAATCTCCAAAATATATAAACAGCTCATGCAGCTCAATATTAAAAAAAAAAAAACCCAATCCAAAAATGGGCAGAAGACCTAAATAGACATTGCTCCAAAGAAGACATACAGATGGCCAAGAAGCACATGAAAAGCTGCTCAACATCACTAATTATTAGAGAAATGCAAATCAAAACTACAATGAGGTACCACCTCACACCAGTTAGAATGGGCATCATCAGAAAATCCACAAACAACAAATGCTGGAGAGGGTGGGGAGAAAAGGGAACCTTCTTGCACTGTTGGTGGGAATGTAAATGGATACAGCCACTGTGGAGAACAGTATGGAGGTTCCTTAAAAAACTAAAAATAAGGGCTTCCCTGGTGGCACAGTGGTCGAGAGTCTGCCTGCCGATGCAGGGGACGTGAGTTCATGCCCTGGTCCGGGAGGATCCCACATGACGTGGAGTGGCTGGGCCCGTGAGCCATGGCCGCTGAGTCTGTGTGTCTGGAGCCTGTGCGTCCGGAGCCTGTGCTCTGCGACGGGAGAGGCCGCAGCAGTGAGAGGCCCGCGTACCGGGGGGAAAAAAAAAAAAACTAAAAATAAAATTACCATAGAATCCAGCAATCCCACTTCTGGGCATATACCCAGAGAAAACCATAATTCAAAAAGACACATGCACCCCAATGTTCATTGCAACATTTTTACAATAGCCAGGTCATGGAAGCAACCTAAATGCCCATCGACAGACGAATGGTTAAAGAAGATGTGGTACATGTATACAATGGAATATTATTCAGCCATAAAAAGGAACGAAATTGGGTCATTTGCTGAGACATGGATGGATCTAGAGACTGTCTTACAGAGTGAAGTAAGTCAGAAAGAGAAAAACAAATATTGTATATTAACGCATATATGTGGAACCTAGAAAAATGGTACAGATGAACCAGTTTGCAGGGCAGAAATTGAGACACAGATGTAGAGGACAAACGTATGGACACCAAAGGGGGAAAGTGGCGGGGGGGTGGGGGTGGTGTGATGAATTGGACGATTGGGATTGACATGTATACACTGATGTGTATAAAATTGATGACTAATAAGAACCTGCTGTATAAAAAAATAAAATTAAATTTAAAAATTTTAAAAAAAGTTACCTTCAGTGCAAGCTTAATAATTTGTCAACCTGTGGCAAGAACCATGATCTAGGTATTCTACCTCTGGGAATTGGTTCTAAGAAAATAACTCCAAATATGAGTGAGTGAGGGGAACTTTTTGCCAAAATCCTAGGGCACTCAGAATACCTTGAACTCCTTTGTCTGTGGTTTTGGCTCCAGCCTAGAGTGCCATTCTGCTTGCTCTCTACCCATCAAATCCTCCTGAAGACTTTATTCAAATCCCACCTCCTCTGGAGAGGCTTCCTTGAGTCACCTTGAGCAACTTTTGCCCTCTGTCTCTATAAAATACCTGTGTATATGGGGTTCAGCTAAATATGATTTTCATCCATTTGTGCCCATTGACGATGGATGCACCAGGCATCTGTCTGACTTTGTGAAACCTACCTGCTCATTTATCAGTGCTGACACTGACAAATGGGTAATGAGGACCTGAAAAAGTATATGCATTTCCTGACTGTTTGTTACCTTAACTTTAAAAAGTCCTTTGTACAAATGGGACCTAGTTAAACTTAAAAGCTTTGCACAGCAAAGGAAATCACTGACAAAATGAAAAGACAACCTACTGAATGGGAGAAAATATTTACAAATGATATGACCGATAAGAGGTTAATATCCAATATATATAAGCAGCTCTTACAACTCAGAAACAAACAACCCGACTGAAAAATGAGCAGAAGACCTGAATAAGCATTTTTCCAAAGAAGACATGCAGATGGCCAACAGGCACATGAAGAGATGCTCAGCATCACTGATCATTAGGAAAATGCACATCAAAACCACAATGAGATATCACCTCACACCTGTCAAAAGCTATCAGAAAGAACACAAATGACAAATGTTGGCAAGGATGTGAAGAAAAGGGAACACTGTTGGTGGAAATGTAAATTGGTGCAACAACTGTGGAAAACACTATGGTGGTTTCTCAAAAAACTAAAAGAACTACCATATGAGCCAGCAATTCCACTCCTGGGTATATATCCAAAAAACCAAAAACACTAATTTGAAAAGATACATGCACCCCTATGTTCAGGACGGGAATAAAGACACAGACCTACCAGAGAATGGACTTGAGGACATGGGGAAGGGGAGAGGTAAGCTGGGATGGAGTTAAGAGTGGCATGGACATATATACACTACCAAATATAAAACCTATAGCTAGTGGGAAGCAGCCGCATAGCACAGGGAGATCAGCTCGGTGCTTTGTGACCACCTGGAGGGGTGGGATAGGGAGGGTGGGAGGGAGGGAAATGCAAGAGGGAAGAGATGGAAACATATGTATATGTATAACTGATTCACTTTCTTATAAAGCAGAAACTAACACACCATTGTAACCAATTATACTCCAATAGAGATGTTAAAAAAAAATAAGCTTCAAGGATATATTGTACAACACAGGGAATATTTTTAACTATAAATGGAGTATAACCTTTAAAAATTGCGAATCACTATATTGTACAGCTGTAACTTATATAATATTGCACATCAACTATACTTCAATTAAAAAAAGTAACCAGAAAAAAATCCATTGTAGAGTTTCCACAACATGTAACATTAAATGTGTGTCTGTTATTTTGAATTTTATGCATTACCTAAAAGAATTTGTGAAAATTTCTGAGACTTTTGACAGAATCAACTTATACCTTCAGAACCCTATATTTGGTTATAGATAACCACTTGTCATTCTCTTAACCGTCAGCTTTTTGGGCTTCTTAAGTGTTATATCTGAGAAGAAGGAGATCATATTGTGTTTACAATGGAATATATGAATAAATAAAGCACACTGATATTTTATTAATACTTACAGTGATCTAGAAGGTGTGCTTCGCCAGGTATAGCTAGTATTTAAAACAAATAGCTGTAAAACATTAATTCTAGTCTGACTTACTATAATACTTTTTGTTTTGATTTTTCATGTATTTACCTACCTTTGAGGGCATTAATGGTGTCTTAATTAGTAGATACTTGATATTTGCAATCAGTATCCCAAACTTTTCCAGAATCACTAAATGAATGAATATGTCTAAAGATGCTAGGTGGTTGAGGCTCACTCTCTAGCCAAGTGTCCTACTCCTGAAGGCCACCCTCTGTGGAGGTTGATGGTGGTAACGTTTTTGCCAGGTGCTTTCCATGCATACAAACATACATGCATTCTCTTTTTTCCTTTAATTTCTTACTCTGAAACAGGTGTTTTCTTCTAACCTTTTATTGAAGGTTAGCATATACATGTTAAAAAATGCACGTCATTTAGTTCAATACATTTTCAGAAACACACCCAGGTAAACGCCCCTCAAGTCAAGAAACAGAACCTCACCACCATCCCAGAAGGAAGCTCATGTTTGCTTCTAGCCACTCCTTTAACTAAAGATAATCTGTTTTTATACTTTAGATAGATGAAATCACCTGGTAATACCTTCTGTATCTAGCTTCCTTCATTTAATATTATGTTTGTGAGTTTTATCCACATCATTGTGTGCAGTTGTAAATTGTTTTTTCTCGTTGCATTATGGGAATATACCACAGAATATTGTCTGTTCTGTGGTTGGTGAGCTATTGTGAATGGCTATGCTCTGAACATTTAGTGTATGACTCTTGGTGAATGTATGCACACATTTCTTTTGGGCCTTTGTCTAGCAATGGATTTCGGGGGTGTTAGGAACACATTCATACATTTAGGATCCGTGTGTGGACTTCTGGAAGTCTGTTAACCCCTGAAATTATATGCAGAGTTTTGGGTGTATGTATGTGCATTTGAAGGTTCCATCACTTGTATGAAATTTTCTAAAAATGCCTAAAAAACATTCAGAAGTACTTAACAAAACAGGGAAAACTCAAAACTGATCTTGTGTCTATCAAGAGAAAAATAAGAGGAAGTCAAGATGACAGAGGATGGTTTCATGTCTGTAGGGCAATCTGCTTTCAAGAACTTCCTTGATCTAAAGGAACTACAAAGGTGTCAACTTTAATGTTTCTCCCTTCCACTCTTAAAATACATATTACAGATATGAAATGAAAAGAAATGTTATTCCTAGGAAGGCAGAAACAAAAGCAAAATAGTCCACAAATTGTCTGACAACATCCGATAAACTTAGCCTTTCTGTATCTAACCATGACGACCAAAACTGAAATTTCAGAAATGAAAAGAGGAAGATTCTTTCCATTCTTTTCATACGATGGCCAAGTAAAAACTCCTCAGAGATTTCTCCACATATTAAATAAATATTTAATGCAAAAATCTCTACGACCAAAGCACTATGGGGATTCTGAGATAACAAGAACACAATTTTTGATTTTAAGGAGCTTGTCTTGTACTCAGAGAAACAGATATGTGAATAACTGTGGCACAGTGAAATATTTGCAGTAATGGAAATTCAGGAGATGCAGAGGGGCCCGAAGGTCAACTCAGGACACAATTGATGTCTGTAGGGAACACGGTCCATAGATCTCTCAAAATCAAGAAATTCAGGAATACCCTTACATGATCACTAATCTCCCTAAATGGTTCTTTAAATTGTTTCATCTAAGGCATTGATTGTGAATCTTCAAAGCACCAAGGATGAGAAAAATCACCTGTAGTGGACTGATTTAAGTAATTTCTGTAACTTCTCAGATTGTATCAGAGGGTGATTGGGCCAGTCTCATTTTTAAACATTTTGTAGCCCAAGCCTAGCACTGTCACCCATACTTAACATCATTTGCCAGAATAATCCCGTCTGAATTCTAAGGAATCAGCTTAGCACAGTGCAGAGGACATTCTCAAATGTCCATGGAATAAGTTGATATTTACACGTTTTTATTCAAACTAGAATTATGTAACATGATAGTTCATTATATTATAGGTTACTGTGTTATTGTGTGTTATTATGTTACACAATTTTGAGGATTAATCTCTACTAAATGCCTTTGTAAGAGTTATTTTTGAAAATACTTCCAAATTTTGAGAGATGGGAACTTTGCCTTTCTTTCAGGATATGTAAGATAGCTGTAATCTTGATTATATGATATAAACATGCATGTTTATATTTATAAATCTGTTCTCTACACTTAGATTTTAACAACCCAGGTTGGGAGCCATTTCTCCCAGGTTTTTCTTGGTAGGGCAGGAATGCGAACTTTGGGGTTTTTCGAAGTCCAGTCCTACAATTAAAGCTCAAGGATGTGACCCAAACTGCCACTCTTTGCAGAGTCCATTTCTTTTGGTGAGGGTAGCAGGGGAGAGGCTGGGTTTTGGGGTAAGCAGTGGCAGAGTTTCTGGGATCCATCGCATGTACTTTGTGATCATCAGTGGTGCGCCGCGGCAGAGGCCGTGAGGCTTGGCCAAGGGAACCTGCAGTGTGGTTTGAGCCTTGTCCGTGGCTGAGTCATCCCTCGCCCTGTCTCTATGGCTCTTCCAGAGAGTTTTTTATTATCTGTGAAGAAATTCCTATTCTGCCTCCACTAGCTAGAATAAGGATGCAGATCGAGATACCCAGCAAATTCTGAAAATACTTTATGCTGTGGGTATTTAGATTCTCATTGTAAACACTCCTTCACCTTCAAATACTAATTTCATAAATATTGAATGTGATTATTTTTCACCTTATTCCCTGAAGAAGATAACGTAAGGATTATGTTGTGTTATACCTATGCGGGGGAACCTTATTACATATTTATATAATGAATTTGGTTGAGATGAGTTATTTATAATTCAGAAATTTTGAAGTATGTTATTTGTGAATGTTAAGTATCTTATTCAACTACTCCTAGAGGCCAAATTCATTTTCTTTAATAAATCATAAACATTTAATTTTCCTGGGAGGTACTTGATTGAGTATTCAGAAAATAAAAATATAAGTAGCTGGGAAATGATTCCTTTAACCAGAAAACGTATGGGTTTATTTGTGTAATATAAATCTTGTTAGGGTGATGACCTTATGATTGTATCAACTGGACTCAATTTTTAGGAAACACTCACATTTTATGAAGTGATGGACCCAAAGGATGCTACTGGTAGTCATCTAATTCCTTGATGCTCAAAGTGTGGTTCACAGACCAGCAGCATCAACATTACTAGGCAGGAATGGAGAATCTCAAGTCACACCCCAGACCAATGGAATAAAAATCTGCATTTTAATGAAATCCTCATGTCATTCATACAGTTATTAAAATTTGAGAAGTACTCATTCCTCAGTTTATCAAACATATTTTTTAAAAAGGCGGGAAGAGAGGCATTATTAATACTTAATAGTCCTCTCGGTTGCAAGCCATTGAACCTATTTCTTCATGGCCGTGGAAACCACCAGTCATCTCCTCTTCAGCATCCCTTCGTATAAGTTACCCCTCACCAACTCTTCACAGAGAGTTTTCCCTTCACTCACCCACTGATGAAGTCTGCTATAACGAATGAACCCATGAAGAAATTCCTCCATTCATTCAATAAATACTTGAGTAGCTGCTGCATGTCAAGAGCTGAGGGGTAGAAAAGAGAGCAAAACCGAGCTCTTGCCTTCAGAGAGCTAACATTTCAGTGGAGAAAACAGGTAAGAAACAAATATATAAAATGTCAAGTATGATAAGCGCTAGAGGAAGAGGGATAAAGAATGCCAGATTTGGGTCAGGGATACAGTATACTCTCGGATGGGCAGAGCACGCCTCCCTAAGAAGGTGTGTTGGAGTACAGACCTGGAGGAGGTGAGAGTGTGAGCCCCAGTGTGAGCCATGGGGACACTGGCAAGAGCGTGCAGGAGAAGAGTGGGGAGCCGACTGAGCAGGGGAAGAGAGAGTGGCGTAAGATCAGAGAGGTGATCAAGGAGCCAGATAGATAGACTGTATATTGTATGGAGTTTGGCTTTCACTCTGAGTGGGAGGAGAAGCTGTTGGAGGGGTTTAGGCAGAGTAACGTCTGACCCACATCAGATGTAGGGTCATGTTGGATATGGAGTTGAGAATGGTAGGGCTGGAAGCCTGTAGACTTCTCAGGACACTATCATGATCCTCGACAGGAGATGACCGTGGCTGGGACAAGGCACATATGGCTATTGAGCACTTGAAGCACAGCTAATGAGACTGAGAAGCAAAATTTTTTACATTTTAATTAATTTAAATGTAAATGGCTACATGTGGCTACTGGCTAACATATTGGACTGCACAGTTATAGAAATCATAGATAATATCACCGTGTCTTTTCTTTCCTCTGCAAAATTAGTGCAGTGTTGGGCAGATAGGCAGTGCTTAATAGGTGGATTAATGATGAGATTATTTCTCTGGCCCCTTTTAGTCCTAAAATATCTATGATTCTATGCACCCAAGGTAGCTCTGAGTCCTTTTTGATGTGACCCTTGTAGTTTTTGACAGCTTCCTTCCTGGCTTTCATAACAAGATATTCCAGGGTCATCTTATACATTTCTTGTCCCTGGAATCAGCCATTTCTCCCAAGAAGACTTGATTTCAAAACTCAAGATGTTCATTGCTACTGGTTTGGTCATTATTTCAAAGCTTTACTTATATGTCTTTCTTCTTCCACAGTGAGAATCCTCTGTGTCTTTTCCAAGGACACAGAGATGATAGAAATAGGATATCCCATAATTTCTCATTTGCTTTATCCTTCAGTATGCATACAGTAGCCTCAGGTTAACAATACTACATATCTATCAATAAATGATTGTTAAGCAAAGTATAGCATATGCACATAATAGCATACCATGCAGCTACCCAAAAGTGCATGTAGGAACAACAAAAAGGATGAAGTAGTAAAAAAAAAAAAAAAAAAAAGGATGAAGTAGCTTTTTAGGTTCTGATATGAAAAGATCTCTAAGAGACATTAAGTGAGAAAAGCAAGGTCAGGCCAGTGTACATACCATTTGTGTGGGAGAGGAGTAGGGGACAGAATATGTATTTATATTAGCTTGTAATGCCAATATACAAGAATATGTATTTATACTGGCTTGTATATGCTGATTAATTTAGCATCTTCAGTACAAGAGCTTTTCCTGAAACACGTTATGTAAACCATTTATCTACCTTTGGAATCTACCTTTGGAATCAACCCAGCAGGAGCCCTATTCCCTGGCTTCCAGGGAAGTAGAGCTTCAACCATAGCTTTTCTATATTCATTCTATTTTAAAGAATTACGTTATAAATAAATGTTAACTTCCAGAATCCACCATGCCCAGATTTAAATTTGAGATTATAAAAGGAAATGTGGTGGTCTTTTGTTAGCTCGTATGTTAATAAGCACCAATTCACAAAAGTTTCAAGAATTGAACCATGCCTCTGAATCTTATATTCACTTTGTTTCCCAAAAGTGCTCAACACACTATTCCCAAATTTGGAATAGGAAGAAAGGCAGTGCTTAATTCTGGCCTTTGTTTTTTTTATTGAAGTAGAGTTGATTTACAATGCTGTGCCAATCTCTGCTGTACAGCAAAGTGACTCTGTTTTATACACATACACATTCTTTTTTTCATATTCTTTTCCATTATGGTTTATCCCAGGAGATTGGATATACTTCCCTATGCTATACAGTAGGACCTTGTTTATCCGTTCTAAATAAAGTAATTTGCATCAACCAACCCCAAATTCCCAGTCCATCCCTCTCCCCCTCCCCCTTGGCAACCACAAGTCTGTGCTCTATGTCTGTGAATCTGTTTCTGTTTTGTAGATAGGTTCATTTGTGCTATATTTTAGATTCCACATATAAATTATAAGGTATTTGTCTTTCTCTTTCTGACTTAGTATGATAATCTCTAGTTGAATGCATGTTGCTGCAAATGACATTATTTTGTTCTTTTTATGGCTGAGTAGTATTCCATTGTGTGTATATGTGTGTGTGTATGTATATATATGTATATGTATATATATATACACATATATATACATATATATGTGTGTATATATATATACATATATATATATACATACACACATATATATACCCCACATCTTCTTTATCCATTCATCTGTCGATGGGCATTTAGGTTGTTTCCATGTTTTGGCTATTGTGAATAGTGCTTCTGTGAACATAGGGGTGCATGTGTATCTTTTTGAATTATAGTTTTGTCAGGTATATGCCCAGGAGTGGGATTGCTGGATCATATGGTAATTCTATTTTTAGTTTTCTGAGGAACCTTCATACTGTTTTCCATAGTGGCTGCACCAACTTACATTCCCACCAACAGTGTACGTGGGCTCCCTTTTCTCCACACCCTCTTCAGCATTTGTTATTTGTAAACTTTTTGAGGATGACAGTTCGGACATGTGTGAGGTAGTATCTCATTGTAGTTTTGATTTGTGAATTAATAATTTGAGAATTATTATTTCTCTAATTATTAGGGATGTTGAGCATCTTTTCATGCGCCCACTGGCCATCTGAATGCCTTCTTTGGAGAAATGTCTATTAAGTTCTTCTTCACATTTTTCGCTTGGGTTGTTTGGTTTTTGTTGTTGTTGTGTTGTATGAGCTGTTTGTATAATTCTGGACTTTGTTGACAGAATTTCTTGTAGTGGAAGAAAGGCGAGTGATGAGACGAAGGCTTAGATTTGTAAACAGGGGAGGGAAAGGAGCTTTAATAATTTATCACAGAGTTAATATTTCCATGAAAATTATAGTCGTGAGGGTAGATATGCCACAGTGGACAGTGATCTTTGTGGAATATTATGGTTTACTTGTTTTGCATCTCTTAGCTCCTATTACTGAAATGAAAATTTAATAATAATATGTTGGTATTACCATTAAAAGAAAATCTGGACCTGATCAGGCCAGTCCATAAGGAAACCGTGAACCACTCTGTGTAAGACCTCAAAGAGAATATTCCAGCTGTTAAGAATGGGTGCCTCTCCAGAAAGCTAGCGTTTTGCTTTTTGCCCGCAAATACCTGGCTTAGGCATATCTAATAGACATGTAGACACACCTCTTAGAAAGTGAACACTCAGAATATCCTGTATATTACAAGAAAGATTAGTATCTAACTGAGGCTCTCTCCCACCACTAGAAGAAATCAGAAACAATCTCTATTGATGAGGGCTTGAACCATTCTAAAAACATGCCATCTTGCAGCATTGTGTTAGGAGATGCTGGGAGGAACTTGAACCATTTGCTAGTACCTGCTAGAGAACAGTACTCCCAGACCAGTCAGCAGAAGCATCTGGGCAGCACTTTTCTTGTAGGGACTTCTTTGTTCCAGTTTTATGGACTCACCAAGCAGCCTTTAGTACACTTAAGTTTGTTCTGCTCTAGAAGCCTGGCTAGATAGTCAGACTCCCCCGAGACTAAACTATGGACTTTGGTTCCCACGATTTAAAAAAACATGAACATAAAAAAAAAAAAAACATGAACATATATATTTATTTGGGTGGATTAAGGAGTCTCAACTCAGTGAAATATACACATGAAATAATCTCTCCCTGGTAACCACTCTTAACTGTGTTGAGTTGAATACTTTCTTTCCCACTGGTACTTAGCAACCGTAACAACACTCAGTCTTAGTCCATAAATTTTTTGTCACTTTGGGCCCTAAAAAATATTATTTCAGTTACTAAGGATAGTCATGTCCATTTTTTAAGGAAGACTTTATTTTTTAGAGCAGTTCAAGGTTCACAGCAAAATTGAGGGGAAGGCACAGAGATTTCCATATACACTCTGCCCATACACATGCATATCCTCCCCCGTTTTCAACATTTCCCACCAGAGGATACATTTGTTACAACTGATGAACCTCCATTGACACATCATAATCACCCAAAGTCCATAGCTCACATTATGGTTCACTCTTGGTGTTATACATTCCATGGGTTTGGATGAATATATAATGACATATATTCATCATTATGGTATCATACAGAGTATTTTCACTGCTCTAAAAATCCCCTGTGCTCTGCCTGTTCATCCCTGCCCCCCAACCCCTGCCGACTACTGATCTTTTTATTGTTTCCACAGTTTTGCCTTTTCAAAAATGTCATATAGTTGGAATCATACAGTATGTAGCCTTTTCAGATTGACCTCTTTCACTTAGTTACATGCATTTAAAGTTCCTCCATGTCTTTTCATGGCTTGATAACCCGCTTCCTTTTGTGCTGAATAAAGACGTACCACAGTTTATTGATCCATTCACCTATTGAAGGACATCTAGGTTGCCTCCAAGTTTTGACAGTTATGCTATAAATATCCGTGTGCAGGGTCTTGTGTACACATAAGCTTTCAGCTGATTTGGGTGAATACCAAAGAGTACGATAGCTAAATCAGATGTGATGAGAGCATGTTTAGTTTTGTAAGGAACTGCCAAACTGTCTTCCTAAGAGGCTGCACCATTTTGATTTCCCACCAGCAGTGAATGAGAGTTCCTGTTGCTCCACGAACCTGTCAGCATTTGGGGTTGTCAGTATTCGGGATTTTGGCCATTCATATCTGTGGGTAGTGGTGTCTTGTTGTTTTAATTTACATTTCCCTGGTAACATATGATGTGGAGGGTATGGAACATCTTTTCATATGCTTATTTGCCCTCTCTGTATCCTCTTTCGTGAGGTGTGTGTTAAGGTCTGTGGCCCACTTTTTTAAACAGGGTTTTTGTTTTCTTGTTCAGTTTTGAGAGTTCTTCATATAATTTGGATGACAGTCTTTTATTAGCTGTGTCTTTTGCAAATTGTTTCTCCCAGTCCGTGGCTTGTTTTCTCACTCTCTTGACATTGTCTTTCACAGTGCAGAAGATTTTTATTTTAATGAAAGTTCCGTTTATCAGTTATTTACTTCATGGATTGTGTGCCTTTGGTGTTGTATCTAAAAAAGTCATCACCAAGCTTCCAGGTTAGTGAACACACAGAGATTCCAGGACAGTGGTACACCTGCAGAGGGTATAGAAGCTCTTCACCACTTCCCACATAGCTTGCCCTATGCATCTCTTCCACCTGCCTGTTCCTGAGTTATGTCCTTGCATAATAAAGTGGTAACCTAGAGTCCCCAGGGCATGGTGGGAAGATATGAGCTCTGAGACCAGGCAGTCTTGGGCTTCAATCCTATCTCCCCTCTTCACAGCACTGAGGCTTTGGACGTTCACTTACTCTGAGTCTCACTTTCCTACATTGTAGGATGCTTGGCTGATCTGTTTGGTATATAGAAAATAATCAGTAGATCAAACACTCTAGATTGGCTGACCCAACCTCAAAAAAAAAAAAAAAAGGTCATTGCCATACCCAAGGTCATGTAGGTATTCTCCTATGTTATCTTCTAGGAGTTTTATAGCTTTGCATTTTATGTTTAAGCCTGTGATCCATTTTGAGTGAATTTTTGTGAAGAATATAATGTCTGTGTCTAGATTCATTTTTTTGCATGTGGACATCTGTTGTCCCAGTACCATTGTTGAAAAGACTGTCTTTGCTCCATTGTTTTTCTTTGCTCCTTTGTCAAAGATCAGTTGACTATATTTATGTGGGTGTATTTCTGGGCTCTCTGTTCTGTTCTGTTGATCTATTTGTCTCTTCTTCTGTCAATACTGTGCTGTCTTGGTTACAGAAGCTTTATATTGATAGTAAGTCATAAAGTGGAGTAGCATCAGCTCTCCAGCTTTATTCTTCTCCTTCAAAATTGTGTTGGTTCTTCTGGGTCTTCTGCCTCTCTATATAAACTTTAGAATAAGTTTGTTAATATCCACAAAATAACTGGCTAGATCCATTTTTTAAACGTCTAGCTTTTGGTGGAGTTGAATCTCTGAAGAGACTGAGGCTGGTGGTTCCAGCACTTGTTAGAGGGCTGTGTTGTGCCTTCTCCCATTCCCATTCCCTCTCTGCTCTTCCTTCTCTCTTGCTGGTCTATGGAGGAAGGAGAAGAAAGGAAGACATTTCTTTCTTAGTTTCTCTGCTTTTGTTACACAATATATTTTTGCATATTGTCTACATTTTTCTTAGTATTATTAATGGAATGCTACTCTATAGTTAATGTGTTAATCACAGTTAATTTGAATTTCTTGTTTGATAATTCCAAAACTTGTTATGTCTAAGTCTGGCTCTGATGCTTACTTTGTCTCCTCAGACTCTGTTTTCCTTGCCTTCTAGCATGCCTTGTGATTTTTGGTTGAAAAGCAGACACGATGTATTGGGTAGTAGGAACTGAGATAAATAAGCCTTTAGTGTGAGGTTTTATGTTAATCTGGCTAGGAGTTGGGCTGTGTTTAATATTTGCTGTAGCTATAGATTCCAGAGGTTTCAAATTCCTCCAATGTCCTTGCTTTCGTCTCCTCTGCTGTGTTTGGGCTTCCCTAAGAACTCCTCCTTTGATAGAGTCTGAATCTACAGCTCATTCAGCTGTAATCCACTATTTTTATATTGGCATTTGTGGGGGGCATAGGGCAGAAGGGAAGTGAATATAGTCTTGTGATTAAATCTCGGTCATTTAGTGGGCCCGTGTCCCTGCCATGGGACTTCCACCGCTGTTTCTTAGCTGCTTTTTCCTTCTTTAGGTGAGGCAGGAAGGCCGGAGGAGACTAGAGTCAGAGAAATGCACTTCCCCCAGGTGGGATAAGACTCTCGTAAAGTCTTTTCCCTGGAGAGTAGGCCTTTGCTACGGAGAATGCTCTGGGTCTATATCATAATGCTCATTCTTCCCCTCCCCCTGCCAAAGCCACAAGGAGATCATCTGTGGCTCTTCACCATGAGAAGTTGGAGGAATTCCAAGGGGTAAAGCCCACAAAAGTGTGGGTGCCCCCCTAAGACTATCTCCCCCAGGAGTTTCTCACTCGCAGGTTACTCCACATTTAGCCTCCAGCACATCATCGAAATGACCATTGTTGAGTCATATTAAAAATATTAAGAGTTTATTTGAGCAAAAGTCGATTCGAACCTGGCAGCACGACACCGGAAGTGCTTAGGAGCACCCCACCCATGGGAGCTCAGGGAGGTAATTTTATAGAGAAAAGGTGAAGGCAAAATTAGGAAACTATTGATTGGCAGCAGTGTAAAGCCTAGCCGGCTGCGACTGGTTGTCCTTGGGTTTCAGTGTTGGAACCTTGAGGCAGTTGCAGGCTTAGATTTGGATTTGCTTACACAGACCACCGGGCATTAGAGCCACCTCAGTCTCACGGCCTCCTGGTTTAATTAATGAAGCACCGTTTAAGTGTTCCTACCCGTTTGTGGCTTCCAGTCCAGGTTAGGCAAATGTCAGCTGTGACTGGATTCCCCCGTTTCGCCCAATTTCGGGGTGGCAGTTTTCTGGACATACTCAGTTCTTTGATGAACCTGAGAGAAGTCATTCTTTTCACTCTGTTCAGCTTTTTCTCGTAACAGCAGGAATGACCACTTTTACAGGTTGAAGCTGAAACTGGAAATCTACACGTCAATTTTAAACTAGGAAAAACTTTAAAAAGCCTAGCGATGGAAGCCAAAGAGGTCTATAGATGAATTTTTCCATGAGTACAAGAATGAGACACACACTTCTAAGACCTTAGTTGTATTATTCCAAAATGCCAAAACAAGGGAATGTAAGTGTATCGTTTTCACTAAAAACATTATTCTTCCCACTTCCTAAAGATTTTCTCACCTGAACTGAGAAAAGGGGGATTTGAAATCCAGAATATTGTTGCACTTATTCATTGACTCAGATTCTCACTAATTGTTTAATCCATGGAAGTTCTACTTTCCCCAAAAGATCAAGAGCTCATGTAGACCAGGTTCTTTATCAGAGTCTGTACTTTAGCCTAGCACATTGCTCCGCACATAATACACCTTCATTATATGCTTGAATTGGATGTGGGCTTAGATGACGTTTTATTACGCTGGGTTGCCAGAGTTCTGCCATGAGTTTTGTGTCCCAATCTACCTTGTTATTCTTGTCTCTTGGCTTAAAATGCTGTGCCTTGCAAAAGGCTTCTATGAGCAAATACTTAAGTAAAAAGAATTACCCCTTTCAAAAGGGCCTGAATATGGTTTTTCACGAGGCCTATTACAGTGCCTTATACCTCATAATGATCTACTGGGGAGTTATTGTGCGTGTTGTAATAGAGACTAAACTCATATTTTTCATCACCTGATTAGTATTTCTGAATTGGCTCTGGTGCCCAAAGGAATATTTTCCCTTACTCTTTCTCCTTTTCAGTAGTAATATAAGCATAATAAAAAGCAGTAGAATGCGTCCCGTCTCCAGAAGCAAACAAGAACCAATTACGGTCAATCCTGAGGAAAGTCTTCAGAAAGCCAAGAAAAGCAGAGAAAGCTGAATACCTCTGCCTTTATCTGTCCTCTCTGCCTAGCTTTTTAGGATCACATCTTCACAGCCCAATTCGGATTCTTTCATGCCCAGGTAGGGAGGAAGAAGTTTTGTCCTCAGCGCATGGTTGATGTGTTGAAAGGTAATGACATGTAATCAGAGAGGGGGTCTGTTTCTTCTAGGGCTCATTTGTGATATGCGTTTTCTGGCTATAGATCAAGACATAGGGCAGTGCTAGGAACCAAGCCCAGGAAGCATTAATGAAGGCCCACTCTATGCTACGCACTGTCCACCTTCCTTACCTGTAGCCCACCAGGAGGTGTGGCTGGGGAGATACGGAATAGGAGAGGCTGAGAGGGCTGGGGTTGAACATGGAGCAGGCCTGTGCCCACTCTGTGGTCACAGCAACCACCCTCTGTGGAGGGTCCTGGGCTGTTTGTCCTCTGAGCAGTATTTTGCCCTCCCTGTGCTCTGCTGTGCATCACAAGGAAGCCGACCTCCGCAGGGCCTTGGTTTTGCCTTTAGGGTTGGTTTTCTTGCTTTGATCCATCTTCTCACCAGTATCAGTCACCAAGCTCCTTCTTTCCCTCTTCTGTTTAATCGTTTATAAAATGCAATTCTTTTCCTTATTCTCTGGTTTATGGTTGGAGAGGGATGGGATGTGGAAGGGTCTCCAGCTCCCCTCAGTGGTGGGAGGGTGGCAGCATCTCCAGCAGCGGCTGGACCTCTAGGACCAGGAGGCCCTCCGGGGTTCCAGCTCCCACCAGGACACCTGGCTCCGGCTCTGGCAATGCCTCCTCCTTCCTCTGTCCCCCAACCTGAGGGCTTCCTGCTTGGCTAAAATCCAGGTTACCTCCAAATCACCTCTTTGGCTTCTCAGCTCTTGCACCACCTGTAAAGCTAGTTTCCAGCATTAAATTCCCTCCATGGGAAATACTGAGTGCTTTCCATTTTCCCGCTCGGACTTCAACATCTACCTACCTTTCTGGTATATTTGTCCCAGCCCTGGAAGGGCAGTCCCTCAATGCCAAATGTTTTATTGTCACAAAGTTGGGTTTTTTTTTTTTTTTTTTTTTTGCGGTACGCGGGCCTCTCACTGTTGTGGCCTCTCCCGTTGCGGAGCACAGGCTCTGGATGCGCAGGCTCAGCGGCCATGGCTCACGGGCCCAGCCGCTCCGCGGCATGTGGGATCTTCCCGGACCGGGGCACGAACCCGCATCCCCCACATCGGCAGGCGGACTCCCAACCACTGCGCCACCAGGGAAGCCCCAGAAAGTTGCTTTTTAAAAAGTTAATTCAGACCAAGCATGATGCATGGTGCTAATGTGTCATCTCCGTAGGATGTCATGAACATTTATTGCTGGAAACGCATAAGATCAACTCTGGTACCTGGTAACTGAGAAGGGCTTAGATGCATTTTTCTCAATGAACTTTAATTAAATGGATTGTTAACTCTTCCACAGTGTGAGCCATGATATCTGTAGGAGAAAAGAGCAGGTGCGATGGGTCACTGTTCCTGCAGCGTAGACACTGGAATAAGACTGACCTGGATTCACTTCCCAGCTCTTCCAGCCATTAGCTGTGTGAGCTCAAGTCCCTGTGTGTTGCTGGCCTTAGTTTTCTCAATAAAATATGAGAGTAATAATAAAATAAGGTAACACATGTAAAAGGCCTGACACAGGAAGTCCTTGGTCTTGCTTTTAGGGCTGATTTTCTTGTTTGGATTCTCACTAATCATCCCATCCTGCTTCTTTCCCTCTCCTATTGAGGGAATGAAATTTATAAAATGAAATTCCTCTCCTCATTTCACTAAAGCTCAGCTAAAGTGAAATTCTCAAAGATAAAAACTGTACTTGAAAGCCAAGGGAAACCAAAAAGGAAATAAATAAGCAGATACAAAAGCAATAAAGTCATACTCCCTATGGAAGGGGCCCCTGAACAGGCATTGGCAGTGACTTTGTGTCCCAGGGACCCGGCCTACCTGTCACAGCCCTCTGCCTCACAGCGCATGGCTGCTAGGCACCAACGTAGCTCTTACATCATAGAAGCTTGCCTAACTGAATACGGGATGGAGTCCCTTTCAAAGACAAGTGTTTATTCCCCTCCCCCCCAAGTAAAACTTTCCCTGCTTTCACCCTGTGTGTGTTCCTTGGAGGTTTTATTTAAATAAAGGGACTGTCCCCGTCTCAAAGCATCTATTCATTATATTGCCTCCAAACCTAAAATCTCTGAGCCAGGGAAGGTTCTGAGAATGCTGCCTTTCAACAGATTAAACAGCCTCTTGGTCCTGGGATTATCTCGCTAAAAGGCAACCTGTGTACGTTTTGCTCCTTTAGAAGTTGCAAATCAAAGGAACTGGTTGAAGTCGATGCTTCCCCTGCTTTGGTAATAGTTTCCTTTCAGGGCTCCAAGGAAGCAAAAAGGGAACTGTCCAACCAAATTGACTACCTAGGAACCACTTGTTAGCATTTTGCTTACATATAGTCATTTTTGTAGAAACAAATAAACAGATGCCATCTTCAAATAATGTTTCATCGCGCCTACCAAAGAATAAACATTCATCAGTTATCCTCAAGCACGGGCATCTTCTTGACCTCTGGCTCAGCCAGCCTCTCAAAGACTACTGCAAAGGAAAACAGATGTGTTTTTTTTCCATAGGAAAGAAAAGGTTACCTCAGAAGCTTATCCTACATTCATCTACTCTAGACCACATATACCTACACTTCCTTCTTCTAAGACAGGAAGAAGAAATGGGTTTCTGCTGTTATTTTCAAGAATAGCCAGAGGCTTCTACAATTTGGATGCAAAACCAGGCACAGTCCTAGACTTATAAACCAACCTGCGTGATGTAAAGAGACAAGGTGCATGAGTACTGGGAACTCACAACCTGGAAATAATCAACTGTTTTGACTGCACACATTTCCGGCGCCCTGGTGCATGCTGGCCTCCCCCCTTTTGAACATGATTCCAGGTGATTTGGCATCACGGAATTCTCTCTGTCTTTTTTGAGGAGGTGGTACAGGGAGTCTGTGAGCTCATGGTCCCTTTCCCATGAAAGGTCTGCCATAAGAGAGCGTGGGCTACTTCAGGACAGAGTCGGTCTCTGTTTAAAGCTGCTATTGAATTTGACCAGATTGACATTCCTTGGTCTATGCTAGTTGTAAACAGAATGCTGCTCAGATATTATAATATTGCTTGACATTTGTGCTCTAGTGATTTCGAGAGGAAGAAAAGGTCTAGATGCCAGCAAGGTGATGACAATGTTTCAGTTCAGTGCGATTTCATTCTAAATTAATCTGTGTCTCATCTATGCTGTTCTTAAAACTTAGGATTCTTTTCCCTTTTTTCCTTAATTCTATTATAATATTAAAAGCAGCAACCCATCTGAAACTTATTGTTAATAAAAAGGAAGGCATAGGGCTTCCCTGGTGGCGCAGTGGTTGAGAGTCCGCCTGCCGATGCAGGGGACACGGGTTCGTGCCCCGGTCTGGGAAGATCCCACATGCTGCGGAGCGGCTGGGCCCGTGAGCCATGGCCGCTGAGCCTGCGCGTCTGGAGCCTGTGCTCCACGGCGGGAGAGGCCACAGCAGTGAGAGGCCCACATACTGCAAAAAAAAAAAAAAAAAAAAAAGAAGAAGGCATATGTTTATACATGTATATTCATATTTAGGTACCTAAAGTATTTAAAATTAATATTGACTTTTCATTTTCCCTATTGATTATATATTAAGACAAAGGAAAAACCTACCAATTTATTTTCAATGCAATGGCTTCTATTTGCAAAAAGTATGGGTTTTTAGTATAAAGTATAGTAATCTCTGTGTTAGTTTTCTGTGACTGCTGTAACCAATTGTGTAAGCCACAAGCTTAAAGAAACACAAATGAATAACCTTACAGTGCTGTAGTTTAGAAGTCTGAAGTTGGTCTCACTGGGCTATAATCAAGGTATCAGCAGGCCCGTTCCTTCTGAAGGCTCCAGGGGGAAATCATGTATTGTTCCACCTTTTCCATCTTCCAGAGGCTGCCCTCACTCCTTGGCTCTTGGCTTCCTCCACCATCAAAGCCAGCAAAATCGGGCTGAGTCCTACTCCCACTGTTAGCTCTCTGGTTCCAACTCTTCTGCCTCCCTCTTCCGTCTTTTAAGGACCCTACAATTACAGTTACATTGGAGCCACCTAGAAACATCAGAATAATCTGCTTATTTTGATCCTTAACTAAATCACATCTGCAGAGTCCCTTTTACCATGTAATCTAACATATTCATAGGTTCTGGGGATAAGGACATGGACATCTTTGAGGGCCATTATTCTGCCCACCGCAATCTAACAGGTAAATGTACTACTTACCTTCTGGAAGTGGCATAAACAGCGTTGTGTTGATGGTTCTATCACCACCTTTGACAGAATGTATCTTTGCCATTACCAGATATTTCAGAAAAATAGAGTGAAGGGATTTCAGTAGGACTAGGGGACTCAGCTGTGTAGCTGTGTAGCAAGTCATTTCCCTGGGATTCCAATTCAGCACCTTCATCTGAAGAATGTGGATAGCGCTAGGGGCTTTATCTAGATCCTAGAGCTGTTCTGATACTCGCAGAATCCTGAAAACTTTGTATACCACTTTGCAGATGAAAGAGATGGTACACTAGCTGCCCCGGTGCGTTCCAGGAACTTGAGTATGTAAAACCACAAAGAAGCATCATTTAAAAATTAAAACTTTGGGCTTCCCTGGTGGCGCAGTGGTTGAGAGTCCGCCTGCCGATGCAGGGGACACGGGTTCGTGCCCCGGTCCGGGAAGATCCCACATGCCGCAGAGCGGCTGGGCCTGTGAGCCATGGCCGCTGAGCCTGCACGTCCAGAGCCTGTGCTCCGCAACGGGAGAGGCCCCAACAGTGAGAGGCCCGCGTACGGCAAAAAAAAAAAAAAAAAAAATTAAAACTTTCTAACAATACAAATTGCAGGAAGAGAATCTTAACTACATGAGAGAGGATGAAGTCGCTCATTTCCATTCTAAATCAGTCCTTTATCCCTATCCCCTGAGATAGGTCATTTTAATCTGTATTCATGTTTATCTTTTGTTTTGTCCTCTGCCCTGATGTTTGTTATGCTGTGGGTAGGTATTGATTCCCTTCTCATTAAGCCTGCAAACATCTAATCATTCCTATCTGTTTGGTTGTTTTCATTTTTAATAATTTACGTTTAAATTTTGGCAAATCGAATGGTCTTAATTTTGCCCTTTGAATGCCTGTGCATTCAAGTTCTTTAGGCAGATTTTCTCTCTTGCTTTTTTAATCCTATTTTGAGTTTTATAAAAATGGATGTTTCTTGTTATTCCCTGACCCATAATTTTCTTCAGTGAGCTTTTTGTTTAATTTTCTTTTGCTTTAACATTTTATTTTTCAGACACCTCTCATTGAACCTCACGTTCCTCTTCGTCCTGCTAACACCATTACCAAGGTAATGGGATGTAGGTGGGTTGATGAGCCAGCAGAGCTAGCTTCTTAAGTAACTACTGGAAGTGGTCCATATGTCAGAGCATCACATCAAGAAACTGTGGATACAGTTTCTAGAAACAGTATATATCGGTGTGTCTCAGTTCTCAGTGTAAAACAGTGACATGTCACACGAGTGAACAATGCAAATGTACAAGTGGATTGTATTTTTCAAGTAAAAGTCAGATTGGAAAGTGATTTAGTGATGCATCTGGTTTGTTTTCCATTTTTAACTCTCCTTTCTCTTCCCCTCCTCCCATCTGATTAAAATTCAGGTTCCTTCAGAGAAGATCCTCAGGGCTGGAAAAATATTACGAAATGCCATTCTCTCTCGAGCACCTCACATGATAAGAGATAGAAAATACCACCTAAAGACATACAGGTATGTGCAATAATTCTAAAGGCTATGGCCCCCTCAGATTAGTGATTAGTGAAGTTAGAACAAACTTGTGTTTCCCTGTTTTCCATCCATGGGCAGCATGTTTTATAATCCTCCAGGTTCTGGAAGTTAAGTTTGTCTTGGATCCCCACTTAACTCTAATTAGCCCTCATATTCCCAGGAGTTACTCCTAAACTAATTTGCTTAGACATTGCTTTAACTGTGATGAACATAGAAAACTTTTGTAATTCTGTTTGCTGAAGTGTATTTTAGGAAAACTGCTAGATTTAGATGAGATTCAACTAACATTTACTAAGTGTTCATTTGTACTTGAAGCCCTGTACCAGGCCACTTTATATATATATATATATATATATATATATATATAATCTCATTTCATCCTCATCACAACCTGCGAGGTAGGTGTGTGGCCATTTTTCAGATGATAAAACTGAGGCTCAGAAGAGATTAAATAGTTTTCCTTGAGCAAGTCACAAATCTAGTGAATGGCAGTGCCAGGATTTAAACCAAGGTTGGTTTATTTGCAAGTTTCATTCATTCATTCTGTCATTCATTCATTCCACACATTTATTAAGCACCTTCTGGGCACCAGGCATTATTGTGTTCCAAACCCTAAGGATACAGGAGTGAAAGAAATATAAAATGCCCTTTACATAATTTACTTTCTAATGTAGGATTTCATTCTAGTATGAATATAATAAGATATGCAACTCTGTTTCACCTCTGTAATCATATAGAATAAAGACCCATTCTAGCTGCCACTGGAGTTAAGAAATGATAAAGACAGGGGCTGTATGATTTAGTCGACCTTCTGGAATGACTGAACCATGGTGGGTAAATGAAGGATTCATATCTAATCTTTAACTTTTGATTTTATCAACTCAGCAGCGGTTTAGGAACTAGAACGTCCTGTCTATGGCACAAAAGCCTTCACTCCCTCTCCCTGCACCCACGGTTCAGACTCACAGCCCTCTTTCAGCAATCAGTCGGACTCTCTCATTTAGCCTTGTTTAGACATGACCTCAGAACCCATCAGACTTAGCATGAGTCAAAACCCATTTGACTCACGTGAACCAAATTCATAAGACACAGTGAAAAGCTAGAATACAAATTTTAAAGTTACCACAAAGGATACATATATATATCTTTCTAGTGACCGTCAACCATGATAGTACCTGTAAAATTATACCTGGTTTACCCTAGAGCAAACCTTCCAGTATATGTACCTCAAATCCAGTCTCTTTCCCAAGGACAGAGATGGAAACACGTTGCAAATGCTTTCTCTTTGGATCACTTTTTCGGCACTCCCTGCAAACTAACACTCTTCTGCTTGCATTTGTCATGAATATGCTTATAAGACCAAAACTGGCAGCTTGTTACATTTAGATTGGCCTCTTCTTGATAGAATTCTGGAAATGAGATGGGATTTGAGAAACACTTTAATCGGTAGCGTGCTCCTCTTAGGGCATGTTCCCTCTCTTAAGACCGATTGCTCCCCTTGCCCTTTTAATGGGGATATTTACCAGCTACCATTTTGGTTGATTGCATTTGGAAGCCTTTTCCTTCAACTCTGGAAGTTCATTCTTTTTTTGGCATCTGTAGTTCCTACACACTGTTACAGTTTTGAGGGAAGTAAAGGTTAAACTCATGTGTCCATGTCCTCAGAGAGAGTTCAAACTCTTTAACTCATTAAGTAGATCTCAAACATCTCATACAGCTAAAGGACCTTTTTCTTTTTACATTTATATTCCCTTAGTTTAAGAGGTGATTATGCTTTCCCAAGTGTTGACTTGCATTAGGGAAATTCCATTAAAGATGTCATCTTTGGTGACAAATAACGGGAGCTAGAAGTCAGAAACCATAATCTCTTTCTTGCACCATAGTCCTAAGATTTTAACCCCCTGAAATATAGGTGTTACGTCTATTCCACACCCTATGACACAAATTAATGATCTGTTGATAATGACCCGTGGACGCAACCGGAAGCCAGAGGCATGATTTCTTTTTCCTGCAGGACATTTTGAGTGCCTGGTCCCAGATCTTGTTTCCAGTCCCATCCTCTCCCTCCCTCCTGTTTTCACCTGCTGCCACTTCTACCATTACTGCAGTGCAAAGGGATTGAAGTCTCCCCAGATGCAGCATCACCCCCGGTGATCACCACACTAGAGATCAGCTGTCGATTTTATTTTTTTTTGTTTTTTGCGGTATGCGGGCCTCTCACTGTTGTGGCCTCTCCCGTTGCGGAGCACAGGCTCCAGACGCGCAGGCTCAGCGGCCATGGCTCACGGGCGCAGCCGCTCCGTGGCATGTGGTGTCTTCCCGGCCCGGGGCACGAACCCGTGTGCCCTGCATCGGCAGGCGGACTCTCAACCACTGCGCCACCACGGAAGCCCAGCTGTCGATTTTAAAATAGCTAAAGATCATTAATAGAGAGGAAACCCGGTGATTCCACCAGCCACAAGTGGCACAGCTGTGTGTCTTTGTTCTGTGTTCTGACTGCAAGACTCTCACACCCTGTCCCAGGGCCGAGAGGCTCTGGGATCATCTCAACACCATACGCTCTTTTTAGTAAAAGTAATCATTGAATTAAAAGCCACATGAAATCGATTTTTTTATACTTTTACATGACTTTTCCCATTAATAAATTCTCAAATTAGATGAGGAACATGACACATCATACGTTTGGTTCACAATGAATAGTAACTAGGTGCCTCTTTGCCTATTGAAGCTCTGAAGTGTAGGTATGGACTGTAATCAGAGCAGTCCTAGAAATCTAACAGCTTTCTCAGGACATCCTCCTTGTGGTGTAGTCTTGGGTCAGACCCGAATCAGGACATCCCAGGAGTTCTGATAGATTTCAGAGTTCCTGGAGTCTTAGAACTGGACATGGCCTTTGAAGCCATCTTTTCCTCCTCTTTTCTTTTACACATGAAAAAACTGAGAACCAGAGATTTGAAACGATATGGCCAGAGTCACACAGCTAATAAGTAGTAGACCTGGTGCTGGATCTCATGACTTCTCCCAGGCTAGGCTCTTCCTAAAGTGCACCAGCACTGGGAATCTCCTCCAGTTCACACTAGAGAGGAGCTCCCTGGGCTGGAACCAGCCTTAGTGCCCCAGAGATGGTGGCATCCTCAGCACAGGAGGGGAGGTCACCAGTGACTCAGACCCAGCTGCAGGCAGCCAGCTGCTCTGAAACTCCCTGCTTATTCCCGTCCCTTGGGATTCCTCCCCCGGACTTCAAGATCCCATTTCCTCCGTTGAACAGTCATGCCACGAACACCCCTCTCCCCACTGAAGGTTTCCTAATACGTGTGTATAGTTATATGTTTCCGAACTAACACACGTAGTTTGCCCATCCTGACCAGCTTACCACAGAGGGTCATCATAGGGATGAACGCGTGCCTGTACAGAAAGGATCTGGAGCTCTTCAGATGACAGGCTCTGTCGAAGTGCAGATGCTCATTGCATCACACTTTTTTCAGAGATTTGCATCGCTAATTGCTTGTTTCTCCCAGCACCCCTCTGAGGAAGCTCAGTAGTATTACTTGAAAACAGAAAGTGCTATATAATTTTGCATTTACACATAGCCTTTCACGGAGCACCTCCTAGGGCCTCACAAACCTTAACTCACTCCTCAAAAGGCTCTGGTGAAGGAAGTCAGAATTATGCTTTGCCTTCATTTTACACTGAGATTTTTCTGGGACTGGCTCAAGAGTTTCTGGCCCTGGGATTCTCTTGCCAGGTCACGCTCCCCGTCTAGCTGCCCTTTAGTCTCCCCTGGGGCTGCTGCCTGTAATGCTCTTTCGTTTAGCCAGCCTTGCCTAGAAGGTTCTCTCGTGAGTTGAGTGGTTTTATTGGTTTATACAAAAGTTTGAGAACCTGAGGCCACATCACGCAGTGCTTTGTTTGCCATGAGACCTCTTAGGGTGGAAGAGCGTGGAGCCCTGTGGGAGGGTCTCCTCTCAGAAGCCATCTCCCGTCCTTCATCTGCAAGGGGGTGACTTCCCCTCCTTTGTGTCCTCCCGCTCCTTAGACAATGCTGCGTGGGGACCGAGCTGGTGGACTGGATGCTGCAGCAGACTCCATGTGTTCACTCCCGAATTCAAGCTGTTGGCATGTGGCAAGTCCTGGTAGAAGACGGTGTTCTCAACCACGGTAAGATGAGCCACGGTCCCTGGAAAACCCTCCAGAAATGCTAGGAAGTGCACTTCCCTAGGTAGGTTGTGGCTGAACTCCCACATGGGCCAGAAAGAATTATGATCCCTTTAGGGACACGCAGAGCTAGCATCTTCATTCAGCAGTACAAATGCAGCAAGTGGATGCCGTTGACTGCAGTGTTCCACCATTGTACCTTCCTAACTTGGGAGAGCGGATGAAGGGAAAATGAAATTGAAACCCGAGTGCATCAGTTCCAATTATGTTTATTAGTTTGCATTCACGGTTCATCAATAGCATGGTTATACTCTGAGCATTGCATAGCAGTCCTGATGCAGGGGCCGACGGAAGAGCAACAGAGTGTGTGGCCGGGCTGATAACATGAAAGAGAGTACTGAATTCAGAAGCTGAGTTTTCTGGGAGAGCCAGTTTTTTTGTACCCACACGTAATATCAGGAGTGTGCTCTGTGGCGTAGCCCCTGATATCCACAGGGGCTCTCACTGAGCAGAGTAGCTATTCAGGACTGGAGTGGAACTGGGATTGAACTCCTCATGCCATTTGTTTAAAGATCACTTTTCCAAACTGACAAACTATTAAAATCATTCCTTTAATTTTTAAATACCTGGGAATCTAATGATGCTCTTGCCAGTGTTTTCACAGACTTTACTGTGTATACAGATCACCTGGAACTCTTGTTAAAATGCGGATTCTGATTCAGCAGGGCCGGATGGGTCCAGAGAGTCTGCATTTCCAAAAGCTCCCAGACGACGCTGATGCTGCAGTTCCAGGGATCATATTTTGAGCAGCAAGGATCCTCCCACTCCTCCTTGTCTTTGGATAGGGTTGATGCTCCCTCCTGAAAAGGGGCTTAAGAGCTTTAAGACACAGAGATGAGGGATTCTAAGCCAAGTTTATGACTTTGTCCTACTGAGATCTAAATCTTCTTGTTTAAAGGGAATAAGAGAGAAAAAAAAAAACTCTTTAAAACTTGAACTGGAAGGAAATTACCATAATATCCTAGGAGTATATGACCTAGATGTTTGGTATATGACCTAGATGCTTGGTCCTGTCAGCTTTGTTCAGACAATTTAATTTTTTAACTGCAGACAGACGTGTTTATAAGCAGTACACATAGAAAGAAAAACATCAATTCTGATCCTGACGAAGTCCAGTTTTCTGTTTTTTGCTAAGTCTGTACTTTGAAACAAACAAACAAACATTATAGAGCATGTTCTGGTAGCTGGTTATTTTCCTGTTTAGGACGGATATCCCACATGCTAGAAAATGTCACCAAGGCAATTCTTGCTGGTCAGAGTGCTCATCTCAGGAAAGCTGGCAGGTTCTCATACGAGAGTCCCAGGGCAGCTCAGGAGATGGGCGGGTCAGAGAGGGCTGTGAGGTGCATGACTGCAGCCCGGAGGTCGCATCCTACAGCTGCACCCGCCTGGGTGAGGCCGAGGGAGACGGGTGAGGAGTCTCACCACTTTGCTGCCACTTCCTCTCTTGCCCGACACCGTCCATCCGTTTCTGGTAAACGGGCCCGTGAGGCAGAGGTGCAGCAGCTGACGCTTGCCTCCGTGTTTCCCCTAGTGGACCAGGAGCATCATTTCCAAGATAAATATTTATTTTATCGATTTCTGGATGATGAGCATGAGGATGCCCCTCTGCCTACAGAGGAGGAGAAAAAGGAGTGTGACGAGGAGCTGCAAGACACCATGCTGCTGCTGTCGCAGATGGGCCCCGACGCCCACATGAGGATGATCCTCCGCAAACCGTGAGTGAGACCGTGCAGCTCCCCCTGCTGGTCACCCGTGCAAAGGTGCACACCTGGGCGGAGGAAAGCAAGGCCGACTTCAAAAGACGTGGCCGGGCTTCCCTGGCGGCGCAGTGGTTGAGAGTCCGCCTGCCGATGCAGGGGACGCGGGTTCGTCCCCCGGTCTGGGAAGATCGCACATGCCGCGGAGCGGCTGGGCCCGTGAGCCATGGCCGCTGAGCCTGCGTGTCCGGAGCCTGTGCTCCGCAACGGGAGAGGCCACAGCAGTGAGAGGCCCGCGTACCGCAAAAAAAAAGATGTGGCCTTCCTTCCCCCAGGGCCAAAGGAGAGATGCTGAAGGAGTGACAGATATGTCTGCCTCTTGTGTTTGAGCCAGATAGTTCCACTTCCCTTTTGCACGAGTTAAAGCTAGAGAGATTTTTCGCAGTTGGCTCGGGGTGTCCAAACTGGGTACACGTATTAAATGACCTTTGGTCCATGACAAACAAACTGCTCTGCTTCTGTGCCAGACTGTGGAAGCCCCTTTCTTCCTGATGCAATCGGACAGAGGTCGTCAGAACCATTAGACCTCATACCTGTGCTTGTATGCCTCCTTTCATTCATTCAGCACGTACTTTCACCCCATGCGGAGGCTTCTGCTCCTTAGCTTAAAGACACATTCTTTTTTTATTTTTTTTAATTGAAGTATAGTTGATTTACAATATTGTGTTAGTTCCTGGTGTACAACGAAGTGATTCAGTTTTATATTTTTTTCAGAGTATTTTCCACTGTAGGTTATTGTGAGATATTGAATATAGTTCCCTATGCTATACAGTAAATCCTTGTTGTTTATCTGTTTTATGTATAGTAGTTTGTATCTATTAATCCCATAGTCCTAATTTATCCTCCCCCCTCCCTTTCCCCTTTGGTAACCATAAGTTTGTTTTCTATGTCTGTGAGTCTTTCTGTTTTATATATAGATTCACTTGTATTACTTTTTAGATTCCACATATAAATGATACCATGTAATATTTGTCTTTCTCTGAGTTACTTCACTTAGTATGATATATTCTAGGTCCATCCATGTTGCTGCAAATGGCATTATTTCATTCTTTTTTATACCTGAGTGATATTCCATTGTGTGTGTGTGTGTGTGTGTGTGTGTGTGTGTATGTATATATATATATATATATACCACATCTTCTTTATCCATTTATCTGCTGATGGACATTTAGGTTGTTTCCATGTCTTGGCTATTGGGAATAGCGCTGCTATGCACATAGGGCTGGATGTATCTTTTCGAATTAGAGTTTTTATCTTAAGGGCACATTCTTAAGAGAACACCACTTCTCCATTAAACTCTTCAAGGCCTCCAGTCAGCCAGTGAGGTGTTCCCTCCCTTCCAGCTCAGTGGAAACCCACCTGACCATCAGCTAAAGTTGAGGACTCCGATGAGTTTTATCTGATCAATCCAGAAAGAGTGGATTGAGCCCCTCATCTGTTCAGGGCACTCAGCTAATTGCCACAGGGCATATGAAGAAGGGTATATGCCTCAGTCCCAACCTCAGGGAGACCTTTTCAATGAGAGGTGACTTGGCCCCTGGATCTGAAACCACTGCACACAGAGCTTATGTTTTTCTGCTGGAAACGAAATCCCTCTCCACCCGGCAACCGGTGCACGCCAGCTGTGGGTGTCGACTCCGAGTCACTGGCTTGGCCGACCTCCATTCGTCAGCGGGGCTCGACAAGAGCCTTATACTTTGCCCGTCTCGCTGTCCCCTGGGCGCTTTCCAAGAGCGAGGTGTCCCTCAGACCAGCTCCCCAGCGTGGGCCCCGCACACCAACTCACAGCAGCCTCTCACCGCACCCTCCTTCCCTTTCCCCAGGATTCCCCCCTTTCCCTTGCCCTCACTCCATGCTGCAAAAAGGCTCTTCAACATAGCTCATTTTTTGGTCACACCGTGACCCCTTTGTCACAACTTCCTCTCGGGTCTCAATGTCCTGCGCCGTGTGTTTCAGAGGCCTTCCCTCCACCCAGTTAGCGTCGTCATCCTTAACTCCAGAGCCATGGGTTTTAGCTCCTTTAACCTCAAAACGCTTTCTTCAAACAAAACTGTTGCTGGAAAATCCAAAATATCAAACAGAAAACCCAGAGCTTCACTGACCTTCATGCGTCGTAGTCAAGAAAACTGTCCAGGAATTTATGTTTTCTCTGCCCTGAAGGACCACAGGGGTTGGGGAGCAACGGGAGAATCCCCAGGCCTTGGGGAACTCTGATGAAGGCCCCCACTCTAAACCGTGTCCTCCTTCCTGTCAGACTGCTTCCCCTCTCTCTTCCCCACACCCCCGTGTCTTATTGTCCTTCGTTTACCTCATCATTTGCTGGCTTCATCTCTTCTTGCTCTTCTTGCTGTCATCTTCATTCAAGCCCACATCACACAGTGGTTCTGGATCAGATGGGGACAGCCCCTAGGGGCATCAGGAAATGTGGAATGCTGAACACACACCGGTACCTAGAACCCTCCAAAACAAGCTGCCCTGAAAAGAATGCCCCTGTTGAGAAACATTATTGGAAACTGCGAGTTTCTTAAAGGCAAAGACATAGCTCATTTTACTTCATTCATTCATTCATTTAGTCATTTAACCAATATTTATTGAACATCTATTTTGTCCTAGATACTATGTTAGTTGCAAAGGCTGCAGCATTGAACTAGAGGGTTGCACCTCCTTCCTGGAGCTTTCTGTCTGGGACAGAAGACAGACCGTAAACAACTAGTTATGCAAGTAATCATTTAATCACCACTGCACTACATGCTACAGAGGAAAATGTAGTGTATGTTGATAGAATGTAATATGGAGAGGGAAATTGAACTTGTTGTGGAAATTAGAAAAGGCCGTATCCCTAGCTCTGTGCATTACACCAAGCTGACCGTCAGTAAACCTTTGCTTAGTGAATGAATGAATAAATGAACATTTAGCCCCAGCTCTGATGTTCCCTCGGCTCTCCCTTGCTTCAAGGGAGACAGAAATGCCATTCAATTCACAAATATTTTTGAGCATCTACCAAAGATGTTTCTAAAAAGTAGCAAAATGGTTCATGCCTTTGGAGAGTTTCTAATCCAATGGGATAGGCACTCGCAAGTTAGATTCAGATGCAACAAACATATATTGAGTGCTGGTTGTGTGCAAAGCACCACACAAGGGATATTTGTGCTAATTGTTTGATTCACCCTCCCAAGAGCCTAAGAGCTGGGTTCATGAGTTACCCTTAGAAATAGGAGCCTGTACTTGTGCTTCTCTTTTCTTCCATACAGCATTGAATCGCATGATCCTTGGCAGCCCAAAGATTCTTCAGAGGAAATTACATTCCAAAGTTTGGACTTTTTTAACCTATCACTGGCTGCTAAAGTACAGGTTTCACCCGTATCCTGAGGTACATCATTTTGGGCGCCCTTGGGATCTTCCCATCTTTTCAGGTTTTATGAAACCTCAAATGTTGGAACTGGGCTGGTAGTTCTTTTGACTTGGTACTCTTAGATTTCCTTTCTATTGGAATGACAGCGCCTAAGAAATGGAAAAGTGAAAAAGAAGGAATCTAATTCTATGAGACAGACTTTCAAACTATACACACACACACACACACACAAACACCATTTTTTTGATCTGATAATAACCTTTGGAACTTCTACTTTACTTAAGTGGAAAGAAAATAAGCTGAGATTATCAAGAATTGATGGTATCACTGCTGTCCTTGAAGAGAGCAGCCGAACACTTTGCTCCTGGGAACTTGAGGGCATGTTCACAGGTTCTGTAAATGTTGACTTTTTACTGCCCAAACTGCCAAGTCATTAAGAAATATGGAGGCGTGAGATGCATTGGTTCCGTATTGACCAGGGCGAGACCCCCCAGTATAGTAACTCAGCACAGCTGCATTTTATAATAGTCACCACTCCCAGAGAGGTTGCAGAACTCTGATAATTACTGAGAAAGAAATAACACAATATTCTTTGATGAGAAGATTACTTGGAGAATTTGATTGTATAATGAAGATGTTGCTTTGAAAGGTACTTCCTATTGTTCTGAATCTGAGACTCACTAGCAAAAAAAAACGTGTCACTTGTTTTGACAGGCTACTTAGAAAAATTCTCTGTTTATTACATGAACTGCGGCATTTTAACTGTCAGACTATGAAAGAATGTTCTATAGTTTAAAAAACAGAATAGAGCTTCGGGGGAAATTTTTTGGCACACTCTTGTTGCTATTGGTATTGAAAAAAAACATACATTCTGAATGCGAAATTAGCTTTTTATGTGGTGGCAGGCAGAGTGGCTCACAATGCCCATCCCGGTTTTACAGGTGCAGACCTGGATGGCATTTGGGGGCAAGTGCTATGGAACAGTGACAGTTTGATGGTGCTGTTGCTGCAGCTTCCAGACAGGGCTATCAGACCTAAAATGAGCTCTTGGAGCTTATTGTTTTGATTTTGCTTTGTTTAAAAGTCTAAAAACAAGAGGTTACCCTACAGCAAATAGATACAGTGGAGACCCTTACCAGCAGAAACATGGACTCTGGCTACCTTTGAGCAGGTACTTTGGAGAGGGGCCATGGGCAAAGAGATGTGGAATGAGCAGGTAAGCAGGATGTTATGAACTTGAGGCCAGCTGGATAAAAAGAGACTTCAAGGAGACAAAGAAGGCCCTTGCCATACAAGCCTCCCAACTTCTCCTTCCAAGTAAAGTGAGACCTAGTGCTGCACTGTTTAGAATGATCTATCAGAAACCAGCCTAAAGGCGGGAGGGAAATGAAGAAGATGCCATTTCCCAAATCTAATTCTAGGTCTGTCTGCAATTTTGAAATTCCCTAAAAGCCTAGAAGCTTAAGACAGTTGGGCCTGAGCAGAAGGGGGGGAAAAATGAAATTAAAAAAATATATATATATATAAACACATAAGAGAATTGTTGGTAGGTTATGGAGTCTTCCAAATGGGTCAGAAACTCATAAGCTTGAGTTCATTTATTTCATGTGATCAAGTAATATTTTCTAACATATCCTATGGGGCATAAGATTGAAAGGAAACAATTTAAGATAATCAAGTGATATGAGGAAATACCAGAAGGGGGAAGGAGGGTTGTTTATCAGTCAATTGGCTACATTAAGACAGCCTGCACCCTCTGTTCCACACACTTGCTCTAGAGGGCACTTGAGAGGCTATGTGTTTTCGTTAGCAGAACCGGCTCTTTTTTTTTTTTTTTTTTTTTTTTCTTTTTTTTGCGGTACGCGGGCCTCTCGCTGTTGTGGCCTCTCCCGTTGCAGAGCACAGGCTCCGGACGCGCAGGCTCAGTGGCCATGGCTCACGGGCCCAGCCGCTCCACGGCATGTGGGCTCTTCCCGGACGGGGGCACGAACCCACGTCCCCTGCATCGGCAGGCGGACTCTCAACCACTGCACCACCAGGGAAGCCCGAGCCTGCTTTTTAGTAGGGTCTTTACCTGTCCAAGCTGTTTTGGAGGGTGTGAAATTTGAAATCCTGATAGTTACGGGGAAATGTGTTTCCTCAGGGGAACCCAGATTAGCAAGCCTAAAATGAGTGGTGCCTAGGGGTTTGATTTCTGTTGAGATATGCCAAGAGAATGTTCAGAGTTATGAAGTCCATCCTCAGATGCAAATCAGATGAAAAGAGAAGCATGACTGAAAGACCTAATCTTTATGAAATTTAAAAAAAAAAAAAAAGAGATTTTATTGTGATTCTTTTTTTTCACTGCGTGACCAACTTTGCCTTTGTTTTTCCTGGAAAGATTTCTGTGCCCTAAGTGTAAGCTTGTGGAATTTACCAGAAGAAATGACTGCAGGAAGTGGGCCGTTTGTTCCTTGAGTTTAGATTTGCCTCTCCCCTAGGAAAGCAATTTACCACTTATGCCTCATGTTTACATGCCCGGGAACCCAGCCATTGGATTGCTGCCATTAGGATTCAGATCTGGGAGACAGAAAGATGGGTGTAGCTGCCGCTTACAGTTTAGGAATCATTATTGGATTGCCTCAAGATTTGTATGACTTTTTACTGTTAAAGTCAATCTGTTCCTCGTTTAGAAAATTTGGAAACTACTGAAAAGAGTCAAAGAAGAATAAATAACACCTGCCAATCACATCTTCCAGAGATAATTATTATTAACGTTTCGGTGCCTATCCCTCTGGTTATTTTTCAGTCCCTAACTTTTTACACTTAATAATATGTCACGCATTCTCTTTTAACCTTAAGTATTTTTAAAAGGTGGTATTTTTAATAGGTGCATAGTAGTCTATCCTCTGAATGTTCCTCAGTGCATTCAGTTTCTCATGGTGGATGTTTAGGTTGATTCTCAAGCCCTTTCTTCTTAAGGGCAGCAGAAAATAATATTCTAGTGCTCTTCTTCCCAGAACAAAGAAAGAATTCCTAGCCTGGCAGGGGTGCAGGAGTGGGGTTGTGGCTAGAAAGGTGTCAAGAAAGTTCCAGCAGGGAAGCGAAGGAGTGCCCAGACCAGGAGTGCTGGTAAACGTGGCTGGAGAGTTAGGCTGAGGTCAGATTGAAGAAGGTCTGCTTCTGTGTTCCTTGGATATTATTTTATAGTCATTTGGGGCACCGTTGACTGGTTTAAAGGGAGATGTGGCATGGCCAGCTTCGCGGTAGGTAGGTTTCTCTGCTATCTGTAGAGAATGGATTGGAGGGGCTGAGACTAAAGATAGAACGCCAGATACTGAGTTTTATGAGATTACAGTTAATTATATTTTAAGAATTTAATGACAGCATTTGAGATACATGCATTTGACCTAAGAGTCTGCTAAATAAAGGGAAAGTAATATTAAGCACAAGAGCCCCGGATTCTAGTATTACCAAGTTACCAGTAAGTCCCCCAACATCTCCAGATTACAGATCTCTTAAACTATAAATTTAATACCTGCTTACTCTCTCCCAGTTTCACAAAGGGACTGTGAATGGAAAAACAAATGCAATAGTATTTAATCACAGCCAACATTTATTGAACACACGTGTGCTAGGCACTGTGTTCAACAGTTGTCTAATTCAATTCTTTCAACAGAACCGTGAGGTAGTTATTAATATTATCCGTATTTTACGGATTAGGAAAGTGAGGCTTAGGTTAAGTCACTTGCCTGTGTTCATCCTGAAAGTCGTGGACTCAGGATTTGGTCCAGGTCTTTCTGACTCTGGATCCTGTGTTCTGTTCTATGGTCTACCACCTATCCCAGGCCAAAAAGGCTTCAAAATGGTCTCTTGGCTTTGTTCTTTGAGCATTACTGAGGGAAGATGTCATGGAAATCTGATTCTAAAATAATTATTGCAGAGTAGTCTCATCTCATTAAGTTATTACTGTATAGACCTGGATGAGGTACAAATGTACTGTAGAAAAAAATTATATCAACACACTAGCCAGGATCACAAACAAAACTTAACAACTAAAAATGAGTCACGCTATACGTTTTATATAGTGACCTCACATATATCACCTCTTTGAACCTCAGAATAACTATGAACTGAGTAGGACTAATGTTATTATCCACAGTTTACACATGGAGAAATTGAGCTTAGTAGATGGCGAGTGTCTTCTTTAACATCACACAGTAGTATATGTGGCCGAACCAGGAACTGAGCCCAAGTCTGCTTACTCCAAATCCAGTTTCATTCACTTTTTTCATGGATAATAATCTTTCCTCTCTAATAGATTGCCTAAACTTCTTCCTCTCTGGTGGCTTTACTGAACAAGCAGTGGAGTCCAAAGAAATATGGATAATCTATCTGTCCCTGATTCATGAAGAATTAATTTTTATAAGGAAAAATAATATATCCACATAGCATCTGCTCAAAAAACATTTGCATTTTCTATCTGACATGTATGTCTTATATACAGAGGCAGGTTGCTATACTATCTGCTTCTATCCAAATTTGTTTGTTTTTCTCAAGTTGCTGCTTAAGTGTTTTAAAGGAAAATATTTATAGTTGTACCTTTTAAAAGGTTTAATGGTACACTTCTATCGTGCCCTTATAGTAAACACTTCTGCTGGGAGAATTTCTGGCATACTCGGTTTCTAAACATGAAAAACCTCAAATCACACTGTCCCCAAAACACTTAGCCCTCAGAGGCCCTGAATCACAGAACCCTTACCCCATGTCCTGTTGGGGATGACTTCATTTCTCTCAAATATTCATGAAGCTTTTACCCTTAACTGCAGTTGTAAACTGTATGCATTTCCAACTTCACGAAGAAGGGAAGAATCCCCGTGTGCACAGGCTTTGCTATCAGAACTAGAAAATGCCTAATTGTATCTGATAAGCTTAAGATGTCCTTTTCTGGGTTAAAGGTAAGGTGAGGGGTGGTGGTGTGGCAGGGAAGCGAGCAGACAGAGCTGGGCAGGACACCTTAAATGGCAAGTCACCAAGCTCCTGGAATGACTCAAACCCTTAACTGCTAACTCTTAGGAAGCAAGGGTCCTGGGAGGTGAAAAGAGAAAGAAACAAACATGTTGTGCTGGTTTTTTAGACAAGGGGGTGGAAAACCACACCAAACTTTCCTTTAAGGGAAGGGGGGTGAGGTGAGATCTCAAGATCTGAAGAGTGTTGGGAAATGATCCACACTTGAGAAATGACTTGAAAGCAGGAGAGTCAGGTGGGTTGAGGTGAAGTGTTGCCACCAAAATAAAGCATTCCACCCCCAAGAAAAAAATAACAAAGCGTTTCCTTTATTTTGACGCGTGATCAGGTCTTGCTTAGATATTTATAACATTGACTTTTCTGGGTATTTTCCCCATGCACCAGGGAATACGTCTACTAGGCGACAGTTCTCGAAGAACTGGGTCTTTTCACCTGCCTAGGTTACCACTGGCCATGCCAGTGTGCATGCTTCGTGCCTGGACGAATCCCTCATTTTATCCACGTTCCAGTAACTGAGTTGCTCTGTCTCTGACCTTGATAAATTCCTTGATAAAACTGTATTTACCAGCAGCTTCCAATATCACCTGAGTCCTCCCATCCTTTAATGTATAAAATGCCTCTCCCTCCATCCCCGTTTATTATCTTGTCTGTAACTAAGGCATTGCTGCCGGAATGCATCCCCTGCAGAAACTAGGCCTTTCCACAGCAGGATCCAACACATCCACATCAATGTGGCACCACGCAGATTTGTAAAGAAGCAGGGATGCCTAATACCTCTCCCTGTGACATCTGGAGAAGGACGAGTAAAGACCAGGTACATTCACCGGCTGCCACTCAGAGCAGCCGGGAGAGTCAATTCACTTCCCCAGCCTCGCATGTCCTCTGTGAAGGTGCGTTGGGAGTTCCCTCCTCCCGCGCGGGGCACAGTGTTCCCTTGACTCTTGAAAGCCAAATTGCCTTCAGTCCTTGGGCCCCTTTCATTACTGTTGGAACAGGCTGGGGGCTGATCTGCAGGATCTCTTCTCCAGTTTTTTCTCTGTCCGCCCCACAAAGACCAAAGCATGAGAGGTACTTAATGCCACTGTTTGCCACGACGAGCCCGCTTTTGTTCAGTGATCGTGGTAGGGAAGGCTCCATGTTAGATGTGGTGTCGGACGCTCTTCCGGGGGGTGGGGTACATGGAGAGGAGAGAGCTTTCGTCTGTTTCCAGAGCAGAGAGGTGAGTCTCTTCTGAGACACTAGATGGCACAGCGGCTCTGAGCGGGCGGCTCCGGCTTGGCTGGGCTTGTTCTGTCACCGCGGCCACAGAGTCCATGGGGTGGGGGAGGGGCTCCCATTTGATTCGGTGGACGCAGGCTGGCCACACCGACTTTCGCTCCATCTGGCCTAACAGCACGTCCACGGAAACACCTCGTGGCGCACCTCTCCCGAACGCTTTTGCCGCTTTGTTAACTGTGAATATGCTCATTTTCTAAAGCGAGTCTCTTCACGCCCTGCAGTCCTGACTTCTCTCACCTTGTTAAAACATGTGCTGTAGACAGGACCAAAAAGTAGGTTCCTACCTGGGTGGATCGCCCAGGGACAGTGGCCTGCCCTGTGATGACACTGACCACTGTAGACCACAGGCTCGTTTTTGTTTTGTTTTTTTCCTTTTTTCCCTTTTATTCGGGATGTTATTTAGGACTCACAGACTGAACTGTTTCTAGGCTTTGTTCCGTTCTGTTTCAAATGGCTGTCCCGGGTTTCTCCAGGGCATCCAGCAAGCCCCGTGGAAGTCTGTATTTCTTCGTTTTGGTTATTGATGAATGGAGGTCCAGGGGTAGAATAAGTTCCACGTGGGTCTCTGCAGGTTGGCCATCCACACTCCCACCGCTGTGAAGGCAGTGGGGGCCCTGCTTCCGGACAGGCCTTGCTTTATCAGAGGCGTGAGGGGGGCAGGCAGGGTGAAGCCACTACCGTCTTCCCTCTAGTTGCCAAACGAAGGAGGCTCTCCCAGAACAGAGCCCTTCCCGGGAAGTCCCTCCTGGGAGAGCTGCCACTGCTTTCCATCCTCTGTGTCTGGCGGGAGGGCCCAGGCCTCTGCTTCCTTCTCAGGCTCCTCTGGAGCAGGTCTCGAGCTGTAGCCTGGCAGTGAACCCTGGGGCAGGCTGCCGCTCGGCGCGTAGAGTGGGAGAGGGGCCCAGCAGCCCCCTGTCCTGAGTGGAGCAGTATTTTGATGAGCCCTGGGACCCTCTCCTGCCCTTGTCTTATCAGCGGTGCTATCTCCCTCCTGTGATGGTCTCTTCCGTGAGTCCAGAGCTGTGTCTGCCTCCAGACACACCTCAGCTGTTCTATCCCTATCTGCTTCCTGTCACCCAAGAATTCCTGAAACTCTCATGTCCACGGAGAGTGCTATGTTATGGTTTGTCATGGTGACATTACTTATTTTCAGTGCTGTTTTGGATTTTTAAATATCTTTCCTATCAGACCTTTAGCATGGCAGACAAAATTCTGACCATAAAAAGGGTCCTACCCAACAGGTGCTGCTTGGCCTTTCATGGTCATCTCTGTCCAGGCTCCCACTGATCTGGACTTAGTTAGACTGAATAACTTCAGCTGGTCTAAAATGGTAACTTCTTAAAACTGGATGAACAAATGTATAATCCTACAGAAAAATCTGTCTTTTCTATCTTTGAATGGGATTTGGAGTAACAGGTGAGATCCAACATTTTCATCCTGTCTCCTCCCTCCATTAATAATTAACTACTTACCATGACACTTATGTGTGCTGTACCTAAAGTGAGCTGTGTCATGGGCACCTTGTCCTAATGGACCTTCAGTGGGAAGGATAACAGAGCGTAAGCCCCTGTTTCCTTCAGGCCACAGAACAGGAACTGGTCCTTGGCACTGCTGCCATCTCCCCTGGGCAGACCTTGACTTCCGCATGAGTCGTGAGAACTTGTGCATGCATTCATCTGATGAGATGGATTGAACACCCTCCCCCTTAATAACGCCATCCTGCATGTGTACCGTATTTCCAATGTATGAACGCTTCGTGTATATTAACTCGTTTAATCTTTACAACAATCCGGTTTATTATCCCTATCTTTACAGATGTAGGGACAAGGCATTAGACCAGTTGGGCACCTAGGAAGTTCCTGTTTTAGACCTCAAATCCCGTTTCTGTTTTTAGCTTAGCACCCTTTGCACTACCAGATGCTGCTTCTCTTGAGAAGAGCAGTGTAAAATCACGGATTTTTAAGCAAATAACATCCTTCACAGTATGTTGTAATTGCCACGGCAGTTGGATCATGTGCCATGGAAGAATAAGTTTTGGAGAACCAGTTTTATCTAGGCAAGAGGATATCTGAGCTGGGCTTGAAGCAGGAAAAAATTAAAAATCCCAGGCAAAGAGAGGAGCACGTGAAGAGTCTTGGAGGCGAGAAACAGCTTCACGTGTCTGAGGACCAGGGAGATGTCTGGTTATCCCTGGAGCAAAGAACGTAGACAGCCATGAGGGAAGGTGTGAAGAGAGGAAAGAGAGATGAGTCTAGGAAAGTCAGTTGAGACCTGCTTTAAGAGAGCCTTGTATGATGATGAGGGAGCACTTCTGGACAGACTGAGCTTGTGATACTTGTGGGTTGTCTGGGAATTGATGGCCAGGAAGCTGTTGGAGCTCAAGAGAGAAATCTGTTTGGAGATAAAGATTGAGGTCTCAGCATCGTATAGATGAATGTTGGGGACTTTTCCCACGGAGAGAAGGTAGAACGAAGTGAGAACAGAGCTGAAGGTGGCAGAGCCTGGGGGGCACAGCACAATTCAAGAGGTGAACAAAAAAACAACAGCTCATAAAGGACACTGAGAAGAAATGTCTGGAAGACCAGGGAGAGATCGAGGAGGGCAGTGGCCTGGGGGAGGAGAGCTTCAGGCCGTGCTCAGTAGTGTGGGGCAGTGGGAAGTTGAGTGGGTTTCGAAAATAGCCTGAAAGTTGCCATCTTTACCTGTCTTCTCCCACACTTTGGTGCAGGTCCTAAGACTAATTAAGTGGCTCAAAGGGCAGCCTTGACACACTGTCAGATTTTCAGTATGCTGCATTGAGGGTCTGACAGATTTGATTTCATCATCATCTGTTTTAACTCTTGGATGAAATTCAGTGATCTTTAATATAATGGGATTTATAGATCCTAAAGGCAGCATTTATTTTTTTAATCTGTAAACCTTGATCAGTGTGGATTTCATGTTGATATTATGTGAAAACTCTTCCTAAACTCATAGATATCTGCTCCCCAAATTCCAACTCTGAATCTGTCAAGATTTTAGAGCTAAATTCTAACCCTTTCTTTTCCCGGCTGAGTTTTTCTTCTCCCTCCATAACAGCCCACTCCATGGAGTTGAGAATGAGACTTGGCGACCCTTTTCTCCTTTAGCCAAGCTTCTAGGAGGGTCCGTGCTATTTGCGGCTGATGTCAAGTAGCAGGAACAGCAGGGCTGCCCCTTGTGCTGAAGAGCCATAATCCTATTACGCCCACCTTGAGACTTCACATTAGCTGCCTCTATAGTAGTAGATGGACTGAGGTGACTCAGTTGACTTTTAAATCTCCAAGGGTCCTAGTTTCAAAATCCCCATGTCTAAGTCAAGTAGTAGATTAGGCCCCTTGCTAAGAAGGCCTGGCTCCTTCAGAGTCCCTGGGGCCATAGCTTTTCCTTCGGTGGGTCCCCTACTTTCTGCATTCCACTAGATTGGGGCACCGTGTATCCTTAAGTGGTGATCCTTGGCAGGAGGTGAACCTGGCTGGCATCTCCCTGGGTCATGGATTTAGTACAGGCAGGCATTAGGAAATATACCCTCTGTTGTTTCTATAAGAGAAGGATATCGTATTCTTTCGTTTGTGTTAAAGCTGTCCTTGAGAAGGTAATGCCCAAGGGATGCAAAGAGTTTTCTTCCTCCAGTTAGCTCCCATTTGATCTGGAATATAGTTGCAAAATTATCTAACTCAACTCTTTTAGAATATTTACCATTCAGTTTTGATAGCTCCAAGTCCTTATCTAATAATTGACTAAGTTCTAGATGTAATTTGCTGAACCAAGAGTCATACTTAATTTGTAAGTTTGTTTTTCTCATGCAAGGGTTTAAGTTTTGAATATCACTTTGCTGGGGTTTTTTTTTTTCGCTCACTCAAATAAATATGCAGATACCTTCCCATTTGCTACTTCCTTTAGCTCTCACATCACTCTCAGAAAGATATTGTCCCCAGTTTACAGATGAAACTGAGCCTCTGATGTCACACAGCTGGTGAATGGTTGCACCAAGGTTAAAACCTGATCTTCAGACGCTAAACCCAGTGCTCTGCTCAATACACCAACACTCCCTGAATTTATTTAATCAAGGAGCACTCTTTAAAATACAGTGTAATGATGGAACACCATCGGCAGCTCATTGAGGTTTAAATGTTTAATATACAGAAACATTAAATAATACCACAAGTTATTGAAATTTTAGGACAAAATGCATAAGACAAATGATGATTATCTAATAGGTAACACTCATGACTATAGCAGGTAGCTGAGAGTGAATGTCACCTGTCCATCAATGTGGAGATTAACTTCCTAGCGCTCTCAGAATTCATAACACATTTGTTTGTTTTTTAGTTTCAAAAACATATTAGTCAGGGTTTCTTATACTGGAGAGAGCAATAGAAAATCCAAATTACTGACCAGTCATGCCTTTTACCATTGATGTATAATTAAACTCTATTAGTGATTCCAGAATTATTATAGACATGAAAGATGATCAGCAATCCACTCAGTCCTCCCATGCCAAAATGTCCATAATACCCACAAGCCCCAGACTATTAGATACTAGTTTTATAATAAATTATAGGGAAAAAACTGTACATAGTATACTGATTAACATCTCATGGAACAGTAGTCCTCCATGGAACAGAGTTGGGGAAATGCAGGTGTATTCTTCCCTTCTTTCCCTCTTTTACTAATCCCACACACTACTGTTTGCCTTCTGCCCATCTCATGCCCTCACTTCCTCAGGGATAGGTGAGAAAATGTTGTCTATATGCATCCTTTATCTGAGTCCTGTGGTGGAAGCATATTACATAACGCAAAACAATAGTGGCAACAGCATTATTATTCTTTTAAGCTAAGATATCAGGATCCCAAGAAATTTGGATTGATCATCAAGTTGATTGAACCAATAGTTCCTAGTGATGCTAAACGATAAGTTTGTTGTTACTGATTAAGGTAGTGATGAAAGGCAATTTTGTAGAACGATCATCTACAAAGTAAGAGGTCAGTTAGCCAACTACAGTGTGAACAGAGATGTTCTTCCCTCTGAGATGGAAAGGAAGGGGATTATGTGCCCTTCTGATTTCTTCCATGTCCTTCCATCAAGGAACACGTTCATGTCAAAAATCCCTTTAGGAATGATCATAGCATACTCTCTCCCTCTGCCGATGTTTTTTTAATCGGGATTTCTCCTAAGAATTCCCTGAACATGTTACTGACCCCCGAAGTCACCTCTGTATTTCAAGCCCTTAGCAATGACTTTTACCTCATTATTTCCTTGTTACTTTTTTTTCTTTGTAGACCTGGCCAGAGGACCGTGGATGACCTAGAAATTATCTATGAAGAACTCCTTCACATTAAAGCCTTATCCCATCTTTCTACCACGGTAAGTTGTCTCTTAGCTGAGGCGGAGGGGAGGGGCGCACAGTTTGAGCTAAATGCACTGTTAGGCCTGAAGGAGAGTATTGGAGAGTGTGGGCGAGGGGCAGGAACGCCTGAATTCTCCCTCACAAACGGCCCCTCCTGTTTCTCACGAGATGCTAAGGAAGCTACGCCCATGTGCAATCACCAAAAACGGATCAAGTATCACTACGTTATTAGTAGCTGCCCTAAACACCAAGGCAGCATGATGTGAGCAGAACTGGAACATACGCTTCAAAATTCCTGAGTCTTGGAACCCGCATACCCAGGCAAGAGAGCCAGGCCTTAAGAGGGGTGTCCCTTCCATGACATATAGAGCCGCGTGCGGGAGCGGGGCTCGGGGGGGGGGGGGAAAGAAATCAAGACGACCAGCCCTGGCCCAAGGGGCCAGCTCCACCCAGGTTTGCTGCCAAATTGAGAAAGGAAGCAGAAGGTGCAAGAGAGCATTAGTTCAGATATCTTAGGGCACAAGAGCAGTACCCGCTAGTGAACAATGGCCCAACGGCCGTATCTGACTCTGAACTTTTACGTGACTAGGGTGTTTAGAAGAACAGTGGACAGAAATGTCTCCTGCCATAGGAGGGACAGAGAAACACAATTTCCAGGCAACACAAGTCTCCTATATGCTAATAATTCAGTAATGATAATGATAATATAAGAAGCTGTCCCAGCATCCACGGATCACAGGTTTTATGCTGGACCCCTCAGCAATGCCCATCTGCTTAATCTGTCTTTCATCCCCAGCTCACTAGGCGATATTATGCTGTCACTGTCACATGGTGGCAGTGCCTGTAGTCCCTGCTCTGGGCGGGGGTAGAGTTCAGGTCTCCACTGAGAGCAGTGAGGCATTCACCACAACCCCAAGCAGAAGGGTTCCAGATCCTTCCCCCTTCAACCCAGACAGGACTGCCTTCACATCCCTCACACTCCCTGCACCCCTGGGGATCCGGGAGCTTGCTCACCTACATGGAGTATCCAGGAGTCTGGTCCAGCCCAGGCTCCCCTCCGTCCCACCACCCTGCTGTCATCTTCACTCTCTCCATGGTGGGATAGGTCTAGTGCCCGGGGGCCTCACCCAGGGAGCTCCTGCATTCGTAGGGGCAGCAGCCAAGGCTCCACGAGCTCATGCTGGAGAGGGAAGTGAGGGAAGACCCCTTTTCCCTACCTGTTGTCCGGGTCCCCAGCATGCGCATGTTCTGACTTCCCCAGCCTTGGTGGAATTGGGAGGATTGTGGGTAGTGGAAAGGAGGAGTCTTCTACCTCAAATCCCAGATACCCAGGCACTGTGGAAGATCTCAGGTTATTTGGTTCTTAGGGAGAGAGAACATAATTTGGGACCATAGTTTGGAATTAAAAAGAAATAGCTCACACATTTAAGCTTTATTATTCAACTTCAAGACATTGAGTTTTCTAACATGTTTGCGGTGATGCATGACGTGTGATGCAAAGAAGAGCCTCCAGGAGCAAGAGTCACGATATTGTGGCTGCTCTCACCATCTCACCAAGATGCAAGACAGGCAGAGAAATTGCCTGGTTCATACATGTGAAGCCAAGTTTAAACCGTCTCTAGGGAGGTTGTCGCGTACGAATTAGCTTATAAAACAGCTTTTGTAAAAAGCTTTAAGAGTCTGGTGGCACAAGACATGGACGCAACGTAAATGTCCATCAACAGATAAAAGGATAAAGAAGATGTGGTACATATATACAATGGAATACTACTCAGCCATAAAAAGAATGAAATAATGCCATTTGTAGCAACATGGATGGACCTAGAGATTATCATACTAAGTGAAGTAAGTCAGACAAAGACAAATATCATATGATATCTCCTATATGTGGACCCTAAAAAAATTATACAAAGGAACTTATTTACAAGACAGAAATAGACTCACAGATATAGAAAACAAACTTAGGGCTACCAAAGGAGAAGGAGAGGAGGGATATATTAGAAATTTGATAATAACAGATATACATTACTATGTATAAAACAGATAAACAACAAGATCCTAATGTATAGCACAGGGAACTATATTCAATATCTTGTAATAAACTAAAATGGAAAAGAATCTGAAAAAATATATATATATGCATAACTGAATCACTTTGCTATACATTGTAAATCAACTATACTTCAATTTTTTAAAAAACTAAAAAAAAATCTAGTGGCACATCTAGTGGAAGTGGTTCTAGACAGGAGGAGCAGCAAAGCAGAGTGGGAGGTGTCCGCGTGGAAGTCAGCACTGTTCAGAAAGAGAACAAGTCCCTCCCCAGCCCCCCGCAATCTGGCCTTTCCCCCACATTCCTTCTCTTTTCCTTCTAGGTGAAACGGGAGTTAGCAGGTGTTCTCATTTTCGAGTCCCACGCCAAAGGAGGAACCGTGTGTAAGTGAAGACTGTAATCGTGCATGGTGCCTGGCTGGCCCCCTCCCGAGGATGCGCCATGGGAGCCTGACTGCAAATGCTCCCCTTTCTTGGGCCTGGGTCTGACTTGCCAGGATGTCACGTGGCATCATTTGTTTTTCTGGACCTGTGATTATTCCCAGCACGTATCCCTTACTCTGCAGCCCGCTGGGTTTTGGGTGCCGGCCTGGGAGCCGTTGCCAGCCTGTGTCTCCACTTGCTCCCTCCCCTGCTGGCTCAAGGCAGTGTTTAAAGAGGGTGAGATGAAGTCAGTGCTCTTCAGGGGGGACCCCAGGCAAAACCTTCTCACAGTGGCCTCACTTCAGTTTGTGGCTTGAGAGAAACTAATCTATCTCTTGAGAGGCTAGTTAGACTGGCATACTCTCCTGCCTTCTTGTTCTTCTCTCATTTTCACTATCAGCTCCGAGCCTGAGAGAATTTCTTTGCCCCAAATATTTATGCAATACTAACATGTAGTATCTCTCCAGCAGGCACATTGTAGTTTAGTTCTGTGATCATATTTGGGAGCAAGAAATTGAAATTTCATATTAATAAAAGTGAGCAAGGGCTTCCCTGGTGGCGCAGTGGTTGAGAGTCCGCCTGCCGATGCAGGGCACACGGGTTCGCGCCCCGGTCCGGGAAGATCCCACATGCCGCGGAGCGGCTGGGCCCGTGAGCCATGGCCGCTGAGCCTGCGCATCCGGAGCCTGTGCTCCACAACGGGAGAGGCCACAGCAGTGAGAGGCCCGCGTACCGCAAAAAAAAAAAAAAGTGAGCAAAATTATTTCGGCTGGCACTTCCCACTCGTCGTACAAAACGCTTCTTGAAAAACATGGTTAGCGGTGTATTCAGATCAGGAAATGCCTCTTTCTCTGGTCTCTCTTGGAGAATAGTAACACATACTAGCATGCTACCTTTCTCAGGAGTTCTACAGTAAAGATACATTTCACACCATGTAAACTGACACTTCCTAAACCCAGTGAAACATAGAAAACATTTATAATGGACACGTGTTAACTTTTCAAGAGACATTCTTTGGAAAATCTTCCTCTTTCTTCAGACTGAGTTGTGTTAGTCAAATAAGCAGAGACCATGAATTGTAAAAGCAAAAAGAATTAAAAATGAGTTTCAAATATTTTACTTTTAGTCATCAAAAGTGGTATTTCTAACATTGATATTTACTTTAGTAAGAATGTCTTTTCTTCACATTTTAAAGGTTCACTTTTAATATTTCTTTAATTTTTATGATCACTGATGACTTGCAACTTTTCTTATTCTTTTCACTCACTCTTACTGATGGTTTTCATTTTATCATGAAATACTTAAATATTTCAAACAAAAAACTAGAGGTTGTTACAAACACCTTTTTTTTTTTTGCGGTATATGGGCCCCTCACTGCTGTGGCCTCTCCCGCCGCAGAGCACGGGCTCCGGATGCTCAGGCTCAGCGGCCATGGCTCACGGGCCCAGCCGCTCCGCGGCATGTGGGATCTTCCCGGACCGGGGCACGAACCCGTGTCCCCTGGATTGGCAGGCGAACTTTCAACCACTGTGCCACCAGGGAAGCCCACAAACACCTTTTTAAAAAACATTTTTTACCAAATAGTAACCTTATGCCATATTTTTTCATTTTTTATATTTTCTAAAAAATGAAATTCTACATTTGAAGGCTCCTTGTTCCCTCCTTTATCTCATTCTTCTCTTCCCCTCCCCAGGGTAACTCCTACCCTATATGATGCAGTTATCATTCCAACCCATTTTTTTAAAAAATATGTAGATATGCATCCATCAACACTATGTAGTGCTGATTTGCATGTTTTCAAACTTCACTTTACCATTCAGAATACTTTTAAAAACTGTGTTCTATAGCTTACTAAGTTTTGATGAATTGTGGGGGAAATGTATTGCTTTAAGGAATGGATAGCTGGTGAATTTGTATCTAGTGAATACGTATCTTTAGGGCACAGCAAGGAATGCAGTATTTCTGTTCCTTTCACATTCTAAAGAAAAGGAAGTAATATTCCACATGAATAAGTTCGTATTTGCCAGTGATTTTTTTTCCCTTCTGGAATTAAATGCATAATTCTGGGGACTTAAAAATGATGATTTGATAAGCTGTAATTTATACTGATGTGCTTCTACTCTTGTCATAAGTCTTTTCATTTTTTTGTATCTAGTGTTTAACCAGGGGGAAGAAGGCACCTCCTGGTACATTATTCTAAAAGGATCAGTGAATGTAGTCATTTATGGCAAGGTATATATATCTTTTTTTCTTTCTGAAACTTTATTATGTTCCATATACTAGTGGTTCTAAGTATTAACAACTTAATGCTACAATTAAACTTGCTACAACGTTGTTACTCTATGCAGAAAAGACATTATAGCATCTCTAATCATAAGTTATCTAAGTTATTATACTCAGAGTAGTACTGAACTTTCTGGGGCTCCTGGATTATAATGTATACATTTAAGTTAGGCCCTAGCCCAGATTACTCAATGAAAGAGAAATGAAACATTATAACATAATTATCTGGTTCCCCCCACACTTGACATCCCTGGGTACAGCCTATTGATATATACAGTGTTTTGCGGGGGGTGGGGGGGGTGCAGGTGGGTGTTTGCTCCCTTTCGGGGATCACCTTCATCTGGATGTGTTGCTCTCTCCAGGGTGTGGTCTGCACGCTGCACGAAGGCGATGACTTTGGCAAGTTAGCGCTAGTGAATGATGCCCCGAGAGCTGCCTCCATCGTCTTGCGAGAAGATAACTGCCATTTCTTAAGAGTAGACAAGGAGGATTTTAACCGGATCCTGAGGGTGAGTCCAAGGTGAAGTGTGGCTGAGGGGCGTCGCATTTTCACTTTTGCCAGATAAGAAGAATGAGTGTAGTGTTAATTGAGCCAGCACTGTGATTAATGAATGCTCTAGGGCCAAAGGGCCTTGCTTACAAACCTGGCATGTTCAATGTGCTGGGGTGGGTTCTGGGGTCCAGAGGTGATATTCCAGTAAGGCTGCAAATGTGCCGCGCTGTGCTGGACCAAATAACCCTGCACACACCTGAACTGGTCCATGAGCACTGAAGACAAACAGGGATGCCTTGGCCAAATGTCAAAGCCTGAGACATTTCTCTTTGCAATCCTAGGTTTCCCCTTCTGTGTCCTTCCCCACCTCCCTCACCATGTCTTTCTCTATCCTAAACCTCCTGTCTCTTCCCAAATCTGAATCTTTCTCATATCCTCACACTCCCTCTGGATTTATTAAGTGACTACATTTTAGTTGCCATTAATGTCCACCATGGTTACTCTAACCAAGCATTTTCATTTCAAGTGCTTTTTGTCAAATCGATTCACACTAAAGGAATTTCAGACTCTGGCAAGTACGTGAAGAATAGTTGGGGTTGTAGGAGGAGCCATGAAATTGCACTTAGAGATGGCTCTGCAGAGGGGCCTAATGGAAGCTTGTTAAAGTATTTGTGAGAGTGGATGATGGTTAGAATAGATGGTCCCTAGGTTCTCCCCACCATCCAGCTCCTGGTCTCTTGCGAGGGACAACCCAGCTTTAGCTGGTGGAAGCCTGATTGTGGACCGCTGGGCATGGTGATATTGTCCCAGCACCCCTGGCCTTTCAGGTGGCCCATGGTCTATCCCACCTCACCCAGAGACACTGTTCCCTCCAGGATCACTTTGCTCTTTTCCCTTCCCTGCTGGCTCACAGAGCAGACTCCCTTCTATGCCTTTCCCAGCCTGAGCATCTTTCTCTCTCCTACCCTGAAATCCCAAATGCACCTTCTGTGCTTTCTGGTACATTTGGCATTATTTCATGAAGATTTACAGTCTCCTTCCCATCCCTTATGTGTGGACACCTATTCCTGCACAACCTTAAGCTTTTGCCTTTGGCAGCAAAATTTCTGACAACAAAGTTTGTCTTAGGAATGCGTTCTCTTGATGCAAAAAAAGTTAAGTTAAAGATTAAAGCATTGACTAATACAGGAAAAAATGCCACATGGAATTTGATGTGGTTTTTATCCAGTCTCTTAAAATAGGAACCAAATGAGGAGGAAACGTGCATTACGATTTTTTAATAAATCATTTTTTAATGACATTGAAATTTGAACTTTACTCTTTTGGAAGTTGACACACATGAAGTTTGCACTCAGCCACAATTATTCTTTGAAAGAATCAGATTAGGACCATTATCATGGATGTAATTTATAAAATTATTCCAAATAACTGAAAAGTGTTTTTAACACATTTCAAACTGATAGTTTTTACAAGTCTTTTGATTAGAGGGAAAACACGCCACTCCTAAGAAAACTAAGTACCCTCAGAAGATAATCAGAATGAAAGAACTCTGCTGAAGCTGAGTGCTATTTGCCACATATATTTATCAAGAATAAGTGCACTGACTCCTCTCTCTTTCCGCTGTACCACCCTCTCCCAAAGGTTTCTCTGAGCACACTCCTCTCTCCTCAGCTGATTTTCTGCATCTCGGGTAACAGCAGACTTTTAAAACCACGTGCCTCCAACCTCATCTCGTCCTTTCTCTGACCGTTCCAGCCCTTGACTTTGAAAATGACTTAATTTGTAGATGCAACAATTAGCATCACAAGCACCAAATGAGTTTCTGAAGCATTTGAAATTTTTTTCATTGTCTGAGAAAAACGGCAGCATCTGTATGTGGTGTAATTTGTATTTGCAGGACGTTGAGGCGAATACAGTCAGACTTAAAGAACATGACCAAGATGTCTTGGTGCTGGAGAAGGTCCCAGCAGGGAACAGGGCTTCTAATCAAGGAAACTCACAGCCTCAGCAAAAGTAGGTTTGCATCCAACACTGCAAATGCCAGACTATGATTAACCTTTTCACATGGTATCATCATCTCTACAATAGCACGTTCTCCTCTTTTGTGGAAGACGGCAGTGTGTGTGACTTTTTTTCTCTCTATTGACTAATCACACATCGTGTAGAGTATAATGTGTCCGTTTCTGGCACTGCGTCGAGCTCGGTGCTGCCTAGAGTAATTCGGGAGAGAATATTCCCCCACTGTAAAAACACTCCCTCTGTCTGTGTGCAACTGTAATAGCTTGGAGCAGAAGGCAATAGCTTTGGAGAGAACAATGGGCATAGGAGTGCCAGGCAGCTCAAGGGATACGTAGGCCCCTGGGTGTGGAGAACCTTTGGTATTTGAATTTCACATGTAGGATTTCTCAAGAAGTGTTTTCATCGTGCGGTCAGAATGAGCATCTTTGATGGAAACCCACACTTCAAATATAACACAGTCTATTTTTTAAAAAATATTTATTTATTTAGGCTGCAACGGGTCTTAGTTGCGGCACGCAGGCTTCTTAGTTGCGGCATGTGGGATCTAGTTCCCGGACCAGGGATCGAACCCAGGCCCCCTGCATTGGGAGCGCAGAGTCTTACCCACTGGACCACCAGGCAGGTTCCAACACAGTCTATTGACTGTGGCCTGGGAACATCCATTTGGCCTCATCCATACTTATTCCTGCTAACGTCTGAAGGGTATTTGCTTCACATTTAACATCAGGTCACCCATTTAACTTGACTCTTTTTCTGTATGTCTATGTTCGGTTCTATCTTTTGCTGCAACTTCTTACATGAGACTTCTTTTAATCAAATGTATGAACATCTGAATAGTTAGGGAAATTAGGAAATGTAGCTCTAAGAAATTATTAAAAAATGACAGAATCTCATTTTTTAAATAAACGTTAATTTTTAATCTTAGAGTAATAAAAACACCAATTCTGTAGGTAAAGAAATGCGGCCACAGACTATGTTGAAATGGAGTGCATCCCAAGTATTTTTCTTTTTTTGCCAAGTGAACGGGATGTTCCCATTAATCAACACACTCACCATAAATGATGAGTTTTAATTGTTTAGACTGAAAGCCCAAGGCTCAGACATTTCATCTGGATGAGTCAACGTATCTGCAAAGAAGGCAGGAGGAAATACAATGTTATTGAAGGGCCATAGTACATCTTGCATATTTTATCTAATCCTTATTACAACCCCTTTTAACAGATGATGGAAAAATTTAGGCTCAGAGAAGTGAGTTCCTTGCCCAGGATGACAGCACTTTTAATGACAGCTTGCATTCAAGTCCAGCTTGACCAACTTCTGAGTCTATGCTCCCCTAGCCTCACAACTTACTCTAGCAAAATATGGTGTATAGATACTCTCTCCTCAACACTATCTAGTAAACGTTGCAAAGCAATATATTTCAAAAGGGCTGACATAAAATAGACTATATAAAAAACTATCCCTTCACTTACAAACCTATAAAATTACCATCCAGAATTCTTTATTATTTTTTCTATTTTTCACTACTGTGCATTCTTGAAAAATGTTCAAATGTTTTTCAGCAGTTGTCCTTCCAGCCCACAAAGGAGGATGAGAATGAAAATATTTTTTATGTGAAGTCTGGGACTACCCCCAGTGATTTTCTTTAGTGCTTTTAAGTATAACTAGGCCATTTTATAGTGGTCATCTACATTCTTTAATAATGCCTCAGATGTCTCAGGAAAATTTTGCTACCGGAAAAAGTAAGCCTTAAATTCTTCACAACCTTAAAACATTTGACCAAGAGGGCCCCGGAGGCCCCCTTCCTTCACCTCTTTATGGCAGGGGAAGATGATCAAAAGCGTTTGCATGTTACAACAGCTTCCATTCAGAGTGCTCTCCAAATAGATTTTTTTATGAAATCAAACTAAAGGGAAAAGGAGAACCCACACGCATTCAATTTATTTTAGGCCTAGATCTGATTTCTGTTGTATCTCCTTATTTGTGTCCTGTAGACCAATCTAAATTTCTTACATAATTCAAAGCCTCGTGCATGTTCACAGCACACCATTTAGGAAATATCAGGCATACACAGAAGTGCACCGTGCCAACCATTCCCTGAAGAGTAAGAAGCCACTCTTTCAAAGGGTCATTTTCCGTGTTGAGTTTTCCCGAGCCAGACCAGAGTTGAAACGGGTGCGGGGGGGGGCCGTGTAAGTGAATTTTGACCTGATGTTCTGGACAACTCGAAGAACGTGGCAACAACCGTGTCTCTGGAGGGACTTAAAATTTAGGATCCTTTAGGGCCCCTGTCTCCTCAGAAATTATCTTTTTTCAGCTCAAAGAGGGTCACCATGTTGGTGCTGATAACGTTATTTTTCTGATTTACCTTTACCCTGAGAAATCCAGAACAGTTTATGCATACAGTTGGCCCTCCGTATCTGGGGGGTCCACATCCACAGATTCAACCAACCACAGATGGAAAATATCTGGGAAAAGAAAATTGTCAGAAAGTTCCCAAAAGCAAAACTTGAATTTGCCGCACACTGGCAACTGTTTAAATAGCATTTACACTGTATTTACAACTATTTACATAGCATTTACATTGTCAGGTATTACAAGTAATATAGAGATGATTTAAAATATATAAGAAGAAAAAAATAAAGTATGTGAGAAGTGTGTAGGTTATATGCAAATACTACACCATTTTATACAAGGAACTTGGGCATCCATGGATTTTGGTATCTGCGGGGGTCCTGGAACCGACCCCCTGCGGATACCGAGGGATGACTGTACATTTTAACCGTTCAAAACTGCCTGACTCTCCTCAAGCCACTCAACTCTGAGTGTGATATTAAAATGTCAATAGCAAGACAGTATTTCTCATGATGGATAAACTATATGAAGCCCTCAAATATCTACCATTTTGGATATCTTCTGCTCTGTGGTTGTGTGGTTTTTTGTTTTTTTTTTGTTTTTTTTTTGCGTTACGCGGGCCTCTCAGTGTTGTGGCCTCTCCCGTTGCGGAGCGCAGGCTCAGCGGCCATTGCTCACAGGCCCAGCCGCTCCACAGCATGTGGGATCCTCCCGGACCGGGGCACGAACCCGTGTCCCCTGCATCGGCAGGCGGACTCTCAACCACTGCGCCCCCAGGGAAGCCCCCGGTTATGTGGTTTTAATAAGAGAGCATTTGAAATGACTATTCCTGTTTTTAGTGACTGTTGCTTTTTCCTTAGACTATCAACCACCCAGTCGTTCAACTCCATCCTGTTTGCAGAAAGATAGTCTCTTTTAGGCACCATTCCCCACCTCTTTTTTTGTTCTGGATACAGATAGACGTGTCCTCATTTCCGGACTCGGTGTTAGAAAAAGATTTTTCTCTCTCAAGTTTAGAACCTCACAGCTTAGATAATGTAACCAATCAGGGTTCTCTTTAACTTGGACTACAGTAACTTCTTCATGCAATAAACTGAAGAGAGCCATACTGTCTGGTCTTCAAGTCGTCTCCATTTAAACAGAAGTCAAGCAGTAGGCACCTGGCAGTGTCCAGCCTGAAAGAAAGTAATAACATGTTTCCGCCAAGCCCAGAGCTGCAAGATCACAGGCCAGAAGCTCCCTGCCCCTCCCTCTTCAGAGTTCCTGGTCCTGAGAGATTACCAACCCCTGAATAGCCTTCTGTGGAGCTGAGAAGAGAGATGGGGTAGGGTAAGGCAGTTGTACCACTAGAGGAAGACTTTGGCAGCAAAAGACAGGTGCCCTGATGTCTGCAATTGACCAGGTGGGCAGAGAGTAGAGACGCATTTTCTCTTACTAGTGAGCCGAGAGCATTCAAGGCTTGCCACCCAGGTAAGCCTTTATTCTTTTTTTTTTTTTTTTTTTTTTTGGCGGTAAGCGGGCCTTTCACTGCTGTGGCCTCTCCCGTTGCGGAGCACAGCTCTGGACGCACAGGCTCAGCGGCCATGGCTCACGGGCCCAGCCGCTCCGCGGCATGTGGGATCTTCCCGGACCGGGTCACGAACCCACGTCTCCTGCACCGGCAGGCGGACTCTCAACCACTGCGCCACCAGGGAAGCCCCAAGCCCTTATTCTTTTTGGCCAGACAAAAACCCTAGCTAAGCAATGTCCTAACCAAGAACACCAGAACGGGAAGCCAGTCTTCTGGCTGCCCTCTCCAACTCCAGTTCCTTATTCGTGTGGCCACATGCTGCTCCTCTTGCAGATCATCTTGGAAGGGTCATCAAAGAATCATACATTTTAGGAATTATTGAATGAACTCAGCAATTTTCTCCATTTAAGTATTGAAAGTCATTTATAGATTCGCCCTCTCCTTCCCTCCAATAGTCATTGCCTATAAGAGGAAAAACCCTCATCTTCTATGCTGTTTACTTTGAGAAAAGGGTCATACTTTTTGGATTAAAGTAGTTGTTTGTTTGTTTTTTATTCCCTGGCTCTTCCTCTAGGCTCCAAAGCCAGATTCTTTCAGAGATTGATTGATTCTTCAGCTTCCTTTTGGTCCTGAGGGCACACACGCACATGCACACACACAATAGGTTTAAGTAACAGTTACCTTCCAAATAGACTGCATTTGCTATCTCCTTCAAAACCGGGGTTGCTTCACTCACTCCCTGTTCCCAGGCACAGGGTCATATGTTGCATTGCCTCTTCTTCACTCCCTCAGGCAGGAGGTTAAGCCCCTGAGATTGAATACATTAGAGATATTCTTGGAATCTCAACACGCTTCCTCTGAGGTCTCAAACAGGCAGGGAAAGGGTATTGGTGAGGAGGCACAAAAGCCCTGAGTTCTCCTGGAGCTGAATTCTACCGCTGCTTTCTAAACACAAGAGAATTTTATTTTCATTGTTGTTTTTATTCCCTGTCATTTTGCCCTAAGTGAAATGCCAAGCAGAAGAGCAAAGTCTACATTTTGCAATATGATTACCCAGATCCCATTAATGTATTTTGCCTATAGCTTTCACCCACTGTTTTCGACCGTCTTGAATATGACTTTGAAATAACCCACCTTCAATTTTAAAAACTACATCCTCCCATGTTGATTGAAGAGCTTCATGGCTGGATCTTCTGATATGATGCCTAACGTCCCCCACCCTGCCAACTAATTGATATTTGACCTTGATATAAGTTACATGGATGTTCCACTACTGATTTATTTCCTCTTCAGATGCTACTGGGCTTTGTTTGCTCATTGGTGTTTTGGGGGTTTGTTTTCTTTTCTCTTATTCTTAGCTGCATTTCCAAAGCACATACCAGTGTACAGTTGGGAAACACAGAGTATTCCAGAAATAGGCAGGGGAATCCAGTGTGCGGTCGAAATTTTGCAACAAGTAACCCATATATGGATAACCTAGTTTACTGTCACTTCCCCTTGCCCTGAGCTGCCCCGGGATTTACATGTTCCTTTTCACTCCCCCTTGAAACAAGGCTGAAATGCCTCAGTTCCCAGCCTGCTAGAGCCACTCTCTAAGAAGTTTACTTTAGTCCCATGTAGGGAAAAAAGAATAATGTTTTAGTAACTACTTCAATTTGAGATGTTTCTGTTGCCTGCTTATGTGACTTTGACAAGGTACATGATCCTTCTTACCTTACGGAGAAGATGGGTCACAAGTTGAGTCCATATGGTTCCCTGGGATCTCAAAAAAAAACCCCAAAAACGCAGATATGTAAAATGTTATACATTAATGATTTGCCCACTTTTGAAATACTAATGACGGTTTTATTTCTTATCCAGGTATACTGTGATGTCAGGAACACCTGAAAAAATTTTAGAGCATTTTCTAGAAACGATACGCCTTGAGCCAGCTTTAAATGAAGCAACAGGTAAACACCTAGAACAGTTGTGTGTCTATTAAATCCACGCAGAGCACTGTAAAAACAGTTCTGAGTTCATTCTCAGTGTGTGTAGCCACAGCAGTTTTAGAAATGGGTCATGGGTATGACCACTAGAAGAGCATCCTCTTGCCCCTCCTCTGCCTACTCGTCCTGGCTGTGCTATGTAGATGGCTCAGTCTCATTCACAGATATTAAGAGTAGCCTTCCAAAGGCATTTGTTAAGTTCATGTAGATCCCACCTTCCGTAGGCACCTCTTAGGCTATAATTTTTTTTTAACATCTTTATTGGAGTATAATTGCTTTACAATGGTATGTTAGTTTCAGCTTCACAACAAAATGAATCAGTTATATATATATATACATATGTTCCCATGTCTCTTCCCGCTTGCGTCTCCCTCCCTCCCACCCTCCCTATCCCCCCCCTCCAGGCGGTCACAAAGCACCAAGCTGATCTCCCTGTGCTATGCGGCTGCTTCGCACTGGCTATAATTTAAATAGTATCTATTCCCGTAAAGGATTCGAAGCTGCCTCTGTAAAAGGCACAGCTGTGCTCCAACTGGGAGTGAAGTGGTTCTTTCTGAGATGCTTGGGCTGCCCCAGGGTGTAACACCTGTATTAGATTCCTAGGACTGCTAGAACGAAGTGCCACAAACTGGGTGGCTTGAGCAACAGAACGTATTGCTTCTTAGATCAGGAGGCTAGAAGTCAGATCCGTGTGACGGCAGGGTCGGTTCCTTCTGAGGGCTGTGAGGGAGAATCCGTTCCATGCCCCTTGCCTAGCTTCTGGGGGGTTGCTGGCCATCTTTGGCATCCCTTAGCTTGTAGATGTGTCACTCCACTGTTCATCTTTACACAGTATTCTCCCTGTGTCACTTCACATCATTTTCCCTCTGTGCATGTGTCTCTGTGTCCAAATTTCCCCTTTTTATAAGGACATCGATCATATTGGATTAGGTCCCACATGAATTATCTTAACTTGACTATATCTGTAAAGACCTTATTTCAAACAAGGTCACATTCTGAGGTACTGCGAATTTGGACTTCAGCGTATCTTTCTTGGGGGAAAAAAATCATAATACCACCTTCCAGTGAACCAGTCTTGTTAACTAAGACACAGAGATTTGAGGGTAAATGAGATGAATCTTACCAATGAATTAAGTGTTCAGAGTTTGGTATCATTCTCCACTTTGGTTACCATCTTATGTGTGACTTTGGAACAGCCCACATTCATTTGCTACTGTCCCCTCAGAATAATGGGTTAATATTTTTAAGCACACTGAACTCCATAGAAGAAGATTTCTCACTGAAAGAAGTTCAAAGACTTATCTAAAAAACTTAGTAGTAGTTCAACGTCCAGTTCTGTCATCTTTGCAATATACTCAAGGTAAAGTTAACATTATTACGCCTCCTAAAAGTATTTTACCACTGATTTACTTCTTATTTTATCTTCTCATTCCAGTTTCTCCTTTTTTTATATACATTATCTAAGGTTTTTTATGTAGTGAATTAATTGGGGAGTAGTAGATATAAAAGCCAGGATCTCTGGCTCCAGGGCAGCTATTTTCAGTTCAATATTTGTTGAGGATCTTGTTGGGCTGGTGCTAAGCTGGACGCTTAGGACAAGGCAGTGTGAACAAGAAACCACCCTCCTGTCCTCAGGAAGCTTATAACCTGCTACAGGACCTAAAGGAATGTGCAGACAACTTGATCATAAGGCTGAGGGGACCAGGCAGAGTGTCACAGAGGATACAGCCTTTGAAGTGGCCCTGAAGGAAGGCAGGTAACCAGTAACTAGAGACTAAGGATGAAGTCTTCCATCCTGAGGGACAACATGAGTGCTGACCTAGAAAGAGACAAGGAGGACCAGGTGATCTGGCTTTGCTAGACTATTGTATACATAAGTGTCAGAAAGAAGGTAGGGTCTAAGAATTAGGGTTCAGATCTCAGAGCCATCTTAAATGTGAAGCTAAGCCTTGAGAAGTGGTTGAAGATGTCTGAGCAAGGAGAATGTGATAAGATCTCTTCTTGAAAAAGGAAATCCTGAGGGACCAGTTATGAGAGGATTGCTTGCTTCCAAGAGGCAAACATAACCTCAAACCAAATTTCTAGGACCCGAGGTCAGGAAAAATACAGATTTTTCCCCTCTGATTAACTGTTGCCCAGAATGTGTGATTGCATAATACAAGAAACAACATCTTCTCTAAAGTGAATATTGTCCAAAGAGGAACGTTCTGGTGCATTAGAGACTATGGAATCTAAGAAAAGATCTGTAAGACCTTCACTACCCATGAAGAACAAATATATTCTTCCTTTTAAAGTCACTTCCGAAAGAGGAGGGGACTGGATTATTGCTTCTTAAAAACTTGGAGGCCAGAAATCAGTGTATATAGCGTGGCTGCCACTTAGGATATGACTCCTGACCATTCTATTTTTTATATTAGAACTAAGTTCACATCATAATTTAATACGGAACTTTATTCCCTGCAGTTTTTTTCTGATTTTGTTATTCTTGCAAGTAATGTTCATGGATTGGATGAAAGAATAAATCTGTCTTTCTTATAATCAAAAATATGAATTACTGTATGGTCCTCCTAGACACTAAAAATAATCTTAGTTCAGCCCCATGAAACTCATGGATGCAGTGGGGTGGGAGACCCTTGGCATTTCTGGATTTACAATACGAAAGAGATGTCAGAGTTGCCAGTGAAACTGGTTTACATCGTAGAAATGAACACCCCTGGCTTTGATAGTACATTCTCTTAGTTTACCCCAAAACACGTATTTTCTGCCTGAGACCTTTTGGTTTCCTAGACTTTCTACTTCTATGACCAGAATTAGTCCTTGAGCGACTTGGAAAATCATTTTCTAGTAGGAAATGATTTTTTTAATCAGTTCTCAAGAGTTACTGCTTATGAGCAGAGAATGAGAAAGCCACGTTGAGATGTGGGTGCTGGGTGATTACCATGCTGATTGACGGTCTCGCCAGCCTTGGAGCACGCTCCTCAAACCTCTGCTTTAGCAAAATTTAAATTACTTTACAGCACAGGCCTCGGGGAGCCTTATAAGCAAGCACTTTCTCTCCTATCCTCAGAGAAATCCTTTATATCTAAAACATACAAAGATGACACTAGATGTTCAGCTCAGACATGCCAATGACCGTCCTTTCATACCTAAGAAAAAGAGTTCCATTCAGCTTCTGTCTGACACCTCGGCATCTTCTCTGGCTCAGTGTAATGGGACTGAAATCAGTAGTAACACCTAGTTATGACAACTTTGGATCACACTCATCACCTATATTTAAATGAGTATAACGGTATTATGTGACGTGATAGATATGTTAACTAAAGCTAAGGTGGTAATCATATTGCAGTATGTACATGTATCAAATCAACACTTTGTGTATCTTAAACTTACATAATTTATGACAATTATACCAATTTTTTAAAAATACGTATAACAGTTAAACCTTTAGTCACTGATTCCAACGTTGATAGTATTTGTTAATTTAAAACGTAGACATTGAAAATTCAATACATGTAGTTAGGCAATTTTCATATTTCTCACCCTTTTCTATTTGAGAAGTTATGTGAGTTTCACAGATCTCAGCCATGGTAGTTCATTTTTTTTTTTTTTTTTGGTAGTTCATTTTTAATTGAAAACCCCCATAAGTATCCTGGATTCCAAAGCTTTAACTTGTGTACTCCTAAGGCTTTTAGGTCTGTCTTTCCGTGTTTTCCCATTAAGGCTGCCTGGATAATACAGTCTTTGCAATGAAGAACCAGCATCAGATTCAAGATGAAGCTTATCTGGGGGGACTTGCCTTATTTCTTTTGCCATCTCCCCCACTTACCTATCTAAAAATAGCTTCAAATATAGGACACACACCATTTTAATCTACTGGAGAGCTTTTGTTTTGCTTCAATTGCTGCTCACAGCCTTTATCTTGTCTTTTTTTTCTTTTTTTTCTGCTTTTGTTTCCCTCACCAGTTCTCTGCTCTTACCACCTCCTTTTTCTGTGATTCTATCACCCTTTCATCTTTTATTGCTCCTTCTGGAAATAGAAGGTAAAAAAGAAATAAAGGAAAAGAGATATTGACAAAAGACAGGTGGTGTAAAATAGACAAAGAAATGACCATGTCCTAATCCTGCACACATGGTACTGCCCATGTGTGGCTCTTTAGTTTTATATATATATATATTTTTTTAATTAATTGTGGCTCAGGTGACCAGTGTCATTATTACAAGTCTGTCTCTTTTAAAACTACCATACGTTTTGTCCATTGTCCTAAGAAATTGAGTTTTGATCTCAAGCTCTGTCAGTCGTATTACTTTTATACGCAGTGCTTCTTTGTACAGTAAAACCACAATACCCCAAGCTGCTGTGTAAGAACCACTGGCCAAGAACAAATGAATAGATACTCCTGCTTTCCTAAACATTTCTACAGGAATCTAATTTCCTTTTCTGCTTTGTTTTGCCCCCCTGCAGATTCAGTTTTAAATGACTTTGTTATGATGCACTGTGTTTTTATGCCGAATACCCAGCTTTGCCCAGCTCTGGTGGCCCAATATCCTTTTGTTGTGAGACGTCTGTTCCCTCGACAACACCCCACACGTACATGGCCATTATCTCATTGCATGCTCTCAAGGTAAGTCATGGCTCGGGCAGAATTGTGCTTTCCGCCCTTGTCGAACTCTGAAACCTCAGCAGTTTTCCCCTCGCATAGGTTTCCAGCTCTCCCTGGCATGGCTTTGCTGTGCCATGTTTAAGGATTTCCTCCTTATTCCCTGTGCAGAGAAAAGTGAGCCAGTTTACCCTTATAAGGAAGGTAATGCTGATGAGAAATATACATACCTGGGAGGTAGGCAAGAGAAGGCTATGGTGAACAATATTATTAGGGAATATTATTAGGGATAGTTTCCTAAGCTTGGAGACAGACTTTGTACCTCTCTGTCCGGATACCTGGCAGGATGGACGGTGATCTGTTTGTGTCCCTCTAAGCTGCAGTATTAATCAGAACACTAACCTGCTGAGATAGATACAAGTTATCATTGGGGGGTCACTTTTCTTTCACATTCGTCCTAGTTCACCCTGTTCTCTAGATACCGAAAGGTATTCCTTTGTGGCTATTTTTATCATTATCCCATGGACTTATGTCAAAGATATAAAACTTGAAATTCCAATGGCAGTTCCTCTAGGTAGCTTCACACTGAACTTGTTTGGGGGCAGCTTTTCAATAGTCTATTGAGTTGACCAGTGGGTGCACAGTGTCTGGCACAGAGGGAACATTCAGAAGATAGAAGTTGAATAAGAGGAGTGAATATTATGAATGAGATTCACCCTCAACTTTGGCAGAATGTGAAAGTATACTTTCCAATTCTGCTTTATTTTTAAAGCAGCAAAAAATTAGGCCCCCAAATACTTTGGCCTTCTTGAGCAGCGAAATATAGTGAAGGAGAATGGCTCTCTTTTCTCTGAGCAACCCAATCAATGTGGCCTGTTTTCCTTTTTCAGAATTATAATTGCCCTACCTGATTCTCATTTTCTTGTTCACCCATAATTCTCTTTGAAGTCAACAGAATGTGTGAGGATAGGAGATTGGAGTTGAATGTGCTATTCTGAGGATGCTGCAAGAGTGAGATTTGGGTGTTTATTTGCCTGGAAAATATCTTTCCAAGTAATGACAGCTTAATGAGACTTAAATATATTACACATTCTTTCTGGCTCATACATAGTTTTTCTCAAGTAAAATTAACACATTCAGGATCTCTCTGTGCTCTTTAACTCCATACTTAGTAACCATTATTAGACCTTTGAGATTTGTTGGAAGGAAAAATAAAAACCACCATTGAGTTTAGATTTCTTTTTCCCCCCAACAGTTAGCATGTTGATAAGCTTAAGGCAAACAAAACCGAAAAAAGGCTGAGAGAACGTAGTGGGCCAAGTCATATCTTTACAACTCAAAGCCCCAAACATTAAGCTTCTATTCTTCTGGCAAATTCTGATTTCTTATTAGCTTATTCTCCTTCAGAATTGATTGAGAACATTCATAGCACTGACCTCTGTTCTTAAAATAGAAGATCCTAGAGGGCAAGTCTATGCCATGCCCCAGTAGGGATGTGGCGGGGATGATGTTGCAGGGAGGAGGAGAAGGCAGGAAAGTGGATAGTAGAATCAAGGGAGGCCTGTGATATCCAATCCTAACTCTTTTCTCAGAGACGGAAGGAATCAGGATGGGTGGGTATCATCTACACTACTTAGTGCCCTCAGACCACCTCCTTCACATCCCGCCCTTTGAGAACTTAGATTCTCTTAATTGTTCTATTTTGAATCAACTCTATGTGTCAGGCACCACTGACCCATATTCTACTACTTTATCCTTACAGGACTCTATTGGGTTAGTATCAGCTTTATTTTACAAGTGAGGATTCTGAGGCAAAAACAAACATACCCAAGGCAAGTGGCAGGACTAGGATTTATCCAGGTCTTAGGGTTCCAAGCATGGGGTGTGTCACTTTTTTTTCTTCACAACTTATTTCTTTAAAAGCTTATCTTTTAATTAGAGTTTCAGAACATTTCTTGGTAATGTATTGCATGCATGATACATGTTCATCTGTGCTTCAGTTGGCTAAAAACCAAAGTGGGCCTAATTTGTTAAAACCAAATAAATAGTGTCCAATAGAACTTTTTGCAGTGATGGAAATATTCTATATCTGTGCTAGTCCAGTAGCCACTAGCCTTGAAATTGGCCACTATGACTGAGGAACTGAATTGTTAATTTTATTTAATTTCTATTAATTTAAATGTAAATAGCCAGATGTGGCTAGTGGCTGCCATATTGGACAGCTTAAGTCCAGTCCTTAGATACTGGGAGTAACACAAGAATTACTGTCCTCTAATGCCTCGAGAAAGCATGCCAGGGAGGCCAGAAACTTATCCTGCTGCAGGCAAACGAATGGAAAGGGCTCTATCCTTGAAAGTCACATATGTGTAAGTGTGTTTATATCATGCTAAAGACTCAAGTTTTAGTCCCTTTGCCTCCAGGGCGATGTTATATAGGCTTCTTATATAAGCTCCTTTTTTTGGTCATAAGTAACGTAAACCAACTGTGAGTGACATAAGGAATAACGGAATTCATCAGGGGGATGGGGTAACTCAGAGAACTGAAGGAATCCTTAAAGAGTCCAGACCTTAGAAGGGAACCTCGCGGGTAGCAACTAAGGAACAGCTTTTAGAGTAAATCTACTCCAAACATCCTGGGCCCTCACCTCATTCCCACATCCCTGGGAGTAGCTTGAGTCACCGCTGATATATTGGTCAAAGAAAGGCAAAGCACTTTACTGGACAGTTTTATAAAGACTGCCTGTAAAGAAAAATAGAGGAAGTGGAGAAATAGAAAATGAACAGTCAAAAAAAAAAAACAAACACATATAAACTGCTTAGCACCATGTCCTCAGGTGACAGGGAGATAGAATGTAAAACGGAGCAAGTGGGCTAATACCCATGTTGTTCCGGGATTTAGGGATAGTAAAATATAATACGTAACCACGTTCCATTAAAGCACTTATGCTGAGTGAGTTGATTTGGCCGAGTGTTTTTAAGTACTTAATATGTGTGACTTTTCATAGCAGCTCTACGAAGAAGTCAGTGTTTTCACTGCTCTTTTTCCAAATCAATAAACTAGGATAATGAAAAATTATGATTTGCTCAGAGAAAGGTAATTACTAGTACAGAAAAGATTTGAGCCCCGAGCCACTGGTGGCTATTTCTGTCCTTAATCCACATTGTATGTCTCCTCCAATTTTGCTTTTAGCACAGAAGAAGATGGTAAAACTCTGTTTAACATTAATATTTCAGGCCTTTTATGTGCTAATGAGAGAGACTCTCCATTAGATATGCTTGGAACATGATTTGGCCTGATGAATACAAGTGCTTTATAATGAGTTTTTAAAATTATGTTTGTTCAATTTCTGTACTTTTCATCTCTAGTTTCTTTACTCTTTTTAAAATCTGTACTTAGAATTCAGTTCAATTTTCCATTAGTCTTTAAAAAGAAAATTAAAACCCCCTATAAACCTACCAGGTATTACTGTGGTTAACATTTTGGTATGTAGCCTTCCAGTCTTTTTTCTATACATATAGATATATGCTTTGAAATATAAGAATGGGGTCATACGCTAAATAACTGTGTATGGTTTGTTACTAAACAAACAGAGCCATTTCTCTCCCATTAATTTTTTTCACACCATTTTTCTAAATATAGATAGCTTTGTCATCCTTAAAAATAGAACATTCTCATTGTAAAAAATTCAATTTACAGAAAAAGAATAAAATTCACCTGGTATCTCACCATTGTATTATGAAAAAGCTTTCAGAAATTATATGCATGTATAATTTTATATAAGTGAGATCATGTTGTATATGGTTTTTAAAAATATGGTTTTCTTCACTTAGTATGTTGTGGATATCTTTTCAAATCAGTATATACAAATAAAACTACATCATTTTTTCCAGATAATTCCACAAACACTGAACACTTACAATGTTATACTGTGCTGGGCAACAAGGTGACGAGGATGCATGAGAATAACATGTTATCATTTTTACTGATTCACAATATTATATGGTAGATATGTCATAATTAATTTTCTTAGCCTCTTCCTATCGAATATTTAGATTATCTCCACATTTTTTCCTATAACAAACACAGTGGGATGAATCAGCATCCTTCCAGCTAAACCTTTGCCCACATATATTCCTTACTTTAAGTTCCTAAACGTAAGCAAAGAATACGGAATATTTTAACGCTTTTGATGTTTATTGCTGTCCTATTGTTGTAATTTTGTGTTTTATGGTTAAACTCTGCCTTCTTTGTGTCTGTACAAATGCAGGCAGGCCTTCAATTAAGTGATCACAGCTGAGTTAATATTATTTTGAATTTTAATAAATGTATCTTTGATTCAGAGCATTTTCACATCATTTACTTTATCTTTCCAACACCAGCCCCCACATGTGAGGCAAAAAAGGCACTGGTACGATATTTATTTACATTTTACAAGGCACTCGGAAGCCAAATAACCACCTAAGATTCCTCATATACTAACAGATGTTTGGAGGAACTCCGTGTAGCATTAATGTAATTCCAGTTGCAGTGGACATTGTATTTGAGTCCCCACCATCAGTGCCATGTCAGGTGGTCAGTCTAGCTGGTCATGGTAATTGGCTGCCTTTGACCGTGATTGGCTCTCACATTGCAGGCCCAATGTAGACAGGGCCAGTGAGATTCAAAGAGAGGCTTCCTGGGGCTTCTGAGTAAAAAGCAGTTAAGAGAACAGGAACAAAACAGAAACGGACTCGCAGACTTTGAGAACAAACTCATGGTCACCAAAGGGGGCAGTGACAAATTAGGAGTATGGGATCAACAGATATAAACTACTATACATAAAATAGATAAGCAATAAGGATTTACTATACGGCACAGGGAATTATAGTCAGTATCTTGTAATAACATATAATGGAATACAATCAGAAAAAAATAACTGAATCACTATGCTGTACACCTGAAACAAACACAATATAGTAAATCGACTATACTGTAATAAAAAAGAAAGAACAGGCAGCCTGTTGCCCCAGTTGCCTGTGGCAGCCGTCCTACAACCATTAGGGGAATAAGCCCTATGACAAAGCTGAGATGAGTTGAGCGTCAGGGAAAAAATGAAGTCTATGATGACATCATTACACTTGGACCAATCCTGAAGCTTACCCTACCGATAGAGTCTCTGTTATGTCAACAAATACAACAGTACTATCTGTTCTAAACAACAATCTGTTGTTTAGAACAGATTGTTACTTCAGCTGAAAGAATCTTAAGTGATAAATGGTTTATATTTAAATTTATAAAAATTTAAATACAGCAATAATTTTGGTCAAATATTTTCTCTTAGTATCCAAATTTCTTTTGTCTTAGTATTGAACATGAATTTTATGCTTCTGGCGTGAAAATAATTTAGTTTCTTGAATTAAAAAGAAAATATGGAATACAGATTTGCCACTAAGTTTTAGCTAAAACTGCCTTTGTATGGATTACGTCTCTTATACAGAAACAAAGTAAACACAATAGCTTTCCTTACTGAAAAGGCAGAGTCTCCCTCCTTTATTTCTCTGTGAAAAAGACCTGGGGGTATTCTCTTTATAAGTTGACTTGGGTTCTCTAAGAGGAACAATTACCAAAATTTGTAAATCAAGATTTACAAAAGAGCGTCAGATTCTTAAAGCCATGTTTTTAGGAATATTCTTGGCATTTCTAAGAAAGATTGTCAGCTTAAATTTTGTTGAAGCCAAATTTTACCATTTTAGTCCTTTACTTGGTTCCAAAAAGTGTTTGATCCATGTGGCACTATAAGAACAATTTATCTCTGCAGATATGCAATTTCAGTTTATTTCCAATAAGGAAGGCTTGGTTTGATGATGATATGAACATGGTATCCTCTTTCAAAGAAAATGGCTGTATTATCAGATATTCTACAAAGTATTTTATATACATTTTCTCAGCCTCATGTCAACACTGTGAGATGTGTACTCTTTTTGCATTAAGGAAGTGAGACTAAGCAGATAAATAATTTGCCCCAAGTTACATAGCTAGTAAGGGTTGGAACAATATTTGAACCCAAGCAATTGTTGCATTAGGCCAAGTCCTAACTGCTCTGCTATGAGTACAAACCCCTGACTAAAACTAAAAAGAATAGCCAAGAACGAAAGGCTTCTAGAAATGCAGAGAAGTCTGAAAATCAGTGAGGAAAAAAAATATTCTGAGCAAGAAAATCGGAGGCAGAAAGAGCTCATGTGAGCTCCAAATTAATAGATAAGCAATAAGGATTGGTTACACACAATAGGCAATAAGGAAGGTGCACACAAACACAGGAGCAGCTGTGTTGGTAGGAATAGCATCACAGCGTTAAACTCAGAAATGCCTGGTCTTATGAAAAATTCCAAAGCCATCCATTTAAAGATCCAGAGGTGCATCAGCGATAATGATGATCGGTAACCTTTAACTGAGTACCTAATATGTCTCCGATGCCATTCTACATGGTTTACCAGTATTGCCTCATCTCCTTCTTAACAGCAATCCTATGAAGTTTTCTGATGATGGAGAGACTGAGGCTCTAAATGGTCAGGTAACTGACCAGGGGTCTCACAGTTGATAAGTGGGGAAGCCAAGAGATGAACCCAGATGGTCTAGTTCCAGAACTTGCATTCCCAAGCACATGCTGCAACAAGGAAGGAGTAGACTTGGTGCTCAGGATGTGGGAAGGCTCCACAAAGTCAAGCAGGGTAGTAAAGAGGCCCATACTACAGTAGGAAAAGCAAGAGCTCTGAAGTCAAAAGACCCGTGTTTAAGACCTGCGTCTTGAAACCTATATTACTTGGCAATTATCCTTAACCTCTATAATAGGGGTAATTATACCTGCCCTACCCACCTCACCAGGTTTTTGCGAAGATCAAATAAGGCTGTGTGTGGGAAATACATTACAAACCTTAAAGCCCTGTGTAAATATTGCCCCCTATAAATAAATAATTGTACCATCATGAGAGGAATATGGCATAAGATAATGTGCAAAAGCTTTGTCTAGTCAGTGGGCAGATGACCCCCAAAGTTTGTTTTCAGCTTCAAGCAGAGATCTTGTATGCAAAGCAGGGTTTTAAAAAACAACAACATTGAAGAGTATCAGTTTGAATGTTGATAAGTGTTTTATAAATAGCTGCATAATTAGCATGTACTTACTGCAAAAAGTATACATAATATTTTATTCCCTGTTGTAGGCTGTAATGAATCTGCTGCCTCTACATCCTAGGAGGTTTTCACTTACTTTCCCCATGATAATTTTAATACATGGAACCATTATTAGCTGAATTAAGAATAAGTAAATGAGCAGTAAAAAAAATACAGAAAAATTACAGGTGCCTGTGGTGAGTAAGATAATAACTAGGTAAAAATATATGAAATAATTACAGTGTTTGAACGGCAGAGCCGGCATGAGGAAAATGCCTCAGTGGAATATTAAACCTGCTGTTGGCAGGGTAGAAAGACTCTGTGGCCTTCACCTCTTCTGATTCTCAGCCCTAATACCTCACTGAAAACAGATCCAATTTGTCTTCATCCATGTTTATATGATGTCAAAGGGGCTGGTCCAGTTCAATAAAGATTTAGTCATTCTGAAAGCCTGTGGTCCTATAGACTAAATACCCAATAACTAAAAGGTTCTGTTTAAAAGATGTACCAGATTTTGGTATTTACTGTAGACTTAGTCAACCTGGTAACATTGAATATGAACTTATTTAGAATGTATCTATGATCTGCATTTGATATCTCGACAAAATGGAATTTCAGGTAATTTAGATAAAGAGTTTTAAAGAGCTGTGATATTTTGGGGGAAAAACAGTTTAAAGAATATTCTATTATATGTAGCACTCCAAACAGTGTCACTGAATAGTTTAAGGTGAACATTTGAGGCTTTTTATGTTTACGTGCCCAGTCCTTGATTAGGAAATGCAGAGATTCACATTGAATTTAATGACATGGTTCCTGCAGTTAAGGATTCTTTTTTTTTGAATTTGTTTTCTTTTTTTATTGAAGTATAGTTAATTTACAATGTTGTGTTAGTTTCAAGTGTACAGCAAAGTGATTCAGTTATAGATATATATGTTCTTTTTCAGATCCTTTTCCATTATAGGTTATTACAAGATACTGAGTATAGTTCCCTGTGCTATACAGTAGGTCCTTGTTGATTATCTGTTTTATACATTGTAGTGTGTATATGTTAATCCCAAACTCCTAATTTATCTCTCCCCCTGCCCCCCACCATCCCCTGTGGTAGCCATAAGTTTGTTTTCTATGTCTGTGGGTATATTTCTGTTTTGTATAGAAGTACATTTGTATCTTTTTATTAGATTACACATACAAGTGATATCATATGATATTTGTCTTTCTCTGTCTGACTTCATTTTAATATGATAATCTCTAGGTCCATCTATGTTGCTGAAGGATTCTTATTTAATGCTCTTGGATGGTGAAAAGTCGTATTACCATAATGAGAAACCTCAAATTAGGATTTGAATCATCAGTAGTTTAAGAATGTCTGGTCTGATTAGGAGTGGAGAGCCACTACTTTCTAAATCAACAGACGTTGGACAAGAGAACTGGTTGAATATATATAGCAGACAGGGTCTAGTTCAGACATGAGGAATCCTGCTTCGCTGACTCTCAGATGGTCAAGGCTGCAACAATTAACTCTTGGTTTTCTGTATGTGCTTTGTCTTCTTTGAGGGCTTTTGAGGATCGGTTCTACATCTCACATGGATTTCCCTGTTATCCAACAAACTTCTAGGTTACCTAATTCTGCTGCATAGTATATGTTTGGATAAAGAAATAATAATATTAGACAAACACAATAACGTAAACAAGTCAACAGAGTACTGGGGCGGGAGGTAAGAGAGCTGAGTTCTAGTTGGAAGAGTTCCATTGATAAATTCAGAAAAATCACTTCACCTCATTCTACCTGTTCCCTTACCTCTAAAAATGGTGGAGTTGAAGGAGATAAAGCTCAGATTCTATGATTCTGTGAATCATCTGAAATCAACTCAGTATATGACTGATGAGTTTGGCCACTTGGACTACTATGGCCTTTTCTTAATTGTGTTACAAGTAACAATTAAGGGAATAATTCCAGATTCTCTTCCAGACTTTAAACTAGCACTTTATGAGCTACCAGAATCAAATACCAGAACCATGTTATCTTTCTGTGACTTTTTCCCATGAATTCAAGCAGCCATATTGCTTCTTACCAGAACCCAGCTGTCATGATATCACGAGTCATGACCTTATTCTATACAAGTATTTCCTGATCATATGACAAACTCATTAGATTATTATGTGTTTGATACTCTCTGCTAACCTACTCTTGAAACAGCCATTAGCTAAGTATGTATTTCAGATGGTGTTCTTCGTATGTTAAAAATGTGTGTGGTATGCATTAATGATCCTTTCTAAACTGATATTTGTGCTGGAGAAGAGTTAGATTTTTATTCCACATAGGACTTTCTCCATCAAATGGTTCATGCATTATTATCCCAGCTTTAGCCACGGAAAGTAATGGTTTCTGCAACCTTTCTGATGTGTGTGAATTTACAAATACTATATTTGAAATGTTACTCTTGTTAGCTTGCATTTTTGACATCATATTGAGACAAGGGACCTGGTGGGATGCTCTTTATTCTTTGGCTGCTTTCTGAAGGGAATATAGGTTTCTTCTCTTTCCCCTTCTTTTTTGTAGGAGTTAAATAAAATCTAAAAATCACATAAATATTCTAAAAACCTGGGGAGACTGTTATGGGAATAAATAGAAGCCCCAGCACCTCCCCTGTGACCATTTCAGGCAGATCAATTACATGTAGAGTCTTCTCTGTGTCCCCTGAGAATCTGATTCAGCACCCTGTTGAGGACTGGAATGGTGTGATGCCTGTGGAGGGGCCGAATCCTTGAGCACGTGCCTAGATTCAGCTATGAAAATACTATGACTCCCAACTCCACCTTAGTGAATAAACACCTGTAAGGGGAAAGGCAAGACTTTGTGAAACAAATCAGTGCTTCCTTTTGTTTTTTCCAGAGGTAAAGATTCGTAACTTTCATGAGAAAAAAGAGAAAGCCTCTTCCTACTCCCTCTGGATTCAGTCAGTTCTAGCTCCCAGGAGGCTGTGGAGCTATACATGAAGAGTGGGGGGCACTCAGCCCTTGGTTTCGGGACTGGACATGCTGAGTCAGCTCTAGGAAACTAGGAACTTCAGCAAAAAGGAAGGAACGAAGAGAAGGAGGGAAGGAGGGAGGGAGGGAGGGAGGAAGGACGGATGAGAGAGAGAGGGAGAAAGAGAGAGAGGAGGAGAACTCTTTCCCATTGGGATCTCTGCTTCCCAGATGCAGTTACTGGTAATAACTTCATGAACCCAAGCACCAGTGTGTAGTCACTATAGCCACTGCTTGGGCCATAGGGGTGGCCATAAGAGCTCTGCCTGGATTTGTAAGCCCTGCCACTTACTCACTGAACAACCTTGGGCAGATCTCCTCTCTGACCCTCGGTCTCCTCATCTGTAAATATTTACCCTTCAGGTTTGTGGAGAGCATTACACGATCATGTAAGCCCTTGAGTATATTTATTATAAACTGTAGAGCCCGACCCACATTTGAAGCGTTAATCATGTTAATCCTTGCAATCATGTGTTTTTATTGTACACAAAAGACAGATTTCCCCAGCAGAAGAGAAGACAAGAAAAATCTGTGTCCTGACCCACAGAGACAATGACAATTGAGTCATCCTACACTAGGGCCCTATAGATTAGCCACAGGTGTGCAGCTAGTGCCTCTGGATGCAACATACAAGCATTTGTATTGCTTCCTTGAGTCCAAGTCGGGATAACCTGGAAAGTTAGAATCATATCCACTTACTATCAACTAGATATTTCAAACCATTTCAGCCTCATACAAGTAGGAAAGAACCTCTCTCTCTCTCTCACTCTCTTACTGACTTATGAGTGAACAAGTACATATTTTTCAATCAGTCAAGAATTACTCGCTTGGTACCCACCACGTGCCTGACTGTGCTCCTAGGTACCCCAAAAGATAGTCTTAAAATGTAGTGCCCGGCATTACAATTCTTTGGAAAGAAAAACTGAGTTATGTGTGCATCCCAGCAAGAGACCAAAGGGTTAATCAGAAAAAAAATAATTTTCACAGAAAGTGATCTTTCCTCCCTTTTTTATTGTAAGCTCAAAGAGAATTGTAGCAATACAGGTTGAGCAATTTTCTTTTTTACGAATCCCGTGCTCAGTTGATGAAAGCCATTTTGCAACCCATTTACATGCAGTAAACCTTTGCTTTAAAGTTCTGTCACTTACCTTGATCATGATTACTTATAGTCCCTTTAGAAAAGGCCCTGGACTGGTTTAGCTCCCAAGCATAGCACTACCACAAGACAGTTTTCTACAGTGCCTTTTAAATCATGGTCGTAAGCTAAGACATGCCCAGTCTTGTAGCCAGGTATGAGGCACAGGGATATAGTATAATGCAGAATAAACTAGCTGGAATTAGGAGTCTGGGATTTAAAACCAGCTCTACAATCTCACTATGTAATCTGGGCCATTCACACTCTACTGTCAGCTTGCTCACTTGTAGAAAGAATAATGTTTTCATCACAAGACTATAAAGTAGGGCTTAACTGAGGTACTCTGTGCAAGTTACAGTGTAAGTTATAAAAAGGAAATTGTTTTATGAACGAATCGTCTATAATATGTACTATAAATCACTGAAGAAGGAACAGTATGTCTAATCTAAAATTTTTCTTGATCACATACTATATTTTCCCTACTGTAATCCACAGAAGAATGTAAACTGAGAGCAGGGACCTTCACCAGACACATACAGTAGACACTCAATCAGGTATCTGTTGTATTAATGGATAAAATTTCTATGTAAATATCACTGTGCTAGGCATGGTATGGAATACAAGAAAAATAACGTGTTACCCCAAGCCTCAAGGAATCTGTAGTTAAGATGACTAACCACTGATGCACAAAAAGCCAATAAGAGTTAAATAATGGTTCTGAGCAAGAGAAAAAAGGATGGTATAAAAACTGTGTCTAAAAAAAACTGTGTCTGAGTCCCTCACCGGAAGACGGATACAGCAGGAACCTTTCCTTGTCCTAACCCTGGGTGAGTTTATCTACCTGAGCCTCACTTCCTTCCCATGTGCTTTTTGTGTCAGTCACGGTTCCAGCAGGACTAGATGCCCACTCGTCAGTGTTTAACTGAAGTGCACATAATGAAGGATTGTAGAGATGTGTCCAGAATTGTGGGAGCCAACAAGAGGTGGCAAGGCGCAACAGCAGGAAGCATTACCGTAGAGTTGAAGGAGGGCAGCAGGCAGGCAGGGAATGTGATGAGAGCCGGAGCCAGGCGCAACAAGAATCCTTGTCAACACACAAGTCCAAGTGGAGCCATGCAAGTCTAATTCTTTGGGCAGCGATCAAGGCAAAGCCAGCTGGGTTTGTCTGCATCTGGTCCAGAACCCGTGTGCAGGTGAGGGTTTTCTTGAGGGCCTAAGGAAGGTGTTCCAGTAGTCCAGGAGGCAGGCTTTCTGAAGCTGGGATCTGTCACCCTGTCTTTGCAAGTAGCACAGTGAATGGCTAAATATCTTCCTTGACTCCTTGGCACTTACCACGCACAGCCTTCACAAGGTACAGAACAGGAGAAAATGGATTATGCCCTCAACAATAAGAGGCGAGTCATCCGCCTGGTTTTGCAGTGGGCCGCCATGTATGGAGACGTCCTGCAAGAGGATGATGTGGCAATGGCTTTCCTGGAGGTACGTGGGGGTCATCCCTGCCAAGAATGCACCTTTGTCCTACAATGCAGGGGCTACCCATAGGCATGGGAGCTTCCCTGGAGGGACTGTAATTGCAGATTCTAGATTCTGTTAACATGTTCGTTCATCAGAAAGGTACTATAAGGAAAGAAAAGCATCATCCATTATCCTGCCCCTCTAATTCAATAACTGAAAGTAGCATTCTAATGTATTTTCATTTGGTTATTTTCTCTGTTATATTTTCCGTAGTTGTAATCACATAGTACCCATCATTTTACAGGCTGCTTTTTCCACTTGATGTAAGGAGTTTTCCATGTCAGTAGAGTCTTTCTAATAAAACTTTCTAATGGCCCTGCCACAGATATATTTATTTGTTCCCATATTATTGGATATTTACATCATCATTTCCATTTTTACCTTCCGAGAATGACAGCGTAGTGAACACTTTTGTGCCAATAGGTCTATCCTTGGTTATATTCCTAGCAGTGGGATTACTAGATCAAATGGTGGATACTTTTGAGTAGAGTGAAGCAGATAACCTTACTGAGGAATTCCTGGGGCCGCGAGGTGGTTCTGAAGGGAAACGATTTACTTTGTAAACACTGCTTTAAGCTGAGCTTCCCTTTTCCTTCCCATGGCTCCAGCCCAAGTCACAGCATTGACCTGGGCATTTAATCCTTGATGACTCATTCTGTCCTCCGAATCTGAGATGGGGACCTTACTCCTGTGCAGGCAAAAGGCAATGTGGCTTCTGTTTTAAACCTTATCAGTCTGTCTGTTCAAGAATGAATTATCCAGAAGGAACGTCCCCAGTCTCTCCTTTTTACTCATGTCATTTGGCAGGCAGAGAAGTGAGGCTGGGAGGAAAGGTGGACGATGAGAGTCCCTCACGGCTGTGGGATAAAGGATTTTGAAAATGTAGAGGAATAATAGTAGCTTGGGTCATTGGGTCATGGCCCCTACCCATTGCATCGAGTAAAGGACCACTTTACAGATGAGCCGAAGTGGTGTGACGCTGCCACTGCCACAGCTCTCAGCTCCTGCTGGGGAGGCCACTGCTCCTGCACAAAGCAGGGCACGACAGCTGCTGCACAGTGGGCGGGACCGTTCCCAGGACGTCAGTGAAGAGTCCTGAGCTGGTGACATAAACTCAGCAGAATCTCAGTTCAGTGCTGAAAACCACGACTGTACTTTTACCACCAACAGTTAACCGCGACCAGTGGTAAATATTAAACAACAAATACTAAAATAATATTCAAAGTAAATATTAAAATTTCCCTGAAAAAACATTGAGGTGAAAACAGTGCTCTTAAAGGATAGACTATAAAATAACCCATTCCAGAACATTGCATTGCATTGCCTTTGGTATAAATATCATATAAACAATTCATTTGCAATTCAATTTTTTTTTAATTTTTTTATTGTGGTAGAATATATCAAACATAAAATTTGCTGTTTTAATCTTTCTTAAGCATACAATTCAGTGGCATTCATTACATTCGCAATGTAACGCAAACATCACCACCATCAGTTTCCAAAATTTTTTCTCACTTGCCATTGTGAACTTAGGCATGCCGTAACGTTCTCTTTTACTTTTTTGTCCCCAGTCCATGAAACCATGGTCTGGAGATGCTAGTGAGGCAGATGACATAGGGACACGTCTTTGTTGCTCTTTACAGAATTACGTACCTTTTGCAGTTCTTGTTAAAAGCCTGTGACCTTTGCCAATTACAGGAGTTTTATGTGTCTGTATCAGATGATGCCCGGATGATTGCTGCCCTCAAGGAGCAACTGCCCGAGTTGGAGAAGATTGTCAAGCAAATGTAAGGAAGGGCTTGGCTTTGGGGTGTGCTTTCATCAAGTAAGTGCCTGCTGCCTCTGAATCACATCATCTTCCAGGAGGTCCTTTGCCCACCTCCCAAAAGGTGAAAGATGCTTTGTCAACAACCACACACTGTTCTGATTTGAGCAATCTGAGCGTCGGGTGAAGAGGTGCAGTCAGGCCAGATTAACAAAAGGACAGAGATTCCGCGTAGCTGCCTTCTGTGCCCGATGGCCGCCAGGAGAGAGCCTGGGGAGCCAGAGATCCTCTCTGAGTGTCTGACTCAATAAACTCGGGTCCCTTTGGTTCAAGGCAGTGAATCCAGTAATAAAGTGGTCAGTGGCATCTAAAGAAAGTTTGGGGAGAATTACTTATATGGTAAATTCACTTCGGGCTGCCAGTGCGGTCGGTGGTGAATATTTGTGTCCTTTCAGTGGCAACACAGAAGGTTTTCACATGCTGTTCTTTGAGCCGTTGATTAAATACTGGCTACTAAATAGACTTTGATATCGAGAAATTCTGGCTTTTATCATCAGTTCGACAAGGGATCTGTCTGTGACAAGAGCTGATCTCTTAGCTGTCTCCTCTGGGCCTCGGCCTCTCAGTATTAAAATAAGGAGGCTCGTGTTGCCTCCTGAAGGGATGCTGTGGTTTCATTTTCTAATGTAAGATTAAAGTTATATACAAATGAGGCAATTTAAAATAATAGTACCAACAGTATTAAATAATGTGCTTTCTCTATTTCTCGTAGTTCAGAAGATGCAAAGGCTCCACAAAAGAAGGTAAGTGGCAACGGATTAGGATTCTCTAACTGTGCCCTGTAGCATGACAGTTCTCCAGAAACATAATATTGCAATACATGACAGTGCTATCTTTGTAAAGACAAAATACGTTTATTTCTCGACTCTGCTTCTCAGATGTGTGTCCTCTGAGTTGCAAACGTGCATTTGTCATTCATTCCTTATGACAGCTGCTGCTGTTATTATTTTTTACAGCACAAAGTTCTTTTGCAGCAGTTCAACACAGGCGATGACAGAGCCCAGAAGCGCCAGCCTATCCGTGGCTCTGATGAAGGTGAGAATGTCTTCCAACTTGCGCAGATTATTTAAAGTCAGAATAAAATCTCCCCCCTGGGAATCACCCCTTGGGCCCACAGAATAGCTTTTCTTGGCTGTCCCTGTGTACTCCAAATGGTTTGCTTGGAGGTGCCCGTTTGCATTCCAGTTATTTATGTTCTTGAACTCTGTGCCTGGAGCTGAGGTGCTTGTTCACACTCCCCTGAGGCTGCCTCTCCCCCACTGCTACCTCTCCTTGAAGGAGAGAAAGATTATCTCAGGCACCCGTTGTCAACGTGGCAGGAGGGTGGCTGGCGCTTTGCAGATGCCTCGCCGAGGGGGAGCGCCAGAGGCACCTGCAGAGCGGGGCTCCCACCCGGGGAGAGCACTCTGGCCCTGAGCAGTACCTCGTTCGCAGCCATCAGGGAGGCAGAGATGCTGGCTGTTATTGTCTGCTTGGTTAAGATTTCTCCAAGAATCACAACCAAAATAAGATGAATGATCATGATAAAATCTTCATCTTAAGCCACAGATGACTCTTGTAATGTAGCGGTGCCCCAAACTCCAGAATTACAGGAGCTGGAAATCGCCTTCAAGATCTATGTGTTCAGAGCTGAGCTTCTGGGTGCCACATAGGGGTCTGCTGAGCTGAGTACCACCCGTGCCACCTGGCCTGGCCTCCGAGTACACAAACCAGGGAACAAGTGAGCAGCCATGTCAGCAAATGTTCACGGCCCCAGGCGGAAGCGCTCCTGTTTGCAGAGGCGTTAATGTTGGCTCCCCACCACTGCTCTGGGCTGCAGGAATCTAGTAATCTGCCTACAACACAGCACTCCCGGTATTGTGAAAAAGAAAGGCTCACAGACAAAGGCAGACCCAGAAAATTGGCCTAAACATACTTCTCATTGTTTCGCATGCCCTATGTGTGGGTTTTTCACAAATATCTGTTGTGGTTTTTGTAACTGGAGCTGGCAGTCGTGGACTTTTCTTAGACCAATGCTAAGGTAAGAAGTTTTAGAAGGGGGCAGGCATAGGCATAAATGAGTACAAATAAATACAAATCTTAAGAATGGCAAGAGGATGCAAATTTCAGAGCGTGTCTAAACATTTTGCATAGCTTTTGTTTTTTTTAAGAACTCACAAGACCAACTTATCTTACTGTTGCTGCCTTCCCAATAGTTCTGTTTAAAGTCTATTGCATGGACCACACCTACACAACCATCCGGGTGCCAGTGGCTGCCTCGGTGAAGGAAGTCCTCAGCGCAGTTGCCGACAAACTAGGCTCTGGGGAAGGCCTGATCATCATCAAGATGAGTTCCGGAGGAGGTAACCGCCTTCTGCAAAGCAGAATATCCCATCCCAACAGAACCCTGCCAGAAGTTAGCGAGGCCCTTCCAAGCTGATCCAAAGGGACAAATAGGTGCTGTGTATGCTCCCCAAAATAACAGAAATACAGTGGTCAGAGGCGGGCTGGGCTAGTGTCTAATATCCCCTATCCTGTAGGTAACCACCCTGAAGCAGAAAAGGGTGAAATGATCTATCCAAGGCAGTTGGAACTGAGGTCTCTGGTGTGGATGTCAGCCTGGAGTTCTTTCCCTATAAACCCTAAACAAAAAAGCTTAAGGCTGTAATAACATATAATGGAAAAGAATCGAAAAACAATGTATACATGTAAATAGCTGTGTCTATACGTATATATGTAGTACTGAATCACTTTGCTGTATACCTGAAATAACGCAACACTGTAAATCAACCGTACTGCAATTAAAAAAAAAAAAAAAGCTTAAGACCTGGGAGCTCTGAGAAATGTGGGCCCTAAGAGGGCCCCTGGCTTTTCTAGCTAAAGGCTGTAGGTTTTCACAAGTCTGAAGTCGGAGGTGGCCATAGGCTGGTTCTTTCCAGTTGATGATGGTTTTCCTCCTTTCCCAGTAAAGAGGGCGGGAACCCAGCTCGTCAAACAAAACGAGAAGTCTTTTCCCTCGCAGGATTACTAGACTGCTCTCTGCTTTCCTGAAATGTCGTTTATTCATTCTTCATATAGTTTCTGGCCACTTAGTGTGGCTGTGAGAGGAGAGGAGGTGTTGGACACAGCCTGGGCCTCCAGGTTGCTCACAGGCTGGTGAGGCGGGAGACAATAAATAAATAATTATAGTCCACTCCGGCAAGAGTTTTGGAAGGGTCTGCCTGCATTGCAGTGAGAGCCTGGAGGAGAGAGCCGTCAGGCTAGCTGGTCCAGTACGATTTGATAGTTATTGGAAGATCCTTCAGGATCGGGTGAGCCATCCCTGCCGTGTTTGAAGACAAATGATTCCACCGATGTAGGATTTTTAAATGCATCTTGGATTCCCAAGATATCCCCTTCCATTTCTGTTCCTGGCACACACGACCCAGGACGTCTTCCCCCTTACACATACTTCCTAGCCTCCTTCCCTGCTATATTGTTTTCTCCTCCTCACTGCTTACTCTCAGGTACATTGGCTCTATCTGCATCCCTCACTATGATATAAGCTCTTTCTGGACTGTTTTGGGTTTTTTTCCCTGTATTGTTCCCTTCTGTATCCTCAGTGCCTAGAGCAGTGTCCAGCATACAGTAAATGCTGAATATTTATTGCATGAATTATGTTTTTGTTTTTTTTGAATTATCTTTTAAATATAGAAGACTTAAGCTAATAATGCAGTTGCCCTCCAAATCAGGGAATGAGTGATAAAACACGGTAATAAATTTTACATCTAAAGTCATGTGGGATCTCAGAAACCCCCTAAGTTTTCTAAAAGTTATCTTGGCATCTCCAGAGTGCTGGGCGTTATTACCATCTGGAAGCGTAACTTGTTTTTTAAAAAGCAGGTGCGGTTTCTGTATGCAGAACCGGGTGACTTGACCCTCGGGTATTTCCATTCCTGTGTTGCGGTCATTTCTGACGGCATCCTGAGTGTCGTGCGCCTGCACGAATGCCTTGTCTTTTTTATTCGGTGGGTTCCTTCCGTACTGTATTTTATGCAGTCACTCTGCGTGTTCCGGTAATTCACCAAGCTGGTAATTTGTTGGTGTGATTAGGGCAGCGCAGCAAATCTCAGGTGCATTTAATAGGCAATCTCTTGCTTTTTATGTTCACAGAAAAGGTGGTGCTCAAACCTAATGACGTTTCAGTATTTACGACGCTCACTATTAATGGACGCCTGTTTGCTTGCCCGCGAGAGAAATTCGATTCACTGGTAGGTGTGGATGGCCACCTCAGAGCAGCGTCTGCAATCAGAAAAACTTGTCTGGAGCTTAATTTTGCAGTCACGTTGAACCTAGTTGCTAAAAAATCTTGAACGCTACTTGTCTTTTTCTTTTCTGCAGTCTATCAGGTAAGCCTCAGGTGTTCATTTGAGATGCTCTGAGCTTTAGATTTTCCTTTGTGGAAATTCGCCAAGGAACACCACTACTGGGGCATAATTCAGCTTTCAGAACTCTTTGTAGTAATTCACGTCCTTGAAATGTCCCCGGTTTAAATATTACTATTAAGAATCTGAATACTTAGACACCAGGATAGAAATAATGTTTTAAGACAAGATGTTGCAATTCATCCTGCCCCTTAGGTGGGGGGGATGTAGAAATGCATTACGGCAGAGCCACTCTCCGGTCCAGGGAAAATGCTGTTCCCTGAAAGGGCTCTCTCCATCTTGTGTAGGAAATCTCAGAGGCCAGCCGTCTTTCCTAAGTCTCCAAAACAGTGTTCGCGGCCCCACCCAGCTCTCTGTGAGGAAAGGCTTAATCGGCCCTTGCTAATAAGTGACTGGCCCTCTCTTCTTTTTGCAGCTGGTAGGGTTCAGTTCTGTTTCTCCTGTAACAGGCGTAGAAGTGAGCAGCTACTAGAGTATCTTAGAGAGCTTGTGGGGCCAGTTCAGGGGATAGAGGACTAGTTTTTTCCATCTTTAGACACACCGGGCTTCTTTACCAAGAGAAGTGCAACACGGGCGCTACAGGGAAACTGCATTGCGTTTTAGGGGGAAAACTTAACTACATAAGTGACGCACGCATACGTTCAGTTTAATCAGATCAGACATCGTAGGTAAATCAAGATTCCCCTCCTTGGACTTTTTAGAGCTTGTTTAGCCTCATCATGCTTCTGACCTTCTAGTCTGGGGAGAGCTATCTTGTGCACTGTCTCACAGCCGAGCAGATTTTGCAACATCTTGAATGTACCTGGAGGGGAGCTTCACAGAAGGGGCGTTAGCTCTCCCGCCCCTCTCTCATCCGTCTGGCCCGTGAGCACCCTTGCCTCACTCAACCAACCACCAGCGTTGTGTGATCTGAGTCTGCCCCCAGTCCTTTGCGTATATTTTTCATCATCTACATTCGTGGCTTCCTGAAAAATAAATATTTCCCAGTATTGAGGGACTGGGGGGAAAAATGGCATGGATGAGTTACACTGCTCTCTTCTGGAAGCGAAAGCCATCAGAAGCCAGTTCAGCCAGAGCCCTGCCAAAGGTGCCACCTGATGTGTTTGCCACACAGCGCTCGGGCCTCTCTTCCCGGCTGGTTCTTGGCCGTGGTGTCCGATGATGTGGTGTAGAGATGCAGAGTGTGGACCATCTCCAACTCCCTGTGGGGCACATACTCAGTTTTTAAGCCTCGGTTTATTTGCACACAACCCTTCAGCCTTACAAGTTCTTAGTCCTTGCTCGTCTTCCATTTTAAGGCCGGAGTAATTGCAGGGAGTTTACTTTGCAGCAAGTACCCAGACGTGAACTTGCTTAACTTCTTCCCTGTCGGTGCTCTGCCATTCACTGGGCTGCCAGCTATGCTGTTGTTTCTAAGGAGTGGTCGAGCTGTCCCTGCCTCACAAAACTGTAGGCACGGAGCTCCTTTTCTGGCTTTCTGAAGATTTCTTTGAGGACAGTCCATCTAGGAAGAGTCGTATACAGGATGCCCCTGCAGTACAGAATGTTGGCCAAACCTTTGATCCATCAACACGTACTTATGAAGTGCTAGCTTCTGTGTGACACTAAACCAGTGTCCCAGAGCCTCTGCCCTGAAGACAATTATGGTCAGATTGGGAGATGAAACTAACACAGACAGCCTGGAACAGAACAAATTGTAGTGCTGAAGTGTTGTCTAGAATTAGTAGAGTGCCAGTAATTTATCCTAGTTGCCTAAGGGCTTGGATTCTAGAGTTTTACTTTCTTGACATTTTAAACATAAACGTCAGTACAGAGCAACTTACAATAAAACCCCATGGCACTGTAATTTCGTTCTAAATACTTTTATCCATTCACCAGCTCCTTAGGTTTTTATGTAGGGCCTATACTATTATCATTCCAGGCGGATGATTCTGGCTCTAGGATGGTCTTGAAGATGAATGCATCGTGGTCCTTGTGCCCCAGGGAGCTCACAGTATAGCGTGGGACACCAGAGTGTAATGAGTATCCAATGTGACAAATGCCATTGCAGAGCTAGGCACAGAGGTGTGGGAGCACGAGGAAAGAGGATGCTGAGATGGCAGCTGGCTTTAGCCATCTCTTTGTCACTGACAATCAGCACGTCCTTTTAATGTCTTAGTTTCCTCATCTGGACAATGGGAGGGTAACAGTGCTATTCTCCCAATCACCACCATCCAGGCTTAACAGAGAAATCAGCTCTCAAAAAGAGCAGAGAGAAAGAATCAGTCTATAGGAGTTCTTTGCCTCTGTGTGGGCACTTTGCAGGTCTGTCTGTGTAATGCAGACCTTACATAGGCTCTGCTACACTTCATCTGTAAGGAAATTTCCACAGGGGTCTCTATGAGAAAATGGTCCAAGGAATTGCTTCCTATGGGGCCAGCATGTTAATTCCCCACTTCAGTTAGAGGAGCCCTCTGTGCTGCTCAGATTGCCTCTCTGGTGGTTCACGGAGGGAAGGGATCGGCCTGCCCTTTGCTTGGTGAGCCCTGTTCACTCAAAAAAAGTAGAGATTCAACAGGGGGTTCTGTTTTTCTCTCAAAAGGGATTCAGGATGATATACCAGCCTCCAGGACTAAAAGAATTTAATGGCATCTTCCCTGTATTTGTTGGGTTAACTTATCCCCTCTGTGAAAAGCCATAAGACCTCAAGGGAAAGAGATAAGGAGTCAGTTAGACTGAGGAGAGAGCAAACCTAAGGAATAGAGGGCAGGTCCACAGCAGAGCACATGGGCGAGAGGGAGGGCAGAATGTGGAGAGCCGGTCTGAGCCTGAGACAGAGTTCTCGCACCAAGTATTTAAAAGCTTCCCCGACATTTCTACCTGAGACCTACCCCGCTTGAAACCATTCTCCTTATTTGCTTCCATAAGCTACTTGCCCATCAGCTTCAGGTCGGTTCCCTAAGTTTTAAAACTTTGGAATAATGGTTTTTCTTCCATGCTGTCTGTGCCCTGCATAAAGTGAATCAGGAACAACAGTATTTGGCTCATACTTCCGGGTCCTGTACTCATCACACTTCCCCGTACCTCTGCATTGGGGGAGCAGAGCTGGGAAGGGAACTAATTTGGAGGGGACGGTGGGGACCTCCTCTGTGCTAGGCACTGTGCTCACGTGCTACACTTAAATTATTCCCATCCAATTCCCTTAACAAGCCTAGGTACTAGGTACTGGGGCCCCAACTCATCAGAGCTAGAAACAATCAAGAGATTAGGGAATCATTCAAGTCTGTGTAATTAGAGTGGGGTTTACATTTAGAATCTGCTGCTCTCTAAAACTGGCACTAACCTGGTCTGTTTCAAAACCCTAACTCCCATCTGGTACTCAAAGACTTTCTAAAGCTGTTCAAGCTGTCCCTTTGGTTCCCCTGAGCTCTCTGTTCCTGCCAAGTAAGTTTCATGACGGCTTCCTCACCTTCATGCCTCTCACGCCATCCTTCAACCTATGACAGACCATCCTGGATACTCAGGGAAAACTTTGCCATTCTAAACCCACCCAGTTTTGTCTGTTTCATCTTTTGAAGCCCATCTCTTTCTCCAAGAACCTCTTCAGGCCACACATTCATTCCAAACGCCTGCTAACTCTCAAAAAGCCCATTCAGGTTTCCTCACCTGTTTCTCCGTGTATCTGGGAGTCAGGTGTTTTTTGATGCTTCTGTCCATCCCTTTAGACGTGCAAATGAATGCCAGCAGCTGACTCTTTACTGGCGTGCAGTGCTGTACTTGCTGGTCAGGGCTGACTCCTTTTTTAAACTGCAAACTTGCAAATGCCCGGAATGCAGTGGCCATTCACAGACTGTCAAGGTTATAGGTGATGATTATAATGATGATGATGATAGAATGTGAACGATATTAGTACTTCCAACATAAATATTGAATATCCAAATATGTTTAGCATCATATTGGGGAAATTATCTTTTAATTCGTGTGACTTTTGTAACTTTAAACGTATTATTATAGATCAATAGGTATTAATATATTATACGTAAGTTTCTAATATATACAAACCATTCATCTTATTAAGGAAAAGCACTATAACTCATTTCCCATAAAATAAAAATGAGATAAGTTGGATGGAGAGTCTTGACCAACGGTCTTCCAGAAAGTAGCAGAGTTTAGTTTTCTGATGCCTAGCCCAAAACACCATGACCATGTGACTATCATTCCTAGCTCAGCATCTCTCAGAAAGTGGAGCAATTGGACATCATATATAATCACATGTAATCACACAGCCCTCTGTCACCTAGTACCCCAGGCAGTGTGTTATGAGAAACGGAGATGCAGCAACTTTACCACTGTTACCAGCCCCTGCAATAGTAAGGAGCACTGTAGCTAAACATCCAAAACCACCATGCCAGTACCTGCTTTGGAATGGCTTCAGTGGGAAATAGGAGAAGAAAGTCCTTAAGAACTGCTTACATGTTTGCCAGGGAAAAGGAATCATTCCCTGGGAGCTCCCAGGCCCATGCAGAAGAGAACTTCCATGGGTCAGTCTTCACTGAATCTTATTTGCCATGGTCCACATTTTTCAGTCAGTGGAATTGATTAGAGTGATGATGATTACTATAAAAATGGCACAGAAGCAAGTGAGCATTAAGAGCAAAGGCATTTTTCTCCTCGGGGTAAAATCAGTTTCAAGATATTCCTGAAGCCTCTCCAGAATCCTCTTCCCTCAAAGCCCTGACAGCACTCAGCGTGTCTGTTGTGAGATTCCGATACATTTTTGCATTATTATTCATAGACTCCCTTGCCAGAGCAGGAGGGCCCAACTGTTGGAACAATGGGAACTTTTGAATTGATGAGCTCCAAAGATTTGGCATACCAGATGACAGTTTACGATTGGGACCTCTTCAGCTGTGTGCATGAGGTAAGGTGCTCCGTTTAGAGCATTCATTCGTAGGTATCGTGGCAATTCGGGATGCAGCCTGTAAACGTCAATAGGTGCTGCAATGTGTGGAAGCCACGCGAGGGTTTTTTAAAATCATTGAGTACATTAATAAAGGCTGTTATAAAGCCTTTCAGTGTTAAAGAAAAATCTTTATGATTTACAGTGAGCTCTGTCTTCCCGTGTATATTAAGCCAGTGGCACCTAGTTTATAGTTAACAGATTGAACAAGCCTCATTGAGCCATTAAGATCTTCAAGTTGAAGTTCAAGTTGAATCCTGGTCAGTGACTGTATTCACATTTGCTGACCAGTATCAATTTGTCACGTCAAATGGAGGAGCCAAGTTGGTGTTTTGATTTAAAAACAAAGACATGACATTGTTTTCCTTTCTTCTAGCTGGAGCTAATCTATCACACATTTGGAAGGCATCATTTTAAAAAGACCACAGCAAACTTGGATTTGTTCCTCAGGAGGTTTAATGAAATTCAGTTTTGGGTTGTCACTGAGATTTGCCTTTGCTCCCAGCCTAGCAAGCGCGTTCAGCTCTTAAAAAAATTCATTAAGATCGCGGCCCAGTAAGTATCATCCACTTGGAGAGAGAAAAACGTTTGCGCTGTGTTTTCATTTTGTCCCCTTAGATTACACCTTAAAAAGAAAAGTGAGATATAAAATCTCCTTATGTACCAGGACCAACCAGAGGGGCGTAAGAATCACTGAACTCTTGCGAAAGATGTGTTTTGTCTAGCTTTTGTAATACTTGACACCGATATATAAATTAACATCCTGCAGCACTGATGCTCGAGTTAAAATCGTGACCTCTTTTTGCTCTGAACTACTCAGACGTCATGAGTAGTCTTACTTCCGCATAAACGACTTCCGCATAGACGACTCCTTCAGCAAAGTTCTGCACAAAATTCTGTTGGAAAGGCTGGGCGAGTCCAGGTCTAACTCGACACGTTCTTGCCAGTAGAGGGCAGTGGGGACATGCACGTACAGCCGTGCATCCGACTCAGCCGGGATAAAATCCATAAAATGCATAAAGGCGAGCTAACCTGGTCCATGAAAATCATCTCCATAAACATCAGAAAAAGCAAGCATCTTATAAATATTCTATTTAACAGCACTTCATGGGAAACAATTTATTTACTGCAGGGGCCAGTTAGATTTCTCCCTGAAATGAATTTAATCTTCTCCTGCTATTTAGATATGCCTGACAGCCTCCTGTTTACTTCCTTGTTTTTGGTATCACCACAGTGCTAAAAATAAAATGCTAAATGCGGCTGTGGCTGTGGCTGGGAGACTTCTTTCTTTTCTCAGCCCAGGGAGCTCTAGCACGGGAAGGTGGGGAGCACAAGTGACCCCAGCTGGGCAGTTTTCTTGAGCCAAAGAGTTTAGATCCCATACAGAGTCTGATTTCCAGAGCTAAACAAAGAAGCAAACGCTGCTCGACGTTTTACACGTGTCAGCTTGCCAAATGCCCTGAATTATTTTGCCAAATTTTGGGAGTTCAACAGGATATCCAGATCTCTTGGATTCAAGTGCTGGTGTCTCTTAATTTGGAAAAACTGCCTTTTGAAAGAAAGATTTGGTAGAATGTTGCTTATGAATTTCTGGTTCAGAGTGTAGCCACTTTCCCCCGGAGCCTGAATAGGCTTATCGCGGGGAACAAATGCCTCCGTTTACTTGGAAGGAGATGACTGGAAACTGTGACAGCATGTGCTTCCCTGCTAGCAGGAGCACATTCTCTCCTCACCTTAGCCTGGCAGTGCTAAGTGCAACAAGGGAGGAGAGGGGAGGTCTGCACACAGACGTGGAGACCAGAAACCCTTCGGGGGCCTTATCCTGCTATTTCACAGGGCAACATAGGAGAGCCTTTCAGAAACTCAGGAATTTTTTTTTTTAATGTCTTTGCCTTTCTTATCTCTCTTCCTTCTGATTATGGGTGGATTTGGCCTTCGGAATAAATTGGTTTATGTCATTTAACCTGCGCCATCCTACACAGTAGAACTCTTCACACAACCCAGCTGGAGAAGATTGCAGACTCAGAAACCAAGATCTACACGAATGAGATCTTAAACCTAGTGGCAGTTGGCATGTTTTACGTGATATTTTTAGAGAACGTCAATATATTCTATTGAAGCTCTTTGACCTGCCCAGAACTTTGTGAAGTTGGGGGTCCAAATGTTACCCTCGCCTTTTACAGGTGAGGAGACTGAGGCAGAGAGAAATTTCGTGACTTACCTAAGGTGATAGTTAGTTGGTAACCAGAGCAGTGAGCAGAAAGGCAGCCCTGCAGTCCTGCGTGTGCTTTCATGATCGCACAGGTAGGACAAAGGCAAACATGTCCATGACCAGCCTCGCTGCCTTCAGTCCAGGGACTCTGAAGTTGCTCTCAGCCCCTGACCTGAGAGCCACCGCCCCGGCCCATCGAAGGCCCCGCCTGCTCCCTTAGCGGTGCGTGAGACACGCCATATCTTCTCTACATCTGTTTTCCCATTTCCACACAGACCACTTATGAATCACTCTGCAAGGAGTACACAGGCAGCACATGCAACAATTAGCCTTTTGCGAAAATGCTAATCCAAAGAAGATTTAATTATGATGTAGTCAACTTAGATAACCATATTGATTTGTGGTAAAGGATTTGTGCTCCTTGCAAAATGAATCCTTCTTTCCCTTTGCAAGGAGCTGGTATAAAGAAGTCGAAGATTCCTTTTTTTTTTTCCTTAAGTTAAACCAAGTACCTGGGCTAAATATTGCATTCTAATAAGAACCTTTGGTGTTGTTCCACCATATTCTTCTTCCCAAATATATATTCATAAAATCTAATAATGGCATAAGTACAGATTCAAAATGATCAGCTTCATCGACGTTGGTAAAACAAAGTAAGGTCATTTTTTGGTCAGTTGTTTAGCTTATTAGCTATATAGGGATCATGATTTGTAAGCTGACATTTTTCAACAAATTGGAAGCATTTGCATGGCAGGTAGAAGCCCTGGCGGCTGCAGCAGTGTGATTTTCCTTCGTTCCCTCTCATGCTGCCAGAGCCTGAGGTGTCCGGCTTCAGCCTGAAAGTCTGGAAGTCTCCAAGGACATTTTGCTTTCTCTCTTCCTAGCCCCTGAGATGTTTCGCTCCAGGTCCAACAAGGCTTTTAGCAAGCTCTGGGATTACAATAGCAATCCCTAGGGCAGGTGTCTTGAACTTCCTCCTCAAAACCTGAACCTAGATGGCCCAAACCATCACCTTCCTAAAATTACAGTGAGAAATCAAACAACAGAACACGGTCACCCAAGTGGAACTTACACAGAGCATTAAATCTGTCATTGCCTGCTCTCATAAAGGAGTCCTGCCGAATATTAATGACCATCAGAAAATAGAACTCTAATTTTTTTTTATCTCACTCAAAAGTGGCATTTTACTCCAGTATGTGCCTCTTGTGTTTCAGCTGTAAGGAGTACAAGAATCTGAATTCCTTTTTTGCCATCGTCATGGGACTAAGTAATGTTGCTGTGAGCCGCTTGGCACTAACATGGGAGGTAAGCTTCAGCTGAGATCCAGCTGCGAATTTGCCTGAAGAGTCAAAACACAGGCTCACCAGTGAGTCTTTTTTTATAAATATCACTCATGCTTGTATAACAGTGGGAAAGGTGGGGCACTTTGAGGGAGGTGACCTGTCTCCTTTTGCCTCAGAGTGTGAATTTTAAAAGGCATTGTCCTTTTGTAGAGGGGGGAGGGGATGAGGGGGGTCTCAGCTTCCTGGACTATACAATGTAAATAATAATAAGTCTAGTTCCTAGGTATAGCATTGCTTGGATTACTTCATCTTGTTCATAGATCCTATTGTTCTCTGAAATGTCTGCTTCTTGCTTTTAAAATAAGCCTTATCTGTAATTAAGAGAGGACAGAAGATCCATTTTTATCCCAGTAGTCATTTTGCTCCTGGGAGAATTAACCAGAAGGCCAACTGTTTGGCCCAGCTGAGTACCAAGCATCTCCTAACTACTAGCAGACCTCTCTGTGTACGGAGGAGCAACGGTTGGCTAGAATTCGGTTTGGTGCAAAAGTTATGCAGGTGTGTTGTGAATTTCTGTAGCAAATACGATTAATGGTTTGTTGATAGTTGGTTATGTGTGCTAGAGAACAGCTTCATTTTTCATTAGCTAAGTACTCAAAATATGCCTGACCCCTTACATGTGGTATGTAGTCAAAGAAATATTAATCTGTAATGGAACATACACACGAAAATAGACTCTTTCTAAAAATAAAAAGGCACGTGTAAGTGGGACACGAAGAGAGAGCAAGGAGTAGGTAACACAGATCTTAATTTGCAATGCTGCTGTAAAAAGGCACCAGAGGCAGCTGTTTGCATCTCTAAATGTTTTCCTTGAAACATTTTCTTCCCTACTTCCCTCTTGAAACTGTGTTCTTTCTCTGTTCCTCCTCAATGTTTCCACTGTTTATAGGACAGGTCCTCACAGGTCCTTCTGTCTTGGGTTTCTCTGAAAATTCCCAGCAGATGCTGCACTCAGCGGCTCATCCCCTGAATATAGGAATGAGGGAATTGGTAAGGCCTGCACGCCATTTGGCTGGGTCCTCTTCCGGCTGGTAAAAAAAAGTTAGTGCTGCCAATAAATGTAAGCAATGAAGCCAGGGTGCAAGCCTCCCCTTCTTGTAGCCCACAGCTCTTTGGAGATCTAGGGTTCCCTCTCAGAGAGTCTGCTTTCCCCAGCTTGTTTCCAGCTTTTCACGCTCACAGAGTCCAGATGATTTGGCTGGGAAAATCAAAGAAGCCTCATGGGGTCCGGGAAGGCCAGATATAGGTGCACATAACAGCAGCTAGACATTAAGGCCGTAGCATGGGGGAAAACACTCTCAGCATCCCCTTTCCTGGTCTAAAGAGAGAAATAGGAGGCTGCTTGGGGGGCGGGGGGGGGGGACAGGCAGCAAAGGGAGAGAGTTTATTGGCCAGTCCTTCATTCCACGGGGAGAGGAAGGAGCACAGCAGCCTGTGAGCTTGTGTTTCCATCCTTGCGTATTGCTGCAAAGAGGAGAGTCACCTTTCATCATTCGTAAGCCTTTATCTCTTAAGTTGAGATGTAATTGGATCATTCTGTAGGAAGAGCTTTCATTCTTGAGCGTCTTTGATTTGGGTTTATCTGCCTGGACTTGCCAAGACCCTCCCACATGCTTCCCACACGACAACAGCACGATGGCAGCAGGAGCAAAGTGGGAAATAGTGCCTGCCCTCTGGGAACTAGAAAACACGCGTGAGAGAGTCGATGAACAAAACAGAAAACAGAGTGAAGCCACGCGGCAAAGGGAATGGTCCAGCGTAGAGGGGAAAGACGCCTCTGAGATAAAGCCAGTGGGAGTAAGAACCCAGAGCCGAGTTTCTCGGCCTCAGTGGTCTTGACACTTCAGGCAGGATCATTCTTCTTTGTTGTATGGGGCGGGGGAGGGGGGGGTGATGTCCTGGCCATGTAGGAGGCTTAGCAGCACCCCTGGCCTCAATCTACTGTATACCAGTAGCGCCTCTCCCTCCATCCACCCCAGCTGTGACAACAGGAAAGGTCTGTAGACATCACCAAATATCCCTGGGTGTGGGTACAAAATTGCCCCCAGTTGAGAACCCCTGCTCCGAAAGCATGGGATGTGGATAGGTAATAGTATTAAGACCCACATGTTTTATTACCACATGCACTCCGGCTTTTGACCCAAAAGTCAGCTAAGCACAGAAAGAGAACTAGAGTGATAGATCTAACCAAAAATGTCATTCGCGGGGCTTCCCTGGTGGTGCAGTGGTTGAGAGTCCACCTGCCGATGCAGGGGACACGGGTTCGTGCCCCGGTCCGGGAGGATCCCACGTGCCGCGGAGCGGCTGGGCCCGTGAGCCGTGGCTGCTGAGCCTGCGCGTCCGGAGCCTGTGCTCCGCAACGGGAGAGGCCACGACAGTGAGAGGCCCGCGTACCGCAAAAAAAAAAAAAAAAAAAAAAAAGTCATTCGCTCCTAATTTTGTAAATTGTCTGTGTTCACGGAAAGTTATCGCCTAGCATGATGATTTGGACACTCCGTGGAGCATGAGACCCTTGTATCCCTCGATGTCCATCCCAGCCTTCATCACTTTGAACCTTTCCCCCTAAAAGAGGATATCAGGTTTCCCTGAAACCCAACTTGAAAAGAGGCACTAGGACAATGAGTTTAGACATTATAAGGAGACTAGTTCCTAGAAACAAAATAAGATGGTTTACAGTGTTTAAATGGGAATATGACAAACCCATTCAGAGAAGAGAGAAAAAGAAGAGAGAGGAGCTTTTGGGTGGCTTGCAGAGGCCTGATGGGGTGAGTCAGTTGTTGATGGTAGACTTCACTGTGTGAAGCAGAGCTGAGCGGGGCATTCATGGCCCAGGACTTGGTCAGCACTGCCACGGTCGCGGGATGGGGAACATCACGCTGCTATGTCTTGGTGTGACCCTGTTAGAAAAGTTCAGCTTTACTGTAAGCTCAGGACCTAAGCAAAGTGAGAACCAATAGATTGAAAGATGATTCATCATTGACCTACGGTGTGAGTGTGTGGTATTGAATCATATGCCAAAATATAACCATGAGAAATGACTAAATTGATAGAACTATCTATTTTTGTATTATAGCATGGCAGAGAAATCCTGTGGGAGAAATGCTTGTGTAGGAAAGCATAGCACATATGATAGAGGCGATAGGAAAGGAGGCAGGAGATGTGAGTTACAGAGGCTCTGACCATCATCAGCTGTGTGACTTTGGCATGTCATTTAATCTATGAGGTTTAATTTCTTCCATCTATAAAACACAGGTTTAATCTAGTCAATTAAACATGTATTGAGCACTTACTCTGTACCTGACACTCTTTTAGGCCCTCAGTATACAGCAATAAACAAAACTGATAAAAATCCCTGTTCTCTTGTAGCTTTACGTCGTAGAGGAGGAGGAGGGTTGAACCTAGGTAGTTTCCAAAACTGTTAATCCTAATATTCCCTGGTCTAAATTCCTAATTGTGGGAATGGGAGCGTTTAAAACAGTGGAGGGTTAATGCCAAACCACTTGTAGTCTGGGAATGCAGCCCTCTGTATGAATAACCCATTTCAGAAAACATTATAAAAGCAGTTAAGACCAAAGCACCCATAGTTAGTTTTGGTTCAACTAGGTTAAGACTTTGGAAAGACGAGTTCTCTAAGATTATCCTCAAATGACAAGACAGATTACAGTCTGGCCTGTCTTAGAGATGTTTGATTAAGAGCCAAAAGTAATAACTTCCCCTAGAAATGGTAACACGATACGTAGCTAGATGTTGAATGTGACTTATGAGTGTGGCATTTTCATTTCCTTGACAGAAACTGCCAAGCAAGTTCAAGAAGTTCTATGCGGAGTTTGAAAGTTTAATGGTGAGTGACAGTGGCTCCTTTATTCTGTTCACGGTCTGCATTAATCCAATTTCCGATTAGCTGAAGTTCTCATTTCAGAAATTTTATCTGTCCTTGTCTGACTTTAAGAAGTTTATGATCCCATTTTAGTGCTGCTAAAACAAGCATGTCCGACTAATGAGTGGCACCTCAGGTACTAACTGAAACAGGACTTATGTCCCACATAAGGTCAATTTGTGTAACTAAGAAAAGCAGTGTAATGGAATCCTTTCCACCTAGCACAGGCTGGCTAAGGATTGGAAGCTGCATTTTCCTCGGCTTGCCAAAATTATTTTTCCCCATTGGCTGGGAGGTGTTAACGGACAGAAAAGGAGTGAGTGGGACTTGGCAGGAGTGATGGAGGGTTTCAGAGAAGGCAAGTCGGGACTGGCTGTGCAAGGCAGGTAGGAGGGTGAGCTGGGCTCCCAGGAAGGAGGCTGTGCTTCAGGAGAAGGGGAATCTCACAGCTGGGGAGTTGTTTTACATTTCAAATGGGCTCTCAACGGGAATCTCTCCCCTGGATCCCTAGAGGCATATCTCCCGTTCAACGAAAAAAGGAAACAAAAAGTAAATTATTTTCATGTGATACAGGAAGTTGTTTTAAAACAAAAATCAGTTTAACTGAAGCCACCTTTCTTTTGTAGCTACACTCGATTCAAAACTCCCCGACTGGGAAATGACAAGGCTGGGTGTGTTGGGAGGTAGAGGGGGTGGTGCACGTGTCACTAGTCATTAACCAGGATCTCTTTGTTTCTCTAAAGGATCCTTCAAGAAACCACAGGGCCTACAGGCTGACGGTAGCCAAGCTGGACCCTCCTCTCATCCCCTTCATGCCTTTGCTCATTAAAGGTAATTCCAAGGAAAGGCACAGGCCGAGTCAGTGGTGAGTGTGTGGGGAAGAAAATGAACAGGAGCCTAATCAGATTGACCTCCTTGGGAAGAATGATCCCATCTTTCCACCTTCCTCATCATCTCCTCTCAGCCCTGACTTTTCTGAAAGGGTTGGAAAGATTATTGGAGGAGCAGGGATCTGTGCATGGTTTGAAAGACTTGATAGTGCAACAGAGGGTCAGTTTGGAAATTTTACTAAGCTCAGGGAAAGTGCTTTAGAAACGTAAACACCTAACATAAAAGGAACTATTATCGGCTTTTTTCAATTGCAGTGTCATGCAAATCCTCCAGCATAATCTAATGGTGCTATTCTGGTTTCTTGGTATGACATATTTCTGTTAGTGATTCGAATGTGACTTTTATTTCTTTGCAGATATGACATTTACTCACGAGGGGAACAAGACATTCATTGACAATCTAGTAAACTTTGAAAAAATGGTACGTATGGTATTATAACCTTAACCACGATGGTTTTTAAAAAATAAAATTTGCATTTGTACTAATAAAGGAAATAATTTCCATAGATGCTGCCATGTTAAAAAGCTAGTTACACATAAAGGAGCTGTGAAATATTCAGTTCAAATTGGCTACCTCTTTTAGTCTGTCAGTTCTCTTTTGTGGAATTGAATAGTATTTATGCCACAGCTCACAGCAGCGGCTAGCTTTTATGCCGTGTGCTTCGTCCTTAGCTGCCTGTTGCTAAAATGCACGAATGTTCCAGAGTGACTTCCATGTTGTTGTTTTGTTGGAAGGTTGGTGGAGCTAGACTGCCCCAGGATGCCTTTGAAATGTTTATCTGCTGAGGTTGACTTTAGTGCATGGAGGTAAAGGCAACCCTACAGAGGATCTTTATTATACAGTCGTCATCTGAGTGTGTATTGCTTATGCCAGTAACGTTCACCCAAGTTCAGAGCGGGAACTTGAAAATCTTCATAACCAAAAACAAACTTTTTAAAGTTAACAGTTGTGTGGAACTGGCACATAGTCACTATTTTCCAGCCTCCTCCCCCCGACCCCCCAAAAAAAGCATTAGTTACTTTGCAGTTTCTTATCTTCTGTGAAGCCGTAAGGCAGGTCTTGCCAAAGCCTTTCTTTAGCGACATAGTGCATGTTCAGGAATGCTCCATTGTCTTCTAAGTCCTTTGGCTGCAGCCCGCATGGATGGGGTGGTAGGGTTTTATCTCTGTGTGGGTGAGAACGTGCCCGCGGTTCGCTTTGCAGTGATGGACGTGGCGCTACAGGAAAAGCTCAGAGCTCGGAGTTGAGGAGACACGAGGGTCCGTTCTCAGCTTCATCACTTTGTAGGTGTCCCTTAAGTTCTCCGTGGGTCAATTTCCCCAACAGAAAATGGAGATTCTTGACACACCATCTACCCCTGGGGATTACTGGTGGGTCCAGAGTATGTAAGGCTTCCTGTAAGCCATACAGCGTTGTAAGCATGCTTCTCAGAAAACTGTTCTAATTGCTTCCCGGAATCCAGCTACCGTGCGTGACTCCAGAATTCGCAACATCCCGCAGTCACCCCGTAAGGATCCTACCATTCAACTTCGGGGATGAGCACGTTGCAAAGCCCAGCCTGGTAAAGAACTGCAGCAAGTGCTGGGCACTGTGGCCCGTGCCTTAAACTTCTTAGGAGATAGCACATGAGTCCACCCTCCTCAAAGACACCCTGTACTAGAGGGCAAATATTTCTCAGCAGTCTTCTCCTCTTCCCCGCACACCAAGGGTAGGGTAGGAACATCTCTATTGCTGTGTTGGTTTAATCATTCTATGATCAAAGTAAAAACATTCTTTGCTCACTTATTAAGAGAGAGAGAATTAAACATATTTCCCTGATTTCTCAAAAGAAAACCTGTTGTCCAGAAATGAAAGATTTAGCAAATAGGTAAAGAACCTCCCGCGTCACTCAGGGGTGGCTAAGCCAACCATCTGACTGTAAAATACACACGTGCACAGAGGCGTAGAGGTCAGAGTTTCCTAAAGAGTTGACTGGGCTTTAGAACTTTTGATTGTTAAAGTTAACAGAACAAACAAGAACAGCAAAAATATCTGTCAAGGAGGATGAAAGCTGTTTTATCTGGGTTTTTAGATCTTGGTGTGTCTCATCCATAACCTGGGAAGGAAGAGTCAGGATCGTATTCAGGGGATGTTAAGGGAATTCCCCTTCCCTGTTTCTGTACTTCGTGCCCACAGCAGTAGATTCTGACATACCTGTCAGTGAGGAGAGAGGTCCTTCACATCCTGCTCTGAGAAAGTCCACTTTCGATTGAAAGCAACTGCAGAGCTAAGACAGCAGTTCAGCTGCAATAATGGAAACCTAAGTTAGCCATGGCTTAAGCAAGATAAGTCTATTCCTTTCGCACTTAAATGTCCAAGTGTGGAAGCTCTGCTCCACGAAGCAGTCAGGGTCCAGCCTTCTCCCGTCTTGCCATTTCACCATCCACATGGTCCAAGGTGGTGGACCACCACCACCCCCGTTTCAGCTAGAGGCAAGGGAAAAGGAAAAACGTGAAGACCTGCTTCTTCCGTGTAAGGATGTGACCTGGAATCGCACTCACCCCTTGCCTCACATTTTATTGGCCAGAAGAAACTTAGTCCCATGAAAAGGAAGTTAGAACATGTAGTCCTTATTTTGGGTATCTATGTGCCCCACTCAAAATTAAGCGGTTCTATCACTATGAAAGAAAAGGAGAGGAAGGATACTGAAAGAATACTGCTAAGTTCTCTGTTCCAGCAGTGATCAATTTTACTTCATTTGATAAATCATACCACGAGAAAGTGGGATTTTACAGTTACCCTTCCATGAGTTAGGTGTTACTGAAAAACGAACTGGAGTCTCAGAAAGATTTGATTATGTTCTTTAAACCGGGCTTAGACCACCTGGCACTTGTTGCCAACTTTCCAGCCTTTTCTCCCCATAAACTAGCCCACCCCTGCCCCCATACCACCACCACTTACAACTCCCACTAGTGGCTGGTGTTATTACTGCATTCCTGGGGAAGGATGTGTCTGTCTCCCTTTCCAGGTTCAGGTCCGAGCAGCTTCCCAGTCATTCATCGTGCTCACCAAGGTGGTAAGCAGAGCTGGCAGCCTTTGTGGGGCTGGTAGGCTGTATCCCCTGAGGGAGCCCCTGCCAGGGGCAGAAGTCACCAGGGTAGTCGAGAGCACAGATGTCTTTTCTTGGTGGCAACATTGCACAGTCACAGTGAACTACCATGCCAACCCGAAGTATTTTTATTTTGAACCTCTTCACCCTTGAGGTATGAAATGAGGATTAGAGAATTTGTTGCATATTGGTTTTCAGGATTTATGAGTATGAACAAAAGAGAATTCACACTCTGATCCTTATGCCAAAAAAAAAAAAAGGCAGACAGTCTTTCCTTTGGGGGGAACATAAAGGAATATTCAAAAAAATGTTTGAATAAAGCCCTTTGTAGCTTTCTATGGCATACATGAATATTTATAACATTTAGGAAGTAGACTAGCAATGGATCAGAGGATAATATGCTGGCCGGCTGCCACTACCCCAGGCTGCATGAAGCATGCTGATAGCCACAGTTGCTGCTGTATTAGGAGGTTGGTTCTATTTCAGACACACCCATATTTAGGTGGATTTATTTATGAATATTATTTTAGGATAGTCATTTTATTTGGAAAGAGAAGCCTAAGGCAAACTTCTATACTTCTGGAAACAATAATAGAAGCTAATTCATAAAGGAAGAGAAATGTTTTGAACCCTTGTATTTCTGTATCACTAATCATGCCATTACATTATTAGCAACAATTTGTCTTCTATCATCAATAACATTATTACAAGATTCACGGTTAGAGCACTGGACTTATATCAAGCTATGGAAAAAAGAATCTCCAAATAAAAATCTTTAAGTGTTCAAATCCACCCAATTCCCAGACCTTTCCAACACAATAGAAATCTACCAAAGGACTTTGAAAGTTTACTTCTTTATATAGAATACATGAACTGGGCTAAATGCAGATGTTCCAAAGGCTATGTTTTTTCAAAGCAATTAAATATGTGTAGAGTGTCTAGGCAAAGAATTTTGCTAGGAAATATAAAGAAATCCAAAAAGTAGTCCTTAGCTTTTAGGAGATTATATGCAGTTAAGAAAATAAAACATAAACACATGAAGTATTAAAAATCAATAAAGGGTATAAACTAGTTCAAAACAGTAATAAAAGAGATGTCAAAATAGAGAAAAGACAGTCTCTACAGCAAGTTGTGTTAGGAAAGTGGGACAGCCACATATAGATCAATGAGGTTAGAACATTCCCTTACACCATACAGAAAAGTAAATTCAAAATGGCTTAAAGACTTAAATATAAGGCATGACACCATAAAATTCCTAGAAGAGAGCATAGGCAAAACATTCTCTGACATAAATCGTAGCAATATTTTCTTAGGTCGGTCTCCCAAGGCAATAGAAAAAGCAAAAATAAACAAATGGGACATAAACTTATAACCTTTTGCCCAGCAAAGGAAACCATAAACAAAATGAAAAGACAACTTACGGAATGGGAGAAAATACTTGCAAACGATGCAAACGACAAGGGCTTAATTTCCAAAATATATAAACCACTCATACAACTCAATAACCGAAAAACAACCTGATCAAAACATGGGCAGAAGACCTAAATAGATGTTTCTCCAAGAAAGACATACAGATGGCTAACACACACATGAAAAGATGCTCAACATTGCTAATTATTAGAGAAATGCAAATCAAAACAACGAGGTACCACCTCACACTGGTCAGAATGGCCATCAAAAAGTCTACAAATAAATGCTGGAGAGGGTGTAGAGAAGAGGGAATCCTCCTACACTGTTGGTGGGAATGTAAATTTGTACAACCACTATGGAGAAGAGTACGGAGGATCCTTAAAAAACTAATAGAGCTACCATATGATCCAGCAATCCCACTTCTGGGCATATATAACCAGAAAAGATGAACACTAATTAGAAGAGATACACGCACCCCAGTGTTCATAGCAGCACTATTTACAATAGCGAAAACATGGAGGCAACCTAAATGTCCACTGACAGATAAATGGATAAACCAGATGCGGTATATATAGATATGTAAAATATTATATCTATATGTGTGTGTGTGTGTGTGTATATATATATATATAGAATAGAATATTACTCAGCCATAAAGAATAAATTAATGCCATTTGCAGCAACATGGATGGACCTAGAGATTATCGTACGAAGTAAGCCAGACAAAGACAAATGTCATATGATATCACTTATATGTGGAATCTAAAAAAATGATACAAATGAACTTATTTACAAAACAGAAACAGACTCACAGACGTAGAAAACAAACTTAGGGTTACCAATGGGGAAGCAGGGTTGGGGGAGGGATAAATTGGGAGTTTGGGATTAACAGATGCACACTACTGTATATAAAAAAGATAAACAACAAAGATTTACTGTATAGCACAGGGAACTATATTCAATATCTTGTAATAAACTATAGTTGAAAAAATATATATTTACATATATATGCATAACCGAATCACTTTGCTGTACACCTGAAACAAACGTAATATTGTAAATCAACTATACTTCAATTTAAAAAAAAATGTGAAAAAGCAAAACGCAAAGAGAGGTAACTTCCTGTATCAGAGGAAAATAAAACCATGTTAAATGTAATCAAATCCAGACTTGTTACCCTGAGTCCCCATCCAGCCTCATCTCACACTTCATCTACGCTGTATTCAGTCCAAGTTGGTGAGACCAACCTTCTTTCTTTTCCTTTCTGCCTCAGGGCCTTTGCACTAGCTGTTACCTTTGCCCAAAATTATCTTCCTTCAGTCTTCACCACTCTGCCACTTTCACATCATTCAGGTCTCAGCTCATGTGTCCCTCCTCCGAGTGGTCTTCCCTGACCATCCTTCAAATATTCTTCTACCATCCACACCTCGCCAGACAGCTGGATCTCAACAGATAACCTTGCTTTGACAGCTGGTTTCACATTCTAAGATGATCTTTATTGCCTCTTCATTGCCTGCCTTCTCCACTAGAATGTAAATGTCCTAGACCAAGTATCTTATCCGTTTGGTTTCTCTAGCACCCAAAAAGGTGTCTGGCATATCAGAAGTATGCAAGAAATACTTGAGTAAAAGTGTTTGTTGAGTGAAAGAATAACCCAATTATATTCCAGGGTTGGACTTAGTGAGATAGGACAGTACACTAAAGCATTTATTAAGGAATTTATGTAACAAAGATTTAATCCAAAAGCATTTTCTATTTTATCAGAAAATCTGATTAAGCAGAATGTCCCAAGCATTTTATGTTACCGATACCTTACGCAAAATGGCTCCCTTAGCTTTCTGTTCCTCACTCGACACTATTCTGTCCACCCTCCTCCCTGTAGCGCTAATTGTGTCAGTCCTTCAGTGTCCTTCCCTGCGTTCAGAGATGCACAATATTCTGCAAGCGCCTGCACAGACACCTGAGCTGCCATGTCCCCATGGCCATTGTATGTACAATATACCATGAGCATCATGCCTGTTACATGCTTGTATCTGTGTGTCACTCACCTCCTGGATATTAAAGATCCACAGGCCAGAAGAGGGGCCGGGGTTCTTCCTCAGGGATACGGTGAAGACTGGCTCAGCTCCTGGGCCCTTTTATCTTTTATCTCTGGTCCTCACCTTGCCTTTAATTCCACCTGGTTGCTGTCATGGGCACAGTCTTTGCAGGTGAGAGACAAATATATTTCTGGATATACATGTGGAAAAACATTCTTGTCCCAAACATATGAGGGTCTGAGTGAAATAAACAGAATGGTGTGAATGTGGTTTTACACATGGTAAGCAAGGAGTAGTTGACTGAGATCCTAGATTTGACAGGCATATGGACGGGGGCAGAGTCCAATGAGTAGGGGCAGAAAGAAGAAAAGAAAAAGCAATTTACAAACATTAAGAACAAGGAGGGCAAAGATCTCAAGGGGCAACAGAAGGAAAGACAAAAACGTCTGAGGGCAGGCGTTTAGAAGACGCCTGACATCTGGGAGCACCTTCTCAAGGGACTTGGAGCAGAGAGCGAGCGTGGCCTAAGAAGAGGCAGGCTCGTCTGGCAGCTGGCTGTGCGTAGGAGGTTGGGAGAGGAACAGTGCACGGTGGTGTTGCCTGGAGGGCCTGCTGGCCTGAACTTGAAAAACAGACGTGAAAGTCCACTCCCCTTCAGGGACAGGAGAGCTTAGACAGGGCACAAGAGTCTATACAGAGCTGGCCAGAAAAGCCAGAGACGGCTGGGGAGGCCTGGTGGGTCATCGACCATCTGGATGGGAGTGAAGGTGTAAGGTGGCCAGCCTGCCCCCGAGGGGAGGGTGCCACAGAAGGTAAATGGGGAGGCCTGGGCCCCGAGGACCCCATCTGAGAAGAGCCCCCTCTGACCCCTCACTGGATTCAAGGAGAAGGAATTACTTGCATCCGAGCTTGAGGGAGATTTGTGTTTGGGACCACAGCCTCAGGGCCTCTCTCCTGGGCTGGGCTCAAGTGCGTACAGCTGGCCACTCCCTCTCTGGACAGCATCTTTGTGCCGGTCACTGTGCAACTCAGGCCCCAGGCAGGACATCTGCTTCTGAGTCGCTCTGTTTTCAGCTTGATAAAGAAATAAATACCTGACACGGTGTCACTGGGCATGCGCCATCTACGCCTTCGTCCAGATCAGACTCTCACCATTGGTCAGCTGTCCCGGTGAGCTGCCGAACAGGACAGGCCCGACGCCTGGGAAGTGCCCTTAAGATGGTTGTTCTTGTTAAGAGTCATTCACCAGGTTGTATGCGAGTTCTCTGGACTCCTCTTGCAAATTTTCTGGAAGTTTGAAATTACTTCCAAATAAATGCATAAACACTGAAGAAAAAGAATAAATAAATACCTGAGGGTAGTTACAGAAGCCTTCTCTTGCTACCTTATTTTTCCTTTCTGAGCTTCCCCGTGTGAGTTCACGTCCAGAGGGAGGTTCATCAGCTTTCAGTTGGGTCCACTTCTCAGCCCTGTAGACGAAAAACTGTATGAGCATATTAATTCTTGCAAAGAAGCTCTGAAAACCTGTACTTTGCATTAGTCCCAAGGCGAGTGGTGGCTGTGGGAAATTTGGAATGTGGATTCCCAAGGGGAAGCCTGGCATTCTGACTGTGGACCACTTTCTTGGCTAGCATCCTCCAGGGCAGGCTGACGAGCAGACCCTAAGGTGGGGCTTCCCAGCAGGGGGTGGGGCTGTATCAGAGTCAGGTCAGGTGTGAAGAGGGGCTCACACTGCCCACCTGCACTGATTCAGGCGCCTTCTCAAGGAGCACATTCCCCTCACCTTGCCCCTGAATTACAAATCACTGTTTTAACAAGCCAGTTACTAACAGGAGCGTGCCATAACCTCAGGTTTGCTGGGATGGGAAAAGAAAAAAGATGAGAAGCTCTGCTTTGGAGTGATCAGGTATCTTCCCACTGGCCTGACTTGGTAGGAAAGTTACCTGGTCTGCTCCAGGCAGGCCAGCGTGCTCTGGCAGCGCCACAAAGCCTAGGGTATAACTTTTGGCTTCATCCCTGCTGTGGCAGTTGGATAATAAAGCCTATGTCTTTTAACCTTAGTTTCTGCCAACCTTCACTGGGAACAGCAATGAATGAACAGTCATCTGCCTTCAGAAATGACATGTGAGGCTTAAGCCTGCGGAAGAACAGAAAGACTAACTGGATGGCTTTTAGTGGAGATAAATGCAAAACCCTCCACTTTGGTCCAAGAAACCGTCTGCACGTCTATAGAGAAGGAAGCTCAGTGAAGAGGGCTGAGAGGTTTAATTCACGATAAGTTCAGATGTCAGCAGTGTGGCTTTTTTTAAATCGTGGACTTCGATGTGTAGCATCATCTAGATCGAGGAAGGAAAATCGTGTTTCTTCTGCACTCTGTGATTTGCTTAGGGTAGGGCACCGCGCTAGACACTATCCACAAGATACCTGAAACTTATGAGAAACTGGTGAAGAAAGTGGGAAAATTTAGGCTGAACCAGAAAAGACGGGGGTGAAGAGATGTCCGTGATAGCTGCCTTCAAGTATTTAAAGAACTGTCCCCTTAAAGCGGAACTAAACACATGTGTTGTGGCTCCAAAGCTCAGAACTAGGATTAGTGGGGTGAAAAGCAAAGGGGTATAGGGAGGGTGGGAGGGAGGCACAAGAGGGAGGGGATATGGGGATGTATGTATACATATAGCTGATTCACTTTGTTACACAGCAGAAACTAACACAACATTGTAAAGCAATTATACTTCAATAATGATGTGGAAAAAAAAAGGGACTTGGACTCAAAATGATAAAGAAATGTCCAGTAGTCATACATGTCTAAAACTGCAAGGGGCTGTCCTTGGAGGTGATGAGCTCCTCGTTGCTGATGCCTTTAAACAGTGGGGAGCCATTATTTGTAGGCAGGCTTTGATGGCCTTAGGCCCCTGGAGACAAACGAAGAAGGGGCCTTCTGAAGTCTCCTGCAGCCCCAGGAAAGCACCTTGTAGCTGTTAGCAGCATATTAAATATTGCATGTGTCAGTGGGTGCAAAAGAGGGTGGGGTTAGAAATAACAAGTTAACCCTTCTTTGGCCTTGTGAAAGCATTCTGTAACTGCATTGACCAGTGCTAGTAGAGTCCGGGTGCTGTTACTAAGGGTTTACATATTACATTATTGTGCGGCCACCTCAAAGGGAAAGAATGGGCCTCATTGCAAAGCCAGATTTGGATTGCAAAGTTAAACTGAAGTTATCTTTGAGTACAATTAAAAGGGATACATCAAAATTAAAACCATTATTAAAATTAATCAAAGATTTAGAAAGGTAGAATGAACTCCAGAGCTGGAAATTACTGATTTAAACAATTGTTCTCACGTTTTAAACTACATAATGAGCTAAAAATTATGAAGCCTCAGAGTATAGCTGTAAAGAGCAGTCCAAAACCAAAGTCAGAATGAAATGTTTTAGCTTTCAAAACTGAAAAGCAGAACAATTACTCCCTACAAAATGGTATAGGAAGAGGTTTCTGACCCCTGCTAATTGTTTTATTATTCTTTGGAGGGGCACACTGGCAGCATTTCCCAGGGTTTTCAGTAATTACACTCCATTCAATATCTGAAGAATTACAATAATTCTACATGGAATATACTTGTGCCCTTCAAGTGCAAAGCCCTTGGAGAAGCGAAAAAACAACTTAGAGTAAATTAGCAGGAAAATTATCGTAGTTACTGTTTATTTCAGGGCTCCATATATCAGAGGCTAATTATACATTGTATGTTACATTTTCTTGGAGGTATTTGTAATATATTTCTCATGCTGATCAAGGGACGTCCTGGTTTGCAGGAACCTTTATGAAAGTGAAGTTCTAACTTTTCCAAGTGCCTCTTTGTGTATGAGAAATTACCCAGTGCAGACAGATGTCACTTGGTGCATGCCACAGGCCTCAGAGCAGTATTTAGTGAGGTATTATGAATGTTCACCTGTACATATTTGTAAAGTTCCAACTCTTCTATGAAAAAATTTCCCTGCCAAATAAGTTGATTTTTTTTTTTTTAACACTACGTCAGTTTTCTCAGAGCCATTTTCTATATTTTGGCAAGCCAAGGTTCCAGGAGAGAAAAAAGCAAGGACTGGAATTAAATAGCCACTCAGAGATTAGAAAGTCTCTTTTCCTGGCTGGAGCCTTAACAGATTTTCTGCTAGTGTTAGAATTAATCCACCATCTCTGCGGACCGCCTTGAGAGCAAAAGTATCCTGAGATGTTACACAGAGACTGGGGGTCCCCGTGTCCTGAGAGGTTACACAGTTACCCTTAAAATACCACGAGCAAGAAATGTACATGGTGACTCAGAAACAGCCCTTCAGTCTCACTGATATTTTTCCTTACGTTTCTTGTCCTGCATTTCTTTCTTTCTTTCTTTTCTTGTTTTTAACTAAGTTGAGCACAGTTCAAAAGGTTTCCTTATAAGTTTTTATGGCAACCAAAACTTAGAAATTGAGATCGCTTAATGACAAAATTAAAAGGTTAAATAAATTATGATCCATCCACATGACTGAATACCTGCTTATTTAAAAAGGATTTTAAAATGCAAATGGCATGGAAAAGTCATAATGCCATATGAAAAGATTCAGATCAAAACAAACATGTACGTTATGACTTCCGTTTTTTGAAAAACATGCTTATGTATTTTTTAAAGTATTAGAAGGAAATGTACCAAAATATAACTGAAGTTACTGTCTGAAACGATATTCTAAAATATGCATGTTAGTGTTATAATCAGGAAGGATGAAGAAGGAAGGAGGGAGGGAATCACATAATTAAGGTGAACATTAAAACACACACTTTTGCTGGAAGATGAGAAAGGTTAATAATGCATAGTGTATAGGAAAAATGTGGCCATAGAATATCTATGATTGTTCCATGAATATCGTCAAACACCTCATTATTGAGTCCTGTTTACTGTGAGGAACTTGACAAGCTAACCATTCTCCAGATCTAGAATAGTTACAGGTTCTCTTGCAAATTCACAGTGACCTCAAGAAAGGATGGTAAAAACGAGTCCTGAGGAGTAAGGTCCATTTCTCAGGAACGACAGCCTGCTTTTTACATCTTGAGGAACAAGCAATTAGAGGAGAGTTATGCCACTAGTATTCCTCACCTGACAAATACCTTGTATGTGTGGGAGGGGGGCATGCGGGGGTGGGTGCCTCTTTCAAGTGATTAAACAGGTTAGACGTCAACCAGTTGCCTCCGGATAATCCACATCTCAGAACCTGCTGTTTCTCGTGCTCCCAGGTATTGCTGAAATAAATAATGGTTTGTTTTCTTTTTTGGATTCTACACTAAGTTTACCTGCATTTCAGTTTTTCTTTTTATTCTTTTTAGCGCATGATTGCAAATACTGCCAGAACGGTGAGATACTGCAGGAGTCAACCCTTCAGTAAGTTAATGCCCCTGCAATATGGATCTTGGTGGCTAAGTCCTTTTCAGTGAGGCTACTGAGACATTCTAGAAGTCTGGACAATATTTGATGGTGTCAGAGCCCCTTTGGACCACGAATCCCATGGGATAGGGGCCTTGCATTTAAAATAACCATAAGAATATTATTTTATGAATGGACTTAGAGAATTCATCTGCTCTTAACAGAGTGGATAGACAACTAAGGCATGATTGCCAACAAATCCTGACTCTAACCAACTCTCTTTATGACTCACTGCTTCACGTTGAGAAACTCACATCAACTCGTAATGACTCATTCTGTCGTTTATAAACTGGGAAAGACAATATTGTCTCTTGGGGTGTTGCGAGAAGGCATCAATGTCTATAAGTACACGTGTAAAAGGTCCCACAGCAGGAATTCATATTATATTTCTAGAATTTCTAGGTGAATTAAGGTGTTTTTCTTAAATCTGTACAAAAACTGGTATAATACAATGCTTTAATATAAAAGCGTCACTAATAATAAATAGCAAGTTTAAACTGTCGGGAGTTAAGTTGCATCATCGCAGCAGATCACCCTGCCAGGCCAGTGCTACTGTCTCCTCTGGACTGGGACTTTGGGTAGGGGCTGGAGCTTTGGCTCCCTGCAGCCGGTCTGGGAGTGAGAAGGTAGCCCCTAGAAAGTTTTGTGCTAATAACTTCATTGTATGAGTCATTTAAGTCATTGGGCTCATTAACTTAACATGATAATTTGACATGGACATGACTTCGAGGCTACCAGTACCATCCCCTCCAATAAACCTAGTGCTCAGAGACTAAAAGCTTCTTGTTTTATTCATCAGAGCTATCTTTGCTCTTCCTAGCACAGGACTGGCCCAAAGCGAGGGTCTGCTAAACACAGGATACCAGAACTGCTAAACATTCATTTTTTAATGCCCGGGGGGGAAATCTAGGAAAACTAGCCTTGACTTGGGGAGCAAGGTCTTTAAAAACTTGATTCAAATGATTATGCCTCCTCTTCCTTCCAAAAGGTGCAGGCTTGCACCTCATCAACTGATCTTATGTGGATTCTGCCAGAATTACAGTCTCTCATATCTCTTCATCTAGTGATTTACTGTATGTATAAAGACACGATCATAAGGCAGTTATACAAGTGAGTATGAGAATATATAAGTGATGCCAGTCTACACAACAAAGGTTTATAACCTAGAATCCATGGCCCTTCAGGGGGTTCTAGGAAATTCCCAAAATTAAACACAAATGCTGTGTGCCTGAGAGGGTTCAAAGCCTTGAGAAGGTTCTCCATGAGGTCCAAGAACCAGAGAAGAACCAAGATAGAATATATTTTGTTCTATAAACTTCTTTGGAAGTAACTCCTACATTCTCCTATATCTCCTAGAGACATGGGGGGAAATTTTATATACACAAATCTCCACTGCATTTGTTGACGTTATCAGTAACTGCTGGTAAACAACAGCTGCTTAGCTCCGAAGTCAAAAATCTATAGATAAAGCTATAAGAATAGATTCATAAACATTGTGGGAATATGTACAATGTAATTACACTATATTGTAAATGTAGAGTACACTGCCAGTGACAAGCGAGGAAATTAAACACTGTGGTATTATTTATATGTGATAATTATATTGATGAGTTTCTTCTTAGAGCAAGTGGGGGCCTTTGTATCTTTTCTCTGCTTTTCTGTGTTCAGACCTGCAGCACTCCCCTTCGCCCCTCATGCAGATGGCATTCTAATTGTCTTTGGGAGTGGTATGTGGATCTAAAGAGAACAGATGGACTGCAGAAGGCAGTGTGCTATGGCGGAAAGAACACTGGTCCAGAGTCCAGGCTGGCTTGGCCACTCCCAGTGTCCCACACCAGGGATCCACAGGGCAGAGGCCACCCAGGGACCATGGCCAAGGTGTTGGATCTAAACGGAGCTTTTTTTCCCTTTTATTGTGAAATAATGTCACCATTCAAAAATGGAAGAATTCCCAGAGAAGAAATCCAGATTTCTCATTTCTCTAGAAAAAAAGGAAGATCCGGCAACTCAGGGTGCAGATCCCCACGTGGCATCAGCATGCAAGAGCTGCGTAGTCACTTCTGAAGGGAACTGTGTTTCCAGTTCACCACTGTCAAATGGCCTTCCTCATTCATGTCTGTTCGCTGTGTAGGGATCTGAGCCTTTGATTCTTCTTTCAGCCTAGTTTTAGGGAAATTGGTTAACTTCAGATAGCTCTGCTGCTCGAGTGCTTTGGGGAGTGGATGAGAATAGAATGGTAATTGGGATTTCAGAACAAATAGCATCGGAGAATTGAAGGCCGGGCACAAGTCATGCCTTCAGCCCGAGTTGATTTTTCTTTTTTTTTTCTGAGTATGGACAGTCTCTAAGAACACACAATCTATGCAATAATGCTGTATATTGTATGCAAGTAATGAGGGGAGTCGGACTTACTAGTCTCACGCTTGCTTGCTTCAGTTCAGCCCAGGTGTTAAGTGCTTTTGTTAGGAGCTAATGAAAACTATGCCATTAGTCCTCATCTGGATCAAAGGGAGTGTGAGACACAGGTGGGATGGCAAGGGCAAACAATTTTAATGTATAACAAGGGCTGTCAGGCGATGCTTTCACTTTTATTTGGTGCCTTTTTTTTTTTTTTTTTTTTTTTTTTACAATATGTAATGCAAAGGAAAATGATCAAAATATGTGATTCCAGGGAAGAATAGGGTGGGAGGGAGGAGATGGAACATCCAAGTAGAAACATTTCAATGAATATAACATGTTGAAAGGTCTTGATGGAACCCAGGAATTTATGATAAACGTAAAAGCTAGAGTAAATAAGGCTGTATCTTATATCCATATATTATGCAACGCTAAACCTGCTCTTTTCTCCTTCAACAGATCCTGATGCAGCTCAGGCTAATAAAAACCATCAGGATGTCCGGAGTTATGTACGACAATTAAATGTGATTGACAACCAGAGAACTTTATCACAGATGTCACACAGATTAGAGCCTCGTCGACCATAGACATTTAAAGTGCTCAGAACAACGGTTTGCGTCCAGTCCACAATCTTTCAAAAATGCCATTTATGCTAGTACTCACTGTATTGTCACTAGAGAACTCTATAAAACAAGCAAAAACCCATCCTGAGACATCTCAGTGCTGCATTCAGCTTACCAGCGTCATGACAAAAGAAGAAATTCTTTGACTTGCACACAGCTTGCACACACTAGCTTAGGAATCCCCCGTTTGTAGTCACCGTATTTTATTTCCAGTTGTGCCATCTTCTTTGCTGAAACATAAAATAAGACCCACATGAAGAGTATGGTAGAAATATCATTGTCAAGAGAAGTATCAAGCTGATATTTTTTTCTAGGAGTGTTTACAGGATGAGATGTGCTACAAATGGTATTTATTTGCCTGCATCGTTGGTGGTATAGTTTCATAATTTCTAACTCAACATTTTGATTTGAGCATGGAGGTTTTGGAAGGGGTTGAGGAATCCGTGTAACTCCAAATTAGAGACTGTATTCTTCCATCTTCATAGTTTTACCTCTGAAGGAACTGTACCCGACCACGTTACTACAAAACATTCTGGCTGCTTATGTAATTTAGGGAGGACTGGTCTGTAATTTCTGAATGACATATAGAATAATATTTATGTTTACAATGTAACTTTTTTAAACTTACAAATCAGGAGTACATATATAAGAATTCCACTGAGAAACTCCAAGGTTCTTAAAATTGCTAGCGCTAAGATTAAAAAAAAAAAAAAAAGACACTTCAAAAGAGCACAATATTCAGAAAACATTTTTCAAAATTATTTTCCTGGGCATTAAAAAAAACCTTTACTATTGGCTAATTATTGTTACTGATTTAAAAAACCCACATATTTTCTGGACTTAAATGTTATCACAGATATCTTAATTTTCAGCAATTGTTTTGCACTTTCAAATATTGTAAATAGTTCATTCAGTCAATGGTATAGAGTTATTTATTTGCTACATGATAGATATTGTGCCAAATAATTACTTTTTATTTATTTTATTTAGTATGTAATTTTGGAGTACATTTTTTCCTGTTTTCACAATTAGGCTACATTTAATGTGTAGGAATTGTATGTATGTATATCTTCTGTAAATAACAGCTACTATCTTCATTAAATATAATTGTGACAAGAAAAGGTGTGTTGTTCTCAATTCCTATAATATGGGAGAGATAACCATCTGGTATGATGGGATCCTGGATTTCTTTTCATTGAAATAAAATTCACATACTCTAAAAGTCACCTTTTTAAAGTGTACAATTTGGTGGTTTTTAATATATTCATAAGATTGTTCAACCATCATCACTATATAATTCCAGAATGTTCTCCTTATCCCTTAAATAAACCCCATACCCGTTAGCAGCCACTCCTCATTTTCATCTCCCACCAGTCCTTGGAAACCATTAATCTGCTTTCTGTCTCTGTGGATTTACCTATTCCGGACATTTTGTTTAAATGGAATCATATAATATGGAGACTTTTGTGTCTGGTTTATTTCACTTAGCGTAATGTTTTCAAGGTCCATCCACATTGTAGCAGGTATCAGTACTCCATTCCTTTTTATAGCTGAATAATAGTCCATGATCTGGATATACAACATGTTGTTTGCCCATTTATCAATTCATGGACATTTGGGTGGTTGCCACTTTTCAGCTATTAGGAATACTGCTGCTATGAAGAGGCACGAGATTTTAGAGCTGCCTGTTATGGGTCCTACACAATTTCTCAGTGATTTAAGCAATTGGTATACTATTTGATGAAAAATTTTCCAAAATTATTTAATTTCCGGACCCATGTCTGTTTTTTAATGTCAGCATTTTCCAGAGTGTATTCCAGGCTATAATCTCACAAGTTCAGTAGAGAATGGACTTGAGGACACGGGGAGGGGGAAGGGTAAGCTGGGACAAAGCGAGAGAGTGGCATGGACATATATACACTACCAAATGTGAAATAGATAGCTAGTGGGAAGCAGCCACATAGCACAGGAAGATCAGCTCGGTGCTTTGTGACAACCAAGAGGGGTGGGATAGGGAGGGTGGGAGGGAGGAGATGTGGGGATATACGTATACTATAATATAGTCACTTTGTTGTACAGCAGAAACTAACACAATATTGTAAAGCAATTATACTCCAATAAAGATGTTAAAAAAAAACCTCACAAGTTCATAAGCTGTTCCTCCCAAAACACGCACAATTGCAGAGCAAAACACAAAACCAAGATGACATCTTCAAAAATTTGGGAACGATGATATAATATACCCCCTTAGAAATGATTCCCAGTGTTCATTAACATATTCAAGGCTCTGAGAAGTCCTGCTGTAATGCCTTTTATAAATTTATTTATTTATTTATTTTTGGCTGTGTTGGGTCTTTGTTGCTTTGCACGGGCTTTCTCTAGTTGCAGTGAGTGGGGGCTACTCTTCGTTGCAGTGCATGGGCTTCTCATTGCGGTGGCTTCTCTTGCTGCGGAGAGCAGGCTCTAGGCGTGCGGGCTCAGTAGTTGCGGCACTTGGCCTTAGTTGCTCCGCGGCACGTGGGATCTTCCCGGACCAGGGCTCAAACCCATGTCCCCTGCATTGGCAGGTGGATTCTTAACCACTGCGCAACCAGAGAAGTTCCTGTAATCCCCTTTAACATCCACAGTTAAAGGCCTCTTGGAGAAACACTAAGGCAGCCAAATGCCTTTCTGTGTTCATTTATGTAATCATTCAAGGTCCCCAGGTACGGGGTGGTGTTCTATGCAATGTTACGCCTCCTATCCAGAGTCGGACACAAAACCTAGGATTTACTAGAGAATAAAAAAAAGTCACTGAATAAATTTTATTGAAGTCATTATTTTTCAGCATTTTACTATCTCATAGACTTCAATATCAGCTGCAAAGTTTCCCTTATATAAAATATAATGATTTTCCACCATTATGTAGTTTTCCTTTCCTTAGAAAATTTTAAAAGCTGACAAATTAAGCTGACAGCCTATCCCTTGGGCATCCTTGCTCTTGTTTACTCTTCCTTACTCCTATCTTACTTAAAAGCTGGTATCCTACATGACAGCTTCTTTTCCCCAACTCCATGGTGACTGACCCCTTATGACCTTATTTTAATATAGTTTCCACATTATTCAAAATTAATACATATTCTCCCATGTATATTCCCCTTGGTCTTCCAAATGAGAATAAGTATTGCTTTACTTAATAAAGATAAGAGATTTTTAATTATGTCTGGCTTCTTTGAAAATGCATTAAACTCCATTATTCAAGGTACTGATGGCGAAGTAAAAGAATTCACACAGTAAAAATGGAGAGTAGGAGCCAAACAACTCTTCCTGAAGCAGGAGATGCAGTTAATATTTTAAAACTTGCAAACAAGCCAAGAGAAAATGAGATGCCTACAGGGTCACAAGAAGGATAATGAGGTTAGCTGGAAGACATAAGAAAGAAGAAAGAATGTTTTTACCAAAAGCACCTGTAGAAAATTACACATTTAAGTGTTTCACACACCTGCTTAGCAAGGTCACTGGCACAGTGTACAGGAGCTAAGCTTTTCCAGCAATTTTTGAACGCCATGCAGGTTAAATAGATTTCTCCTGAATTCAATGGTATTTCCTCTGAAATATGAATGAGGTTCAATAACTACCGGTGTGAAAAACTTAAGTGTCATTCTGGTTTCAAGTTGTACTTATAATTTTTTTTTGAAAAAATCAACATAGAATATGCAGTGTTGTAAAAATGAACCCCTACCTTGAATAGCTTTCTTTTTGCTGTCAATCTAAAATGTATTACAGCTCTTGGGCTTCCCTGGTGGCGCAGTGGTTGGGAGTCCGCCTGCCGATGCAGGGGACACGGGTTCGTGCCCCGGTCTGGGAAGATCCCATGTGCCGCGGAGCGGCTGGGCCCGTGAGCCGTGGCCACTGAGCCTGCGCGTCCGGAGCCTGTGCTCCGCGACGGGAGAGGCCACAACAGTGAGAGGCCCGTGTACCGCAAAATAAATAAATAGATAAATAAAAATAAAATGTATTACATCTCTTGCTGTGTAATAATCTTAATTTTCTCTATGTGTCTTACATGGAGAAGAATGTATTCGATGGGCAGGTCACAGCATCAATGACTTATAAACTGGAGAAGAATCTTTGACTTAGTTTGATATTGTTAGTTATCTTTCTATTCATTCATTCACTAGCCAATAATGATTGAGGGGCTTATGAGTGAGTGCCAGGCCCTCTAGGAGCTCAGGATTCAACGTGAGAAAAGCTAGAGGATCCCTGTTCTCCTAGAGCTTATCACCTATTGGGAAAGACAGAAGAGTAATCAAATAAAGAAACAAACAAATATAAAATCACTTCCAAGAAAGGATGTGGGGTTGCCAGAACATGTAGTAAGAGGATTTAACCTGATCTGAGGTGAGGAAATGTTTTCTGTGCAGGAACAGTTGACCTGAACTCTGAAGGAGGAAAATGCTAACTAAGCAGAGAGAGGAGAGAATATGTTCTAAGGAGGAAACAACCTTGGCGGCACGAAGAACTGACGGTGGAAAGCTCACTGTGGAAGAGCAGAGAGAGCAAGGGTGAGCAGGCTTCCAGGTGTGCTGGAGACCTAAGTTGGGCTCAGCGTGTGCAAAGCCTTGCAAGGCCTTTTTAAGGAGCTTCATCTTTTACCCCAGAGCAGTAGGAAGCCCGAAGTGCTAAAGGCAGGGGTTGCATTTCTAATGGCAGCCCTTACGGGGCAGGGCCATTGCTTTATGATACCTCACTGTGGATGCCACATGTGTCAAATCTAATTCCTTAATTACTTATGATGCAGGCTTAAAACGTAGGGCAGAGGGAATTGTGCATAATGGCAAATATTAAAGAGCAGTGGTAGACTCAGAACCCACACAGAGTCAAACACCCTTCTTCCTCCTTACTTGGTCTACACTGGGCCACTTTTTAATTTTTTGTTGTGGTAAAATACACATAACATAAAATATACCATTCTAACCATTTCTGAGTACACAGTTCAGTGGCAGGAAGTACATTCACACTGTTGTGCAACCATCACTGCTATCCATCTCCAAAACTTTTCATCAACCTAAACTGAAGCTACCTATTACATAATAACTCTCGACTTCCCCCTCCCCCCAGCCCCTGCAAACTACTGCTTCACTCTTATGGATTTGGAAGTTACGTCATCTAAGTGGAACCATACAACGTTGTCCTTGTGCAGACCCGGGGAGAGGACTAGGGTTGGCTGCACAGAGACAGCCCAAAGGGACTGGAGTGTGGTCCAGGCCACAACGAGGGGTTTGCACAGGATGGAGCCCAGGTCTGCCATAAAAACCCCATTGTTAAGCTGCATATGAAAGGAGGGGTGGGGTCCCACCACAGCAGCCCCATTCCCAGCATGCTCACGGCTGGCGCGGCTCTGCCTCTGAGCCCTGGGAGCATGTAAGCACCTGTGGATTGCGCACACACGGAGGTGGGTCTGAAATCCGAGCCAATTCCCCACAACCGTGCGAATTCCTGGGATTTACGCCTCCAGTAGCTCTGTAAGCTCAGCGCTTGCAGGATATCCAAGCAGATGGCTGGTGCTCCCATGGTGGTGGTGGGTCCAGCATTAATAGCAGCGGGCTTTGTGGGTTCACTCACGAGGAGACAGGGCTGGCATGTGAGCTGATTACTGTAGCTCCCACTGTGTGTCCAGGTGCATGACTACAGCAGGTCTGGGTACCACACTTCAGTGGGTCTGGGCCGGAGGTTTTGTGAGCACAGTGCCTGAGGGACACCCGGACTTATTTCCTGCATTCCCAGGGTTGAGGCAATGCTGAGGGCAGTGCCAACAACAGTGTACTTCGTCAGCCCACACAACACACGACAAATGACACCACAGAGTGCACTTCCACGTGGACAGCTCCTGTGGAGGAATACTCAGTGCCAACTCTCCCAGCAGGAGTGCTCCAGTAATGCCTACCTCACACCACAGCTCTGAAACGGATCTCAGGGCTTCTACTCCAACAACTGGGGAGCAGACCCTGACGCCCACAGGGATGTGACAACTCCAGAGCAAAGAGGAGGCCCCATTCAACAGCCAGAGCAGGCTCTGGTCACCACAACAGCAATCACACACCCTAACGAGGGGATAACAGCCAGCACACACTGAGGAAAGATACAGCAGACATCCATACCAAAAACAATCCTTACACCAACAATATTAGACTGACATAGGCTACACAGGGGCACTCCCACATAAAAACGGTACTTCAAGACCACAGCAGATAACTGTTTCTCCTAAGTTCAGAGAAAGACAAGTAAAGTGAAAGAGCAGAGGAATTACTCCCAATTACTCTTATTAAAGAACAAGAGAATTCCCCCGAAAGAACAAACAGTGAAACAGACCTGTCCAGTCTAGGAGACCCCAGGTTTAAAAAGGAAGTAATAAAAATACTAAAGGAATTTAAAAGGCTATCAATAGAAATTCAGGGAGTTCCCTGGTGGTCTAGTGATTATGATTCGGCACTTTCACTGCTGTGGCCTGGGTTCAATCCCTGGTCAGGGAACTGAGATCCCACAAGATGCATGTTGTGGCCCAAAAAAAAAAGCAAAGGAAAAAGAAATGCAAATCACTGTAACAGGGAACTAGAGACTATAAAGAGGAGCCAATGAAAATTCATTTGCCAAAACAAAAACTGAAGGCAATAAATAGCAAACTAAATAACACAGGAGAAAGAATAGACGATCTGGAAAATAGATTAATGGAAATTACCCAATCAAAACAACAGACAGAAAAGCAAGTGGGAAAAAAAAAGCAATATGCAAGACCTATGGGATAATTTAGAGCAAGCCAATCTACACATAATAGGGATCCCAGAAGGAGAAGAAAAAGAAAAGTGGATAGAAAACATATCTGGGGCTTCCCTGGTGGTGCAGTGGTTAAGAATCCACCTACCAAATGCAAGGGACATGGGTTCGAGCCCTGGTCTGGGAAGATCCCACATGCCACAGAGCAACTGGGCCCGTATGCCACAACTACTGAGCCTGTGCTCTAGAGCCCGCGAGCCACACCTACTGAGCCCATGAGCCACACCTACTGAGCCCACAAGCCACAACTACTGAGCCTGCGTGCCACAACTACTGAAGCCTGTGTGCCTAGAGCCCATGCTCCACAGCAGGAGAAGCCAGTGCAATGAAAAGCCTGCGCACTGCAACTAGAGAAAGCCCGTGTGCGGCAACGAAGACCCAATGCAACCATAAATAAATAAATAAATAATTTTAAAAAAGAAAACATATTTGAAGAAATTATGATTGAAAACTTCCTGAACCTAAAGAAAGAAACATATCCAGGTACAGGAAGCACAGAGGGTCCCAAACAAGATGAACCCAAACAGACCTACACCAAAACACAGCATAATTAAAATGGAAAAAGTTAAAGATAAAAGAGGATTCTAGGGCTTCCCTGGTGGTGCAGTGGTTGAGAGTCCGCCTGCCGATGCAGGGGACACGGGTTCGTGCTCCGGTCTGGGAAGATTCCACTTGCCGCGGAGCAGCTGGGCCCGTGAGCCATGGCCACTGAGCCTGCGCATCCGGAGCCTGTGCTCCGCAATGGGAGAGGCCACAACAGTGAGAGGCCCGCGTACCGCAAAAAAAAAAAAAAAGATAAAAGAGGATTCTAAAGGCAGCAAGAGAAAACAAAGAGTCACAAGAGAACCCCCATAAGGCTATCAGCTGCTTTCTCTACAGAAACTTCACAGGCCAGAGGGAGTGACAAGATTTATTCAAAGTCCTGAAAGGAAAAAACCTGCAGCCTAGGATACTCTACCCAGCAAGGTTGTCATTTAGAATAGAGGGAGAAATAAAGAATTTCTCAGACAAGCAAAAACTAAAAGAATACAGTAACACTAAGCCTATCCTAAAAAAAAAAAAATACTGAAAACTCTTCTCTAAATAGAAAAGAAGAATCCATAGGAAAGAGAAAATCAAAATAGGAAAGTATAACACTTAAATAGGAAAGTATATCACTTAAATAAGTCAGTAGATTTCTAAGAAAAACAAAAAAAATTAATTGTGAAAGCAATTATAACTACAATGAACAGCAAAAGGATAAACATGATGATGTAAAAGAGGACATCAAAAGATGGAGACAAGATGGCATAGTAGAAGGACATGAGCTCACCTCTTCTTATGAAAACACCAAAATCACAACTGCTGAACAACCAACGAACAAAAAATGCTGGAACCTACCAAGAAAGAAAACCTACATCCAAAGACAAAGAAGCCACAACAAGATGGTAAGAGAGGAGCACCCACGATAAAATCAAATCGCATACCTGCCAGGTGGGCGACCCACAAACTGGAAAATAATTATACCACAGAGGATCTCCCACAGGAGTGAAAGTTCTGGGCCCAACGTCAGGCTCCCCAGCCTGGGGGTCTGTCAATGGGAGGAGAAGCCCCCCTAGAGAATCTGCCTTTGGAGGCCAGCAGGGTTTGATCGCAGGAATTCCACAGGACTGTGGGAAAGAGAAACTCCACTCTTGGAGGGCGCACAAAGGTCTCGCGCACATCAGGACCCAGAGAAAAAAGCAGTGACCTCATGAGAGATTGGGCCAGGTCTACCTGCAGAGGTGGTGGGGGGCAGCTGTGGCTCACTGCAGGGACAAAGACACTGGCGGCAGTAGCTCTGGGGAGTACTCACTGGTGTGAGCCCTCCTGGAGGCTGCCAAGACCTGGCCCCACCCCCACAGCCTACAGGCTCCAGTGGTAAGACACCTCAGGTCAAACAACCAACAGGGCAGGAACACAGCCCCACCCATCAGCAGATAGACTGCTTAAAAGTCTTCCTGAGGACACAGCAGCCTGCTAAACATACCCCTTGACACGGCCCTGCTCAGAGGGACAAGACCCAGCTCCTGCCCACCAGTGGGCAGGAATTGGTCCCTCCCACCAGAGAGCCTGCACAAGCCTCTTAGTCTCATCCACCAGGGGGCAGACGGCAGAAGCAAGAAGAATTACAACCTGCAGCCTGCAGAACACTCAGAAAGTTAGACGAAATGAGACACCAGAGGAATATGTCCCAGATGAAGGAACAAGATAGAACCCCAAAAGAACAACTAAGTGAAGTGCAGACAGAGATAGGCAATCTGCCTGAAAAAGAATTCAGAGTAATGATAGTAAAGATGATCCAAGACCTTGGAAAAAGGATGGAGGCACAGACTGAGATACAAGAAATGTTTGACAAAGACCTAGAAGAACTAAAGAACAAACAGAGATGAACAATACAATAACTGAAATGAAAAATACACTAGAAGGAATCAATAGCAGAATAACTGAGGCAGAAGAATGGATTAGTAAACTGGAAGACAGATGGTGGCAATCACTTCCATGGAACAGAATAAAGAAAAAAGAATGGAAAGAAATGAGGAAAGTCTAAGAGACTTCTGGGACAACACTAAATGCACCAACATTTGCATTATAGGGGTCCAAGAAGGAGAAGAGAGAAAGAGACGACCTGAGAAAATATTTGAAGGGAAAGTAGCTGAAAACTTCCTTAATATGGGAAAGGAAACAGTCACCCAAGTCCAGGAAGTGCAGAGAGTCCGAGGCAGGATATACCCAAAGAGGAACACGTGGAGACACATACTAATCAAATTGACAAAAATTAAAGACAAAGAAAAAATATTAAAAGCAACAAAGGACAGGCTTCCCTGGCGGCACAGTGGTTGAGAGTCCGCCTGATGATGCAGGGGACACGGGTTCGTGCCCCGGTCCGGGAGGATCCCACATGCCGCGGAGCGGCTAGGCCCATAAGCCATGGCCGCTGAGCCTGCGTGTCTAGAGCCTGTGCTCCGCAACGGGAGAGGCCACAACAGTGAGAGGCCCGTGTACCGCAAAAAAAAGCCACAAAGGAAAAGCAACAAATAACATACAAGGGAATTCCCGTAAGGTTATCAGCTGATTTCTAGGCAGAAACTCTGCAGGCCAGATGGCAGCGGCAGGACATATTTAAAGTGATGAAAGGGAACCTACCACCAAGAACACTCTACCCAGCAAGGCTCTTGTTCAGATTTAATGGAGAAATCAAATGCTTTACAGATAAGCAAAAGCTAGACAAGCACCACCAGGCCAGTTTGCAACAAATGCTAAAGGAAATTCTCTGGGCAGAAAAGAAAAGGCCACAACTAGAAACAAGAAAATTATGAATGGAAAAGCTCACCAGTAAAGGCAAACATACAGTAAATGTAGGAAATCATCTGCACACAGATGTGATATCAAAACCAGCAATTGTGAGAAGAGGAGAGCACAAGTGCATGATATTGGAAATTAACAGACCAGAAACTTAAAACAGTCTTGTTTACATATAGACTGCTATATCAAAACCTGATGGTAACCACAAACCAAAAAAATACAACAGATACACACAAAAAAAGAATCCAAACACAACATTAAAGTTAGCCAACAAATCACAAAAGAAAAAAGGAAAGGAAGAAAAAAACACCTACAAAAACAAATCCAAAACAATTAACAAAAGGGCAATAATTAGAACATACATATCAATAATGACTTTAAACATAAACAGATTAAATGCTCTAACGAAAAGACACTGACTGGGGCTTCCCTGGTGGCGCAGTGGTTGAGAGTCTGCCTGCCGATGCAGGGGACATGGGTTCATGCCCCGGTCTGGGAAGATCCCACATGCCACGGAGCAGCTGGGTCCGTGAGCCATGGCCGCTGAGCCTGCGCATCCACAGCCTGTGCTCCGCAGCAGGAGAGCCCACAGCGGTGAGAGGCCCACGTACCGCAATAAAAAAAAAAAAAAAAGACACTGACTGGATACAAAAACAAAACCCTTTGTCTTGTCTTTATATGTTGTTATATGTTGTCTACAAGGGACCCACTTCAGATATAGGGACACATACAAACTGAAAGTGAGAGAATGGAAAAAGGTATTCCATGCAACTGGAAATCAAAAGAAAGCTGGAGTAGCAATACTTGCATCAGACAAAACAGACTTTAAAATAAAGACTGGTAAAAGAGACAAAGAAGGACACAACATAATGATCAAGGGACCAATTCAAGAAGAAGATATAACAATTGTAAATATGTATGCACCCAACATAGGAGCACCTAAATTATAAGGAAAATGCTAACAGCCATAAAAGGAGAAATTGACAGTAACACAATAATAGTGGGGGACTTTAAAACCGCACTTTCATCAATGGACAGATAGCCAGGCAGAAAGCAAATAAGGAAACACAGGCCTTAAATGACACATTAGACGAGACGAAGTTAATTGATATTTATAGAACATTCCACTTGAAAGCAGCAGAATACACATTTTTCTCAAGTGCACATGGAACATTCTCCAGGATTGATCACATGCTGGGCTACAAAACAAGCCTCAGTAAATTTAAGAAAATTGAAATCATATCAATCATCTTTTCTGACCACAACGCTATGAGATTAGAAATCAACTACAAGAAAAAAATGTAAAAAAAAACCAAAACCAAAACACAAACACGTGGAGGCTAAGCAACATGTGACTAAACAACCAATGGATCACTGAAGAAATCAAAGACAAAATCAAAAATAACCCAGAGACAAATGAAAATGAAAGCACGACAATCCAAAACCTATGGGACCCAGCAAAAGCAGTTCTAAGAGGGAAGATTATAGCAATACAATCTTACCTCAGGAAACAAGAAAAATCTCAGAGAAACAACCTAACCTTACACCTACAGCAACTAGAGAAATAAGAACAAACAAAACTGAAAGTTAACAGAAGAAATCGTAAAGATCAGAGCAGAAATAAATGAAATAGAGACTTAACAGAAAAGATCAATGAAACTGTAAACTGGTTCTCTGAAAAGACAAACAAAATTGACATTTAGCCAGACTCATCAAGAAAAGAAGACAGAGGGTTCAAATCAATAAAATCAGAAATGAAAAGGAAGTTACACTGGACTCCACAGAAATACAAAGGATCACAAGAAACTACCGCAAGCAACTATATGCCAATAAAATGGACATCCTGGAAGAAATGGGCAAATTCTTAGAAAGGTACAATATCCCAAGACGGGGCCAGGAAGACATAGAAAATGTGAACAGACCAATCACTAGTAATGAAATTTAAACTGAGATTTAAAAACTCCCAACAAACAAAAGTCCAGGACCAGGTGGCTTCACAAGCTAATTCTATCAAACATTTAGAGAAAAGTTAACAGCTATCTGTCTGAAAGTATTCCAAAAAACTGCAAAGGAAGAAACACTCCCAAACTCATTCTATGAGGCCACCATCAACCTGATACCAAAACCAGACAAAGATATCACAAAAAAAGAAAATCATAGGCCAACACCACTGATGAACATAGGTGCAAAAATCTTCAACAAAATACTAGCAAACCAAATCCAACAACACATTAAAAGGATCATACACCGAGATCAAGCGGAATTTACCCCAGGGATGGAAGGATTTTTCAATATCCACAAATCAACCCGTGTGATACACCACATCAACAAATTGGAGAATAAAAACTACATGATCTATCTCAATAGATGCAGAAAAAGCTTTTGACAGAATTCAACATCAATTTATGATAAAAACTCTCCAGAAAGTAGGCATAGAGAGTACATACCTTAACATAATAAAGGCCATATATGACAAACCCAGAGCTAACATCATACTCAATGATGAAAACGTGAAAGCATTCCCTCTAAGATCAGGAACAAGACAAGGCTGTCCCCCCTCACCACTTTTATTTATTATTATTATTTTTTATTTTTGGCTGCGTTGGGTCTTTGTTGCAGGCTTTCTCTAGTTGCGGTGAGCGGGAACTACTCTTTGTTTCAGTGCACAGGCTTGTCATTGCAGTGGCTCCTCTCGTTGGGGATCATGGTCTCTAGGCACGCGGGCTTCAGGAGTTGTAGCACATGGGCTCAGTAGTTGTGCCTCGTGGGTTCTAGAACTCAGGCTCAGTAGTTGTGGTGCATGGGCTTAGTTGCTCCACGGCATGTGGGATCTTCCCAGACCAGGGCTCGAACCTGTGTCCACTGCATCAGCAGGCGGATTCTTAACCACTGCTCCACCAGGGAAGCCCCACCCTCGCCACCTTTATTCAACATAGTTTTGGAAGTCCTAGCCATGGCAATCAGAGAAGAAAAACAAATAAAAGGAATCCAAATTAGAAAAGAAGAAGTAAAACTGTTACTGTTTGCAGATGACACGATACTATACGTAGAAGATCCTAAATATACTACCAGAAAACTAATAGAGCTCATCAATGAATTTGGTAAAGTTGCAGGATACAAAATTCATACCCAGAAATCTGCTGCATTTCTATACACAAACAACAAAAGATCAGAAAGAGATATTACAGACACAATCCCATTTACCATAGCATCAAAAAGAATACTGAGGGGGACTTCCCTCGTGGTCCAGTGGCTAAGACTCCACACTCCCAATGCAGGGGGCCCAGGTTTGATCCCTGGTCAGGGAACTAGATCCCACATGCTGCAACTAAGAGTTCGCATGCCACAACTAAAGATTCCACATGCTGCAACTAAAAGATCCCAGATGCAGCAGCGAAGATCCCGTGTGCCACAACTAAGACCCAGCACATCTAAATAAATAAATGAATAAATAAATAAATATTTTAAAAAAGAATACCTAGGAATGAATCTACCTAAGGAGGCAAAAGACCTGTAACTCCAAAAACTATAAGATGCTGATGAAAGAAATTGAAGATGACACAAACACATGGAAAGATATACCATGTTCTTAGATTACATGGATCAATATTGTCAAAATGACTATACTACCCAAGGCAATCTACAGATTTCATGCAAACCCTATCAAATCACCAATGCATTTTTCACGGAACTAGGACAAAAATATCTTAAAATTTGTATGGAGACAAAAAAGACCCCAAATAGCCAAAGCATTCTTAAGAAAGAAAAATGGAGCTGGAGGAATCAGGCTCCCTGAGGACAATACTACAAAGTTACAGTCTTCAAAACAGCATGGTACTGGCACAAAAACAGACATATAGATCAATGCAACAGGATAGAAAGCCCAGAAATAAACCCACACACCTATGGTCAATTAATCTACAACAAAGGAGGCAAGACTATACAATGGAGAAGAGACAGTCTCTTCAATAAATGGTGCTGGGAAAACTGGACAGCTACATGTAAAAAAATGAAATTAGAACATTCTTTAACACCATACACAAAAATAAACTCAAAATGGATTAAAGATCTAAGTGTAGGACTGGATACTATAAAACTCTCAGAGGAAAACATAAGCAGCACACTCTTTGACATAAATCACAGCAATATTTTTTTTGATCCATCTCCTACAGTAATGAAAATAAAAACAAAAATAAACAAATGGGACCTAATTAAAATCAAAAGCTTTTGCACAGCAAAGGAAACCATAAACAAAACGAAAAGACAACCCACAGAATGGGAGAAAATATATGCAAACAATGCAAATGACAAGGGCTTAATTTCCAAAATATACAAACAGCTCATGCAGCTCAATATCAAAAAAAAAAAAAAAAAAAGGGCAGAAGACCTAAATAGACATTTCTCCAAAGAAGACATACAGATGTCCAAGAAGCACATGAAAAGATGTTCAACATTGCTAAGCATTAGAGAAATGCAAATCAAAACTACAATGAGATATTACCTCACACCAGTCAGAATGGCCATAATCCAAAAATCTACAAACAACAGATGCTGGAGATGGTGTGGAGAAAAGCGAACCCTCTTGCACTGTTGGTGGGAATGTAAATTGGTACAGCCACTATGGAGAACAGTACTGAGGTTCCTTAAAAAACTAAAAATAGAGCTACTATATGATGCAGCAATCTCACTCCTGGGCATATATCTGGAGTAAACCATGGTTCAAAGGGATACATGCACCCCAGTGTTCATTGCAGTGCTGTTTACAATATCCAAGACATGGGAGCAATATAATGTCCATCAACAGGTGACTGGATAAAGAAGATGCGGTACATTTTTACAATGAAATATTACTCAGCCATTAAAAAGAATGAAATAACACCATTTGAAGCAACATGGATGGACCTGGAGATTATCCTACTAAATGAAGTCAGTCAGACAAAGAAAGACAAATATCATATGATATTGTTATACATGGAATCTAAAAAAAATGATACAAATGAACTTATTCACAAAACAGAAACAGACTCAGAACAAACTTATGGTTACCAAGGGGAAGGGTGGGGGGACAGACTGGAAGTTTGGGATTGACATGTACACACTACTATATTTAAAATAGATAACCAACAAGGACCTACTATATAGCACAGGGAACTCTGCTCAATACTCTGTAATAATATAAATGGGAAAAGAATAATATATATTATTATACATATATGAACTATACATATAGGTTCACGTATATGTAAAAAATATAAAAGAGGACATCAAAATCCTAAAATGTGTGGGAGGGGAAGTGAGTAAGAAAATGTAGATTTTTTTTAGAATGTGTTTGAGCATACATGATTACCAGGCTGAAGAAGTAGATATAGTAAGGGGTTAACATACTTGAAAACCACGGTAACAACAAATCAAAAATATGCAATTCATTCACAAAACCAAAGAGAAGAGAATTCAAGCATAATATAAAAGAAAACCAGGGGAAGAGCAGCCAAGATGGTAGAGTAGAAAGACCCTGAGCTCAACTCCTCCCAGGAGGACACCAAAGTCATAAGTATCTTCAGAACAACCATTGATGAAAAAGCCTGGAACCTACCATAAAAGATTTTCTACAACTAAAGACATAAAGAAGGAACCACAATGAGATGGGTAGGAGGGGTGAACTTGTGATATAATTAAATCCCATACACCCCCAGGCAGGGGACCCACAAACTGGAGAATAATTATATTGCAGATGTTCTCCCACAGGAGTGAGAGTTCTGAGCCCCACGTCAGGCTCCCCAGCCCAGGAGTCCAGCACCAGGAAGACACACCCCCAGAGTATTTGGCTTTGAAGGCCAGCGGGGCTTTATTGCAGGAGCCCCACAGGACTGGGGGAAATAGAGTTCACTCTAAAAGTGCACACACAAAGACTCATGTTCATTGGGAGCCAGGGAAAAGCAGTAATTTGATAGAAGCCTGGGCCAGACCTATCTGCTGGTCTTGGGGACTCTCCTGTGGAGGCAGTGGGGGTGGGCAGATGTGGCTTACCCAGGGGACATGGACACTGGTGGCAGACACAGTGAGGAGCATTTGGCCTCTTGAACACTCCTGGTGGCTGACACATTGGATCACTGGCACCAGGAGCTGGCTCCACCCAACAACCTGTAGGCTCCAGTGCTGGGACGCCTCACCTGTCAGCAGAAAGGCTGCCTAAAGAGTTGCTGAGCCCACCGCCACCTCTCAGCATGTCCCTAAACATGGTCCTGCCCACCTAAGGGCTAAGTCCCGGCTCCACCCACCAGTGGGCATGCACCGCCTCCCACCCCCAGCAGCCAGGAATTCTGCACAAGCCTCTACACCAGGGGGCAGACACCAAAAGCAAGAAAACTATGGTCCTGCAATGCATGTCAGACCTTACCCTGGGACCAGGTGGGCCCTGGCCCTGACCACTAGCAGGCCAACACAACCTTCAGAACACCCCAGACATCATACCCAACTGTGTCAGGAACTGGACGCCCCACCACCACCAATGATCTGAAACAAACATTGGGATCCCTGGGCCCTGCAGCCAAACTCCAGGTACCAGCTCTGCCTGCCAGCAGTCTGGCACCAACCCCAGGATGTGGCTTCACCTGCTTGTGGGTGGGCAACAGCCTCAGTGTCTTTGGGACCCTGACTCCAGCCACTGGTGAATGAGCACTAGGCCCAGGGCCCCCTAGGGTTCGGCATCCAGCCACCTCATGACAAGGCCCCACTAAACAGCAACAGCAGGATCCACTCAAGACAGGGCTGGATACCAACCAGACTAGGAGCCAACCAAGCCTACCAGACTGCACACATCATCAGCCCACCACAACAGAAGGACCCACACAGTCATCTTAGGGGGAATCCCTAAAGAATACAGCTTGAGTGATGAGAGGGGAGTGCACTGCTGGGACACACAGGACATCTACAGAGGGCCACTTCTCCAAGGTCAAGAAACTTAACTAACCTACCACAGATGTAAAAATACAAATAGCAACTTAGACAAAATGAGGTAGCAGAGGAATATGTTCCAGACGAAGGAACAAGATAAAACCCTAGAAAAAGAACTAAGTGAAGTGGAGATAGGCAATCTACCTGAGAAAGGGTTCAGAGTAATGATCGTAAAGATGATCGAAGAACTCGGGAGGAGAATGGATGCACAGTGTGAGAAGTCAGAAGTTTTAAACCAAAAGTTAGAAAATATAAAGGACCAGACAGATGCGAAGAATACAATAACTGAAATAAAAAAATACAGTAGAAGGAATCAATAGTGCACTGGATGATACAGAAGAACAGATGAATGAGCTGGAACACAGAGTAGTGGAAATATCTGACACTGAATAGAAAAATGAAAAGAAATGAGGACAGTCTGAGACACCTCTGGGACAACAAGAAGCACACTGATATTTGCATTATAGGGGTTCCAGAAGGAAAAGAGAGAGAGACCAGGGCTGAGAACGTATTTGGAGATAATAGCTGAAAACATCCTTAACTTGGGAAAGAAAATAGGCACCCAAGTCCAGGAAGTGCAGAGAGTCCCATATAAAATTAACTCAAAGAGGAACACACCAAGACAAAAACTGTGTGTGTAATCAAAATGACAAAAATTAAAGATAAAGAGAAAATATCAAAAGCAGTAAGGAAAAAGCAACATATAACATACAAGGGAACTCCAAAAATCTAAATCAGCTGACATTTCAGGAGAAACTCTGCAGACCAAAAGGGAGTGGCATGATATATTTAAACTGATGAAAGGGAAAAACCCTACAACCAAGAATACTCTACCCAGCAAGGCTCTCATTAAGATTTGATTGAGAGGGCTTCCCTGGTGGCACAGTGGTTGAGAGTCCGCCTGCCGATGCAGGGGACATGGGTTCGTGCCCTGGTCCGGGAAGATCCCACATGCCGCGGAGCGGCTGGGTCCGTGAGCCATGGCTGCTGAGCCTGCGCGTCCGGAGCCTCTGCTCCGCAACAAGAGAGGCCACAACAGTGAGAGGCCCGCGTACAGCAAAAAAAAAAAAAAAAAAAAAAAAAGATTTGATTGAGAAATCAAAAGCTTTACAGACAAGCAAAAGCTAAAAGAATTCAGCACCACCAAACCAGCTTTACAACAAATGTTAAAGGAATTTCTCTAGGCAAAAAACAAAAGGCCACAACCAGAAACAAGAAAATTACAAAATGAAAATCTCACCAGTAAAGGCAACACACAGTAAATGTAGGAAATCATCCATATGCAAAACTAGCAGGGAGGTTAAAAGACAAAAGTAGTAAAATTACCTGTATCCACAATAAGAAGTTAAGGGATACACAAAACAATGAGATGTAAAATATGATATCAAGAACAGTAATCATGAGTGGAGCAGAGTAAAAATGCAGGTTATTTAAAGTGCATTTGAGGGAGCTTCAAGATGGCAGAAGAAACACGTGGAGACCACCTTCCTCCCCACAAATACATCAGAAATATATCTACATGTGGAACAACTCCTACAGAACACCTACTGAACGCTGGCGGAAGACCTCAGACCTCCCAAAAGGCAAGAAACTCCCCATGTACCTGGAGAGGGGAAAAAAAAAGAGATAAAAGAATAGGGACGGGACCTGCACCAGTGGGAGGGAGCTGTGAAGGAGGAAAGGTTTCCACACACTAGGAAGCCCCTTCGCGGGCGGAGACCGCGGGTGGCGGAGGGGGGAAGCTTCAGAGCCATGGAGGAGAGCACAGCAACAGGGGTGCGGAGGGCAAAACGGAGAGATTCCCGCACAGATGATCGGTGCCGACCAGCACTCACCAGCCCAAGAGGGGGCTGGGAGCTGAGGCTCGGGCTTCGGAGGTCTGATCCCAGGGAGAGGACTGGGGTTGGCTGTGTGAACACAGCCAGAAGGGGGCTAGTGCGTCACAGCTAGGCGGGAGGGAGTCCGGGAAAAAGTCTGGAACTGCCAAAGAGGCAAGAGACTTTTCCTTGCCTCTTTGTTTCGGGGTGCATGAGGAGACGGGATTAAGAGCACTGCTTAAAGGAGCTCCAGAGACGGGCGCAAGCCACGGCTACCAGCGCAGACCCCAGAGGCGGGCATCAGACGCTAAGGCTGCTGCTGCCGCCACCAAGAAGCCTGTGTGCGAGCACAGGTCACTATCCACACCTCCCTTCCGGAGAGCCTGTGCAGCCCACCACTGTCAGGGTCCCGTGATCCATGGACAACTTTCCCAGGAGAACACATGGCATGCCTCAGGCTGTTGCAACATTACACTGGCCTCTGCCGCCACAGGCTCGCCCCGCATTCCGTACCCCTCCCTCCCCTGGGCCTGAGTGAGCCAGAGCCCCCAAATCAGCTGCTCCTTTAACCCAGTCCTGTGTGAGCGAAGAACAGACAACCTCAAGTGACCTACATGCAGAGGCGGGGCCAAATCCAAAGCTGAACCCCAGGAGCTGTGCGAACAAAGAAGAGAAAGGGAAATCTCTCCCAGCAGCCTCAGAAGCAGCGGATTAAAGCTCCACAATCAACGTGAGGTACCCTGCATCTCTGGAATACCTGAAGAGACAACGAATCATCCCAAATTGAGGAGGTGGATTTTGGGGAGCAATGATATATTTTTTTCCCCTTTTTCTCTTTTTGTGAGTGTGTATGCATATGCTTCTGTGTGTGATTTGTCTGTATAGCTTTGTTTGCTTTTACCATTTGTCCTAGGGTTCTGTCTGTCCGTATTTTTGTTTTTTTGCTTATTTTTAGTATACTTTTCAGCACTTCTTATCATTGGTAGATTAGTTTTTTGGTCTGATTCTTCTCGTCTTTCTTACTTTTTCTTTTAATTACTTAAAAAAACTTTAAAAGTTATTTTTTGGTTTTTATTTTTAAAACATTTTATCTTTTTTTTTCTATCTTTTTTTTTCCTCCTTTTTATTCTGAGCCATGTGGAGGACAGGCTCTTGGTGCTCCAACCAGGCGTCAGCGCTGGGCCTCTGAGGTGGGAGAGGCAAGTTCAGGACATTGGTCTAACAGAGACCTCCCAGCTCCACATAATATCAAAGGGCAAAAATTGCCCAGAGATCTCCATCTCAATGCCAAGACCCAGCTCCACTCACCGACCAGCAAGTTACAGTGCTGGACACCCTACGCCAAACAACTAGCAAGACAGGATCACAACCCCACCCATTAGCAAAGAGGCTGCCTAAAATCATAATAAGGCCACAGACACCCCAAAACAAACCACCAGATGTGGACCTGCTGACCAGAAACACAAGATCCAGCCTCATCCACCAGAACACAGGCACTAGTCCCCTCCACCAGGAGGCCTACACAACCCACTGAACCAACCTTAGCCACTGGGGGCAGACACCAAAAACAACGGGAACTACGAACCTGCAGCCTGCAAAAAGGAGACCCCAAACACAGTAAGTTAAGCAAAATGAGAAGACAAAGAAACACATAGCAGATGAAGAAGCAAGGTAAAAACCCACCAGACCTAACAAATGAAGAGGAAATAGGCAGTCTACCTGAAAAAGAATTCAGAAAAATGATAGTAAAGATGATCCAAAATCTTGGAAACAGAATAGACAAAATGCAAGAAACATTTAACAAGGACCTAGAAGAACTAAAGATAAAACAAACAATGATGAAGAACACAATAAATGAAATGAAAAATACTCTAGATGGGATCAATAGCAGAATAACTGAGGCAGAAGAACGGATAAGTGACCTGGAAGATAAAATAGTGGAAATAACTACTGCAGAGCAGAATAAAGAAAAAAGGATGGAAAGACTTGAGGACAGTCTCAGAGACCTCTGGGACAAAATTAAACGCACCAAAATTCGAATTATAGGGGTTCCAGAAGAAGAAGAGAAAAAGAAAGGGACTGAGAAAATATTTGAAGAGATTACAGTTGAAAACTTCCCTAATATGGGAAAGAAAATAGTTAGTCAAGTCCAGGAAGCACAGAGAGTCCCATACAGGATAAATCCAAGGAGAAATATGCCAAGACACATATTAATCAAACTGCCAAAAATTAAATACAAAGAAAACATACTAAAAGCAGCAAGGGAAAAACAACAAATAACACACAAGGGAATCCCCATAAGGTTAACAGCTGATCTTTCAGCAAAAACTCTGCAAACCAGAAGGGACTGGCAGGACATATTTAAAGTGATGAAGGAGAAAAACCTGCAACCAAGATTACTCTACCCAGCAAGGATCTCATTCAGATTTGATGGAGAAATTGAAACCTTTACAGACAAGCAAAAACTAAGAGAATTCAGCACCACCAAACCAGCTCTACAACAAATGCTAAAGGAACTTCTCTAGGCAAGAAACACAAGAGAAGGAAAAAATCTATAATAACGAACACAAAACAATTAAGAAAATGGGAATAGGATCATACATATCAATAATTACCTTAAATGTAAATGGACTAAATGCTCCCACCAAAAGACACATATTGGCTGAATGGATACAAAAACAAGACCCATATATTTGCTGTCTACAAGAGACCCACTTCAGACCTAGAGACACATACAGACTGAAAGTAAGCGGATGGAAAAAGATATTTCATGCAAATGGAAACCAAAACAAAGCTGGAGTAGCAATTCTCATATCAGACAAAATAGACTTTAAAATAAAGACTATTAGAAGAGACAAAGAAGGACACTACATAATGATAAAGGGATCGATCCAAGAAGAAGATATAACAATTGTAAATATTTATGCACCCAACACAGGAGCACCTCAATACATAAGGCAAATACGAACAGCCATAAAAGGGGAAATCGACAGTAACATATTCACAGTAGGGAACTTTAACACCCCACATTCACCAATGGACAGATCATCCAAAATGAAAATAAATAAGGAAACACAACCTTTAAATGATACATTAAACAAGATGGACTTTTAATTGATATTTATAGGACATTCCATCCAAAAACAACAGAATACACATTTTTCTCAAGTGCTCATGGAACTTTCTCCAGGATAGATCATATCTTGGGTCACAAATCAAGCCTTGGTAAATTTAAGAAAATTGAAATTGTATCAAGTATCTTTTCTGACCACAATGCTATGAGACTAGATATCAATTACAGGAAAAGATCTATAAAAAATACAAACACACGGAGGCTAAACAATACACTACTTAATAACGAAGTGATCACTGAAGAAATCAAAGAGGAAATCAAAAAATACCTAGAAACAAATGACAATGGAGATACAACGACCCAAAATCTATGGGATGCAGCAAAAGCAGTTCTAAGAGGGAAGTTTATAGCAATACAATCCTACCTTAAGAAACAGGAAACATCTCGAATAAACAACCTAAACTTGTACCTAAAGCAATTAGAGAAAGAACAAAAAACCCCCAAAGTTCGCAGAAGGAAAGAAATCAAAACATCAGATCAGAAATAAATGAAAAAGAAATGAAGGAAACGATAGCAAAGATCAATAAAACTAAAAGCTTGTTCTTTGAGAAAGTAAACAAACTTGATAAACCATTAGCCAGACTCATCGAGAAAAAAAGGGAGAAGACTCAAATCAATAGAATTAGAAATGAAAAAGGAGAAGTAACAACTGACACTGCAGAAATACAAAAGATCATGAGAGATTACTACAAGCAACTCTATGCCAATAAAATGGACAATCTGGAAGAAAGGGACAAATTCTTAGAAATGCACAACCTGCCAAGACTGAATCAGGAAGAAATAGAAAATATGAACAGACCAATCACAAGCACTGAAATTGAAACTGTGCTTAAAAATCTTCCAACAAACAAAAGCCCAGGACCAGATGGCTTCACAGGCGAATTCTATCAAACATTTAGAGAAGAGCTAACACCTATCCTTCTAAAACTCTTCCAAAATATAGCAAAAGGAGGAACAATCCCAAACTCATTCTACGAGGCCATCAACCTGATACCAAAACCAGACAAGGATGTCACAAAGAAAGAAAACTACAGGCCAATATCACTGATGAACATAGATGCAAAAATCCTCAACAAAATACTAGCAAACAGAATCCAACAGCACATTAAAAGGATCATACACCATGATCAAGTGGGGTTTATTCCAGGAATGCAAGGATTCTTCAATACACGCAAATCAATGAACGGGATACACCATATTAACAAATTGAAGGAGAAAAACCATATAATCATCTCAATAGAGGCAAAGAAAGCTTCTGACAAAATTCAACACCCATTTCTGATAAAAACCCTGCAGGAAGTAGGCATAGAGGGAACTTTCCTCAACATAATAAAGGCCATATATAACAAACCCACAGCCAACATCGTCCTCAATGGTGAAAACCTGAAAGCATTTCCACTAAGATCAGGAACAAGACAAGGTTGCCTACTCTCACCACTCTTATTCAACATAGTTTTGGAAGTTTTAGCCACAGCAATCAGAGAAGAAAAGGAAATAAAAGGAATCCAAATCGGAAAAGAAGAAGTAAAGCTGTCACTGTTTGCAGATGACATGATACTATACATAGAGAATCCTACCGGAAAACTACTATAGCTAATCAATGAATTTGGTAAAGTAGCAGGATACAAAATTAATGCACAGAAATCTCTGGCATTCCTACACACTAATGATAAAAAATCTGAAAATGAAATCAAGAAAAAACTCCCATTTACCACTGCAACAAAAAGAATAAAATATCTAGGAATAAACCTACCTAAGGAGACAAAAGACCTGTATGCAGAAAATTATAAGACACTGATGAAAGAAATTAAAGATGATACAAATAGATGGAGAGATATACCATGTTCTTGGATTGGAAGAATCAACATTGTGAAAATGAATCTACCACCCAAAGCAATCTACAGATTCAATGCAATCCCTATCAAACTACCACTGGCATTTTTCACACAACTAGAACAAAAAATTTAACAATTTGTATGGAAACACAAAAGACCTCCGAATAGCCAAAGCAATCTTGAGAAAAAACGGAGCTGGAGGAATCAGGCTCCCTGACTTCAGACTATACTACAAAGCTACAGTAATCAAGACACTATGGTACTGGCACAAAAACAGAAAGATAGATCAATGGAACAGGATAGAAAGCCCAGAGATAAACCCATGCACATATGGTCACCTTATCTTTGATAAAGGAGGCAGCAATGTACAGTGGAGAAAGGACAGCCTCTTCAATAAGTGGTGCTGGGAAAACTGGACAGGTACATGTAACAGTATGAGATTAGATCACTCCCTAACAGCATACACAAAAATAAGCTCAAAATGGATTAAAGACCTAAATGTAATGCCAGACACTATCAAACTCTTAGAGGAAAATATAGGCAGGACACTATATAACATAAATCACAGCAAGATCCTTTTGGACCCAGCTCCTAGAGAAATGGAAATAAAAAACAAAAATAAACAAATGGGACCTAATGAAACTTCAAAGCTTTTGCACAGCAAAGGAAACCATAAACAAGACGAAAAGGCAATCCTCAGAATGGGAGAAAATATTTGCCAATGAAGCAACTGACGAAGGATTAATCTCCAAAATTTATAGGCAGCTCATGCAGCTTACTAACAAAAAAACAAACAACCCAATCCAAAAATGGGCAGAAGAGCTAAACAGACGTTTCTCCAAAGAAGATATGCAGACTGCCAATAAACACATGAAAGATTGCTCAACATCATTAATCATTAGAGAAATGCAAATCAAAACTACAATGAGATATCATCTCACACCACTCAGAATGGCCATCATCAAAAAATCTGGAAACAATAAATGCTGGAGAGGGAGTGGAGAAAAGGGAACCCTCTTGCACTGTTGGTGGGAATGTAAATTGATACAGCCACTGTGGAGAACAGTATGGAGGTTCCTTAACAAACTGCAAATAGAACTACCATATGACCCAGCAATCCCAACACTGGGCATATACCCTGAGAAAACCAAAATTCAAAAAGAGTCATGTACCAAAATATTCATTGCAGCTCTATTTACAATAGCCCAGAGATGGAAACAACCTAAGTGTCCATCATCAGATGAATGGATAAAGAAGATGTGGCACATATATACAATGGAATATTACTCAGCCATAAAAAGAAACGAAATTGAGCTATTTGTAATGAGGTGGATAGACCTAGAATCTGTCATACAGAGTGAAGTAAGTCAGAAAGAGAGAAACAAATACCGTATGATAACACATATATATGGAATTTAAGAAAAAAAATGTCATGATGAACCTAGGGGTAAGACAGGAATAAAGACACAGACCTCCTAGAGAATGGACTTGAAGATATGGGGAGGGGGTAGGGTAAGCTGTGACAAAGCGAGAGAGAGGCATGGACATATATATACTACCAAACGTAAGGTAGATAGCTAGTGGGAAGCAGCTGCACAGCACAGGGAGATCAGCTCGGTGCTTTGTGACTGCCTGGAGGGGTGGGATAGGGAAGGAGGGAGGGAGGGAGATGCAAGAGGGAAGAGATATGGGAACATATGTATATATATAACTGATTCATTCTGTTGTAAAGCAGAAACTAACACACTATTGTAAAGCAATTATACTCCAATAAAGATGTTAAAAAAAAATCTGTAAAATATACAAACACATGGAGGATAAACAGTACACTACTTAATAACCAAGAGATCACTGAAGAAATCAAAGAGGAAATAAAAAATACCTAGAAACAAATGATAATGAAACACGACAACACAAAACCTATGGGATGCAGCATAAGCAGTTCTAAGAGGAAAGTTTGTAGCAATACAATCCTACCTTAAGAAATAAGAAACATCACAAATAAACAACCTAACCTTACACCTAAAGCAATTAGAGAAAGAAGAACAAGAACACCCCAAAGTTAGCATAAGGAAAGAAATCATAAAAATCAGATCAGAAATAAATGAAAAAGAAATGAAGTAAATGATAGCAAAGATCAATAAAGCTAAAAGCTGGTTTTTGACAGGATAAACAAAATTGATAAACCATTAGCCAGACTCATCAAGAAAAAGTGGGAGAAGACTCAAAATCAACAGAATTAGAAATGAAAAAGGAGAAACAACAACTGACAGTGCAGAAATACAAAGGATCATGAGAGATTACTACAAGCAACTATACGCCAATAAAATGGACAACCTGGAAGAAATGGACAAATTCTTAGAAATGCACAACCTTCCAAGACTGAACCAGGAAGAAATAAAAAGTATGAACAGACCAATCACAAGCACTGAAATTGAAACTGTGATTAAAAATCTTCCAACAAACAAAAGCCCAGGACCAGATGGCTTCACAGGCATATTCTATCAAACATTTAGGAAAGAGCTAACACCTACCCTTCTCAAACTCTTCCAAAACATAGCAGAGAGATGAACACTCCCAAACTCATTCTATGAGGCCACCATCACCCTGATACCAAAACCAGACAAGGATGTCACAAAGAAAGAAAACTACAGGCCAATATCACTGATGAACATAGATGCAAAAATCCTCAACAAAATACTAGCAAACAGAATCCAACAGTACATTAAAAGGATCATACACCATGATCAACTGGGGTTTACCCCAGGAATGCAAGAATTCTTCAATATACACAAATCAATCAGTGTCATACACCATATTAATAAATTGAAGTAGAAAAACCATATGATTATCTCAATAGATGCAAAGAAAGCTTTAAACAAAATTCAACACCCATTAATGATAAAAACCCTCCAGAAAGCAGGCATAGAGGGAACTTACGTCAACATAATAAAGGCCATATATATGACAAACCTACAGCCAACATCGTCCTCAATGGTGAAAAACTGAAACCATTTCCGCTAAGATCAGGAACAAGACAAGGTTGCCCATTCTCACCACTCTTATTCAACATAGTTTTGGAAGTTTTAGCCACAGCAATCAGAGAAGAAAAAGAAATAAAAGGAATCCAAATTGGCAAAGAAGAAGTAAAGCTGTCACTGTCTGCAGATGACATGATACTATACATAGAGAATCCTAAAGATGCTACCAGAAAACTACTAGAGCTAATCAATGAATTTGGTAGAGTAGCAGGATACAAAGTTAATGCACAGAAATCTCTGGCATTCCTATACACTAATGATGAAAAATTTGAAAGTGAAATTAAGAAAACACTCCCACTTAGCACTGCAACAAAAAGAATAAAATACCTAGGAATAAACCTACCTAAGAAGACAAAAGACCTGTATGCAGAAAATTATAAGACACTGATGAAAGAAATTAAAGATGATACAAATAGATGGACGGATATACCATGTTCTTGGATTGGAAGAATCAACATTGTGAAAATGACTATAGTACCCAAAGCAATCTACAGATTCAATGCAATCCCTATCAAACTACCATTGGCATTTTTCAGAGAACTAGAACAAAAATTTCACAATTTGTATGGAAACCCACAAGACCCTCGAATAGCCAAAGCAATCTTGAGAAAGAAAAACGGAGCTCTAGGAATCAGGCTCCCTGACTTCGGACTATACTACAAAGCTACAGTAATCAAGACAGTATGGTACTGGCACAAAAAAAACAGAAATATAGATCAATGGAACAGGATAGAAGGCCCAGAGATAAACCCATGCACATATGGTCACCTTATTTTTGATAAAGGAGGCAAGAATATAATGGAGAAAAGACAGCCTCTTCAATAAGTGGTGCTGGGAAAACTGGACAGCTACATGTCAAAGAATGAAATTAGAACACTCCCTAACACCATACCAAAAATAAACTCAAAATGGATTAAAGACCTAAATGTAATGCCAGACACTATCAAACTCTTAGAGGAAAACATAGGCAGAACACTCTATGACAGCAAGATCCTTTTGGACCCAGCTCCTAGAGAAATGGAAATTAAAAAAATTTAAAAATGGGACCTAATGAAACTTCAAAGCTTTTGCACATGAAAGGAAACCATAAACAAGACAAAAAGACAACTCTCAGAATGGGAGAAAATATTTGCAAATGAAGCAACTGACAAAGGATTAATCTCCAAAATTTAGAAGCAGGTCATGCAGCTCAATATCAAAAAAACAAACAAACAAATCCAAAAATGGGCAGAAGACCTAAATAGATATTTCTCCATAGAAGATATACAGATTGCTAACAAACACATGAAAGAATGCTCAACATCATTAATCATTCGAGGAATGCAAAACAAAACTACAATGAGATATCATCTCACACCAGTCAGAATGGCCATCATCAAAAATCTGCAAACAACAAATGCTGGAGAGGGTGTGGAGAAAAGGGAACCCTCATACACTGCTGGTGGGAATGTAAATTGATACAGCCACTATCAAGAACAGTATGGAGGTTCTTTAAAAAACTACAAATAGAACTACCATATGACCCAGCAATCCCACTACTGGGCATATACCCTGAGAAAACCGTAATTCAAAAAAAGTCATGTACCACAATGTTCACTGCAGCTCTATTTACAATAGCCCAGAGATGGAAACAACCTAAGTGTCCATCATCAGATGAATGGATAAAGAAGATTTGGCACATGTATACAATGGAATATTACTCAGCCATAAAAAGAAATGAAATTGAGTTATTTGTAGTGAGGTGGATGGACCTAGAGTCTTTCATACAGAGTGAAGTCAGAAAGAGAAAAAAAATACTGTGTGCTAACACATATATATGGAATCTAAAAAAAAAAAAAGTCATGAAGAACCTAGGGGCTAGATGGGAATAAAGACACAGACCTACTAGAGAATGGACCTGAGGACACGGGGAGGGGGAAGGGTAAGCTGGGACAAAGAGAGAGAGTGGTAGTGTATATATGGACACATATACACTACCAAATGTAAAACAGATAGCTAGTGGGAAGCAGTCACGTAGCACAGGGAGATCAGCTCGGTACTTTGTGAGTAGCTAGAAGAGTGGGAAAGGGAGGATGGGAGGGAAGGAGACACAAGAGGTAAGAGATATGGGTATATATATATATATGAATAACTGATTTACTTTGTTATAAAGCAGAAACTAACACACCATTGTAAAGCAATTATACTCCAATAAAAATGTTAAAAAAAAATAAAAATAAAGTGCATTTGAAATTAAGAGATCAACACATTTAAAAAATCATGTTTATATACAGACTGCTACACAAAAAGCTCATGGTAACCACAAACCTAAAATCTGCAATAGACATACACAGAAAAGAAAAAGGAATCCAAACATAACACTAATGACAGTCATCAAATCACACAAGAGGAGAACAAAATAAGATGGGGGGAAAAGACCTACGAAAACAAATCCAAAGCACTTAACAAAATGGCAATAAGAACATACATATCAATAATTACCTTAAATTTAAAGGGACTAAATGCTCCAACCAAAAGTCATAGGTTGGCTGAATGGATGCAAAAACAAGACCCAAATATATCCTGCCTACAAGAGATGCACTTCAGATCTAGAGACACATGCAGACTGAAAGTGAGGGGAGGATGGAATTTCCTGGCAGTCCAGTGGTTAGGACTTGGCCCTTTCATTGCTAGGGCACGGGTTCAATAAATGGTCAGGGAAGTAAGATCCCACAAGCCACAGGGCGTGGCCAATAAATAAATAAATAAAAATTTAAAGACACTAGAAGCTAGTCATGAAAAAAAAAGGGGGGGAATTCCCTGGCAGTCCAGTGGTTAGGACTCAGCACTTCCACTGCTGGGGCCCAGGTTCAATCTCTGGTCAGGGAACTAAGGTCCTGCAAGCAGCATGGCACAGCCCAAAATCAGAATAAGTGATGGGATGGGAAAAGGTATTCCATGCAAATGAAAATCAAAAGAAAGCTGGAGTAGCAATACTTAGATTTTAAAATAAAGACTGTTCCCCACTGCCCCACAGAAAAAAAAAGACTGTTATAAGAGACAATGAAGGACACTACATAATGATCAAGGGATTAAACCAAGAAGATGATGTAACAATTGTAAATATATATGCACCCAACATAGGAGTACCTCAATATATAAGGCAATATTAACAGATGTAAAAGGAGATATCAACAATAACACAATAAACAGTAGGGACTTTAACACCCCGCTTTTATCAATGGACAGATCAACCAGACAGAAAATCAAATAGGAAACACAGGTCTTAAATAACACATTGGACCAAATGGACCATTGATATTTAAAGAGCATTCCATCTGAAAGCAGCAGAATACACATTCTTTTCAAGTACACATGGAACATTCTCCAGGATAGATCACGTGCTAGGCCACAAAACAGGACTCAGTAAATTTAAGAAAATTGAAATCATATCAAGCATCTTGTCCAACAACAATGCTATGGGACTAGAAATAAACTGCAAGGAAAAAACTGCAAAAAACACAAACATGTGGAGGCTAAACAATATGCTACTAACCAACCAATGGATCACTGAAGAAATCAAAGAGGAAATCAAAAAATACCTAGAGACAAATGAAAATAAAAACGATGATACACAACCTATGGTCTCAAGAAAAGCAGGGGGTTTTTTGAAATATAAGTTTTATTTATGTCTGAATAAAAATATTTTTTCCCTTTAGAGTGTCCATTGATGCCTTCCCCTGCCATCTAGCCCATTCTTTTATCTCAGAAGCACTGAAATAAGGAATAGCAGTTCTGAAAGGGAAGTTTTTAGCAATACAAGCTTACCTAAGGAAACAAGAAAAATCTGAAATAAACAACCTAATCTTAAAAAAGAAACACGTAACTTTATACCTAAAGCAACTAGAAAAAGGACAAACAAAACCCAAAGTTAGTAGAAGGAAAGGAATCATAAAGATCAGAGCAGAAATAAATGAAATAGAAACAAAGAAAACAATAGAAAAGATCAATAAAACTGAAAGCTGGTTCTCTGAAAAGATAAACAAAATTGATAAACTTTTAGCTAGACTCATCAAGAAAAAAAGGGAGAAATGCAAAAGGAGAAGTTACAACGGACACCACAAATATACAAAGGATAAGAAACTGCTATCAGCAACTCTACACCAATAAAATGGACAACGAGAGGAAGTGGACAAATTCTTAGAAAGGTACAATCTCCCAAGACTGAACCAGGAAGAAATAGAAAATATGAACAGACCAATTACCAGTACTGAAATTGAATCAGTTATTTTATTTATTTATTTATTTTTTTGTGGTACGCGGGCCTCTCACTGTTGTGGCCTCTCCCATTGTGGAGCATAGGCTCCGGATGCACAGGCTCAGCGGCCATGGCTCACGGGCCCAGCCGCTCCGCGGCATGTGGGATCCTCCCGGACCGGGGCACGAACCCATGTCTCCTGCATCGGCAGTCAGACTCTCAACCACTGCGCCACCAGGGAAGCCCTGAATCAGTTATTTTTAAACTCCCAACAAACAAAAGTCCAGGACCAGATGGCTTCACAGGTGAATTTTATCAAACATTTAGAGAAAAGTTAACACCTATCCTTCTGAAACTATTCCAAAAAACTGCAGAGGAAGGAACACTCCCAAACTCATTCTATGAGGCAACTGTCAACCTGATACCAAAACCAGACAAAGATTTCAACAGTAAAAATTACAGGCCAATATCACTGATCGACATACATGCAAAAATCCTCAACAAAATACTAGTAAACTGAATCCAACAATACATTAACAGGATCATACACCACGATCAAGTGGGATTTATTGCAAGGATGCAATGATTTTTTCAGTATCTGCAATTCAATCAATGTAATGCATCACATTAACAAATTGAAGAATAAAAACCATATGATCCTCTCAATAGATGCAGAAAAAGCTTCTGACAGAATTCAACAACGATTTATGATTAAAAAAAAAAACTCTCCAGAAAGTGGGCATAGAGAGAACATACCTCAACATAATAAAGGCCATATATGACAAACCCAGAGCTAACATTGTACTCAATGATGAAAACCTGAAAGCATTCCCTCTAAGACAAAAAACAAGAGAAGGATGCCCAGTCTCACCACTTTTGTTCAGCATAATTTTGGAAGTCTTAGCCACGGCAATCAGAGAAGAAAAACAAATAAAAGGAATCCAAATTGGAAAAGAAGAAGTAAACCTGTCACTGTTTACACATGACATGATACTGTACGTAAAAAATCCTAAAGATGCCACCAGATAACTACTAGAGCTCATCCATGAATTCAGTAAGTTTCGGGATACAAAACTAATATACAGAAATCTGTTGCATTTTTATACACTAACAATGGAGTATCAGAGAGAAATTAAGGAAGCAATCCCATTTACCATTATATTCAAAAGAATGAACTAGGGACTTCTTTGGTGGCACAGTGGTTAAGAATCTGCCTGCCAATGCAGTGGACACAGGTTCAAGCCCTGGCCTGGGAAGATTCTACATGCCATGGAGAAAGTAAGCCCGTACACCACAACTACTGAGCCTGCGCTCTAGAGCCCACGAGCCACAACTACTGAGCCCACGAACCACAACTACTGAGCCCACGTGCCACAACTACTGAGCCCACGTGCCACAACTACTGAAGCCCGCGCACCTAGAGCCTGTGCTCCACAAGAGAAGCCACCACAAGAAGCCCGCACACCACAATTAAGAGTATCCCCCACTTGCTGCAACTAGAGAAAAGCCCACACACAGCAATGAAGACCCAAGGCAGCCAAAAATAAATTTTAAAACATTTTTTAATTAAAAAAAAAAAGAAATACCTAGGAATAAACTTACCTAAGGAGGCAAAAGACCTGTACTCCAAAAACTATGACTCATGAAAGAAATTGAAGATGACACAAACAGATGGAAAGATATACTGTGTTGTTGGATTAGAAGGATCCTTATTGTTAAAATGACCATACTACCCAAGGTAATCTACAGATTCAATGCAATCCCTATTGAATCAACAATAGCATTTTTCACAGAACTAGAACAAAAAATTTTTAAATTTGTATGGAAACACAAAAAACCCTGAATACCCAAGACAATCTTGAGAAAGAAAGAGCTGGAGGAATCATGTTCCCTGACTTCAGACTATACTGCAAAGCTACAGTAATCAAAAGCAGGGTACCAGCACAAAAGAAAACACATTGATCAGTGAAACAGGATAGAAAACCAGAAATAAACCCACGTACTTACAGGCAATTAACCTACAAAAAGGGAGGCAAGACTACAAAATGGAGAAAAGACAGTCTCTTCAATAAGTGGTGCTGGGAAACGTGGACAGCTACATGTAAAGGAGTGAAATTAGAACATTCTCTATTACCATACACAAAAATAAACTCAAAATGGATCAAAGGGCTTCCCTGGTGGCGCAGTGGTTGAGAGTCCGCCTGCCGATGCAGGGGACACAGGTTCGTGCCCCCGTCCGGGAAGATCCCACATGCTGTGGAGCTACTAGGCCTGTGAGCCATGGCCGTTGAGCCTGCGTGTCTGGAGCCTGTGCTCCACAACAGGAGAGGCCACAACAGTGAGAGGCCCACATACCGCAAAAAAAAAAATGGATCAAAGACTTAAGACTGGATACTATAAAACTCCTAGAGGAAAACATAGGCAGATCACACTTTGACATAAGTCACAGCAATATTTTTTTGGATTCATCTCCTAGAGTAATGGAAACAAAAGCAATAGTAAACAAATGGGACCTAATTAAACTTAAAATGCTTTTGCACACCAAAGGAAACCATAAATAAAACAAAAAGACAACCTATGGACTGGCAGAAAATATTTGCAAACCATGTGACCAACAAGGGGTTAATTTCCAAAATACACTAACAGTTCACACAGCTCAATATCAAAAAAACAAACAACCCAATCAAAAAATGGGCAGAAGACCTGTTATGTGTTTTTTTTCCAGGGAGCAAACAGGTACAAAGCTAGTCTCTGAAAGAGCTGGCAAAAGGCTTCAGCGAGGGGAGGAAGGAGATAAAAACCCCATTCTGACATGCACCCCAGTGTTTACAGCAGCACTATTTACAATAAACAAGACATGTAATCAACTTAAATGTCCATCAACAGATGAATGAATAAAGAAGATGTGATAAATATACAAACATACATATACACACACATACATATACACACACCTACATACACACACATATACATACAATGGAATATTACTCAGCCATAAAAAAAGAATGAAAAAATGCCATTTGCAGCAACATGGATGGGCCTAGAGATTATCATACTAAGTGAAGTAAGTCACACAGAGAAAGACAAATATCGTATCACTTACATGTGGAATCTAAAAAGATGATACAAATGAACTTATTTACAAAACAGAAACAGACTCACAGATAGACAACAAACTTATAGTTACCAAAGGGAAAAGGGGGGGTGGATAAATGAGTTGGGATTAGCAGATACAAACTACTATATATGAAATAAACAACAAGGTCCCATTACATAGCACAGGCAACTTTATTCAGTATTTTGTAATAAAATATAATCTGAAAGAATTTGAAAAAGAATATATATATATATACACACACATATATATATTGCATCTGGCTTGTTTCACTTAGCATTATGTTTTCAAGGTTTATGCACGTTGTAGCATGTATCAGAATTTCCTTCCTTTTTAAGGCTGAAAAATATTGCATTTCATGTATATACCACATTTTGTTTATCCATTCATTCATCAACGGACATTTCGTTTGTTTCCATCTTTTGGCATTGTGAATAATGCTGCTGTGTACATGGGGGTATTCAAATATCAAGTCCCAGCTTTCAATTTTTTTGGTACATACCTAGAAGTGGAATTGCTGAACTGTATGGTAATTCTATGTTTAATTTTTTGAGGAACTGTCATATTGTCTTCCACAGTTGCTGCACCATTTTACGGGCTACATTTGACATAGTCCATGATTTTCTACATCATCTTGGAGATGGAAGCTGACAATGTATGGCATGGCTGCTAGGAAAAGCAATGGCTCGAGGACCCCGGGCTCAGTATGTGGGTGTCCAAGCATGGAGAAGGAAGCCTCCATTTGTTACTGTGCCCTCCTTTAAGCCATGATGGTCTAAAGGCAGTCACAGCTCCAGAACCTTGGTCTGTCCTTGCTGCTCTGTTGGCTAATTTATTAGACTACCATTGCCTGCTGCTTGACACTAAAGGATGGGAGAACTAGAGGAAATGTTACTAACCCCAAGAGAACAACAGCTTGGGAATAGGAAAAGTGCCTGCCTTGCTTCAGCTCTTTGCATGTGCTTGCCCAGCAGCTAGGGTAAGTCAAGATTACAGGAAGCTAGGATTGTTGTTCCTGAGGCAATTAAAATTTGGAAAAATTAAGACCAAAGCCCTGCTCTAAAGGGAAGTGAGCACAAGGTATTGTGAATTTGTGGGTATTGATTGGCATGGGAGAACCTCCAGACTTAGGGAAGAGTCTAGAGAGGTTGGGGTCAGGGCACATGAGCACAGCCCAATTCTGCAATAGTCTCCTCCACTCAGCAGGGGAGGGTTCAGACTCTTCCTAGGCAGGGAGAGTTGAGGAGAGTGGAATTCTGCAACATGAGGACCAACACAAGAAAATAACTGGAACCAAAGTTGGCATAAAATTTTTCAGAATAGGCTGTAGTCCTCTTCTATTCTCAGGTGCTGCAAGAAGACCCTCATGAGGTCTCCATCCACTACTTTAGCCATAGGCAGGTGGCAAGAGTCTCTAGTGTGATAACAACAGGGACCTAGAAGGAATGGAGGTGCACTGATGGTTTGGTCTCCTCAGCAGGAAAAAGGGATGAGGGTAAGAAGACTCAGCAGCTCTGGGGGGGAGACAGGTTCTGTACTAGCCAAGATGTAGCAGTTTTAGAAGGATGAAGAAAGAGGTGGTTCAGTGGAAAGATAAACTACATCAGCAAATGTATCAGTTACCATGTGTATTAGACAGGTGTCTCCCAAGAAACAGCACCAATAGAATGTGTATACATGTAGGAGAGCTATTATGAGGAATTGGCTCACACAATATGGAATCTGCAGTGTGGGCCAGCAGGTTGGAGACACAGGAGAGCTGACAGTGCAGATAAACTCCAAATCACTGTGCTGGGGAAATCCCTCTTCCTTGAGGAGGCCAGCCTCTTTGTTCTATTCAGATCTTCAACTAATGGAATGAGGCCCACCCAATTATGAAGAGCAATCTGCTTACTTCAAGTTCACCAATTTAGGCAGGAGGAGTCAAGATGGCGGAATAGGAGGACACAGAATCCATCAATTCTCACAAGTTCATCAAGAATACATCTACAAGGACTTCCCTGGTGGCACAGTGGTCAAGACTACATGCTTCCAATGCAGGGGGCCCGGGTTCAATCCCTGGTCAGGGAATTAGATCCCACACGTATGCCGCAACTAAGAGTTTGCATGCAACAACTAAGGACCCGGTGAGCCACAACTAAGGAGCTGGCGCATTGCAACTAAGGAGCGTGGCTGCCACGACTAAGGAGCACACCTGCCACAACAAAGACCCGGCGCAACCAAATAAATAAAACAACTATTGAAAAAAGAAGAGTTAATAGAATTTTTTTTAATGTTTAAAAAAAAAAGAATACATCTACAAATGGAACAGTTCTCATAGAACACCTGCTGAACATTAGCAGAAGACTTTGGACACGTAAAAGGACAAGAAAAATCCCCTCACAACCAGGTAGGATGAAAGACAGAAGAACAAAAGAAAAGAGGAATCAAAAAAGGGACCAGCAACCCTGGCGGTAAGCTGCAGGTGAGGGGAAGTCCCCACATGCAGAAAAACTTCCTCACGGTGGGGAAATCAGCTGGGACAGAAAAAGAACTTTGGGAGATCAAAGGAGAATGCAGTGGATGGTCTGTGGAAGGCAGGACAAAGTAAGAACTGCATGCATAGTCTACAACACAGCACTGCGCATTCCAGCCTGAGTCACAAGTCTCCTGTTGCGAAGGGGGCCAGGTGCTGGAAAATGGCATTTGGAGCACGGACACAGGGAAGGGACAGCTGCTGGCTGTGAAAAGACAGCCTGAAGGGACAGGAGTAAGGAGCCCCACGGAGTCTGTAGAAAAAGCCTGGGGCACCATAGAAGCAAGGTGTTATTGGTGAGTGGTGTGCAAGTGGCAGACTCACCATTACAACCCCTTTCCCCAGCCACCGGCATTGGGAGGGGCTCCCATCTGAGTGGGCCCATCCACCCCTCAGGCCAGGGTCTCCACCCATGGGCTCCAGGGGCCTGAGTGCCGCCCATCCCAAAGCCTCCTTGGGAATCAGCCCTGGGTGCCCCTGCCTGGGACACAGTCTGCCAATGCTGTGGGGGCTGAGTACTAGAGTGTGGTGTTTGGCGAATGGATCCAGGGAGAGGAGTGCTGTTGGCTGCGCGGATTCAGCAGAGGGGACAGGAACGCGGGGATGCGCGGCCGGGAGTGCCCCTAGAAGAAGCATGGTCTGCCTGAAAATCGAGGCACCAGTGTTGAGAGGTGTGCAGGGGGAGGGCAGGGCTGCCACTGCCCCCACATGCCAGCTCCTGCCTCCGCAGGCACTGGGAGGGGCTCCAGCCAGAGGCAGCACACCACAGTCTGTTGCAACTGCCTGCTGGTTCTGCCGCTACAGGCAACTCACACACACCCCAACCGTGGCTGCAGTGCCGCTCCCCGGCTTGAGTGAGTAAGTGCGCCCCAAGCAGCCACTGCTTTCACTCCCTCTCACCTGGGCAAGGAACAGATGCCTGAGGGTGGCCCACACACAGAGGTGGGGTCAAAACGAAAGCGGAGCCTCAGGGGCAGTGTGACTAAGGAAGAGGAAAGGAAATCTCTCTGGGCAGTTGCACAAGCCACAGATTAAATCCCCAGGATCAGTTTGGTAAATCCTGCATCTGTGGAATACCTTAATAGACAACGACTGTTCCCACAATTGAGACTGGCCTAGCCTTCACAGCAATGGACTTTGGGGGCAAGTACACGTGGGGGTTGGGCCAGTCAGAGTCTGAGCTGGCCCTACAGTGGCCACAGCAGATCCAGACACGTACCTAGAAGTATCGGAAGGCCTTCTGCGGAGGCAGAGATGGGCTCTGGCTCACTGCGGGAGCAAGGACGCTGACAGAAGAGGCCCCAAGAAAATAATCTTATTACTATTATTCTTTTTTTGTTCCGTTTTGTTCAGTCACTGGTGGTGTTGCTTTTATTATTTTTTACCTTTTTGTGTGTGTGTGTGGTAACGCGGGCCTCTCACTGTTGTGGCCTCTCACGTTGCGGAGCAAAGGCTCCGGGCGTGCAGGCTCAGCGGCCATGGCTCACGGGCCCAGCCACTCTGCGGCATGTGGGATCTTCCCGGACCGGGGCATGAACCCGTGTCCCCTGCAACAGCAGGCGAACTCTCAACCACTGCGCCACCAGGGAAGCCCTATCTTTTATTTTTAATTTTTTTTATTTTTAAATATTTTTTTCTATTTTTATTTTACTTTTTTGTTGTTTTGTATTTTTCTTTTGTTTTTTATTTTATTATTTTATTTTTTTGATTGTTTTTATGGATATATTTTATGTTTGCTTTTTTGTTGTCTACTTTCTGTTTTTCTTTTATTTTTCAATTTTTGTTTTTGTTAGTTTAGTCCTCATTGTTCTCATTTTTTAATTCTTTTGTTTGTTCTCGTTTTTGTTTTCTCTTTCTTTTTTTCTTTCTGTGTGTGTGTGTTGTGGTGGCTGCTATTTGTTTGCTGTTGTTTTTGCTATTTGTCTTGGGTTTTGTTTGTCTTCTTTTCTTTTCTTTTTCCTCTGGCCATACTGCACAGCTTGTGTGCTCTTGGTTCCCTGGCTAGGGGTCAGGCCTGGGCTCCTGGAGGGAAGGACTAAGTCCAGGACACTGGACAGCCAGAGAATTCCTAGGCACAGGGAATATTAATTGGCATGCACACTTTCAGGGGTAGCCACATAAACACCAAGACCCGGCCCCACAAAACTGCCTGCAGGCTCCAGTGCTGGAGACCTCATGCCAAACAACCAGCAAGACAGGAACACAGTCCCACACATCAGCAGACAGGCTGCCTAAAGTCGTACTAATCTAACAGACACCCCAAAAAAACCACCTGATGCGGCCCTGCCCTTCAGAGGGAAAAGACTCAGCTCCACCCACCAGGGCTCAGGCATCAGTCCCTCTCACCAGGGACCCTACACAAGCCCCTGGACGAAGCTCACTCACCACGGGGCAGACAACAGAAACAAGAGGAATTACGACCCTGCAGCCAGTGGAAAGGAGACCACAAACACAATAAGTTAGACAAAATGAGACGACAGAGAAATATGCTGCAGAAGAAGGAGCAAGGTACAATCTAACAAGACCAAATCAATGAAGAGGAAATAAGCAATCTATCTGAAAAAGAACTCAGAGTAATGATAGTAATGATGATCCAAGATCCTGGAAACAGAATGGAGGCATGGGTCAAGAAGATACAAGAAATGTTTAACAAGGACCTAGAAGAACTAAAGAACAAACAATCAGTGATGAACAACACAATAACTGAAATGAAAAATACACTAGAAGGAATCAACAGCAGAATAACTGAGGCAGAAGAACGGAGAAGTGAGGTGGAAGACATAATGGTGGAAATAACTGCCGAGGAGCAGAATAAAGAAAAAAGAATGGAAAGAAATTACGACAGTCTCAGAGACCTCTGGGACAACATAAAATGCACCAACATTCGAATTATAGGTGGCCCAGAAGAAGAGAAAGGGAAAGGGCCTGAAAAATTATTTGTAGAGACTGCAGTCGGAAACATCCCTAACATAGGAAAGGAAACAGACAATCAAGTCCAGAAAGCTCAGAGAGTCCCATACAGGATAAACCCAAGGAGAAACACAACGAGACACATATTAATCAAACTAACAAAAATTAAATACAAAGAAAAAATATTAAAAGCTGCAAGGGAAAATCAACAAATAACAGACAAGGGAATCCCCATAAGGTTATCAGCTTATTTTTCAGCAGAAATTCTGCAGGCCAGATGGGAGTGGCAGGACATTTTTGTGATAAAAGGGAAAAACCTACAACCAAGATTACTCTACCCAGCAAGGATCTCATTCAGATCTGACAAGACATCAAAATCTTTACAGACAAGCACAAGCTAAGAGAATTTAGCACCACAAAACCAGCTTTACAACAAACACTAAAGGAACTTCTCTAAGTGGGAAACACAGGAGAAGAAAAAGACCTACAAGAACAAACCCAAAACAATTAAGAAAATGGTAACAGGAACATACATATCTATAATTACTTTAAATGTAAATGGATTAAATGCTCCAACCAAAAGACACAGACCAGCTAAATGGATACAGAAACAAGACTGTATATATGCTGTCTACAAGAGACCCACTTCAGACTCAGGGACACATACAGACTGAAAGTGAGGGGATGGAAAAAGATATTCCATACAAATAGGAATCAAAAGAAAGCTGGAGCAGCAATAGTCATTTCAGACAAGATAGACTTTAAAATAAAGACTATTATAAGAGACAAGGAAGGACACTACATAATGATCAAGGGATCGATCCAAGAAGAAGATATAACAATTGTAAATATTTATGCACCCAACACAGGAGCACCTCAATACATATGGAAAATACGAACAGCCATAAAAGGGGAAATCGACAGAAACACATTCATAGTAGGGGACTTTAACACCCCACATTCACCAATGGACAGATCATCCAAATGAAAATAAATAAGGAAACTCAAGCTTTAAATGGCACAATAGACCAAAGAGACTTAATCGATATTTATACGACATTCCTCATGAAAATGGCAAAATACATTTTCTTCTCAAGTGCTGACAGAACATTCTCCAGGAAAGATCATATCTTGGGTCACAAATCAACCCTCGGTAAATTTAAGAAAACTGAAATCATATCAAGTATCTTTTCTGGCCACAATGCTATGAGACTAGATATCAATTACAGGACAATATCTGTAAAAAATATAAACACATGGAGCCCAAACAGTACGTTACTAAATAACCAAGAGATCACTGAAGAAATCAAAGAGGAAATCAAAAAATACCCAGAAACAAATGACAATGAACACACGACAACACAAAACATATGGGATGCAGAAGTAGTTCTAAAGGGAAGTTTATAGCAATATAATCCTACCTCAAGAAACAAGAAATACCTCTATTAAACAACCTAAACTTACACCTAAAGCAATTAGAAAAAGGAGAGCAAAAAACCCCCAGTTAGCAGAAGGAAAGAAATCATAAAGATCAGATCAGAAATAAACAAAAAAGAAATGAAGGAAATGATAACAAAGATCAATAAAGCTAAAAGCTGGTTTTGGACAGGATAAACAAAATTGATAAACCATTAGCCAGACTCATCAAGAAAAAAAGGGAGAAGCCTCAAATCCATAGAATTAGAAATGAAAAAGGAGAAGTAACAACTGACACTGCAGAAATACAAAAGATCATGAGAGATTACTACAAGCAACTATATGCCAATAAAATGGACAACCTGGAAGAAATGGACACATTTTTATAAAAGCACAAGCTTCCGAGATTGAACCAGGAAGAAACAGAAAATACAATCAGACCAATCACAAGCACTGAAATTGAAACTGTGATTAAAATTCTTGCAACAAACAAAAGCCCAGGACCAGATGGCTTCTTAGGCGAATTCTATCAAACATTAAGAGAAGAGCTAGCACCTATCCTTCTCAAACTCTTCCAAAATATAGCAGAGGGAGGAACACTCCCAAACTCATTCTATGAGGCCACTAACACCCTGATACCAAAACCAGACAAAGATGCCATAAAAGAAAACTACAGGCCAATATCACGGATGAACACAGATGCAAAAAACCTCAACAAAATACTAGCAAACAGAATCCAACAGCACATTAAAAGGATCATACACCATGATCAAGCGGGGTTTATTCCAGGAATGAAAGGATTCTTCCATACATGCAAATCAATCAATGTGATACACCATATTAACAAATTGAAGGAAAAAAACCATATGATCATCTCAATAGATGCAAAGAAAGCTTTTGACAAAATTCAACACCCATTTCTGATAAAAACCCTGCAGAAAGTAGGCATAGAGGGAACTTTCCTCAACATAATAAAGGCCATATATAACAAACCCACAGCCAACATCGTCCTCAATGGTGAAAACCTGAAAGCATTTCCACTAAGATCAGGAACAAGACAAGGTTGCCCACTTTCACCACTCTTATTCAACATAGTTTTGGAAGTTTTACCCACAGCAATCAGAGAAGAAAAGGAAATAAAAGGAATCCAAATCGGAAAAGAAGAAGTATAGCTGTCACTGTTTGCAGATGACATGATACTATACATAGAGAATCCTAAAGATACTACCAGAAAACTACTAGAGCTAATCAATGAATTTGGTAAAGTTGCAGAATACAAAATTAATGCACAGAAATCTCTTGCATTCCTATACACTAATGATGAAAAATCTGAAAGTGAAATCAAGAAAAAACTCCCATTTACCAATGCAACAAAAAGAATAAAATATCTAGGAATAAACCTACCTAAGGAGACAAAAGACCTATATGCAGAAAATTATAAGACACTGATGAAAGAAATTAAATACAAATAGATGGAGAGATATACCATGTTCTTGGATTGGAAGAATCAACATTGTGAAAATGACTCTACTACCCAAAGCAATCTATAGATTCAATGCAATCCCTATCAAACTACCACTGGCATTTTCCACAGAACTAGAACAAAAAATTTCACAATTTGTATGGAAACACAAAAAACCCCAAATAGCCAAAGCAATCTTGAGAATGAAAAACAGAGCTGGAGGAATCAGGCTCCCTGACTTCAGATTATACTACACAGCTACAGTAATCAAGACAGCATGGTACTGGCAAAAAAACAGAAAGAAAGATCAATGGAACAGGATAGAAAGCCCAGAGATAAACCCATGCACATATGGTCACCTTATCTTTGATAGGAGGCAGGAATGTACAGTGGAGAAAGGACAGCCTCTTTAATAAGTGGTGCTGGGAAAACTGGACAGGTACATGTAACAGTATGAGATTAGATCACTCCCTAACAGCATACACAAAAATAAGCTCAAAATGGATTAAAGACCTAAATGTAAGGCCAGAAACTATCAAACTCTTAGAGGAAAACATAGGCAGAACACTCCATGACATAAATCACAGCAAGATCCTTTTTGACCAACCTCCTAGAGAAATGGAAATAAAAACAAAAATAAACAAATGGGACCTAATGAAACTTCAAAGCTTTTGCACAGCAAAGGAAACCATAAACAAGACCAAAAGAGAACCCTTAGAATGGGAGAAAATATCTGCAAATGAAGCAACTGACAAGGGATTAATTTCCAAAATTTACAAGCAGCTCATGCAGCACAATAAGAAAAAAACAAACAACCCAATCAAAAAATGGGTAGAAGACCTAAATAGACATTTCTCCAAAGAAGATATACAGACTGCCAACAAACACAGGAAAGAATGCTCAACATCATTAATCATTAGGGAAATGCAAATCAAAACTACAATGAGATATCATCTCACATCAGTCAGAATGGCCATCATCAAAAAATCTAGAAACAATAAATGCTGGAGCAGGTGTGGAGAAAAGGGAACACTCCTGCACTGCTGGTGGGAATGTGAATTGGTACAGCCACTATCAAGAACAGTATGGAGATTCCTTAAAAAACTACAAATAGAACTACCATACGACCCAGCAATCCCACTACTGGGCATATACCCTGAGAAAACCATAATTCAAAAAGAGTCATGTATCAAAATGTTCATTGCAGCTCTATTTACAATAGCCCAGAGATGGAAACAACCTAAGTGCCCATCTTCGGATGAATGGATAAAGAAGATGTGGCACGTGTATACAATGGAATATTACTCAGCCATAAAAAGAAATGAAATTGAGCTATTTGTAATGAGGTTGATAGACCTAGAGTCTGTCATACAGAGTGAAGTAAGTCAGAAAGAGAAAGACAAATACCGTATGCTAACACATATATATGGAATTTAAGGAAAAAAATGTCATGAAGAACCTAGAGGTAAGACAGGAATAAAGACACAGACCTACTGGAGAATGGACTTGAGGATATGGGGAGGGGGAAGGGTGAGCTGTGACAAAGTGAGAGAGAGGCATGGACATATATACACTACAAAACGTAAGGTAGATAGCTAGTGGGAAGCAGCCGCATAGCACAGGGATATCAGCTCGGTGCTTTGTGACCGCCTGGAGGGGTAGGATAGGAAGGGAGGGAGGGAGGAAGATGCAAGAGGGAAGAGATATGGGAACATATGTATATGTATAACTGATTCACTTTGTTAAAAAGCAGAAACTAACACACCATTGTAAAGCAATTATACCCCAATAAAGATGTTAAAAAAAAAAGGAAGCAAAAACCAAAAAAAAAAAAAAAGAAAAAAGGGAGAAGACTCAAATCCATAGAATTAGAAATGAAAAAGGAGAAGTAACAACTGACACTGCAGAAATACAAAGGATCATGAGAGATTACTACAAGCAACTATATGCCAATAAAATGGACAACCTGGAAGAAATGGACACATTTTTATAAAAGCACAAGCTTCCGAGATTGAACCAGGAAGAAACAGAAAATACAATCAGACCAATCACAAGCACTGAAATTGAAACTGTGATTAAAATTCTTGAACAAACAAAAGCCCAGGACCAGATGGCTTCTTAGGCGAATTCTATCAAACATTAAGAGAAGAGCTAGCACCTATCCTTCTCAAACTCTTCCAAAATATAGCAGAGGGAGGAACACTCCCAAACTCATTCTACGAGGCCACTAACACCCTGATACCAAAACCAGACAAAGATGCCATAAAAGAAAACTACAGGCCAATATCACGGATGAACACAGATGCAAAAATCCTCAACAAAATACTAGCAAACAGAATCCAACAGCACATTAAAAGGATCATACACCATGATCAAGTGGGGTTTATCCCAGGAATGCAAAGATTCTGCATTATATGCAAATCAATCAATGTGATAAACCATATTAAAAACTGAAGGAGAAAAACCATATGATGATCGCAATAGATGCAGAAAAACCTTTTGACAAAATTCAACATCAATTTATGATAAAAACCCTCCAGAAAGTAGGCACAGAGAGAACTTAACCTCAACATAATAAAGGCCATATATGACAAACCCACAGCCAACATCATCCTCAATGGAAACCATTTCCACTAAGAGCAGGAACAAGACAAGGTTGCCCACTCTCGCCACTATTATTCAACATAGTTTTGGAAGTTTTAGCCACAGCAATCAGAGGAGAAAAAAGAAATAAAAGGAATCCAAATCGGAAAAGAAGAAGAAAATTGTCACTGTTTGCAGATGACATGATACATATGTAAAGAATCCTAAAGATGCTACCAGAAAACTACTAGAGCTAATCAATGAATCTGGTAGAGTAGCAGGATACAAAATTACTGTACAGAAATCTCTTGCATTCCTATATACATATAATGAGAAATTAAAGAAACACTCCCATTTACCACTGCAACAAAAAAGAATAAAATACCAAGGAATAAACCTAACTAAGGAGACAAAAAAAAAACCTGTATGCAGAAAATATAAGACACTGATGAAAGAAATTAAAGATGATACAAATAGATGGAGAGATATACCATGTTCTTGGATTGGAAGAATCAACATTGTGAAAATGACTATACTACCTAAAGCAATCTCCAGATTCAATGCAATCCCTATCAAATTACGAATGGAATTTTTCACAGAACTAGAACAAAAAGTTCACAATTTGTATGGAAACACAAATGACCCCGAATAGCCAAAGCAATCCTGAGAAAGAAAATCGGAACTAGAGGAATCAGGCTCCCAGACTTCAGACTATACTACAAAGCTACTGTAATCAAGACAGTATGGTACTGGCACATGAAAACAGAAAGATAGATCAATGGAACAGGATAGAAAGCCCAGAGATAAACCCACGTACATATGGCCACCTTATTTTTGATAAAGGAGGCAAGAATATACAATGGAGAAAAGACAGCCTCTTCAATAAGTGGTGTGGGAAAACTGGACAGCCACATGTAAAAGAATGAAATTAGAATACTCCCTAACACCATACACAAAAATAAACTCAAAATGGATTAAAGACCTAAATGTAAGGCCACACACTATTATACTCTTAGAGGATAACAGAGGCAGAACACTCCATGACTTAAATCACAGCAAGATCCTTTTTTTTTTTTTGCAAGATCCTTTTTGACCCAGCTCCTAGAGAAATGGAAATAAAAACAAAAATAAACAAATGGGACCTAATGAAACTTAAAAGCTTTTGCACAGCAAAGGAAACGATAAAGAAGATGAAAAGATAACCCTCAGAATGGGAGAAAACTTTGCAAACAAATCAACAAAGGATTAATCTCCAAAATATATAAACAGCTCATGCAGCTCAATATTAAAAAAACAAACAATCCAATCCAAAAATGGGCAGAAAACCTAAATAGACATTTCTCCAAAGAAAACATATAGATGGCCAATAAGCACATGAAAAGCTGCTCAACATCACTAACTATTAGAGAAATGCAAATCAAAACTACCATGAGGTATCACCTCACACCAGTTAGAATTGGCATCATCAGAAAATCTACAAACAACAAATGCTGGAGAGGGTGTGGAGAAAAGGGAACCTTCTTGCACTGTTGGTGGGAATGTAAATTGATACAGCCACTATAGAGAACGGTATGGAGGTTCCTTTAAAAACTAAAAAATAGAACTACCATACGACCCAGCAATCCCACTACTGGGCATATACCCTGAGAAAACCATAATTCAAAAAGAGCCATGTACAACAATGTTCATTGCAGCACTATTTATAATAGCCAGGGCATGGAAGCAACCTAAGTGTCCATTAACAGATGAATGGATAAAGAAGATGTGGCACATATATACAATGGAATATTACTCAGCCATAAAAAGAAATGAAATTGAGTTATTTGTAGTGAGGTGGATGGACCTAGAGTCTGTCATACAGAGTGAAGTAAGTCAGAAAAACAAATACCTTATGCTAAGACATATATATGGAAGCTTAAAAAAAAAAAGGTTCTGAAGAACCTAGGGGCAGGACAGGAATAAAGACACAGACATAGACAATGGACTTGAGGACACGGGGAGGAGGAAGAGTAAGCTGGGACAAAGTGAGAGAGTGGCATGGACATATATACACTACCAAACGTAAGATAGACAGCTAGTGGGAAGCAGCCGCATAGCACAGGGAGATCAGCTCTGTGCTATGTGACCACCTAGAGGGGTGGGATAGGGAGGGTGGGAGGGAGGGAGACCCAAAAGGGAAGGGATATGGGGATATATGTATATGTATAGCTGATTCATAGCTGATTCACTTTGTTACACAGCAGAAACTAACACACCATCGTAAAGCAATTATACTCCAATAAAGATGTTAAAAAAAACTTATTAAAGGAAAGGGCACATTGACCAGAAGTAAATAATATCCATGTTAAAGGTTAAATGCCCCTCTTCCTGGGATGTCAATGCTGGTACTCCTTTGAATGTAAGACTGCCTTCCCAGGTGTCAAGACCACACTGACTCACTGATATGAGTCATATGCTGATATGTTTTGTTTTTTGGTTTTGTTTTGGCCGCAGTGGGCGGCTTGCAGGATATTAGTTCCCTGACCAGGGACTGAACCTGGGCCCCTGGCAGTGAGAGCGTGAAGTCCTAACCACTGGACCGCCAGGGAATTCCCTGTTCTTTTTTTGGGAATCTTAAAGAAATGTAATCCTGACTTGTTCAGTGTTCTTTGTTCTGACAAGATATAAACCTGCGCTGAAAACCCTCCTTCTCTGGAGTAGTTTCTCAGAGTAATCTGGCAAGTGGGATTCCGGGCTAGACCTCAGTTAGGCTCAAATAAAACATTTCTATTCTTATTATTGATTGTTTACGGATTATTTTCACTGACACCTCTGACCACTCTACAACCTTTTTCCAGTCGCAGCCTTCAGAACCAACTACTGACCTATCCTCGGCCACCGGGACCAGCCAACACCATTTTTTGAGCTTAGCGCCTTATTACCAATCAACCATGAGCTCCCAGATTCGTCACAATTATTCCACCGAGGTGGAGGTCACCGTCCACGGCCCGGGCAACCTGCATCTGCAGGCCTTCAACACCTACCTCTCTCTGGGCTCCTATTTCCACCGAGACGACGTGGCTCTGGAGAGCGTGGGCCACTTTTTCCACGAATTGGCCGAGGAGAAGCGCGAGGGTGCCCAGCCCAGCCCAGCCTTGAAAATGCAAAGCCAGCGGGCCGGCCCCCTTCCTGGACGTGCAGAAGCCACCCCAAGATGAGTTGGGTAAAACCCAGGACTCTGTGGAAGCTGCCCGCCAGACGCCCCGCTCTGTGACTTCCCGGAAAGCCGCGACCTGGCTGAGCAGCTGAAACTCACCAAGAAGATCAGGGCCACGTGACTCACGTCTGCAAGCTGATTGGTCCCCAGGCTGGGCTGGGCGAGTTCTCTTCCAAACACTCACCCTCAGGCATGGCATTCCGGAGCCCAGCTGTTACCAACCTGGGTTCTTGGACTCTTTAATCAATAGAAATTGGTAAGAGGCCAGAGGGGGAATTTAGGCAAGGCTTTATTGGGACTCATGCTGCAGCATGAGGCAGCAAAAGCAAGTAACAGGTGCCCTCGCTCGTTCCTGGGAATGGCGAGGGTGCGTTGCACTGGTCCCTTAAATGGGGTGAGGGTAGGGGTAGATCGGCGGGTGGGGCTGGAGGGGCGGCTTAGGTGGTCTGCCCATCCCTCTGGTGGTGCTGTGAGCAGGGATCATGCCTAGTATCCTGCTTTTGCTCCCCACACCTCTGAAGCGTCAGTTGGGTTTTGGCCTTTTTGTATCTCTTTGTTCACAATTTGCCCCAACTGTGCAAGCAGGCAGTTATTTTTAGTCCCTTATAGTTTCTTTGTATTCTGTTGGAGGAGACATTTGTCCAGGTGCAAGCACTCCAGTAAAGGGTCCCAGGTCCCAGCCTGTCCCACAGCGGCATCTGAGGAGCCCCTCTGGCGTCAGAGCTTCTGCCTGAAGCCCCGTCTCTGCAGCCACTAGGCAGCTTTGTAAGCACCCTGGGGCCCTCTCCCAAGCCTTGGGCCAAATGGGAACAGTAAAGCTTTTTGCAGCCAAAAGAAAAGGCTGAAAATATTTTAGATATAAGTTCAATAAAATTGTATTATTAAAATGAATTTTGGTTGCACTGTGCGGCTTGCAGGATCTTAGTTCTCCAACCAGGGATAGAACCCCTGCCCTCTGCAGTGAAAGCACCGAGTCCTAATCACTAGACCTCCAGGGAATTCCCAACAAGTTTCTTTTAAAACTGAAGAAGAGTTCGATTTCTGTAATAATCAAAACACCTTAAAATGTATCTTCACATGCTCACCAGACCCCAAAGGACTCCCCAGACCTGGACCACAGCACAGCCTGCTGTGGAACGCTTAGCAGCTTTGTTCTCCCAACTAGACTCATTAGCAGCGCCAGGTGGTAATAACTAGCCGACTGATTCCTACTAGTAAAAAAATCTGCCTGAGGTCACCATGGACTCTTTCCCCCACTCTCTGCTTCATCTCTGACCTGATACGCTTTTGGAAAATAATTATTCATGGCAGGAAGTTGTCATACAACAGAGAACGATTGTGCATCCTGGGATTATAGAGGCCCTCAGATCAAATACTTTTTATTGTGGAAAGAATACATTGAAAAACATGGCTTTCACCTGCATAGAATAGTGAAATCCATTTACATTTTTTTCTTTCCTGTTTATGTCATCATTAAAGACCCAATAAAGGAAAGTATTTACCACTTGGAGAGAATGTTAGCACTGATGTTTAGCATTCAGCACAATTACGTGGATTCCATAAACAGAAATAGCTCCAGCGTCCAACTGGAATAAGAGTAGATTTTTTTTTTTTTTTTTTTTTTATAGCGGCACGCCGGCCTCTCACTGTTGTGGCCTCTCCCGTTGCAGAGCACAGCCTCCGGACGCGCAGGCTCAGCGGCCATGGCTCATGGGCCCAGCCGCTCCGCAGCATGTGGGATCTTCCCGGACCGGGGCACGAACCCGTGTCCCCTGCATCGGCAGGCGGACTGTCAACCACTACGCCACCAGGGAAGCCCCAGAGTAGACATTTTAAAACCCTCTTTTTTTCACACATAAATTGTTACTCATGAGGTAGAAATATTCAATATGAAGTAGTATGTGAAAGCAGTAAGTACTTAGTTAACCATTCTCTAGGAGGATTTTTCAGTTACCTAAATTTTGTTCCTGCTTCATTTTTTTTTTTTTTTAATTTAAAAAAGGAAGAGGGGCTTCCCTGGTAGCGCAGTGGTTGAGAGTCCGCCTGCTGATGCAGGAGACGCGGGTTCGTGCCCCGGTCCGGGAAGATCCCACATGCCGCGGAGCGGCTGGGCCCGTGAGCCATGACCACTGAGCCTGCGCGTCCGGAGGCTGTGCTCTGCAACGGGAGAGGCCACAGCAGTGAGAGGCCTGCGTACCGCAAGGAAAAAAAAAAAAAAAGGAAGATAAGGGGAAATAAATCAGAAGATATATTTAAAGCAACTTTCTGCTACCTTCCAAAGATTTGGTCAGCCAAACTCCTAGACTTGCAAGCACTGTCCAACATAGTAGCCACTAGCCACATGAGGCTGTCAAGTATTTGAGATATGACTAGTTCAAATTGAGACTTGCTAAAGTTTAAAATACATACTAGATTTTTGGAAACTGAACGTGGATAAAAAAGACAGTATCTCAGTAATAATTTTTTATATTGATTAAAGTCTGAGGCAGTGAGCTTGGTGGTCCGCGTATCTGTCTCTTGCTTCAACAGTATTTGGACAGAACAGGCCCAGGGACGCCCTTTGCTCTAGCCTCCGACCAAGCTCCAACCTTTTTCCAGTCGCAGCCTTCAGAACCAACTACTGAGCTATCCTCGGCCACCGGGACCAGCCAACACCATTTTTTGAGCTTAGCGCCTTATTACCAATCAACCATGAGCTCCCAGATTCGTCACAATTATTCCACCGAAGTGGAGGTCACCGTCCACGGCCCGGGCAACCTGCAACTGCAGGCCTTCAACACCTACCTCTCTCTGGGCTCCTATTTCCACCGAGACAACGCGGCTCTGGAGAGCGTGGGCCACTTTTTCCATGAATTGGCCGAGGAGAAGCGCGAGGGTGCCCAGCCGTCTCTTGAAAATGCAAAGCCAGCGGGCCGGCCCCCTTCCTGGACGTGCAGAAGCCACCCCAAGATGAGTGGGGTGAAACCCAGGACTCTGTGGAAGCTGCCCGCCAGACGCCCCGCTCTGTGACTTCCCGGAGAGCCGCGACCTGGCTGAGCAGCTGAAACTCACCGAGAAGATGAGGACCACGTGACTCACCTCTGCAAGCTGGTTGGTCCCCAGGCTGGGCTGGGCGAGTTCTCCTACAAACACTCACCCTCAGGCATGGCTAGGGCCTTCTGGAGCCCAGCTGTTACCAACCTGGGTTCTTGGACTCTTTAATCAATAGAAATTGGTAAGAGGCCAGAGGGGGAATTTAGGCAGGGCTTTATTGGGACTCATGCTGCAGCATGAGGCAGCAAAAGCAAGTAACAGGTGCCCTCGCTCGTTCCTGGGAATGGCGAGGGTGCGTTGCACTGGTCCCTTAAATGGGGTGAGGGTAGGGGTAGATCGGCGGGTGGGGCTGGAGGGGCGGCTTAGGTGGTCTGCCCATCCCTCTGGTGGTGCTGTGAGCAGGGATCATGCCTAGTATCCTGCTTTTGCTCCCCACACCTCTGAAGTGTCAGTTGGGTTTTGGCCTTTTTGTATCTCTTTGTTCACAATTTGCCCCAACTGTGCAAGCAGGCAGTTATTTTTAGTCCTTTATAGTTTCTTTGTATTCTGTTGCTGGAGGAGACATTTGTCCAGGTGCAAGCACTCCAGTAAAGGGTCTCAGGTCCCAGCCTGTCCCACAGCGGCGTCTGAGGAGCCCCTCTGGCGTCAGAGCTTCTGCCTGAAGCCCCGTCTCTGCAGCCACTAGGCAGCTTTGTAAGCACCCTGGGGCCCTCTCCCAAGCCTTGGGCCAAATGGGAACAGTAAAGCTTTTTGCAGCCAAGAAAATAATCATCATCATCAACTCATAAAATCGCCAAAATTTTGCTCTGGATAGAAAATTAAATTAATAAATCAATTAATGTTTTCAGCCAAAATTCAACTCTTTCAGACTTCAAAAGCAAGAAAAAAGAATAAAAAAGAGTTTTCCATAGAAAAACAGATTTTACTTGTTTTTTTTATGTCTTTTTAAACTCAGAGATCTACTGTGAAGCTATTTTTGAACCTGGAATATAAAATTGCATGTTGTTTAGTTATCTAAAATGCAGATATTTTTCTCTTCAAATCTTAAATTTAGTACTGAATTGTATTGAGAGCTAGTTATGAAAGGATAGTATGTCTTTTGCCAGAAAAATGGACATTTACTGAAAGTTCAACATGGAAAATCTCTGGAAAAACAGCTTTTATTTCTCAATGAAAACAATATTTGTATTTGTCTTTACTATGTTTCAATAAAAATAATACCATTTATTTGTTTTATATCACTTATAAAACACATTTGCATGAATCATCTCATTGAAACTTGACAACACTCCAAGATGAAGAGGCGAGTTATGAGAGGACAATTTATTACCGAACCAAACGCGTCCCCTCACCTGCGCATAGTAAAGCCAATCTACTGACACCGGGTTGTGGTGAAGGAAAATGCAGCGTTTATTGCAGGGCACCAAGCAAGGAGTTCAGGACAGCTCGTGTCCAAAAAGCCAAACTCCCCTATGGATTTCAGGAAGGCATTTGCCAGCTACAAATTGGCACTTGCCATCTACCTCTACAAGGATTAAATCATGAGCCGCTGCAGCTACTGACCTTCAACACTCCTTGAAAGGAAGTCAGGACAGAGATCAGGAATGAAGCACTCTGTGCTCTGGGAAAAACTGGCAGAACAGATCTTCAGATAATTAGATATTTTCAGGAGAAGATTTTATGAGCCCAATTCTTGCATCTCCTCATATCTAGGAAAATGCTAAAATCCTTCATGATGACGTCTGCTCCTCATGACTAGCAGCAACCTTCTGCAAAAAATGTGCTTAATTTCAGGTACTCCCCCTTCACCAAAATCACACATATACTGACCTTCCCCCTGCCTCTTTGGAGCAGTTTCTCAGAGCTATCTGCAATGCTGTCTCCTGGGCTATAATCCTCAATTTGCCCCCAATAAATCTGAACTCACAACTCTCATGTTGTGCATTTTGTTTTCAGTCGACACATTTTCGAGGCAAGGTGAGGGAGGGGAGTTACAGGGTGTGTAACCAACTCGTCCACAATACTCTGATTGGTTGATGGTGAGGTAATAGGCTGTGTCGCAGCGGTTTTTATCAATCCTCAGGCGCCAGCAGTTCTGGGGGCTACATGCTCATGATTATCAAGTAGTTAATTTCTTCCATTTGGTGGTGGTTTTAGGATCTGTAAAACAACTCAGGAAACGTGCATCACATATTTTTATCTAGGCACTTCAGAGAGGAGCTAAAGCAGAGAATATGGGGAAAGGGTCTGTCCCAGGAAGGTCCCATAGGGTCCTGCTCGGTTACAAATTCACAGATGGGGAAACTGAGATCTAGAGGTTAAATTTCTCAATGTGGAAAAGAAAAGATTACCATGGGATTGTACTCAGTTGACTTTATAAGGGGAAAAAAGAGAGAGAGGTTGAGAGTGAGGGAAGAGAAAATATTTCCTGGAAATATTATGTATTGAATTGTATACAAACATGAAGACTAACCTCCTGAAAAATTATTTAAAATTTCAATATGTGGGACTTCCCTGGTGGCGCAGTGGTTAAGAATCTGCCTGCCAATGCAGGGGACACGGGTTCAATCCCTGGTTCGGGAAGATCCCACATGCTGCAGAGCAACTAAGCCCACAGGCCACAACTACTGAAGACCGCATGCCTAGATCCCGAGCTCCGCAACAAGAGAAGCCACCGCAATAAGAAGCCCATGCACCGCAAGGAAGAGTAGACCCCGCTTGCCACAACTAGAGAGAGCCCGCGGACAGCAACAAACACCCAACGCAGCCAAAAATAAATTAAAAAAAAAAATTTCAATACGTGAACATTAAGTGACATGTGGGAAGCCTCATCTCATTGAAAATGAAAACTGCCACTATTGAGGGCCCTAATAAGTAGGATGATGTGTGACACAAAGTGAAGCAAAGGCTTAATGAATCTCATTCTCTGATTTGAAGGTGGCATGTCTAAGTCTTTTATAAAAAACAAAGTCACCCCAGAGTCTCTAGGAGTCAGGGAGTCAGTGAGCTGATTTATTATAAAAGAAAATATATACACACACTTCTAATGTATCTATATCTCTCTCTAGATATAGATATTATATATTATTTATATAAAATATCTATTTAATATATAAATGTGATATTCATTACATTTACTTGCTTTAAAAATCTAGAATCTGTTTCTTTTTAGAACATTGATGCCATGCATAGGAAAATCAAATATTATGGTTATAAAATAATTTTTAATGTTAGAATATTCCTTTTATCAGTGGAAGAATATCCACTGAGAAAAAAGATTTAATTTCCTTTTATAAATAGTGGTGGGTTAGAACTACACAATAGTTCTAACTCTGCTACTGCTGTGTATTTAAAGCCAAGATGATGACTATATTGAAAAAGAAGGAAGAGAAAATCAATAGATTATTGCTTCAATGGAGCTCACAACAGTGCTGATTAGAGAACACAAATGGATTGCATAATAGTAAAATAACTATAAACCGGGTATGGATTTAAGCCTGTGTTAAGACCATTCTTAACTGCATTGTATCTTTAGAAAACATGCACTGAAATTACAGCAGCAAATTAAATCTATTCGACCGCAAAATTTAATACATAAGAAAATAGCATTTATTAATGATCTGGAAGAGGGAGTAAATAGCATGTTAATGAAATTTGCAGATGATAGTAAATTGGAAGGTGTTACAAACCATGAGGACAGGGGCTTAATACAAATGGACATTAAAAAGTTAGAGAAAAGCCAATGGGGCCAAAACTACCCAAAAAACAAAAAACAAGTAAAACTGATAAAAATATTCGCTAGAAAAATTTCAACTTGAAAAACAATAATATAAAAGAATTGTAGATGGAAAAGAGACTTTGAAATTTGATCGGGATTTTCTGATTATAATAAACTGGTTAATCCACTCTTGAGAGGTCCTGAGCCAGCTGCTGGGAAGTAGTCATTCCTTCACTCTTTCCTCTATCCCGTTTCTAGGTAGACCAGAAAAACTATATCACCTGGTTGTAGACTTTTTGGAGGCAAGCGAAATGAAGAAAACAGAGACCAGGCATATCAGTTTTTTAAAAATTGCATTTTGGAGAGAAAAAAATGGCTAGTGAAGACACGTGATTATGTACTGGCTTCATCTAATGGTGTTTATGGTAAAGAGGGGCCATGAAAACTCTACAGGTACCTGAAAATTTTATATAGAAGGTGGTTGCTGGCACTTGATTGCTTATGAGCAGTTATTAAATGAAACTAATACTTACCTTATGAAATGTAATTCTAGCTTTTCCAGATACCAGCAAATAGAAGAGTTCTCCTTCCTAATCACATATGCCTAAATCCAAGAAATTGGTGATATTCTGAATGTCATGTGGGATGATACTATTGGTCTTCCTAGAATGTCTGGAAGTTTAGGTCTGAGAATTTGGCTTATCCAAAAAACAGCATCATGTGTCTCCTGGAAGCTCTGGAGACCCTAAGACACCAAGTAATGTATCTATAATGTTATACCAGCTCATCTGGGTCTAAGATACAGTTATCTGGGGATGAAAGCTTATCTGTATTGGATCTAAGACAAATCTCAGTTTCAGAAATTGGACTACTATCATAACATTTTATGTTTCCCTTAGATTTCAGTAATGTTCTCTTTGAATAGAATCTGCCACTGCCACACCTGTGACGGAGGAAGAGCACAGTATTCTTGGTGGCCAGATGTGATGATAAGAACGAGAACTGATGTAGGAAAATTCCAAGGAGGTGAAAGGTGCTGGGGGAGAGAGGCAGCATGTAGCCCACAAAGATGGGAGGTAATGTTGGGGAGGAAAACTTGGGTGAGCTAATGGAAGGTTTTAAATATGCCCTAAGGATCTGGAACTTTAGTAGGCAGTGAGGTGTCAATAAAGGTTTGTGAGTATGAGTTTTTAAGTTTTGATATGATTCTTCTATGTAATATGTTAGCTATTCCTTCCAGATACATGTTATTCCCTAATTAGATAGGCATGCCACTTAGGTCTTCATCCAAGTTGTAGAAATGTTGAACAAGGGCAGGCTAGAGAGAGCCCAACAACATCCCTTCTTAAGATAACACTGCACCCTTAGTGACATCAACACTTTGGGGGTATAGCTTCTAGACTGTTTTCAGCCTAACAGCAATTTATGTTATACTGTCATCAGTTAAAATCCCCTTCTGGGGCTTCCCTGGTGGCGCAGTGGTTGAGAGTCCGCCTGCCGATGCAGGGGACAGGGTTCGTGCCCCGGTCCCGGAAGATCGCACATGCCGCGGAGCGGCTGGGACCGTGAGCCATGGCCGCTGAGCCTGCACATCCGGAGCCTGTGCTCCGCAACGAGAGAGGCCACAACAGTGAGAGGCCCGCGTACCAAAAAAAAAACTCTTCTCATAAGAATACTAAGATGCTATTTTGACTGTCCTCTCTTATGAGTGTACAGTGGAATCTTCCACAGGGTAAATGTAATATGATACTGGAATAGATTAAATGCAGAAGCAGATATGAGAATCAGCTGTCTTCTATTAGGCCTCATATATTTGCAAAAATATAAAACAATAACACTGCTCACTAACTTTTTTTACTTTGGACAACAGTTATTTTTCATTAAAATATGTTATTTACGTTAATATATGTGCCTTTGTTATTTTTAAATGAATTAAAAGATTTTAGTTTTAATTTCCTGTATGATGAATATTGACAGGTATAACTCACATAAACAAAAGCTATTTGATGTTCTCAAGGACTTATTTATTTTAAAATTTTATTTATTTTGAAATATTGTTGACATGCAACGTTATGTTAGTTTCAGGTATAGTGATTTGGCATGTGCATACATTAGGAAAGGATCACCATAATAAGTCTAGTAACTGTCCCCATACAAAATTATTACAATATTATTGACCATATACCTTATGCTGTATATTAATAAGCCACCCCCATGGCTTATTTATTTTATCTCAGGGATTTTTTAGAGTATAAAGGAACCCTGAGACCAGAAAGTTGGAGAACTGCTTAGTGGAAATGAGTGAGCCCTAAAGTTTATGTCTTGCTCCCTGAGGGAAGACAAGTTGCCTAAGATTTCCAAGACTTCTTCCAGCTCTACAGCGTAGGATGATGATTTAAACTGCCTTGTCGGGTTACTTTGAAGATTGGGTAGAGTGAGCTTGTAAAACTCTTAGCTCGGTGCATGGCACGTGAGTTCTCAGAAAATATTAGCCAACACTGTTATTAGTACTGCTATCACTACTACTATTACTACCACTATGAGGATTATTATTCCCTCCTGGCAATGTCTTTACTTAGCTACTAGGGGATTTCGTCTTTGAACTTGTTAAATGCTCTTGGGCCTTTGTACTTGCTGTTCCCTTTGCCTGGAATAGCTTTCCTACCTTTCTGTCCAGCAAATTCTCATTATTCTTCTCATATGGACTTAGAGCTTCTTTGTCTTGGAAGCTTCTTTGTCTTTTATGGCTTTCCAAAAAGGTGTCCTGCTGTAGGTCCCCATATATGCCCACTTAGCACACTTCTTGTATCTTTAATGGCTTTTCTGTTGCATTCTGAAAACTCTGTGACAGTGGGGAACACGTCTGGGTCACTGCTATAATTGCAAAGCTCAGCACAGTCCTGCCGTTCAGTAAATGCTTGTTGAATAAACTTTGCAAAAGTCCCCAATTTCTCTTCTCACCCTATTGCTCCTTTCATATCCTGGAACACCTAAGCAAATTTGGTACCCGAAATACTCTTGTGAATTCTTCAGTCCTCAAATTAGATGTGAAATCTAAGCTTGAAAAGTGACCTGGGCTTCATTTGTCAGTTTAAGGTAATGGCTACTTATCTTAAAAGATGTTTGATTGTATGCATTCATTTCCCAGGGTTCCAGAGTTGTGCAGTAGGTAAAGTATCAACTTTTGTATAAAAGCTGGTTAATTCTTAGTTATGATCCAGACATAGATCACTCACAATCTAAGATAGAGAACTGAGATGGCTAGAAAAAATGCTTCTGGGTACCAGCATCACAGCTCTTATTGCTATAAAGAGCGGGAAGAATACTTTGCTTCCTTTTAAGTTGCCTTTCCTCCCATCCTTAATGGAATTTATGCCTGCGCTTCTCTGATCCACTGTTAGCAGTTCCAGAATTTCTATTTTAGAGGAGCTTAGGGACAGCAATCTGATTGAATAAGGGGCTAGGAGACTTTTTCTTTAAGCTATATTTGCATAGCAAATACACTGTTTTTACTGACATTGCATGTTTACTTTGGAGGGTATTCTTGGATATAAGAGGGTGCTAAGGACTCCTAAGTCACCTTACTGCTGAAAGTACATCTATTTTTAGTATGGAGACATGTGAAGTAAAGGAATAGGAAAGCTTGATAAGAGAGGTTTGACTAGGTCTCTTTTGTTACTGCTATTTACATTTGTAAACCTATACTCTGCCTGGTGAGAATTAACCAATATGCTTTCAAAAAGATTTCAAAGTCTGACAAAGCAGAGTCGACCATGGGAATAAGCACCAGAGTATATTTATTAAGTCTGGGGCCTAAAGAGATCAGTATAGTCACAAGGAAACAGGCAGGTTGACCAGAGAAAAATAAGACTTGAAGAAATCAGTTTATCACACAATTACTGTGTATTTATTTCAGATACAATAACATATAAGACATGACCTCAAGGAGCTTGCAACCTAATTGGGAAGACAAGAGAGTGCCTACGAGGTTATCATTTAAGCATATTTGTGAGACTACTTTTTAGCATTCACTGTTCCTGCTGGTTATTATGTTCTTAGCCTAATTTATGTGAAGAAAAATAAAATGAAGAAAAGAATGGATGGAGAGGAAGGGGATCATGGCTAAACGTATTATGAAATATGCTCCAACTTTAAAGTAGTATTATTCATAGTTTTAAAGCTGGAACCTTCAGCTAACATTTAATTGGGCCTTCTTATTTTGCAGAGGAGGAAACCAAGGCCTGTCTAGCAAAATACCCCAGCTGATAAGTGGCAGGCCTAAAACCAGAAGCCGGGTTCTCTGTTCCCATTCTAGTGTCCTTTCCATCACAGTCTAGTGCCTTTGAAGTTGAGGTGAAATAACTGGAGTCACCCTATTCCTAGGTCTGTGCTAAAGAGCCTTAGTTTTCCCTTTAATGGTTAGATGGCTTTTGGAATTCTTTGATTACCCACATCAGGAATTTTTTTTTTTAGCATGACAGTTTTCATCAATCCTAATTTCTCAGTTCCCCAAATAGAATCTATCAATGCTGAAGCTCCTAGTCTTTATCAAAGGGACAATTCAAATAATTAATCTGAATCACAGACCAGAAAGTGGGGTTTTTTAACCTCTATTCACTCATCTCTCCACTTCCATATCTTTAACCATATGAATGATTTCCAAATTTTATATTTCCCTCCTGACCTCTTTTCTGAATCATTTTCATATTTCAACAGCTGCATCCCTACCTGTTTTTCCTCCCATGACCTCAAACGCAACAGGAAGCCAGCTCCTACTCCACCAGTATCTGTTTCTGTCAATGACACCATCATTCTTCTAGTCACCCAGGTCTGAAATCGTAGCGTCATCTCTCTTTCTTCTTTTCCACATCTAGTGAATCACCAATTCCTGTGGTCTCTTCCTGAAACACGTCTCTGAAGTTCATTTCTTCTTTCCTAATTCTATTTTGTACATGCCAACTCACATCCTCACACTCGCATAACCAGCTGGACAATATGCTGCGTCCCAGTTTCACCCTAGCAACACATTCTACAACCACCCTGGACTGCTCTCTCGAAATCACCATTAAAAAACAAAACCACAGGGCTTCCCTGGTGGCGCAGTGGTTGAGAGTCTGCCTGCCGATGCAGGGGAAACGGCTTCGTGCCCTGGTCCGGGAAGATCCCACATGCCGTGGAGCGGCCGGGCCCCTGAGCCGTGGCCACTGAGCCTGCACGTCCGGAGCCTGTGCTCCGCAATGGGAGAGGCCACAACAGTGAGAGGCCCGCGTACCGCAAACAAACAAACAAACAAAAAACCACAGACACCTACTTCACCCCTTTGATTCTAACTTTCCACAGTTCCCCAGTGTCCATAGATGATAAGATTCGAAATCAGTGAGCCCTGGATCATGCCTCCCATACTTTTATTTTTTTTATTTTTATTTTTTTAACATCTTTATTGGAGTATAATTGCTTTACAATGGTGTGTTAGTTTCTGCTTTATAACGAAGTGAATCAGTTATACATATACATACGTTCCCATATCTCTTACCTCTTGCGACTCCCTCCCTCCCACTCTCCCTATCCCACCCCTCTAGGTGGTCACAAAGCACCGAGCTGATCTCCCTGTGCTATGCGGCTGCTTCCCACTAGCTATCTATTTTACGTTTGGTAGTGTTTATATGTCCATGCCACTCTCTCACTTTGTCACAGCTTACCCTTCCCCTCCCATACTTTTAGAACCTCGTCTCCCATTTCCTCCACAGAACCGTCCTCCCCACTGACCATAACTTCTCTCCCCATACTGATTGCCACCTTTTGCTCACACCTGGAGCGGATTCTAGTCTCATCTGAACTCTGCTTTGCTAAAGTCATCAACCAGGGCAGCAGACCATGACCCTTCCTCAAAATTCCGTAGGTATCTACTGATGGTTCCACTGAGGCAGCCTTCAGCCCTACCTCCCCCGAAATATCTGTACACGTCGGTCGGTCCCCTTCCCAAGCAGATAATTAACATCTGTACGGCACGAAGGAGCCTCCCGTGTCTTTGTATCCCAGCGCCTTTTTCATAGTAAATGTTTGTTGATAAGGATGAGTTGAGGGAATACGTGGTGTTAACTTGTTAAAAAGATGGGAAGGCACAAAGGGAGGCAGAGGCATACCCCCTCTATCCGCGTCCCCGCCGTATGGGGTTCGGTCTGTGGGGTGCGGTGGCCTGGGAGGGTCCCAGGGCGCGCGGCGCAAGGTGCCCTCGGGGTGCAGCCTGGGAGCCCGAGCGCCCGCCCCCGCCTAGCTGTCTGGAGCTTCTGCGCTGCGGCCGCGCCGGCTGGCGTGTGGGGCGCGGACAGGGAGGCCCGGCCGTTCCGCGCTCAGAGGTAGGTGGTGCTGTTGCCGTGACTGTCTTCCTCATTGGCGCGGGCGGAGACGCGGAATGTTCAACTCCTGACTCGGGCGGAAAGCGTGGGAGCCGACCCGGCCGCAGTCCTCTCGAACCCCGACCGCCGCCCCTGCCCTCGCCGCGCGCGGGGCCTCGGCGCCCCCGGCTGCTGCTCGCGCCCGGCCCGGGAGCCAGGTAAGGGGCCAGGCCAGAGGCTGCGGGGGTGAGGGTGCGGAGCAGGCCCGCCGCGATCGCGACTCGTCCTGGCGTCGCGGGCCCAGGCCCTGCCGGGGTCAGGGCCTCCACGGAGCACCCCTGCCCGACACGGAGCTGGCGTCCCCGGTTCCCGCGCCCTTGCGCGGCCGGGAAGCGGCTCGGGAAGTTCGCACGGGTCCCAGGCAGAAGTTGGCGCCGGGAAAAGCGGGGCGCAGCCGGAGAGACTCTGGTGGTCTCGGCCCCGGCGGGCGGCGCCTCCCGGCCGCCGCTCCCCTGCCCGGACGTGGAGCACCGGCCTCGCCGGGGGTGACCCGGGCGTCTCTCGAGAGACGAGGCGCGAATCTCCCAAATCAGCGCAGGGTGCAGGCCACTTCCCGGCAGAGGTGCTTGCGTGCGAGGAGAGGCCAGTAACTTCTGCTTTCCTGCCGGCCGTCCCGGGAGCTCGCCTCCCGCCCAGAGCGGCGGCTCCTGCACTGCCCCGGGCAGCGTGGAGCTCGTGCCTTCCGCGGGCGTCGGGGTGGCCGCTTTGCCGACCGGGTGGCGTCCCCGGGTTCCTGGGCTCGGGGTCCTGCACCAGGGCGGAGGTGAAGGCTGAGGCGGCCGCCACCCCTCGCTTGCTCCTGACAGCTTGCAGACAAACTTTAATCCAAAACTGGCCGGAGGACATTGAATTTCCTACAAAATGGGGCAATCGTTAGATTGTTGAAAATGTATGTTTCTGATGCGCCTCTGGGTCTTGGATAAGCAGTGTTTATGGGGAAACTTAATTACTAGTTTTGTTAGTTTCTTTAATAATGAAAGCAACATCATTTAGTGTCCTATTCCAGTGATATTACAATAAACAGCTTCTTATGTATGATAGTGTATTAGAATGGACTTACAGAATTAATTCTATGATTTTTGAGCTACGGTGGTTGTTAAAGTATATCCATATTTTTAACCTTAAAGCTGTTTTAGGAGAGCCTTCTTGCTTTCCTGACCTCCGTTGAAGTGAACAGCTAGGATTCAGTGGAACCAAACCTACAGACACATTTAGACAAAAAATAAACAAGCAATCCAAGAAAGTTAGTGTCTTCTTTGCAGTAGGCCCATCTCCACAATGAAATTTCATGTCGTTTTTTGATTTTCAAAAAATATGGGATGACTGCATTTTAATTATAGTTTTAGTCATTTGTGGAGCCTTTGTTTTATGTTCCTGCTACAATAGTGAGAGATTTGGGAGATTGTAAATGAATGCGAATTTAGTTTGTTTGGAAAGAGAGAATTAAGATAAAGAAACATGGTCTTTTAGAGCAATGTGTACTGTTTATTTTAATCTTTCAGAATTTAATTTTTATTATAACTTTTTTGAGATTATTATGGGAATTTTTTTAAACTGGAAAATACTGTTTATATCAAAAGTTTTAGTGGTAATAATTCCAGAGTAAATGACCATAATGGCAAGGACATTTTTTTCTTGTCTAGGAAAGCAAATAGATGATTGATCTCTTTTTCTTATTCTTTTGGGGAACACATAAGGACAAATCAAAGAGAAAGAGAGAAATATCCAAATATTAAGCACTGAGGATTTGGATCTAAAAATGGATGGTCAAAGATCTTGGGAACTCAGGGACCTTCTTGCCAAATAAGGAAACTTGGCAGGCTAAGCTGTGTATTTTAAGTTAGCACAAGAGTGAGTGTTATTGGCAGTATATTGGCTGAGTGCCTATCCGGAATGAGCAGTGAAACTGATAGGGCTACAAAATTATAAACAGGAGTTAACAGGGGCATGAAGTGAATAATCTAGTCATCAGAGAAAACACTGGAGAAATTACAGTGATGTTTCATGAAAAGGGGTCAGACATGGAGTGAAACTATTTGTGTGGAGTGAAAGAGAAAAGTGGTCAGTTGATTTTAGAAATTGATGGATTCAGAAAAAAGAAAGGAGAGAATCAATGATTTTTTTTTAAAACCAGAAAAGGATGTTTGTAGTGATATAGGCCTTCTTGGAATAAGATAGCCTTATATCTGTATCCAGAGATGCTGGAAATAAAAATCAATTTGGATCATTTGTTTTCCATTTTATTCTACCCAGGACAGATTGACAGGGAGGGTGTCTTGTCTATCTACATGTAATAGGAACAGCGAAGGCACCTTTTGGTCTTACTGCAGGGAAGATTTAGGCTACTTTTGTGGCTGTTAACCTTGCCCCACTACACACAAATAAGCAAACTTCCAGCTGTGACCATAAAACTGTACCTGTTAAGGAAAGAGAGCTATAAATGCTAGAGCTTAGATTGGTTTGACTGATACCTGGGTGCTTTTGTGTCAGACCCTCCTACAGACAGCTGAACCATCGATTATGCCCTAATAGCAGTTAAGTAATCCCAACACAGTAGAAGATTCTGTGAGAACAAAGCAGCCACGCATTTGACACCCTGACCCCGGCATCCCATTAAAGCCTCAAATTGAACTTTAGGTGGATGGTAAGCAATCTAGTAATTACTATAATAAGAAAAGAGATTGTTTAAAGAAAAAAAGGCAAATTAGAAGGAGGAGGCAGAATGATATAGTGGAAAAAAGACATGATCTGGTGGAAAAAATGATATGACTTTGAAGTCAGACCTGAATTTGAATTTCAGTTGTGTCACTTTAAGATAGGTAGTTGGCTTGGGCAACTTTTACATGGTTGATCCTCAGTTTCCTCACATGCAAACTGAGGACAGTAATCCCTGCTTCATAAGCAGAAGGATATGAGACAGCACATGGAAATGCTTGAGCCAGTGCCAGGAACTTTAGCCACCATCACTGAGTGGTAGAGAAGGGGTTTTCCACACTCTCAATTTATACACAGAGAAAGCTGCCTGTCTCACCTGTTCCCAGCTAAGGCTTGCCCTTGGTAGCCTGCCCTGTTCCCAAATCATACTTACGTGTGTATGTAGGGCTAGGAGGTTTTCATAGCTATCCTCCTGCTTTGCACATAAGGATTTCTAAAGCAGCTCTGTGCGTACCTCTGTTTGTAATATTCTTGGGGGGAGAATCTGAAAATTAGTGCATTTATATTTGAACAGTTTGGGAGCTGTAGGAATGGTGCAAGATTATGACCTAGAAGACCAACATTGACCATTCTTACAGCCGATTTTGAGCACAGATTGCCTTCAGGGACCAACATTCTTCTCTGTGGACTCATCTCTGGACTTCCATAGAGGAAAACCAAAAAGAGAAGGCAAAGATCACTGCCTAAAGGTCATGGAGTAAATCTTTGCTTATTAAACTTTTCTACCAAAAGTGGGGAAGAACGTATTCCTTCAGGGATCTGTAAGTATAGCCATAAATACCCCTAGTGTAAGCAAGCACTTTTTTTCGAATCTTGCATTTAATCTTAAAAATTCATGTGACTTTGGCGTTGTCTTCTGTACTGTTTGACTTTATTGAACAAACCAATACAAACAGACATTAAGCAAGCTTATTCCTCCAAATCTTAAAATCGCTGATGTAAGACGTGTGTTTATTCGTACATCTTCTGCTCAGAACTGGGTACTCCACCTGTGGGCTAACCCACATTTGAGGAGCATGGTCCTGGTTCTGGTAAATGGTACCGGCACCATTCTGCTTCATAGACCAGCCTGCCACGTGGGGTAATGCAATTCCATTATGCTGAGAAAAGAATGGGGGTAGATCATCATCCAAAGAGTTTTTTTTTTTTTCCTGTGGTCATACTGTGGCTTTTGAGGTCAGCAGAGCTCTTTGCTTTGGAAGTCAAGAGGAGGGGGGGAGGATAGTTGTAGGATAGAAGTCTGAAATATGGCTCTCACCTTCTCAGCCAGTTTGGGAGGAGAAATTTAGGAGGATGCCCAGTCATCTCCATTATCCCCATTGCTGGTATTGATCACTGTGTTCCTCCACAAGCGAGGGGGCTCTCAGTGTCAGGTTCATGACTGTATCCCTAAGAAGGGAAGGGAGAGGTCAGTCATGGTGTACTCATAGGGTTGGAGTGGATCTTTGTGAAACGAGTCATTCTGCTTTCGTCGTCTCCTATCCACATTCCCGTTCAACACTCTCAGTGATGGAGGACGCACTACTAAACAGGGTGGTGTATTTCCTTGTTAGGCAGCTCTAATAACCCAGAATTCTTTCTGTAACTTTTGTCCACAGATAGCGTTGCCTCTGGCTCGGTGATACATACTACAGAGTCTTCCTTTGGTCTTATCTAGTTTTAATGTCCCCATTTTTTTTTTTCATGTTACATCAAGGTTACCAGTTTTTAACTCTCATGTTTCCCTTTCTCAGGGAACCTTCATTCTAGGTTTGTCCAAAATTGTACTGTTTGTTAGCAGCCGGGAAGGTGAGATACTTTCTGTGTGACAGCAAACTGTTCTAGAGTAGAAATAAAAGCTGAGTGGCAGCAGGATCTAGGGATGCATGGGCCTGCTGACTGAATAAGCCGTGTTTACTCACCACGCTTTCTCCCCTACCCTCACCCGTATCCCCAAACACCTGTGTGTTCCTCTTCCAGCCAGCCCATAGAAATGTGCCCTCTCCATGCTCCTTTGTTTTAGTCAGACTCTGGCCCCATTCTCTTCCTCATGCCTCCAGTCATTCAACACTAGAAGCTTCTAATCATTCGACACGAGAAGCCCGTGCAGTGACCCATGTCCTGGATTGTACCTACTTCGAGTTTCCTAGTTGGGCTTCTGTTTGAGCACAGACATATTTACACACGGCATTTCTGTGGCATAAGTGCCCCTGCCCCCTACATTCCTGTTCCTCCTCTATTTTGCTTCTCATAACAACATTTCTGGCAAGAAAAGTATGTCATGGAAGTCTCTTTTCATTAACTGAAGTATTAAAGTACAAATAATGTCTCATTTAATTAGTTCATTTTAATTTTAACCTGTGCTTTAACTAGAGAGTTCTGTGTTATTTATGTGATAAAGGAGCGAGGGGAAAAAAAAAGTGAAACAATAGCTTTTCTGTTTTTTTAGACTCTTGAAGTTGGCTTCTCTCAGATATCCATGACTGAAGATCCTCTTCACTGAGCCCAGCAACCTATTCTAGACAAGACAGTCTGCTTTCTGGTAGCAGCCTTGGAGGAAGGAAGGACGTAGCTACAGTAGACACAATACTAGTTAGTTCTATTCATACCCAGTCTCTAGCTAGTCTTACAGATCTTATCTATCATAGCAGAACAGCAGTCCTGCTCAGGAACAGAATCTTTGAATCTTTGACCTTGGTGTTATAAACAAATACATCAAACCAGAGCTTTCCCCATTTTTTTGAAGATAAGACTTGCAGAAAAAATAAATAATTGCAGACCTGCAATCCAAGTGGTATTGTTTTTATGTACATGGTGATGAAGCACATTTTTATTAGTTTATTCTGTGTTAAGGAGGCTGAAATAATACTAGCATAAATAAATATTAGGGCAGTGAGCTTGGCAAAAGAATTTACTGAGGGGTTTTGGGGGTTTTTTTTGTCATATTCAGGTCATGACAAAACAAATGATTTTTTTCTTCTATATTGTATCAGAAAATAGACTTTTAACTTTTGTGAAGAGAGGAAGAAGAGTAGTATAAATTAGGGGTAGAAAATGATCTGAGTTGAGAAATAATAGCCCTGTATAAACCTAAAAGATAGAAAAATCCAGAAAAAGTCCAAAGTTCTTTTCTAATAAAACTAATCCTTTTATAAGTAGATTTAATTTTTTTTAAATTAAGATTTGCAAGTATCTTGAGTCTATTTGATATGCAGTAGATAAGATCTGAAAGAAGATAAGGGCCACCACAGAAATGTATACTCTTAAGACCCTTCCAAAGTGAGGGCTATAATTGACTAAATAGGTCCCAGAAACTCTAGTATCTAAAAAGTGCCCAAAAATAAAAGTATTGTCTTTTAATAACTTAAATATTCTCCTTATGAAAAAAAATGTTTAAAAGAAAATTATATTACTAAGAAGATAGATCTTGCAAAAATGGCCAAAACCAAGAGCAGCAACTAGAGGAGTGAGGGAAAAAAAATAAAACGTACACAAAGAAGCTCACAAAATAGGGATTTAAGGATCAACAATACATTATTTATAGTTGTTCGGCAAAACTAATGAAGATATAATATAAAACAATTCTGAAAACAGGAGAGGAAAACTGTTGAGGAAAGCATACCTAACTACAAAGGCTGAAAAAATAGATGGTTAAATATGATATCAAGATTTCTTAAAATAATTAAAGAACCATAGTTTCCATTTATTGAGTATTATATACTGGGTGCTGGGCACTGTGCAAGGCCTTTCACAGCATCTGCCACTTCTCAACAACTACACAGAATGGGTATTACTGCCAGTGAGAAAGCTGAGGCCGGAGAGGCTCAGTGCCCTGCCCAAGGCCTGGCGGCAAGTCAGTTCAGATTTGCTACTAGAGCTGTCGAACTGGGGTCTTTCCCCTGGATCATGCTGTGTCCGTGTTGAAATATCTGTTACTTGGAGGTGAGACTTAAAGAAGTCAAATAATACTGTTCAAACTTGATAGCTTTTGGACTATCAATTTTGAGACACATGGTAACAGAATGGATATTTCCTTTATTGGGTCTGGAAATGCCATGGTCTGAGAAAAGTGATTGATTCAAGGTTACTGAGAAGTAGAGGCAGAGTTCTAACTCACATCTATCTAATTCTAAATTTGTGGGGTTTTTTTTCTTTTTTTAAAATCCAGGGCAAAAGTCCATTTTTTGGATTGGAAAGCTGAAAACTTTAAAAAGTAAAACAATACTCCCTGTAAGGTTTTTTTTCTTCCTCCCTATAGTTCTACTTTTGATAATTACCTGATAGTACTATATATGCTTTCAGCAATTAATAGTTTAAAAATATTTGAAAATTTTAATGTAAGGAAATTTTTTTTTTTTTGGCCACGCCCTGTGGCTTGCAAGATGTTAGTTCTCCGACCAGGGATTGAACCCAGGGCCCGGGCAGTGAAAGTGCAGAGTCCTAACCACTGGACGGCCGGGCAGTTTCCTAAGGAACTAAGGCAGTTTCCTAAGTTTCCTAAGGAATTTTTAAAGATAAAAATTTTAAAAAAAATTAGTCTTACTACTCAAGTACTCAAATGATTGGATTCAACCACTGAGTTAGTGATTTTCAATATTTTCAGAGTTCTGACACCCTCTTATACATTTTTGTGATATCCCTGTTCTAACTTACCCTTCAGTGCTCTGTGATAGATACTTATCATTAAAATTTAAAACAGCTTTGAGAGTTTATGAAACCAAAGTTAGGATGCTACAAAATTAGGACTGGGGGCTTCCCTGGTGGCGCAGTGGTTGAGAGTCCGCCTGCCTATGCAGAGGACACGGGTTCGTGCCCCTGTCTGGGAAGATCCCACATGCCGAGGAGCAGCTGGGCCTGTGAGCCATGGCTGCTGAGCCTGTGTGTCCGGAGCCTGTGCTCCGCAACGGGAGAGGCCACAACAGTGAGAGGCCCACATACCGCAAAAAAAAAAAAAAAAAAAAAAAAATTAGGACTGGGAATTATTGCATGGAGAAAAATTGCCTTTCTTGTGTAAAAGCAATTGTTTTAACATGGTGGGATGAAAACATCATTTGATTGGGTATACTATGTAAATACATTTATATAGATGACTCTTATTAAATTCTAGTCTATTCATTGGAGAATACACCTGAAAAATTAGAACGTAATTTCATCAGGTAGCAGTCTTCCCCAAGATGCTCGAAGTATGATTAATCAGCAACTCAGTTTATCCATTCTTCTGGTCATAAGTTGATCCTCTTAGAATAACGATTTTAAAGGAGAGAAAGCTCAAAGGGAAAAGTAAATATATGTGGTCAGACAGTCACATAGATGGCAGTGGGAATCTCAGTCAGGTTTTTCAGCTATGTCCATGATGCTTTGCCACGCTCACTGGAGTTAAAACCTGTATTCATACACCCCAGAATTGTTAGTCTCTTTGGTAATCAGATGGGACCTAATTTTTTATGGTCTCAGTAAAACCCTCAAGTAATTATATAGTTCCGTTCCTACATAGCCAGTTTCCAAAAGGCAGGATGTATCACCAAAGGCAGGATGAGTAACAGTGATTCTGGGAAGAGCTGACTGGTTGCCTCATCTCAGGGTGAAGATCCTGGAGAACTGTGCTTCTCAGAGGTCAGCCTCCCTCTGGCACCCCTGGGTCAGTTTCAAGTGGGACTGATCCTGCCTCAGTTCATCCACATTCCCTGGACTTGCTCCGCACCAGAGGGTTCAGACTTATTCATATTGATCTCATCCTGGTTCCGATCTGTTTGTTCTGGAAGGATTTCTTCCCTCCCCCTCCTCCTCTTCCCCTCCTCCAGACTCAGAGACACCTAATCCTGAAGACCCAAATGTACTGTTCTCAGTCTCCCAAGAAGCCCAGGCAGCTGTTTCCAAATCAGGATTTGCTTCGGATTCCTCTGGGGGCCACTTATGAAAACTATAGTTCTCAGATTTTACTTAATCTGATTGGAATCTTTCCAGCTGCAAAAGGCATAACAGGAATAGCCAGAAATTATTTATTCGTTTATTTATTCATTCATTCATTCAATACACACTTTTTAATGGAAAAGGTGTGATGCACCTAGCTGCGTAGTAGGTGCTGAAGATCCAGGTGTAAATAGAAACGTGTCTTGCCTTTAAAGAATGTGAAGTCTGGTGGGAAGTAAGTGGGAATGATGAACGGATAAAAAGAGGGGCTGTGGTACAGGAGAATTAACTCTGCTCGTGAGGCCCAGAGGAGGTGGTCAGGGACATCGCTGGGCAGGGAAAGGCATTCTAAGCAGAGACACTAGCCTGTGCAGAGGTGTGGAGATGTGAAAGCGTGTACTGGCAACTGCAAATCAGTCCTCCTGCGTGTCTGGGGAGGGAAGAGACAAGAAGTAAAAGTGGCTATAAGTGGTGAAGGAAGCTCACAAGGAAATTTCCTGGAATTAAAAGACATGAGTCACAGACGGAGAGTATACTGAGTATCCCACCAGTGAATGAAAAAGACTCACCTCTAAGCATATCCTATTAATTTCAGGATTCCAGGGATGACTACAAGGTCCTAAAAGCTTTCAAAAAGGAAAAAAATAATGTAAAAAGAATTAATAACCAGAGTAGCTTCAGGCTGCTCTACAGACACATTAGAAACTAGATGGGTATGAGGTAATATTGTACTTTGGAAATTATAAGGAGATTATTTCCTATCTGTAATTCCATACTACCAATCAAGACATTTTAAGACATACAGATTCTCCCAAAAAATTGCATCCTGGGCACTCTGTTCAGGTAGCTAATGGGAGATGGTACACTGTCAAAGTAAGGGAATAAACCAAGAAAGAGAAACCAGGAGATCCAAGGACAGGCGTTCCCAGAGAGGAAAAGGTGAAGGAAATGCTGAGAATGATGGGGAAGGGAAGTCCCAGTCAAGTCTGGCCTAGAGCAGCTATTCCAGCTAGATTGCCTGACGTTGAAGGGTATAGCAGGAATGTCTCCAAGAGAAAATGGAACACCCCACCCCTGCCAAATTACCCGATGTTTTTACTTTATTGAGAGGAGTTTTGCAGTTCTTGGGAGAGTTTGATGAGGTGAATACGTTTTAGGTGTATAAAAAGCTAAGCAGGGCTTACCTGGTGGTGCAGTGGTTGAGAGTCCGCCTGCCGATGCAGGGGACACGGGTTCGTGCCCCGGTCCGGGAAGATCCCACATGCCGCGAAGCGGCTGGGCCCGTGAGCCATGGCCGCTGAGCCTGCGCGTCCGGAGCCTGTGCTCCGCAACTGGAGAGGCCGCAACAGTGAGAGGCCCGCGTACCACAAAAAAAAAAAAAAAAAAATCTAAGCAAACAACGAAAACAAAAACAGAACAACTAGTAACTCTGGGAGAAAGAAAAAATTATCCAAGAAAGGAAAATTCATTAAGTCCTGCTCAGCACTCTTGGGAATAATGTTTACTTTGTCAGACTACTGTAAACAGTGAATATTGACTTAACCAAACGTTACAGTAGAGTTGGATGCTGGGAGGATTGGGCAAGTGTGACATATTTGTATGTAAGGGGGTAAAGGATGGGATATGAGAACTAAATCCTTATCTTCCACAGGGAGAAGTTAATAGGTAATAACTAAAATGGGACAATCAGGAATTAGCAATATAAAGACATTTTTAGAAATATAGATATAAAAATATCATATGAAATATAAATATCAGAATAAAACCCTAAGTGAGTTGAAATTAGTTCCCTCTGAAGAGAGAATTGGTGTGGGGAGGGAGGGGAAAGGAGAGTTTTATTTTTTTTATAAAAATAAAAGTGAATAATAAAAATATAGTGTCTATAATACTTAACACTGAGGAACTCTTGCAAGTGGTGTTTTCCATTTTGTTGAACAAACTTCTTTTTTCATCTTTATTTTTAGTTTTAATGACATTTTCTTTTTTTATTAATTTTTATTGGAGTATGGTTGCTTTACAATGTTGTGTTAGTTTCTACTGTACAGCAAAGTGAATCAGCTATACGTATACATATGTCCCCTCTTTTTTGGATTTCCTTCCCATTTAGGTCACCACAGAGCATTAAGTAGAGTTCCCTGTTTAGTTATCTATTTTATACATAACATCGATAGTGTATATATGTCAGTCCCAATCTCCCAATTCCTCCTACCGCCCCTTCCTCCTTGGTATCCATACATTTTGTTTTCTATGTTTGTTGAACAAACTTTTTGCAGATAAGAACAAATTTGCATGTTCTGTGTACCTACCTTTGGCACATTCTTAAATTTTCTTTTTTTTTTGGCCTTCTTTTCTGTAATTAGCTAAATATGAATTTAAGCAAAAGTAAGGTAATTTGTTGACTCAGATAGGTACAGACTGTATCTGGATACTATGTTTATTTATGTAGACGCTAAGCTATCTTTTAAAGTGCAGAGGATAAACAATCCTCTCTCTTGCCTTCTTCCCAAAGTAGAGCTGAGTTTGGCTTCTGTTAAGAAATCAGCATTCTTCAGTGACCTGATGTTCCTAAAATGGGATGGCTGCACGTTAAGATCTCTGAGCTTACTGTGTACATCCCTCTGCAAAGCTGCAAGTTGTTTAAGAAGAAATTTTGTCAATCTGTATAGGTGCAAACTGCCTCCCTCCACCCTTTTCTTTGGAAAATAATCAAACTCCACAGAAAAATGGAAAGAGTAGTAAAACGCCCATATAACTTTCACCTAGATTCACCAGTTCTTAACATTTTGCTGCATTTGCCTCCTTCCTTTCTATACCCATTCACTTTTTTCGGAGGGTGAGGGGGAATTGAACCATTTTCAATTAACTTGGAGGTATCATACTTTAATACATCACCCACTATATCTTTCAAGAGCAAGGACATCCTTCTACAAAACCAAAATACCATTACTTGCCACGGATAAAATAATATTATCTAATATATAGTTAATATTCAGATTTCCCTAAAATCTTAATAACTTCTGTAGTTTTGGTGGGGGGGATCCACAATCTAGTCAGTGATTATGCATTGCATTTAGTCATCATATTTAAGTCCTCTGTGTGCTGTAAGTTTCTCTGCTTTTTTTTTTTTTAATCTTTCATGACATTGACAATTATGAGGACCCCAGGGGAGTTGTTTTGTAGAATGTCCTGTACATATGGATTCGTCTTTTTGCTCCCTCATTATAAGATTCTGATTTACAGTTTGGGAAGAATATGTATACAAACTTTTTTTATCCATCTGCTTTTCATGCAAGTTCAAAACTTTAGACCCTCGTTTTCTTGTTTGTATGTTTTTGTTTTGTTTTTCCTGCTAATCTGTGGTTTGGTATAGGGTGTGAAGAATGACCCCTTACCTGGAGAATAGTAAAACTCCTTAGACTGCAGAAAATATCACTGTAATAATCCCTGGGAGAGGTAATCAGTTCCTCTGGAAACAAGCATAATATTTTTTAAAAAACATTCTTGGCAGAGTTCTCTGGATGACGTAATATATTTTGTAATCAAGGGCAAATTTTCTGCTCTTTAATTAAGTTCTGCTCCAGGATACAATCCAGGGAGCCACTTCTGCAAAACACTTGGCCAGCTCTTCTTCCATCCCGAAGCTGACCGCTTGCTTTTGAAATCCCAACACTGAATGCGCGTTCAGTCTGCAGCATCTGGGCCCTCCTGTGCCGGCGTGCTCAGATGCTTAGGTTATGTATATTTTGTGTGAAGTGAGTACAACACGGGGAGATGGCGTGCCTCAGATGCCAGAAGAGCTGTGCAAGCCTGCTGCTGAGGGCATGCTTCCCGTTTGTTGGGGCTTTGGGGAAGGAGACCTGGTGACACAGTAGCCTTTAGGCAGAGCTGCTTGGGATGTGCAGGAAGTGGTGCTGCAGGCTTTGTCGGTGGGGGCGTGGGAATCTGAGCCATTTCTCTGCGGACAGCTGTGTTTCAGAGTCTGGACAAGTTGCTGTTGAATTTTGCATGGGCTGCCAGGGTAAGTGTTTTCATGTTGATTTGCTTATACTCTTGCTTTTCTTCCTCCTAAGTCATCAGGCCCTTTCTGGAAGTGCTGCAGGACTTGGTATACGTTAGCTAAAGTGGAATACAGAGGTTTCATTCTAATATGTTTCTAATCCAACTTTCTCTTCCTTTCCCTCTATAGATTTCGTGGAAGTATAATACTTTGTCATTATGAGATGTCGTCTCTCGGTACCTCCTTTGTGCAAATTAAATTTGATGACTTGCAGTTTTTCGAAAACTGCGGTGGAGGAAGTTTCGGGAGCGTCTATCGAGCCAAATGGATATCACAGGACAAGGAGGTGGCTGTAAAGAAGCTACTCAAGATAGAGAAAGAGGTAAGGTCTTTTCCTGCTATCAGAAGTGGTCGCGATAGCACTTATGTAAGCTTTTCAACCTGGAGTCAGAGGTCTCAGGCTGCCAGGGACCTAGCAGAGCCTTTGGGGTTGATCTGTGAGGCCGTTTCCCAGTTTCCATTCTGGGAGCTCCATAAATAGCAACCAATGCCACGTGTGCTGGGGGTTGAATTTTACTAGGGGTCATCTGAACTGAGAGGATTTCTTTCCATGGCGTGAAAGACCGAATGTTCCCTGAGCTCTCGTCCAGGGGAGGTGAGCTTTCAGGCCTTCCCAGGCTTCAGGCTTTTCCCTGGGTCAGCCAAGAGGGGTCAGTAAAGAGTAGTGTGTAAAGTTTTCAGCCCCTTTCCATTTTCTGTCCATTAATTTGTGGTCCTCAGGAGTTGTCTTTTGAAAAACAAAAAGCATTATTTTTCTACTGAAATATAAGCAATACCAGCTTCTTGCATTTCACCTCTACTTGAAGCCCAAAGTGATGGACTTTGTTTAATAAAGATGCTAGGCAGAGAGCTGGCCTAGTTGTAAAATGGGAAAAAGGTCTTAACTTTCAGAGTCCGGGGTTTGTGCTGGTCCTAGTCAAGCCCAAAACTTATACACAGGCCCTTTATCTTTCTTAGGAAAGTGACACATCATCCCCACATTCCGTTTGGTACCTAAACTCCACAATAAAGCTAGTTGTGGAGCTGACCTGCAGGGGCTCAGGGCATTGATAACTTTTAATAGTTACCCTCTGGAGTTTGCTTTGGACATTTCTACTTATGTCCTGTTTTGGCTTCTTATTGTTCTTTTCAGTATCTTTTTGAAGTGAACTTTTCCATAAACATCTTTTAATCTCCCTGAATGATTTCATTTTTTTCACTGACTGCTGCCAGTGAACCATAGCAATTGATTGGAGATGGAAACCCAAGTGGAAAGCACTATGTGGCCTTCCATCCCAGCACTGCTGTGTGACTGTGTAATCACCATCTGTGTTTCCGATTGTTGAAGCCAAGTCAGAAAGACTAAGATATCTCTGCCTTGGGGTATCTGTAGGTTGTGGAAAGCATTAAGAAGTGAGAGCTTTTAAAGCCAATGTGTGCCCCAAACCGAAGGGCACTATGTAGAAAAAGTTTCCTTCCCCTCATTTCTTGATCCACGAATTTTTAAAATAGTAGCCAAATAATAAAACCATTTCTTATTCTGGACTTGAACCTAGTTTTTTTATCTAGTGAACTCTTAAGCCCTTTACAGGCCAGCATTATTGTACCCATTCTGTAGGTTGGGAGATACAGCTTTGAGAAACAGGTTAAGCTGCCCCAGTAGGGGTAGGTGAAATCCAGGTCAGACCCCCTGTTCTCCAGTTTTTAACTCTGAAACCTCTAGCTGACCAGCTAAGAACAGAAAATAAACTAGTTCCATCAAATTTATATTCAAAGAAGTGTATAAGTATGCTAATATTTTTAAGCATCATGCAACTTCAGTACAATGAACATGTTCTTGTGTGATTGTTGGATGTGAGAAAGACTTTATGAGACATGAAATAGATTTTGATAGGAAGACAATAATTGCAACCCATTCACTCCACCCCCATCCATACCCAATACCTTTTTTTACTGTCTTTGACAAAGCCAGGAAAATGACATAGGAAAGCACAGGGGTGAAAACAGGACCTGGAAACTGCCAAATCCTGCTCTTGTGTAGATATTTAACCTGAGTATCGTTCAGAATTGGAGTTGATTACAGTAAACCGCAGGAGCGTACCTCATAAACTTCCAAGTAGGAAAGACAGAAACTCAGTGTCAGCTTTGGAGCTTGATTTAATCAGTGACTGTCCGTGATAAAGAGACATGGGAAGTTATTGCAAAGCATCCCCACACTTACTGACTTGACATGCGTTTAAGATGTAAATAATTTTGGCTAGAGGTTGGCAGTTATTGGAAAGGAAATATGCATTTCTTATGTGAATGTTTGTTATACTGTATGAACTATGTATTGCCTTGGTGGCTAGATGTTTTCTCAGTGAAAAGATAAAGGTAATAAGCTCTGGATTTTTTCCAATTTATAGATTCAGTCCTGTGTCACTTGGTCATTTTTGCCAATGAATTTTAGAAGTGATGGAACATTTACTAATATGTTGGTAGCTCGCTCATGGAACTCTTTAAGAATGACCTAAGGGCTTCCCTGGTGACGCAGTGGTTGAGAGTCCGCCTGCCGATGCAGGGGACACAGGTTCGTGCCCCGGTCTGGGAAGATCCCACATGCCGCGGAGTGGCTGGGCCCATGAGCCATGGCCGCTGAGCCTGCACGTCCAGAGCCTGTGCTCTGCAACGGGAGAGGCCACAACAGTGAGAGGCCTGCGTACCGCAAAAAAAAAAAAAAAAAAAAAAAAAAAGAATGACCTAATATCTGATTAAATATGTGTTTTGTGAAAGGTGGAGAAAATATATTCAAAACTCTAACTCTGCTTATGTGAGGGTATAGAGGAATGCTATTTATTTTTGCTTTATTCGTAGACCTCTAGTTTAGTGAGTATATGTTACTTTTCTGATTTAGAAAAAAAGAAAGAAAATGGCATTTACTTAAAATCTTGGTAGTTCTTTAAAACTTAATTTTTTTGATATTCATCCATTTGTTTTAGTTTTTAGATTCCACATATAAGTGATAGCAACAGTATTTGATTTCTCTGACTTATTTCACTAAGCATAATACCCTCTAGGACCATCCATGTTGTTGCAAATGGCAAGATTTTCATTCTTTTTTATGGCTGAGTAGTATTCCATTGTGTACCTATACCACATCTTTATCCATTCATCTGTTGATGGACACTTAGGTTGCTTCCATATCTTATAAAACTTCATTTTTAAAAAACTTTTACACCTAGTGAAAAACTACAAGGATAGTACCATGAACTCTAGCATATCCTTCCCCTAAAATCATAACTAATTAACATTTTGCAACATTTGCTTTCTCTTTATATATTATTGATTTATATATATTCATACATATTTTAGTTTTTACTGAACATGAGAGTAAATTGCAGATGCTATGTTCCTTTATCCCTAAATACTTTAGCTTCTCCCAAGAACACAACTGTAATACAACTATCAAAACTTTTACCCATTGTATGAGTCTATTTTCAAATTTTGCCAATTGTCCCAGTAAAGGCTTTTTATGGCATTTTTTTCCCCAACCCAGTCCAGGATCACATACTTCAGGGGGATCCCCAGCCTCCAGGATCTAATGCCTGATGGTCTGAGGTGGAGCTGATTTAATAATAATAGAAATAAAGTGCACAATAAACGTAGTGCGCTTGAATCATCCCAAAACCACCCCCCACCCCCAGTCTGTGGAAAAATTGTCTTCCACGAAACTGGTCCCTGGTGCCAGAAAGGTTGGGGACCACTGACATACTGCATTTAGTGATATATCTACTTAGTCTGTTTTAATCTGTAACAGTTTTTCTGCCTTTCTTTGTCTTTTACACTTTGACATTTTTGAAGTGTGCTGGAAAGTTTTGTAGAATGTCCCTCATTTGGACTTTATCTGATTTTCCCTCCCTCTTGCCTAGTTTAAAGTTATGTAGTTTTGGTAAGAATGTTATATAGGACATGTGCCCCTGGTGTGTCTTAATGGAAGACCTCCGATGTCAGTTTGTCCCATTGTAGGTGATATTAATTTTGAACGCTTGATTAAGAGGGACTCACTCAATATCTCCCCAGTAAAATACCTGTTTTCTCTTTGTAATTAATAATTAAGCTATTGGTAGATACTTTGAGGTTATGTAAATATCTTCCCTCAACAAACACTGCCCAGTGTTTTTAGCATCCATTGACGATTCTTGTTCGAATCAAATATTGTGACAGTTACTGTGCAGGAAGCAAAAGGTTCTAGCATAAATGAGAGCCTTTCTTCCTTGTTTCCTTACTTTTCACTTATTCACTCATTCATTTATTTATTGCTTCATTGTAGACTTACAGATTCTTTCTCAAATTCAAAATGTTATAGTTCATTACTATCGTTATTCATTTTCATGCTTAAATTGTTCCCGATTTAGCAAGTAGGAGTCCCTTAAATTTGGCTCCTATGTCTTTTTGATACTTCTTCATCATTTTTTTAGCCTTTTCATACTCCCTGGCACAAAAAGATGTTCCAGTCTCAGTTAGTTCCATTCCTGGAGTCAGGTATTTCTTTAGGAAGCCCTGATTCAGGGTACCTGATTTGGGAGTATGATATTTAGAAACCAAGATTTGGGTACTAGGTTTGCTTATTGTAGACTCTTTTAAAAAGAGCCTTTGTTCTTCTGGGAGAAAGAATGGTTATAGATAAATTTTATTTATGGGAGCATTTAATTAAAATTTTAATATACATCTGTATAGCTATGATCTGTGATACACTCCTGTTAGAAATGTAAATTGATACATGTTTTGGAGAAGAGTTTAGCAAAATATATCAAAAATATTCAAATGTTTCCTTCCTTTGAGCCAGAAATCTTACTTCTAGGACTTTATCCTAAGGAAATAATCAGAGATATGCAGGAAGAAGGCTATATAGGTTGCTTATCTCAAATAAATAATGAAGAATTAGAAACAACTCAAGTGTCCTACAACAAATTATCTTTTAAATTATGCTACATCTTACCACCCTCCCAAAAAAGTAAATGTGAAAGATGATGGTTGTGTTAATTAACTTGATCTTGGGAATCCTTCACAATATACGTATGTATATTGACATCATCATGTTGTATACTTTAAATATATTACAATTCTACTTGTCAATTATACGTCAATAAAGATGAAAAAAAATTATGCTACATCTGTATAATGGAATTCCATTGCATTTGGAAGAATACTTAAAGAGCTAGGAAAATGCTCATAATATATTGCTAAGTGGTAAAAAAGTTACAAAATAAGGTATATAATATCATCCCAGGTGTCTGTGTGGTGTTTTTCTTTTTCTTATACTTTCTGTTGTTTTTCATATTTTTCTATGATGATCTCATATTTCTTTTTTAAGAACATAACACTTTTATTATGAAATTTTTCAAACATGAAGAAAAGTTGAAAGGGTAAAAATGAACATCTGTATGTCTGCCATCTAGGATCTGTTATTAACATAAATGCTTGCTTTATCACATGTATGTCTATGTATTCTTCCATCCATCAATCCATTTTGATGCATTGCAAGATAAACTGCAGGTGTCAATAGTTTCCCCTTAAATACTTCAGCATGCATATCATTACCAGAGTTCATTATGTGTTTGCAGTTCTGTTTTCTTTTAAGGTAAAATTTACATACAATGAAATACACGTATCACTAAGTTTTGACAAATGTAAACACAGTGTAACCCATATATTTACAGGAAAAAAACTCAAAAAAATCATAGCTCTGACAACCTTTGTTACTTTCTAAGGATGTTCAAGTGAATTAAGTTTTATAAACCTCTTTAGTCTGTCACAAATCACACATTTTTCAGTCTCAATATGTGCTTTCAAAATGTTTAATGTTTACTTCTACATTGCTTTCTCATAGCAGTGCTACAGGTTTTTCAGTGGTAATTTAGCTTGTTTTTGTTGGTTGCAGATTTACTTACAGAGCACTATTTATTTTTGTTACGAAAAGAAGTTTTCAACAGGAAAAAAATAATATGGTCTTAAGGGCATATACCAAAGGTAAGAAAAGAAGCCATTATTGTATCTTTTTGGTAAATTCCAGATGAGCTGAGATCAAGCCAAACTGCTTAGGCAGAAATTGAAGCAGGGAGTGGCGAGGGCAGAGGAAGACACTGTGGATCCCAGTGTCCTCTTTCCAACCACGTACCCAGAGGAGAGCAGTCCCCACATGAGTGGTTCATCAGCTTCACAGCATGAACCAGGCATGTCTGTTCCTGGTACTTTTTTCTGTCGGAGAGATGGAAACCTGCAAGCATTTGTGTTAACTTGAAATCTGTTGATATTTAACTGATGGTAGGAAACCGGATTTAAGTATGAGATATGAAGGAAACATGATTCCTTTTTATTTCCCCAAAAGAATGAAAAGGAAGCAGAATCCTCAAAAGGTGAAATATGAGGCTCCTTCTTCAATTGCCTTGACTTCTGCAAGTCCCCACTCCCTTTTTTTTTTTTTTTTTTTTTTTTTTTTTGCGATACGTGGGCCTCTCACTGTTGTGGCCTCTCCCGTTGCGGAGCACAGGCTCTGGACGCGCAGGCTCAGCGGCCATGGCTCACGGGCCCAGCCGCTCCGTGGCATGTGGGATCCTCCTGGACCGGGGCACGAACCTGTGTCCCCTGCATCGGCAGGCGGACTCTCAACCACTGCACCACCAGGGAAGCCCCCTACTCCCTTTATTAAAAAAATCTATTTTCCTACCAAATTTGATTGTTGTAGAAATGTTGAAAGCCAGATAAATTCAAGTTTCAAAACTTTCCCACAGTATAAATATTTATAGGTAAAGAGAGAAGATCAAAATATCAAAACTGATCATAAGAACAGGAACTCTCAGTAACTTTTTTATATAAAGGGGGAGATACCTGTGTGAGACAGAAAATACAATCTTGAAATTGACACAGAACTCAAAACTAAAAATGAGAGCTTTTATTATACAGACTTTATCAACATGTCAGCAATTAGTGCTTCACTAGAAGACTAGTTAATGTTGTTGTCATTTTATTAACTCTTGAGAGACCCTTTTTCCTCTTCTTTGCAGTTCTGTAGCTGACTTTTTATCAATGAATTATTACCTTTGCTTTAACTGTAGGAATGTGAGTTATTATTTAAGATAACCCCATGCAGAATTTTTCTGTCTGCAATCAGAATTTACCCGTTCTGCATTCTATTCTTTTAGGTCAGTGGTTCTCAAAGTGTGGCCCCTGGACCGGTAGCATCAGGCGTCACTTGGAAATTTGTTAGAAATGCAAATTCTTGGGCCTCACCCCACCCCTACTGAGTCGGAAACTCTGGGGTGTGGGGCTTGGCGATCTGTGCTGCAACAGGCTTCCCAGGTGTTTCTGATTGCTCACTGGAGCCTTAGGTTGTACCTAGCCAATCATGTCAAATACAGACGATCAGTATGTTGACTCCAGTTTGGAATTGCAGGTACTCAGTGAAACTGGTAGTGGAGAGATTGTTGTTGTTAGAGGCTTTCGAGACCCTTAAATTCACCGTGCTCAGGTGACCACCTGTGCACAGGCCCTGCTTGGCAATGTCACTGGGCATAATGAACTCAAGGCAGACTGAGGAATGGCAGGCAGACTGAGGAATGGCCGACAGACGGGAAACCTCAGGCAGATGCCCTGAGATTCCAAACCTTTTCCACTGGGGTTCTCACCTGACTTTCCAGCTTTGTCTTTCATTTTCTGACCTGAAACCACCTTCCCTTCTCGCCCCCTCCCCAACCGGGTCCAGCTGTGCTTCCATCCTGCTTTCCCATTTCTGTAACCTTGTCCACATTCTTTCCTTCACCTGTAATACCTTTGTTCTCTGCCTGAGCAGGTCCTACTCATTCTTCAGCTTTAATTTCTTCCTTCACTGTGAAACGTTCTCAGATCACACAAACGTAATTTTTCTCTTTTTCTTTTGAATTTATACCAGTTAGCACATGCGATTAAAACTGCCTCGTGGCTCTAGAAGTACTGTAAGGGAGGGCACTTAACTTTTCACATGAACATGCCACGTCTTCTCATCCGAAAAGTGGGGCTAATAACAGTACCTCCATCACAGGGTTGTCGAGAGGATGAGAGAACTTAACACGTATAAAATATCTAGAAGAGTGCTTGACACAGAGGAAGACTTGGGTGACTGTTAACTGTCGGTTATATCTTCACAACCATGCTCTAAAGTCAGGATAGCAGATAAGTGTCATGTTTTGTGAAAACTTCAATTTGTTGGTTCCTAGAACCTATGTTGAGAAGGGGTCAGAGGCCACGTTTACAGTCTGCAGGAAAAATCCATGGCAAGGCTCAGCATGAATGCAGAAGGGCAAGCATGTATATGCAAGTGTATGCAGCATCCCTGGTGAGAACTCTCCGAGGGCAAAAACAGCCGTTAACCATTGCCTTTGTTGCTGATGCTGTCACCATCCTGGTCATCATCACTGTACCAAGTACAGCTACCACTGTGAGCTGATCACTTGGTTAGGGGCTTTCCATCCTTGCCCTCTTCCTCTTCACAGTTGTGTTACAAGATTATAATCTCCATTTGATGGCTCAGAAACTAAGGCTCAGAGAGGTTAAGTAACCTGGCTAATATAAACAGCACCCTTCTTACCTGTCTCGCAGCACCTAGCACTGTGCCTTGCTCAGAGTCAAGTATTTATTCTTGGGATCATATCGCTGTAGATGTCCCTCTCATTCTCATCCAGGAAAGATATCCTGTATGGACGTATCTACATTTTCTTCATTTACTCTCTTTGAGCTATGAAGAGGATAGAGCACACCTGTCTTCACTGTGTCAACTGTGTCACTGTACCACTTGCATTCAGCTACATAGTGGCTTCCCTGGTGGCGAAGTGGTGAAGAATCCACCTGCCAATGCAGGGGACACAGATTCGAGCCCTGGTCCGGGAAGATCCCACATGCCGCGGGGCAACTAAGCCCGTGCACCACAACTACTGAGCCTGTGCTCTAGAGCCCGCAAGCCGTAACTGCTGAGCCTGTGTGCCACAACTACTGAAACCCGCATGCCTAGAGCCCCTGCTCCGCAACAAAGAGTAGCCCCCACTCACCACAGCTAGAGAAAGCCCTCATGCAGCAGAGAAGACCCAACGCAGGCAAAAATAAATAAAATAATTTTAAAAAAATACTACAGCTATATAGTACTCTTAAGTTATTGGTTTGATTTTTATAAATTCCTTTGCTTTTGTACCTTTTTTAGACCGGCATGCCATTTCCACTTAAGGAATTTTAAGCATTTCACTATGCCATGCTTTGATTTTTTACTACATACATAAATCATTACTTTGAATTCGAGAATAAACAGTTTAAAATAATGGATCATTTTATTTGATCATTAATGTAGTCACCACTCCAAAGGTATATATATAAAACAGCTATCCATCACTCAGCTGTTTTCTGTGAGACATTTCTCTTACTGGGAGCTTATAAGACACCCCAAAGTGAACTGCTATAAAGAGATAGAGAAAATTGGACAGGGACTTCCCTGGTGACGCAGTGGTTGAGAATCCGCCTGCCAGTGCAGGGGACACGGGTTTGATCCCTGGTCCGGGAAGATCCCACACGCCCGTGCACCACAACTACTGAGCCCCTGTGCCACAACTACTGAAGCCTGCACGCCTAAAGCCCATGCTCCACACCAAGAGAAGCCACTGCAGTGAGAAGCCTGCACACTGCAATGAAGAGTAGCCCGTGCTTGCCGCAACTAGAGAAAGCCTGCGTGCAGCAACGAAGACCCAGTGCAGTCAAAAATAAATAAATAATTTTAAAAAGAAAATTGGACACATGTTGAACAAATATGTAAATTACACGAGTAAGCGTATACTACTGATATATCTGAAGGTAACACAAACCTTGTGGAGAGGTAACCTTACACTGAGGAAAAGCTGTAGGAATGGCTTCCCCTGGGACCAAGAGGAATTTAGAAAATTACCTGAATTATAAATAATTTTCTTATCATGTTATGTGAAATGCAGTTACATTAAGACAAACATCATTCTAGGATATTTTCAGATCACTTATGCGACTGTAATAGTGTTTTATTTTCAAGAAAAAGCCCCTGTCCTTCTTATTTTTGCTTCTCAGTCATTTAAAAATTTTTTAATCCTTTCAAAACTTTGTTAGATTACATACTTACTTGCATGTGGAGGTTTTTTCAATTTACCATATGTAACATTACATATTACAACAGTTATTTCAGCTTTTCATTAAAGTTATTATTGATCTCAGTATATTAGGCAATAAACATTTCAGTTAGTTAATAATATTTTTCCAGCCATCTTCTAAATATTGTGCTGAAATCAAACCAATGAATGTATTCCAGTAAGGCTGTTATATCCTGACTAACTGGTGTTATACAAAGCTAGGCTCTTGCTGCTAGAAGAAAAATAGTACGAAGCCTGAATTGGATTTTTGAGAAACACAAAGCCTAATATGGAGAGAACAATTAAAAAACTGAAAAAGTGGAGGAGAGCAAGAGCTACCTGTGAGTACTTCAGATAGTTTTCAAGTAGATATGATTAATTCTCTGTCTTCAGAATAGAATTATGTCACTTGGGTATTAAAAAGGTGTGTAGAATTTTCTTCTCTGCTTTCTAGTGAAGACAGGAAGTCACTCTCACGGAAGTACTTAAGACAGAGACCATCTTATCAATTTTTTTTCCACTGGTGCTTGATTCCTGCTCCTGGTTAGGACAACCAGTTTCTGTTTGAAGGCTGCCATCGATGACATGTGAGTTGCAGGCTGTTCAATTTTGCAACAGTTTAATTCTTAGAAAGTTCTTTATAATGTAACTTCCAGCTGTGGATACTGGTCTCTTTTTCTGGGGCCATACAGAACAAATCTTACCCTCTTCCTTCCATATGTCTGCTTCTTGAACTTAAGATTTGTATCTGATTGATCTTTTTTTCTAAGCTCTGCATTGTACCCAGCCCACCATAAGCAATCAATAAATGCATAGGGAGTAAATAAAATAATAAACCTAGTAATCATATCTCAACTTTCTCTTCTTCTGTAAGATTTTCCAGGAAGGTTTTGCTCTTCCTGAATCTACAGAACAGAACAGTCTGCATTTCTAGTCTACTTCATTCCTAGCCTTTTCTTCTCCACGTTTGACTGATCTTTTGAGCTCTTAACAAATTAGTTTGTCTTTGAATGAAAGGTTCTGTTCTGTGGCTGTTAGGCAGGATTTTCCTGGCCATGGTTCTTATCTGTTTTTTGTTTGTTTGTTTGTTGTTTTGGGGGTACGCGGGCCTCTTACCGCTGTGGCCTCTCCCGCTGCAGAGCACAGGCTCCAGACGCACAGGCCCAGCGGCCATGGCCCACAGGCCCAGCCACTCTGTGGCACATGGGATCCCCCCGGACCGGGGCACGAACCCGCGTCCCCTGCACCGGCAGGCGGACCCCCAACCACTGCACCACCAGGGAAGCCCTGGTTTGTTTTTTTTAACATGTTTCCAAGAAAGGAATCCAAGATGCTTTTTCTTAGCAGTGTTAATATCTGATGTTCATGATTCATGACCTGAGAAAATTTAAGGTGTCCTAAATGAAATGAGACCGTTGGAGTCTTAATGACTTGAAAACATGACTTCTACCCCTGATACCATTTAGGAGAATAGCACTTGGTAAAATTAGCTACATTACAGCAGATACACTGTTAAGAATGGAAATGACTGGTGAGTGTTTGTGCAGGCTCTGCTCAAGAAGGAGGGGACTACATGGCCGATCTGCTTTTGAAGACAGATTATATTAAATAATTAATGAACAAAATCCATTTAACTCACTACATTTTAAAAACATGCAGAATAGTGCATCCTTTAGTGGGAAACAATTGTTTCTCTTATTGGGACTATAGTCGTAGAGCCTATCTTAAGTATGTATTCATTTTATTTTAATCATTGGGTGGGTATTTTAAAATATAATACATAGTTTGGTTAACATCTAAACTAACTTCTACTAAACTAATTAGCTGCTGACCAAATCTTTAAAGTTATGAAAGTGGAGAACTTTTTTCCCTTAAAAATCTCAGGATAGGGACTTCCCTGGTGACACAGTGGTTAAGATTTCGAGCTCCCAATGCAGGGGACCCAGGTTCAATCCCTGCTCGGGGAATTGGATCCCACGTGCATGCTGCAACTAAGAGTTCACATGCCATGACTAGGGAGCCGGCAAGCTGCAACTAAGGAGCTGGCGAGCCACAACTAAGGAGCCCACTGGCTGCAACTAAGGAGCCCGTGAGCTGCAACTAAGGAGCCCGCCTGCCGCAACTAAGACCGGGTGCAACCAAATAAATTTTTTAAAACTCAGGATAATTTCTTAACTTCAAAATAAGGCCTCTAAGTGTAACCTACATTCTTTTTTGGGAAAAACTTGGGAACTGTGGCTAAGGCCAGGGTACTGGTCTCAGAACAGGGAGGATATGTGGGAAATTCTGATTCCAGTTAGACTTACTGTAAGTGCAGATCAGACCAAGAACAGATCTAGTAAGAGATCAAGACATTAATATTAACTGGATTTGGGGGTGTGGAGCATTAAAAATTTATACTCTACCTTTTTTCAAAAACTATTTAAGATTATTAGCAGGTAGAATAAGTATGTTTTTGAGATTCCAAGGAAGACCCTCTGTACCCCCCAAATCTCCCAGACCTGAATGTAGGGTAAGGATATATAAGCAAATTAACATTTCCTGAGTTCCTGTCTTTGACAGCCTCTATTCCAAGCCGTTTACATATATTCTCTATTTAATCCTATTGCTGATGCCTCAAATTTTAACATTGTAATTTCATTCTTTAAGATTGTTTACCCTAATAACACTGCAAATACCACTGAGAAAAGAAACATGTTAGTAACACCTCAGAGTAAATGACATATGTGATTTTTCTTCCTGGGACATACCTGTCTAGGTGGGCAGATGCACAATTGATGCTGTAGGAGACTGTGACCTACACAGATTAGTAGGAAATCTCCTTCTCTGTATTCTGTCATCCAAAAGATATTGGATATTTATTACATGCCAGGCACTGTTCTAGACACTGGAGCCACATCAGTAATAAAATAAATAGACAAAAAACTTACAAAAATAGACAAAATTCATGTCCTTATAGAGCTTTACCTTCAAATGTGGGAAATGAAACAACTAACTGAAGGATATATTAAAACATTATAAAGACCCTTATGCCTCTTAAATATGGGCTGAACTTAGTGACTCACTTCCAAAAATTAGAGTATAGAAAAGAAAAAATTAGTAACTTTACAATCAACAAAGGTGCCAAACACTACCTTAACCAAGTGACATGGGTTAATATCGTTAGTGTTAAGCCATGCTGCTAGCCCATAACCCCAATATGATGTGATGAGAAAACCACTTCACCTCTGTGGTCCTCTTCCCCCCAGACCCGTAACCCCATTCTAGTCGAGAGGAAAATATCAGATAAACCCAAAATGGTGGACATTCTACAAAATACCTGGCCAGTACTCCTCAAGGTTATTAAGGTCTTAAGAAACCAAGAAAGACTGAGAAACTGTCACAGGCCAGAAGTGATTGAGGCATGATGACCAAACATAATGTAGTATCTTGCACTGGATTCTAGAACAGAAAAAAAAAAAAAAAAAGACATCAGTGTTAAAAATGGTGAAATCTAGATAAAGTCTGGAGTTTAGTTAATAGTAATGTACCAGTAATGGTTTCTTAGTTCTGATACATGGACCCTGGTGATGCAATATGTTAAAATTAAGGGAAGCTGGGTGAGAGGAATGATCTGCATTATCTTTCCAACTTTTCTGTAAATCTAAAATTATTCCAAAATAAAAAGTTTATATTAAAAAAGTGAGGAAAAACATAGAGCAGAGTACGGGGCATCAGGAGCGCCAGTATGGGGCTAGTGTTGCCAGTTTACATGGGCTGGTCAGGTAGGCCTCGTTGAGAAGGTGGTATTTGAGTGAATGCCTGGAGTAAGCGATGAAGCCATCTGCTTACACGGGGATAAAACAGTCCACGCAGAGGGAACATACAGATGCCAGGTGGGAGCACGCCTGGTGTGTTGGGGAAGAGCAGGGAGGCCGTTGTGGCTGGAGTGGAGTGAGTGAGGGGGGGAAGAGACAGGAAATGGGGCCAGAGAGGTAACAAGGCCAAATCGGATAGGGCCTGTAGGCAATTGTAAGAGCTTCTGATTTAAATCAGGAGGAAATGGTGAGCAGTTCAATGCTTTGGAGTAGAGAAGTGAAATGACTTATGTTTTAATGTGACTACTCTGGTTACTCTGCTGAGAAAAGACCATATGGGGCAGGGGCAGAAAGACCAGTTAAATTATAATCCAGACAAAGAGATGTTTGTGGCCAGGCCCAGGAAGGTTACACTGGTGGCAGTCAGAAGCGGTTGAATTTGGGGTATATTTTAAAGATAGATCTAACCAGATTTGCTCACTGGACGTGCTGTGTGAAAGTGGAGTCGAGGAAGTCTCAAAGGTTGTGCACTGAGGACATGGAAGGATGCATCTGCCATCATGGGAGAGGGGGAAATCATGGGTGGAGCAGGTCTGTGAGAGCAGATCATTTTTGATACAGGCAATGAACCGAGGAAGGAATTAGCCATCTAAAAACTACCACCTACAATGCAACGAAAATATGAGATAATTGGAAATAACCCAAATGTCCATCACCAGATGCATGGATAAACAAAATATGGTGTATGTATGCAATTAAATAGTATTCATTCCTTTAAAAGGAGTGTAATTCTTTTTTTTTTTTTTTTTTTGCGGGACGCGGGCCTCTCACTGCTGTGGCCTCTCCCGTTGCGGAGCACAGGCTCCGGACGCGCAGGCTCAGCGGCCATGGCTCACGGGCCCAGCCGCTCCGCGGCATGTGGGATCTTCCCAGACCGGGGCATGAACCCGTGTCCCCTGCATCGGCAGGGGGACTCTCAACCACTGTGCCACCAGGGAAGCCCAAAGGAGTGTAATTCTTATACATGCTACAACGTGGATGAATCGTGAAAACATTACGCTTAGAGAAATAAGTGAAACACAAAAGGACAAATATTGTATGATTTTACTTATATGAGATACCTAAAATAGGCAAATTCAGGTACAGAAAGTAGAATAGTGATTACTAGGGGCTGTGGGGAATGGGGAATTGTTTAATTGGTATAAAGTTTCTGTTTGGGATGGTGAACAAATTCTGGAAATAGACTAGTGGTGATGGTTGCACAGTGTGAATGCATTTAATACATTGTACACTTAAAATGGTTAAAATGGTAAGTTATGTATTATGTAGCACAGCTAAAATATAAAGTTCTATTTCAGAAAAAAATGAAATACTGAGGGATACATTTAACGAAAGAATTGTGCAGTATCTTTACACTAAAAACTATAAAACATTGCTGAGAGAAATGAAAGAAGACATAATAAATGGAGAGATATGCTATGTTTATAGGTCAGAATATATGTCAAGATGTCAGTTCTCCTGAAATTGATTTATATATTCAATACAATCACAACCTACAGCCAGCTTTTGGTAGATATTGATAAGCAGATCATAAAACATATATGGAAATGCGAAGCACCTGGAATAGCCAAAAGAATTTTGGAAAAGAGAGCAATGTTGGAGAACTTACGCTACTGCCTTATATCAGTACTTACTATAAAGCTACAGTTTTCCACATTGTGTGGTGTCAAGATGTATGGATAGAACAGCGGAACAGAACAGAGAGTCTAGACATAGACCCACACATATTTGGTCAATAGATTTTTGACAGAGGTCCCAAGGCAGTTGAGATGAGGATGAAAAGATGAAGAAAGGATCATATTTTCAATAAATGGTGCTGGAACAATTAGTGTCTGTACGCCAAAAATTTCAGAACCACTGGAATAGGGAAATGTAGTTGGTTGCTGAGTACCGATAAGGGTGTGTGTTTTCTCCAGGCATATTCAGCTCAACAGGTGCAGGAGTGGAGTAGAAAGAACATCGGATTTATTCACGGTTGTGGTTTTCCTGAGTAAAGTGAAGTAAAAGCAGGACAGAGGAGGTGAGGATGGATTGAAGGGAAGGACTCTATGAATTGCCATGGAATTTAAGTGAGGGGAAGAGGGGAAGGAAGACATCCGGGAAGGGAGTGGCATGAAAAGGTGTAGGAACTGGTGATTGTAGGGCGAGGGGCTGCTGGAGTCCAGGTGCTAGAAGGAGGGAGCAGGAAATATAAGAAGTGGGATGGGTGGATATTGGATTACGGACGGTGCAGTTGCTGGTCATGCAGGGTCTAGGGTGTGACCAAAAGGATGTGCTACTGAGGTGTGTTGAAGGATTAGATTGTTGCAGCAGAGTTCAAGGACTTGAGAGGACAAGTGTCCGAGGCTCATTTATGTGCATGTAAACATTCCTACACTATGTGACAAGAATTGTAATCGGAGAAAATGGCAGTAAGCTAGGAGCTGAAATCATCAAGTAATGAAAGGGAGTTCTCTGGAACTTGTATATGTTGGCAACTGTAAAGGATAATGGATGATGCAATCTAATGACATAGATTCAGCTTTTAGGGAGGGGAGGGAGAGCTGTCTGGAAACGGTTATGAGGAGCCAGGAGGACACCTTGTTCCCCTCCAGGCCCCATGGAGCAAGTGCTGAAAGAGACAGACTAGCTGTCATCGGGAGAGCTGCAGAGGAGAGCTAGCTCCTGTCAAAAGATGAGGGAAGGTCTAGGGAAGTTTAGACTTTCGGCGGAAGTGTAAAATGGCATAGCCTGCTGGAGGGCAGTTTTGGAGACTGACAGAAGTCTTAAAATGAAATGCTATTTGATCCATCACTCTAACTTTTAAGAACTTGTTCTAAGGAAATAATTGGAAAAGGGCACATGCGTATGTGTTAAGAGTTGTATATGGCCATGAAAAATGGGAAACAGTGAGCATATGCTACTTTTATAATCAGAAAAAAAAAAGCTAACCAAATGCGTGGAATCGTATAGCATGGAGACGGGAAAGACATCTTTATGATTTGTCAGTTTTGTACACAATGGCAACTCACCCCCTGTTTAGTTTTAAATCATGAAAGTACCTTGAAAATATACTCATATGCTTTTGGTATTTTCTGCTTCAATTCCCGTAGAGTATCATTGATGGCATCCTTTTTTTTTTTTTTTTTTTTTTTCATGCCACACGGTTTGTGGGATTAAGTTTCCTGACCAGGGATCAAACCGGCCCCTCAGCAGTGAAAGCGCAGAGTCTTAACCACTAGACCACCAGGGAATTACCCATGGCCCTTACTTTTAATCTCCTTGTTTATCTTAACTTTTTCCCCTTAATTTCTTTGCTGTCATGAAGTTCTGCATACACGTGGTATAAAGTAAACATGAATTCTACTTAAGAGTCTCTCCGGGTATGAGTTGATAGCTGAAGAAACACTGCAGGCATTTTAAGTTAAAATATTGTACATTTCTTTGGGTTTGACATCTTAATCTTGTAGTATTCTTTAGGAAGACAAATAGAACATTTGATTACTAACCAACAGGGCTTTAGAATTTTGCCTTTGTTTCTAGCTGGCTCCAGATTTTGGTAATTATAAGGGGGAGAAATCTGTATTAGTTCTGTAGGTGAAAACTTGTAAAGAACACATAACCAGTACTTGGGTGGTATTTGAAATGTGTTTTTTCCTTTATTATGGTAGATTTTTTTTTCTTTTTGTTTTAGCAGATTCATAAAGGTTCTGGAATGTTTACCCACAGCCATTTGTCAGGATGAGTTAGGAAGAAATTTTCCTTTTTAAGAACTGCATATAAACAGAGAAAAACATTTCACACCTGTTTATCTTAGCACGGCCTGCAGAGAAGGAGAGGCAGATTCTCCATTAACTCTTCCCTTCAGAGAGGAGTTTAGAAAAGAGACAGAGCAGCCTGTGACCTTATCAGCCTTGAGTAAGGACACTCACAGCCAGCTGGAGGGGCCCGCCATTTGTGCCTACAAACAAAAACCTTTCCTACGTTTCTTATTTCTCTTTTTGAGCCCCTCTGTACAGTTCTTTCAACTCACCTAGCTGAATTGTCTATGTTCATAAGATACTTCTAGAATACATTTTCAGAAATACACTTTAGAATTTTTTTCTTTAATGAAAACTACCTTTCAGTTTTGGTCCTCATTTGATACAGAAAATGTCTCTCTTATCCTCGTATATTAGGAAATCTAGTTGTGGGGTGGGGTAGGGCGGGTGGGGTGTGATATATTTGTCTCCTCTAAAGGAACGTCTGGTATCCTCTTCCTTTTAAGATATTAATTTGATTCAGTAATAAGTGAGGCATAATAAGTAAAATTAATAACCTTTTTTTAAAAAAATTTATTGATTTATTTTTGGCTGGTCTTTGTTGCTGCACGCGGGCTTTCTCTAGTTGCGGTAAGCGGGGGCCACTCTGCGTTGAGGTGCTGGGCTTCTCATTGCGGGGGCTTCTCTTGGTGCACAGCACGGGCCCTAGGCGCACGGGCTCAGCAGTTGTAGCTCGCGGGCTCTAGGGTGCAGGCTCAGTAGTGTGGCGCACGGGCTTAGTTGGTCCGCAGCATGTGGGATCTTCCCGGACCAGGGCTTGAACCCGGGTCCCCTGCATTGCCAGGTGGATTCTTAACCACTGCACCACCAGGGAAGTCCAATAACCTTTTAACTTTAAAAAGAAACAAAGTCCTTTTTTTTATACAACTTATAAATCAAAATAAGTGGTGTCCTCGTTGACTGAATCAGTCCGTAAGCCGTATAAGAAAATCAGCCTGCTTTCTCATTTGCTACCACCCCTCTTCATGGAATCTCTCTCCATGCAACTTATTTAAACCACTTCATGTTGCACACATTCCTGCCTTCCTTGATTTCAGTACCTGCCTCAGTTATTGTTTCTGTCCTGTCTTTGACCATCAACCATCCTGAGTGAATTTGGCATCCACTTTAAGGACCCTTGAGCCGACTGCAGACTTCTGTCACTACCATTTGCATGGCTTTTAGTTCCACTTACCTTCAGCCACTTATGGGTAAAACCTCATAGCTTAGAACTGCTCTGCCTTCAAAATAGCCAGCCTGAGCTTCCCTTCTCTGCCCATAATTTATTTTACCCAGTCTTCAGCAGCTCTGCTTTTCTTCATCCTTATCACGGCATCTAGCCTTTATTCTCCAACCTCAGCACTCCCTTTTGGATTCATTTGCCTCCAGGCCTGCAGGTTTCCCACCGTGCACTTGTTTCAGTGTTCACCTCTTTAATTCTGTTAAATCCCTTTGTTCGTATCTCCTTGACCTATTCCTTGAAGACAAAGACAATGGCTTTGTGCATCTGTGCATCCCCTTGCTCCGTGTTCACTATTTTCTTAATGGGCAAATGACATTAACATATGTATTCACAGGTTTCGTTGTAATAACTTTTGACTGTGTCAAAAATTAAACCTGCCATCAGAGGACAAATGTTTATAACACTCAGGAACCCAGCTAATGGAATTGCAGGGCCTGTAGTTTTAAATCAGGGCTGCAAACTGCAGAGTCTACATACGGTAATCTGAAGGAGTAAAGTCAGCACAATGGGAAGTGGAGGGAACTGGGGAGGTGGAGAGGGCAGCTCCACTGTGTACAGCTGTGTGCTAGTCCATCAGGGTTGTCACGGTAAAATGTGGTACCAACGGGTAGCTCATGGGTATTTCTGTCGTACAGGTATTTTGTGTTTGGTCCACACAGTATTTTAATTTTAAAAAGTTCATTGTCGACATTTAAAATTTAGATGATTTCATATGAAAATCCAGATTTCTAGCTTCCTTGAAAAAGAAGCAAACTGGGTCCTGTTGTTGAGTGGTGACACTGATGACTTCTTTGATGAGGGCAAGGCTCATTTGGGAGTATTAATTCTAAAAGATTTAGTAAAGATCAGTACTATAATTTTATAATTATGCCTCATTTAGTAAGATGCAATTTTCATTAGTATTTAACAATGCAATCAATAAAATAAAAAGAAGAATTAGGGCTTCACTGGTGGCGCAGTGGTTGAGAATCTGCCTGCCAATGCAGGGTACATGGGTTCGAGCCCTGGTCCGGGAAGATCCCACATGCCACGGAGCAACTAGGCCCGTGAGCCACAACTACTGAGCCTGCGCGTCTGGACCCTGTGCCCCGCAACAATAGAGGCCATGACAGTGAAAGGCCCCGCGGACCGCGATGAAGAGTGGCCCCTGGGGCTTCCCTGGTGGCGCAGTGGTTGAGAGTCCACCTGCCGATGCAGGGGACACAGGTTCGTGCCCCGGTCCGGGAAGATCCCACATGCCATGGAGCGGCTGGGCCCGTGAGCCATGGCCGCTGAGCCTGCGCGTCCGGAGCCTGTGCTCCGCAACGGGAGAGGCCACAACATTGAGAGGCCCGCGTACCGCCAAAAAAAAAAAAAAAAAAAAAAAGAGTGGCCCCTGCTTGCCGCAACTAGAGAAAGCCCTCGCACAGAAACGAAGACCCAACACAGCCAAAAATAAATAAAGTTTAAAAAAAAAAGTATTAGTCTGTTAAAAAATTTATCTGTGGGCTTCCCTGGTGGCGCGGTGGTTGAGAGTCCGCCTGCCGATGCAGGGGACGCGGGTTCGTGCCCCTGTCCGGGAAGATCCCACATGCCGCGGAGCGGCTGGGCCCGTGAGCCATGGCCGCTGAGCCTGTGCGTCCGGAGCCTGTGCTCCGCAACGGGAGAGGCCACAGCAGTGAGAGGCCCGCGTACCGCAAAAAAATAAAAAAATAAATAAATAAATAATGTATCTGTGAAGTATATCTGAAGGACTAAGGAATGTTAAGCTGAATCTCTTAAGAATGCCAAGAGTGCCTCTTATGAAGAAGGGATATGTTCTTGGTAAACTTTTAAACTTCCTCACTGATTTTTTTCCCTAATAAAACATACTGAACTCTGTTCTTGGAATGGACTTTTAGCACAGAAATGTAAAGTACCAATACAAAAGCACAAAATGTATAAGTCATGAGCTGAAATGTATCTTTAAGCAAGAAGCAGCTTTGCAAACTACAAATATCATATTTCCTGAATTATTTCTGATTTGATAGTGGTACCTTCCTTATCTCCATTCATTTTCCCAAACTATAGACATGGATTATATTTTTATGTGGCAAAGTGTTAATGGAGTGACTCTTTGGTTTCTGTCCTATGTGGCAATAAAGGAATGAGATGAAAACCAAGAACAGTGATAATGAAAAGATCACTGTCTCTTTTCCATTTTCTTTTTCCACATGAAGCTCTCTCTCCTGTCCTCAGTTATCTCTGTAAGGAAAGCTCCTCTGAAAAATGAAATCTTCCTTTGAAGATTCTGGAACGATCAGGCTGTGCATATTACTCTTGTTTTTACTGATTTGCTTCTATGAGAGTGAAATAAAACATGTAACATTTTATGCATAGTAAAATATTATATTTGCAGACATTTCCATTCCATTTAAAGGCTTCTGCCTCTTTTTGGAAGTTTTTCCCCCAATATGAGGAGTGTTAAGTGCATTGATATATTTAATTTTTTCTTTCATTGATGAGAGAGTTCTTTTAAAATGATGAAGTTTGTAGCAATATAAAGATAAAATTTTATATGAATTGGCTCCTTGATGATTTACCCATAAATGAAAATAATACCAAGGCACTTATATGCCTCAACTATTTTGCTATTTATTTTCTTAATAAAATTTTTACTTAATAAAATTTTGTTTTTTACAATAAAATTGTAACCTCTATATCCTTAATTGACCAAGAATTGGTTGATAATTTCCAAGATTACACAATACAGGATAGGACAGATGTTAGGGTAGCTTAAAGGAGTGCTCATCTAGAAAATGTCTCTGAGTGGGACAACAGCCATAAATCATTTTTGGCTATGGAAATTTTTGTTAATCTCTTGTGGAATCTAATACCAGAGACACTCTCCCCTGAGGTATGTTAGGAAAACATCTAAGTTATATATAAAGGCCTTCTCTGTTCAGTTAGAGTGAAGTACCTGCCATTTGTCAAGGTAAAGAGGGTGGGAATGGGGTGGCGGATGCTTGAGGGAGTGGTCAATGGAGAGATGTAACAAGAGTATCTAAATCTCTGGTAAGGGGGACTTCCCTTATGGTGCAGTGGTTAAGAATCCGCCTGCCAGTGCAGGGCACACGGGTTTGATCCCTGGTGCAGGAAGATCCCACATGCCGCGGAGCGACTGAGCCCTTGCGCCACAGCTACTGAGCCTGCGCTCTAGAGCCTGTGAGCCACAACTACTGAAGCCCGTGCACCTAGAGCCCGTGCTCCGCAACAAGAGAAGCAACTAGACAAAGCCCACGTGCAGCAATGAAGACCCAATGCAGCCAAAAAATAAATTAAAAAAAAATTTTTTTTAAATAAAGTAAATCTCTGGTACAGCAGGAGACTCACCCCAGGGGGTTTTCTGTTCTTTATACAATTAGAATCAGAAAATTTGGGACCTTAAAACATATTATCTGAAGCCAAGTATTTTTGCTCTCGTTGTTTTACAGATGGAGAAATATAGCCATGTACAATAGTAGACCTTAAGATTAACTATGTTTCATCTCTTTTCTCTTTGTAATTCTGTTTTCTTCCAATCAAGTCAGAATATTTCTTAGTTTATTGAACTGTTTGCGTTTAAGGAGATAAAAATCTTTCTTTAAATAGATGTGCCCAAAAGAATGCGATCTGATATTAGTTAGTAACATTAATGAGTCTGGTTCGGGGAGACCACAGAGTTTTATGGACCTGTTAGTTTTTTGAAATTATTTCCAGATTCTTGGCTCCGTGTTATGGGCTTGTGGTGGAGAAGCAATTTATAAAAGCAGCAAGTAGAAAAAGTAACCTATAAATATTTTACGTGTTGGTTCCTTGGGTTGACTGCGTGTCTAAGTTTGATCTCTGTGTCCGTGAATACTCAGGACCCACAAACATACACCCACACGAACACACCCACACACTTTCTCCCTTCGGTTTTCACAAGACCTTTTCGTGGAATCAGTGATTTTACGGTATAAAGCAGGGAATGGAGATTGTGTTTGACAGAGACTAGGTTCCTTAAAATGGAGGAAGTCCTTAATGGCAAGGCCTGACTTAGAAGTTGGTGGTAGTTATGTCTGTTCACCATCATTGTTTGCATCTACATCATCATATATGTAGGGCTTGATTTCAGACTGTCTTCTTTATTCAAGAAATTACAGCTTCTTCCTGTTATTTACTTAAAATATTATCAAAATAATGGTAACTAAGTGTGAAAAATGTACCGTTTGTAAGGTTAGTAGGTCCTGTCCAGTGGGTCATACCATGATGTAAGAGATGCCTCAGTACAAAACAGCAGATTATGTCAGTCAGGGTCCAATCAGGCAACAGAAACTACACCAGTAACTTGAACAGTGAAAACTCAATATTAAAATTACTAACTAGCAAAAGGTCAGCTACTATTTTTTTTTTTGCAGTACGCGGGCCTCTCACTGCTGTGGCCTCTCCCGTTGCGGAGCACAGGCTCCGGACGCGCAGGCTCAGCGGCCATGGCTCACGGGCCCAGCCGCTCCGCGGCATGTGGGATCTTCCCGGACCGGGACACGAACCCGTGTCCCCTGCATCGGCAGGCGGACTCTCAACCACTGTGCCACTAGGGAAGCCCAAGGTCAACTACTATTAACTAGTAAAAGTCTCTAAGGAATATCGGAATAGCAAAGGTAGGGAGCAGCTACTCCCTCTGCACCTAGGAAGAATACCAAAGGAAGGAACAGACTTGGGAGAGAAATTTAGACCTCATTGGAGAGCATGTAGCTGCTTCTGGGTGCTGGAGGGTTTTGCTTGGTGTCACAGTCTGGAGCTGGTTCACAAGAAGCCATCCGCTGGGGTTCCAGTGATGGTTCTCAGGGGTACCACGGCTGGCGTGTAGGAAGCCACCAGCTGGGGAGCTGGCAGGCTGAAGCTGGTCGACTGAGGTGCCAATAAAATACTTGAGGGTGAGTAACACTGGGTGTCTCATATGCTGCTGGCAACCATAGCCACTGGAAAGAAATCACACAGGAAACAGGAAGGGAAGGCCCCTCCTCTGTCATGTCTTGCAGTGTCTCTCCAGTGCCCATTATTGACAGCCTAACATCATGCCAGCTGGCAAGAGAGAAATGTTCATAGGGTCTGTCTCCAGTATCGTGAGGCAGGACAGAACAACAGATACGGTGCTGAGAAGCAGCTGATTGGTAACTGGCGCGGTTCACCCCGCTGGCTACTCAGCTTCTGTGAACAGCCTCTGTGCACATGTGAACTGCCATATAATAATGAAACAACTCTGTGCTTTTACCAATGAAGAGCACCTGTCCTTTGTACAAGTGAAGACGTTTTCACCCTTCCCCCAAAATAAGGAGACGCACACTCCCAAATGTCATCGTATCCATTGCTGACCTTATTAATCTCTCCTCAAATTCCATTGTAGTCTCACTGAATACTCTTGTTACCTAAAGACTAAGTCATAAAGTTAACCCCTCACAACTTGCATATAAAACATGGGGGAAATAGACATTTTTCTAAGAAGACATACAGATAGCCGGCAGGTATATGAAAAGATGCTCATCATCACTAATCATCAGGGAAATGCAAATCAAAACCACAGTGAAATATCTAATCTCACACCTGTTAGGATGGCTGATAGCAAAAAGTCAAAAGATAACAAGTGCTGGCAAGGATGTGGAGAAAAGGGAACCCTCGTACAATGTTGGTGAGAATGTAAGTGGGTACAGCCATTATGGAAAACAGTTATGGGGGAGGGATCCTCAAAAAGTTAAAAATAGAACTACCATATGATTCAGCTGTCCTACCTCTGGGTATATATCCAAAGGAAATAAAATCACTGTCTCAAAGAGAGATCTGCACTCCCATGTTCACTGCAGCATTATTCACAGAAGCTGAGATATGGAAGCAACCCAAGTGTCCATTGATGGATGAATGGATAAAGGAGTTGTGTGTAAGGTACAAACTTTCAGTCATAAGATGAATTAGGTCCTGGAGACCTAAAGTACAGCATGGTGACTATTAATAATAATGTGAAATTTGCTAGGAGATTAGATCTCTCAAGTGTTCTCATCATACAACACAAAAGGTAACTATGTGAGCTGATAAATATGTTAATTAGCATGATTGTGGTAGTCATTTTATAATGTATACGTATATCAAAACATGATGTTGGGGACTTCCCTGGCGGTCCAGTGGTTAAGACTCCGCACTCCTAGTGCAGGGGGGCATGGGTTTGATCCCTGGTCAGGGAACTAAGATCCCACACATGTTGTACACCTTAAATATATACAATTTTTATTTGTCAATCGCACCTCCATAAGCTAGGGAAAAATAAGAAGAAAAAGAGATAAGAAAGAAATAGTTAATATACACAAATAAGTGTACATATATTATACAGATATAGATATAATTATATAGATATCAAGCAAAGGGAAAAAATACACAAAGCCCCTCCCATCCTCATTTCTGTAACTAGTCATGATTTCTGGCTTCCTTCCTCCTCTGCTCGTTCCAGATTTCCTTCTTCCGTCAGCCAAAACCTCAGCTGTTCAGGGTTCTTTACTTGGTGGGGTGACCTGAACTTTCATTTCTGAAGGTTCTGAGTCTTCAGTAGTCCTGCCTGTTACTGGTTATCGTTGTGTTTCATTAACTCTTGTTATTGATCACAGACGTATTAGGGGTCACCTCATAGAATCCCCTGGGTTTCAAACATAGAGTTCCTTTCCCCCACTGTTGAGCAACAGCCTAAGTTTTTTCTTTGGTAGTTGGGATCAATCACTCCCATCAGTAGAGGAACTTCTTTTTCTACGTTTTGGTTCAGTGGCATAAAAAACCTAAAATAGCCAAGTGGCATTCTTGTATTCCAATTCACTGGAATCATTATTATGTGTCCCCCGGTGGGAAAATTTCACCCTCTGGGACTAAGGCTTCCAAACTAGCAGAGCTCAAAGCTGCTGTGGTGGGGAGCGCAAATCCTCCGAGTGGATTATTAGGTATAAGAGCGATAGGAGTCACTCTCCGTTCCCAGACCCACATATTCCATCACAGGGGAGACAGTGGTCTCTGATCCAAAGCGTGTACTTCATCCTCTACGTCAGAGACACTTTTACGGCGTTGTCTCTCAACTGGTGACATAGCTGAGACTTCAGTAAGCCACTTCCACCTTTCTGTTGGAGCCGCTGCTTCTGAGTGAAGGGGTATATGGTGTGATGAGTCACTTCCATGGGGATGAGCCCGTTGCTGCCCTTCCTTTGTTGTAAATTGGTTTCCTTCGTCAGGAGCCCTGCAGTATAGTGAAGAGAGTGCGATAATGGTGAATAAGGCATGCTGGGAGGCAGCTGGTGAGGATGCTGGCAGGAACATCTCTGCTTCTCCACAGCAGCAGCAGACCGCTCGCTCAGCCTTGCCAAGGGGGAGGTCCGTGTTGCTGAGTCTCCATCCCTGCCACCACGGTCACTTTGTTCACGGACCCATTGAGCTAGCATTGCAGTGGCTGGGAAAGAGGCTGAATGACATCTGCAGAGCATATAATTTTGTTTATCTGATTCTTGAGCACCCCATCTGCGGTGGATGCCCTTTGGTGAGCATTTATATGGGACATAGTCTGTGCCCGCGCTGAGACATCCATCAGCTTACCTCTTCCCCCCAGATTCTTTGTCATCAGTCTTCTAATCCTGTTCCTTTCAAGTCCCTGATCATTCAGACAAACTGTAAGCAGTCACCCACGGGTTAGTATAAATTCATACTTCGGGCCATCTCTCTTTCCAGACAAAGTGGGTCGCTAGATGTACCGCCCAGGTTCTGCCCACTAGGAGGATTTTCCTTAAAAGCTGTTCATTGGGGATTATCCCTGCTTGGGGCTGCAGACATCTACTTTTAGTCGGTACTAACGTCATCACACAGAAACATTTATAAATTGAGCTCACGTATTTTCTTTGTCAGTCAGCCTGCTCTAGGGAACTTAGTATTGATTCAGAGCTAGTATTTCGTAATCTCTGACACCACTGGGCATTTCCTTTTCCCCAGTGCACTGGCTGTGTAGTAAATGGCAACATGTCCCTTTGATGAATGCTCAGAGGAGGATTTTCTATGCCTGTGACAATACAGCAGGGCTCTTCCTCAAGGACACCTGGACTTGCCTTCAATCAGAGGGCTCTGGTCTGAAAACCGGCCTAGGCCTAGAAACTGGGTGTGATGTTTGACTCCCTGGTGGTGACTTAGTGGTTGCCAGACCTAGAGATTTTTCTGTTTAATAGATCATGTAATATTCTAGTAGCTTCCACGCTGATTTCATTCCTAGGGACACCCAGTATCCCTAAGCATTTTGGTTATCAGTACATCCCTGCTGCCGTTTATGGTAAATGCACCAGTCTTGTCTTGCTTGGCCTCTGCTAACCCCTGTATTTCTTCATCACCAAGGAAATCAGAAAGCCTGTCTCAGTGGGGACACCTCCTGCCGTCATACCTGGTCTACAGATGAGTAGCCACAGAGTTTTTCAGCGATGCAGTGCTCCTTTCACCAATGTATTTTTCAACGTGTTAGTGAAGGGAGTGTCTCTGGCCCTCCTCAGGAGATCTGGTTAGGGTGGGTGTGTATGCAGTTTGCCTGTAGTAATCAACTCCAACATTTGGATTCCTTCTTCCACATCACGCCAGGGAAGTTCTAGCCTCTCAACCTCATTACATGTAGGCTACCACGGGGTTCAAGTTTTAGTCAACCAATCAAGTAAACTATTAGAGACACTTCCAGCTTCATGGGCTAACACATTAAATCTGGACTCTCTAGTAAATGCATCCATATCTCTGAAATCAGCCTGATCTGTATATTCCCACCCTCCTCTGTCTAACACCTTTGATATTTACTCCTACACACATTCCCTGGGTTTTTCCCATATATATTAACAAAAATCTTGCAGGTTTTTTTGGCCTGTAACGTATTTACTTGTGGATGGTCCTGTGTACCTGGCCACCTGGAGCCATGTTGAGATTTGGGGACAATGGGTGGTTTGGGTCAATCTTGAGAACAATGGGCATCCCCTTGTAAGGCACGTACTGTAGGTGACGCTCTCCAGCAAAAGTTTTCCAGCAAAAGAAGGCTTGTCTCTTGAGACATAGGAGGGCAAGCTACTTCTATAGGCAAGGGAGCCTCAGAGTGCCTTTGGGGTTTAAAATGGTCAGTTTTGTCTGAAATCTAATCAGATGTACCCCTTTCCAGGCTTCAGGTCCAGTTCTTTCCCAATCAATACACTAACTTTCACATGAGGAACTTGGTGCGGTTGTGAAATCAACTGATGTTGTAATTCAGCAACATACATACATACATAGACTTTGGTTTTAACTTCTGGAAATAGTAGTTCTGTAGCTTCTGGAAATAAAACATCCTTTTAGAGCTGCTATGGAAGCTCTTTGGTTGTTAGACCATGACTTGCGCTGGGGATTAAAGGACCTGGCGCATCATTTTCTCTTGGTAACTACCTCATTGCCCTCAAAAGAACCCATCCTACCCTACAGCCCTTATGTTCATCATTACTGCCATGATGGTCAAGGACAGCAGACGCTTTGGCTTCCAGGCCTTGTTTCAATTGGCGCTTCACCTCAGTTAACCACAGGTGATGATAACATGATTAATGTTGCTGCCTCTTTATGCCATGGATTATAACATCCTCTTTCCCGTTGACAGGGAACTTGGCACTGCACTGCAGTCCACGTTCGTGACCAAGCTAACCCTAAAAACTTATTTTTCAGGGTCTGTAACCTGGGACCACACGCAGTACCAGCTCTTTGTCAGTCAGAAAAGTTAATCTAGAGAATTATTGACTAGTAAAAGGTGGTTAACCACCCAGCGAGGTAAAACGAACTCAGGAGTACAGAAATAACGGACACGGGGAGCAGCCACTAACTCGGAAGCTGAGGGAGAGTCTTCAAGGAAGGAGCAGACTTGGAAGAGGTCCCATCCACCACACTGTGGTTGAGACCCGTGGGCGGGGCTGTAGCTGTGAATGGGTGATAGGGGAGCTTGTGGTGGTTCCACGGGCTGGAGCTGGTTCACAAGAAGCCACCTCCGGGGGTGCTGGTGACGTTGCATGTAGCGCCCTGGGTTGGAGTCGTTCCACACGCAGCCCCTCTCTGGGTTGTCTGTGGTCCAGAGCTGGCAGGCAGCAAGCTGCCCATTAGGGTATGGCTTCCAGAGCTTGTTACAAGAAGCCAGCTGCCGGGGCGCCAGAGAAGCCTGCTGAAGGATGAGCGCCCCCGGATTCGTGCTGAAAGGGGGAGAAGAAGCACCGAGGAGCAAGAAAGAGATGCCCCTTCCTCTGCTGTGCCTGCATTGACCCTGCAGAGCCTCCCTTCACAAAGCCTGAAACCACACCCACCGATTAAGGAGAAACGGTTATGGGGGTCAGCTCAAGTGTTACAAAGGAGGGCAAAGTGTGGGTGCAGAATTAATTGAGAGGCAATTAGTTCGTAACTAGCACCTATTTATAAGTAAGTACCAGGTCAGTCTGAGAAGAAATGATACCATTTTTTCTTCCTATATTGAAAATCAACTGCCTAGTCTTTAGTTTACATGTTTTGTGGAAGATGTGTATTTTTTTGTTTTGTTTTGTTTTGTTTTGCGGTACGCGGGCCTCTCACTGCCGTGGCCTCTCCCGCAGCAGAGCACAGGCTCCGGACGCGCAGGCTCAGCGGCCATGGCTCACGGGCCCAGCCGCTCCGCGGCATGTGGGATCCTCCCGGACCGGGGCACGAACCCGTGTCCCCTGCATCGGCAGGCGGACTCCCAACCACTGCGCCACCATGGAAGCCCGAAGATGTGTATTTTAATCCGCCTTTAAATATATCCCTTGTAGAATCTCTCGTATATTACCTCCTAAGAGAAAGAACGTTCTCAGTGCAATAAATTCTTGCCCGTGTATGTCAACCTTCCATCCATGA